>NC_092507.1:85345779-85957446 GCF_047511675.1 Marmota flaviventris
TGGAGCAGCCTAGAGAGTAATCAGTTCTCGGTATAGCAGCAAAAAGAGGGTTCTAGAAGAGCGGTCTCTGGGAACAAACTGGTGACAGGAAAGACGCTATAATTACTTACGGATAAGTTTGAGCCAGGTACAGTGGTGCATGTGACTTAGGAGGTTGAGGCAGGAGGGCACAAGTTTGAGGTCAGCCTGAGAAACATAGCAAGACATGGTCTCAAAATAAGATTTGCAAGAAGGTCTGGCCTAGTATGTGACACCCTGAGGTCAATCACCAGTAACACACACACACACACACACACACACACACACACACACACAAGGTTGTTTGCTGAATACAATGAAGATTGTTTCAGGAAGAGGGCTGGGAAATATGATATATTTTTAAATGACTCTACAGATATTTCAAAAGGAACTTTGCCATAAGTTGGACATGATGGTGTGGGGAAGGGGAGATAAAAAACGGGGAATGTGAAATACACAGACAGAACTCAGGTCCCTTAGTCCCATCTCACAGTGGCTCTAGTTTTACTTGGATAAAGCAGTGCCCTGACACAGTTTAATTTTATTCCTATAAGCATTATTTTGGTTTTCCTGTGTTCTCCAAGTAAAAGAAAATAAAATATAGTCTTAATTTTTGTCTGTGCAAATTCAATAGAAAAGCACTTCTTAGTTATGCTTTGATAAGATTAACACAGCCTTGACTTTGAAGAACAGTTGAAAATTCATCATTATCTTAACAAAGTCAGCCTCTTAGGAAGGGAAATTTTGCTTAAGGAAACTTGAGAACTGTGAAGGAAATGTTCCGAGATTTGGAGTTAGAAAACTTAGATTGTATGAATTTAAGGAGTCACAATGAAAGTCAATGAACTTGCTGAAATAAAGTCATCTCAAAATCATAAGTCCAGCACTGAGCCCCAAAACTGGGCAGAGAGGAAGAAAACTGATATTTTTTGTATCTAAAAGGCAGTGTTTGATGGGATCCACCCCATTCCAGCCCACCTGGGGGGCAAACACCCATTCTGGAGAAGTTGCTGCATATTAATTCAGAGATTTCGTTACTGAAGAGTACTCTTTAGGGATCCAGAACTCCTGCAATAGAAAGTACTGGACTCCAAAATCTAAACTGAACCTGCTCCTCTGGAGAGATCCAGTAGATTCAAACCCTGGGAAAGTGATTGGGGACTGGAAATGAAACAATGAGGCTGGAGCTTGTACAGACATCTTTTCACCAGAAGCTACCTGGGAGGTGAGATTGGCTATCCATCCTCAAGTTCAGTTCCTGCTGGTGGGCCCGCACCCTTGGCAGGGTGACTTTTCCATAACGCAGTATCAAGGCAATCTGAATCCAACACTGTCACTCTCCGTGGCTCCAAATTACTGACAATAAATGCACAAAGATTCCTGAACAAACAAAAAGACAGCTTTGAGGGAAACAGACTAGACTTGCTGTCAATATATATGTTCTGTATTCTGGAGCATTCATGGGAGCTACTTCTACCCCAAGCCATAAACTTTTAATTTTATTTTATTCTATTTTTGGTGCTGGGGATTAAACCCCAGGCTTCACCCCAGGTATGTTTTTGTAAATATTAGGGATTGAAAAAAAAAATTTCACCACTAAAAATAACTGAGCCAACACAGTGTTCTTCCACACCCCACAGGCAGCGTCCATCCCTCTGACACAGCTGTCTCCCTAAGTCGGCCAACAGGACAGTTAAAAATAGATGGCCACTCTCCTCTAAGGGTTTACATAATTGATTTATGAAGCCTTCCACAGTTACTTGTCTAGATTAGTTGTCTCCAAATATTCTTGCTTGTATCCTTTATAAACTTTCAAAGCCGGCCTTTTAATTTTTAAAATAGCTTCAGATGGTAGAAAAGTTTGTCCATGGGTTAATATTACTTTATTTTTAGAATGAATCAGGATTTAGCTATTCCTACTTTCCCATTTACATTTTTAATACTAAAACACTTTGTTCTTGCTTGTATGTATATACACAGAAGAGAATTTTTGTCAGAATATCATAGATTTCTTTCAACCCCCTAAATTAAATGTCAATGATCACATATTAATCAATTAAAAAATTATTTTTAATGATCCACTTGGATGATAAACTACTTAGCTCCAACTTAAATTTCAATAAAAGCAATGAATTAGAAACCACTTGACTTACAAGTGTTTATTACTCCATCACTCAAACCTCTCATTTTCAGAGTTTCTGTGAAATATACTAGAAAGGTTTTATTTATACTAACCAAATGTCTATTGACTTGATTGTTTCTCTTTTAGAAAAATCTCATGGTAGCATAAAATAGGTGAAATTAGTACAAAAATAATCTACTGAATTAGAAATTGTAGATTTTTGTATTTTTCCTCTTGACCAAAAATGGACTGCATGTTTTGGAGAAATTCTAATTTTAGGTCATAATGAAGTGTTTTTAAAAAGAATCATGGGCAATATGAATAGTACCAGCAACTGAGAATTATATGGACAGACTCCAATTTTCTTACTATGATTTAAAATGATAATATATGTTGCATCTACTAACTAAAACAGCATAATAACTTCTGGAGGGAGGGATTAATCCTAATAAGGCTGTTTTCTAAAGTTTAAGACACTGAATCATATATTTGTTCAATATTTTGCTTTATGTCCCAGGCATATTAATGTATGTCCCATTTTTAAGATCATGAAAAAAATTATTTTAAAAAAAATTTCTTAGTTATAGATGGACACACTATCTTTATTTTGTTTATTTATTTTTATGTGGTGCTGAGGATCAAACCCAGTACCTTACATGTGCAAGGCAAGCGATTTGCTTCTGAGCTACAACACCAGCCCATGAAAAGAAATTATGATAAAAGCAGAAAAACAAAGAGAAAGAAGGAGAAAATACTAAGCCCAGGGATTTATTCAAGTTTTGTTCAACCTGAAGCATGTGTAACTTGAGATAAAACTTTTTTTAAATGAATACAACATTATGAATAAAAAATTATAGACATGAAAGTAAATATTTAATATGAGCACAAAAATCTCAACAACTTCAATTTTAAAAGGATAATAATTTCCTCAAACATCATATAACTCAAAAAAATATGATGAAGCAATAGTATAAAAATTTCTATAATACTTTTTCTACAGTTTTTGTCTTAGTATTTTAAATCATCTCTTCAAATGACAATGTCTTTTTACATAATTCTCTACTAGAAAAATTTTAAGAAAATAGGAATTTTTCTTCAGCATGGATGATACATTTTCTTTTTACTATTGCTCATTTAGAAAAGCTTTCTGTTTTTTCATTATTATTGGTAATTACTGGGTAAGTCTGTCATTTCTTCTGTGTGTGTGTGTGTGTTTGGATATAATACAGGATTTATTGGTGAGTGTGGTTAAGGAGGGGAAAATACTATGGAAGCCCTCATGACTGCAGGGTCTACCACTTGTCGATGGGACCACAAATGGGTTTATATTTGACCCCACAGCCATCAGGAATAAGCCGCTTCTCAGCCAACATGCCTTCAAATTCATCAGCATTAAATTTGGTAAAGTCCCACTTATTTGAGAATGTGGATCTTCTGGTGGCTGTGGAACTTGAACTTGGCCCCATAGGGTCTCGTATATATGTTCCTTGTTCTGCAACTTGGTGTGGATGTACATGATGACTTAGCTAATGTGAACCCTGGCCACCATGCCCTGGGATTCCCCAAAGGCACCCCACACACCTGTATGGAGCCTAGATTGGGGACAGCATGAGACCAGAGACACAAACATCCCACTGGAAAGCACTGTCTCCAAGGTCCCTTAGGGCAACCCATTCAAGCAACAGGCCACATATATACTAAAGATAGTGCTGTTTGCAGCCTTACACAGTGGGTTACCATTAGTAAAGGAATCCAGTCAGTCAGCTTAATTAACTACAGATTTTCCCAGTTTCTTAGCACTTAGGAAATGACTCTTGCTGGGGTAAGCGCTTGGCACCTCCAGCCCTTTGATTGGCAAGACTTCTACCGTAACACCTCAGCTAGTTCTGGCAGGTTCTTTCTGCCCCACTTTCTCGCCCACCTGAGTGAGTTACTCACATAGTGCTTACTGTGCTTGCTCTTAAAATATATCTGGCACTTACACAGTGCTTACCATGCTCCAGGCACTGTTCTAAGCATTGCGTATATACTCAATCATGTAAGACTTGCAACAAACCCAACAAACAGCCCTTTAAGGTAGACTGTCCTACTACAACCCCCATTTTATTTTTTAAATTGATTTTATTTTTAGATACGTGATAGCAGAATGCACTACAATTCTTTTTACACATATAAATCACAATTTTTCATATCTCTGTATATAAAGTATGTTCACACCAATTTATGTTTGCATACATGTACTTTGGATAATGATGTCCATCACATTCCACCATCATTGCTAACCCCCTCCCTTCCCCTCCCACCCATCTGCCCTATCTAGAGTTCCTCTGTTCCTCCCATGCTCCCCCTCCCTACCCCACTATGAGTCAGTCATCTTATATCAGAGAAAATACAAGCCCCATTTTAAAGATGAGGAAATTGAAGCATCAAGAAGTTAAGAGCCAGGAGTCTAAGCCAAGCAACCTTGGCTCCAAATCCCTGAACTTAATCAATCCACTCTGCTTCACCACCTCATGATTCACACAAATAAAACCACTACTGTGCCACATAGCATTAAGGAGCTGTACCAAGCCTTTACACCTCCACAATAGGAAAAGGTCAAAGAAATCCTCCCTGAATGGGTAGCTGAAGGATGAGTTAGGTAGGCAAGGGTGAGAGGAGCATTCTTAGGAGGGGCCAATAGGTAGAGAAGGTTTGTGGTGGAGCATGGTGGACTAAAGCTTGGACCAATGCTAGCTGCCAGGAGCAGGAGGATGGTAGAGTTGATGAGTGAGCCTGTGGAGGGTAGACAGAGGAGGGCTGAGGAAGATCATTCAGGTCCTCCCTTCTAAAGACAGTTTAAGAAATATTGTTTTAATCTGTATTTTTCTGATTAATAATTAATTTTCCACTTTAAAATGTAGATTAGCCACACATTTTTTCTCTCTCTCTTTCTAAAAGAGAAGGTTGAGTTGGTGTTATAGCTTAGTAGTTCAATAGTAGAGTACTTGCCTAGCATGAATGAGGCCCTGGGTTTCATCCCCAGCACCACCATCACTACAGAGAGAGAGAGAGAGAGAGAGAAGAGTAAGGTTATGAAATGGATATAAAGGCTCACAAGATATGTATAAACTATTGTTTTTATTTTTCTTTGTTGCTATTGTTGGGAAGAGTTTGTCTGTTCACCATTTTGGAGCCAGTTCATCATGTTTGGAAGCAGAAGTATCAAGATGAAAGCTAAAGCCTTATCAGAAAAAGAATAATTAGAAGAGAATTCCAACATTTCAATGTCAATTGGCAGAGGATGAACCTGCAAAGGAGATTTTTAAGAGAGAAAGAAAACTATCCAAGAAGAGGAAACTTAAGAGAACAATAAGTCAATTGGAGACAAGAAGGGAGAGGTTAGCAATGTCAGATGACAGGAGACACAAAGTAAGATGGAAAATGGGATTTAACGCTGTGGAAATCACCAGTGACCTCAGCAGAAGCTGTGGAGACAGAGCAGTGGTTTTCAATTGGGGGGAGATTTTGCCCCACAATGATCATTTGGCAATGTCAGAAGGGCAGGGATAGGCTACTGGAGCAGTAGACTTCTACTGGCATCTAAGTATCCTAAAGCACAATATAGTCCTCACTCAAAAAGAAAAAAAATACACACACACACACACGTGTGTGTGTATTATACTAGCTACTTACATAGTGCTTACATTGCACTGTTGGCATTTTAAGTTAACTAATTTATTTAGCTAACCTAAAATGCCAATAGTGCAGCAGGTAAAAAAATCAAAGGTAGAGACAGAGCCATGAAGGCAGAGGTTAGATTAGAGAGGTTCAGAAACTCGTAGGGGGACAAATCCCTCCATTATGTATAACTATAATACACCAAAAAAAGATGTGGGGGGAAGAGTTAAAAAGGAAAAAAAAATAAAAATAAAAATTTTAAATCATTTTTTTAAAAAAAGAAATGACTAGGGGGAGAAATAGAAACAGTAGATATACAGACACACCTTTGAATTTTTTTTTCTCTGAAAAGAGGAAGAAGTAGGACAGTAGCTAGAAAGGAATGAGGGACTCAAATGAGAATTTTCTTTCTCTTTCCAGTTCTTTGTCTTAATTGGGGAAAATTTGAGCCTGTTTTTAAAAGCTCTAATTGAAAAAGAGTTTGAGCATTCAGATTAGAGAAAAGACCATCTATAATTTAAGATTGCTGAGAAGGCGGAAGCAGGAAAAATAAAAGAGGAATATTTGGCCTTAAGAGAAATAGTTATACCTCTATGGTAAAAGAAGGAAAATAGAACAGTGGATAGAGATGCAGTTAAGGCTGTGTTTTGGAAATGGGACTTATTAGATATGGAAAATGACAAACCCCAAAAGTAGTGAGTCCTGGGGAAAGGGGGAGTGAGAAGGAAAGCCATACATTGAGAGCATTGATCCTTTCCCAATATATTCTTTCCCGATGATAAAACAAACCCTGGGGAAGAGGTGTCCATCAAACCTGGAAAGGTAGTCTCTGGGAAGAGGCCAAAGCATTAATCCTTCTGTAAACAAATCCTTTCCAGATACCAACCACTGACCCCAGGCCCTCCATCAGGTCCAATAAGATAAATCCCAGAAACTGATCACTGACCCTATACTCCCTCCCATTTCACTGCGTAAAACAGACCCCAAATTCCTAAGCACTAAAACTGACCCCTTCACTGATTGATAGAACAAACTCGAAATTCCTGGGTGCCCAAAGAAAATTGATATGTTCATTAGATTACCTCTCAGAAAATAACCTATATAAGCCCAAGCCCTTTCTTTGATAGGGGCCTCATTTTCCACCAGGAAAGTGGGTCCCACACTCCTCCTTTCTTCTCTGCACCCCCTTCTCCTGTGTGAAACTTTGTTCCTGAATAAAGCACTGAGCTGATTTGTGAAGTTTGTGTTTGTCCCCATCTTTTTGCGCAAACAGGACTGGTGATTGAGTTCCCATTTAATGGCTTCCACTTTCCTCTGGAACAGTCAAGACCATCTTCTGAGAATCACAGGGAATAAGAGGAAAATTTGAGGAGGCTTGAAATAAATATTATTGACTGAAAATCATTACAGGATTCCTACATGCTATTGAGATCTATTGTTTTAAGTATTGTTTTGTGAAATCGATATGCCCCATGGAGGCTCTCTCTCCAGAAGTGCTTGTTTGCTCATGGCACAGTTTATTATTTACAGTTGCAGTCCTTAGAAGATGCCACATAAAATGGACAGAATTGGAAGGGAGTTTAGGGTCCTGGCAAAAGCATTTTTGAAAAATACATCAGACAGGCTGGACACAGCAGCACATGTCTATAATCCTAGTGACTCAGGAGGCTGAGGCAGGAGGATCACAAGTTCAAGGCTAGCTTCAGCAACTTAGCGAGACCCTCAGCAATTTAGCAAGATCTTGTCTCAAAATAAAAAAAAAAAAAAGGACCAGGGCTGTGGCTCAGTGGTTAATCACTCCTGGGTTTGGTCCTTGGTACCAAATAATAAAAAGAAAAGAAAAATATATCATGGAATTTTAGCCGGACAAGAAGTGATGTGAATAGAGTAACAGATGGATTGGGAGGAAAATGCACAAGTTAACAGACATACATGGAGGATATTTTATCCAACACAAAATATGAATGTCAAACCAAATTACAAGTAATACAAACTGAGATAGAGCACTTATATGAAATGTCTCAAAGCTAATTAATGACAGGGTACTCCAGGTACACAAAGTTTTGATTATCATCAATAGGTGTGTTGTGCAAGATGAGTCTCTATGGTGGTCATCTGAGGTTCACCAGAGCTCGGGATAAGTTTCACAATATTACATTGTAAGGCTTAAGAAATAGGTAACTTTTAATGTATCAGCAACAACAAATATAGCAAGTCCTTTGATTCTTTTTACCCATAAAAAGATACATAGAGGCCAGGACCATCCGATGGACAGTCAGTCTAGTATTCAAGGAAAGAACCCCACACACATATAGTGTTGGTGGATAAGCATGATAGAAACATCATCAGAAGAGATATTCAGACAACTTGAAAATTAACATTAGGTTGAAATTTTGTGCTATCTAGAGAAGGTGACTGAAAGCTAGATGTTTAGCACCTGAGGATAGTGGGAACCATAGAAAATTATAGTTCCACATGAGAGAGAAATAATGAGAGGAAGGGGCTAGGGAGAAGATATATCCTTGCAGGGCATGACTCCAGTGACCTGCTCCCTCTAACTAGGTCCTACCTCCCAGGAGTCATTGAATTAATGGATTAATCAACTATTGAGGCCAGAACCCCCATGATCCAGTCATTTCCAAAAAAGCCCCACCTCTGAACAATAGACTTTGGTAGACATTCCAGATCCAAACCATAACAGTTCAGCTGGGGCTCCTCCCACTGGTTGGAGAATGGTTCCTGTTCCCACATGGCCCATCAGTTCCGGTAGACAAGAATTAGCTCACAGAGTTACTTGCAGACAATGCCACTGCTTTGCATTTATCATTCAATAAATAGCATTTAGACTAACTCATTGTAAGCATCTCCTAGCAGACTTCTCTTTATTTCATCATCTGTGTGGTTTTTAGAGAAAATGAAGAAACAGAGGATATGGTTTCAAAATGAAGAGGGCTCTTAGAAACAAACCATAATGTTGTTGACACTTAAAAACCAAAATGCTTTAAGCTTATCTTACAGTGAGTATTTCTAAATATGACTTAGAGACATAAGCAAAAACAGTATGTACATAAATACCTGAGTTTGTACATGGCAGCATGTTCCATGAGGTTTTCTCTTTTATAACAAAGATGGAAAACAAAACTATAAAACAGAGAAGAGAACATGTCCAATATTTTTTCCCCATGCCTGTATGTGCTTATAATTCCAGCATTTGGGAGACAAACAGGAGCCCAGAGTTTTCCACCAGCCTGGGCAACATAGCAAAGTTCTGTCTCAAATATTTTTTTTCCTTAATTGATTCAGAGTTGTAGGATCAAAACAACCTAAGACTCTTTAACTAAGTAGAACAAATTTAAAAATTTGTTTAAAAAAATAACATAAGGGCTGGGGTTGTGGCTCAGTGGTAGGGTGCTTGCCTAGCATGTGTGAGGTCCTGGGTTCAATCCTTAACACCACATAAAGATAAATAAATAAAAGCATTGTGTCCATCTACAACTAAAAACTATTTTTTAAAAAATAAAATAACATAAGATTTATGACTAAGATACAAAATATAGCTAGGTGTGGTGGTGCACACTTGTAATCTCAGCGATTTGGGAGGCTGGGAGACTGAGGCAGGAGGATTGCAAGTTTGAAGCCAGTCTCAGCAATTTAGTGAGGTCCTAATGCAACTTTAAGAGACCCTGTCTTAAAAATTAAAAAAAAAAATAAATAAATAATTAAAAAAGGAAGGTTGAGGATGTAGCTCAGTGGTAAAACACTCAATCCCCAGTTCAATCCCCAGTACCCATCCACCCTCCCCAAAAAAGAAAGAAAATAAAAAATATATAAAATATACTTCTGAGATTCAAGTTTTCTATAATGTTGTAAAAATAAAATAAAATAAAAAGTAGAGCTTGACAACATCATGTATATCCACAAGACTGAGATCCTCATTTAGAATAAAATATATTACATGCTTATATAAACATATAAAATTAGATTCTATTGTCATGGATAACCAAAAAGAACAAATAAATTTTTAAAAAGTTGAATTTGACAGAGAAAGCTGCAACCTACTCTTAGTCTGTAGAGTATTTCATTCAAAAGTTACTCTAGTCAGAATGGCAATTATCAAGAATGTAATAACAATAAATGTTGGTGAGGATGGGGAAAAAGGTACATGCATACATTGTTGGTGGGACTGCAAATTGGTGCAGCCAATATGGAAAGCAGTATGGAGATTCCTCAGAAAACTTGGAATGGAACCACCAATTGACCCAGTTATCCCACTTCTCAGCATATACCCAAAGGACTTAAAATCAGCATACTACAGTGATGCAACCACATCAATGTTTATAACAGCTTAATTCACAATAGCTGAGCTATAGAACCAACCTAAGTGCCCTTCAACAGGTTAATGTAAAAAGGAAATGTGGTACATATACACAATGGAATACTACTCAGCCATAAAGAAGAGTGAAATTATGGCATTTGCAGTAAATGGATGGAACTGGAGACTATAATACTAAGTGAAATAAGCCAATCCCAAAAAACTCAAGGCTTTGTGTTCTCCCTGATATAGATGCTAACTCACAATAAGTAAGAGTAGGGAAGAATAAAAGTTCACAGGATTAGACAAAGGGGAATGAAGGGAAGGGACGGGGGATGAGAATAGGAAAGACAGTAGAATGAATATATATAAATGTACATGTTTATATATGAATGCATGACTAGTATAACTACACATTCTGTACAACCACAAGAATGGGAAGTTATACTCCATGTATAGATAATATATCAAAGTACATTCTACAGTTGTATACAACTAGGAAGAACAAATAAAAAAATTAAAAGTTACTCTAAATCTACCTAAAACATTTTTTTATTAAAATTAAAATTTTATTAATATTAAAATTAATGGCAACTCACCTTTGCTGAGAATTGGACAGCAAACAGAACCTCAGCACACGAGTGCTATTGAGGGAGATGTCCTAGGAGAAAAGGCGCCTTCAGGTTGATCAGAGAGTGGACACAGCCTCTGAAAGCTACAGAAAATACTCTACTTCCAGAAAACAAAAAGCACTAAGAAGAAAGAGGTGAAAATAAGGAGAACTTAAAAGAAAAAAAAAGTCTCTCTTCTTTGACAAAATAAAAGAGGGACAGCTTAGGGCACACTTAGGGATAGGTTTTAGAATTAAAAATAAAAAAGTCATCCAACTGAATTGGCTGTGATTCTCTATAGATCCCATTAATGTAGGAAGTAGAGGATCCATAAACACGGAAGTTTAAGAAATCAACAACTTGGGACACAAAGGCATGATTAGTGCTTCTCAAGTTCAAATGTGTTCACAAATAATCTGGAGATTTTGTTGAAATGCAGACTCTGACTCAGCAGGTCCAGTTTTAGGCCTGAGAGTCTGCATTTCTAACAAGTTTCCAAGTGATGCAGATGTTGCTAGTCTTTGGATTAACCAAAGCAAAGCAAAGTACCGAGAGCATCCAGGGAACCCGAACAGAAACTCTCCACATGTGTATTCAGCCATACAAACACACAGCCCTCACAAGATAAGCGAATGGTTGGCATGGGGAAACAGAGGCTGCTGTGTTTACCTATGACTTCATTTTCCAGTACCATGGATTTGATGGCTTTCTTTTCTTCACAAAACTGTGGCAAGGATTAAAGGGAATTCTAAATATTGCAATACCTAAAAAATCTGTAAAGGACTGCTTAAGTATCAAATGATATCACTGACATTGAAGTTTAATTTAGCATATGAATAAACTACTTTAAATAGCAACTTCTCTACAGGTGGCGTGATGAAGTAATGGGACTAAAGGGACAACTTGATCTGTAGTAATGTCATTAAATAAAATGCAACTGACTTGCACAAGTTCAAGCACTCTCATAGGCATAGCCAGCAAGATACCATACCACCACGTTGTTCACTCGTTCCTTGAAAGAAAATTAATGCTGTACTTCATGATTTAGAATTTTCCTATGTTTGGTATTATAAGCCAATAAGATCATTATAAGATATGAGATAATTAGATTATCTTACATGAAGTTCCCAGGAAATATACAAGATATTCAGTGTCAAGGAACTTTCGAAACCCAGCGATAACGCAACTTATAGTAAATGTGACCACATGAACAAATTGTTTAACTGCAGAAAATTTGGAACATAAAAATAAAAAGTATTGTTTCCAATATTTTGTGCAATATTCATGCACACAAAAAAAATCACATTATTTCACCAAGTATTTCTCAGAGATACTAAGAAATCCCCCTAAGGATCTATGCTCACGGTATCTCAAGTGAAGAGATGGACATAAGACATGTGGAATGCCAGAACACAGAGTCCCTGTGGCTGAGCTTCTAATTAGGGGAGAAGACAGCTGTACTGAGCATCCTTGAGTTTTCCTGAAGGTCTGTCTGAAGTACAGCACAGGAGCAGCTCCTAACAGGAGTATTATGTAGCAGAAAGTGCAATGTCAACAGTGGACTAAGGATCAGAACTTACACAAGAGTCCCCAGGATTTCTGTACCCTCTGTGGAAGAGAGAGTCCTGGTACAAGTCTCAACATCCATGAAGCCTTTCCTCATTCTGTGCTTCCTTGTCTTGCTGAATGAGGACAGATCAATGAAGGCATGCCAGGGTTTCTTTGATGTACTGCCTGGAAGGCAGCAATCTCGTGAATTAAGTAGCCCCCAAGACCTTCAAGTCTTCCTGAAGTGCAGTACCATTGTCACTGTGTCTAGCAGAAATTCCTCTGATTTTTGTAATATGAATAGTATCAATTTGGGCAAATAGAAAATGTAGAGTTTTCTATTTATGTGTTTTGTATTAGAGATCACTTTGTTGATACAAAATTAAGACTCTTAGAATGGCTTGTCTATACAGCTAGTTAATGGTTCAGTAAGTTCTAGAATTGTTTCCTGACATGTACTGTTCTTCTTAATGTGGCCTTCTCTCCTAAACAGTAGGGAATAATGAGCACAGCAAAATTGTTTGACCTTTGATTTTAATGCTATTATTAACAATGTAACATAAAAGAATTAGAATGTTTCTCTTATTTTCATTACATTTAAAAATTTATGTTATAATATCAAAGAATCAATAAGACTTATTGGTGCATCAGGATGGATCCACATGAAATAATTATAATAGTTCAAAGGCTCAATTTTGACTTGGTACAGAGTTAATGTATATGCCATATACATGCACTTCAAAAATACATTATTACCAAATTTAAGCCTTTTTTTTATACCAGAGATTGAACCCAGGGGCATTCTATCTCTGAGCTACACCCACCAGCCCTTTTCATTTTTTTCTTTTGAATGGAGTATCACTGAATTGTTGAGATTAGCCTTAAACTTGAAATCTTCCTGCCTTGGCCTCCTGAGCCTCTGGGACTACAGATGTCTGCCTCTATGCCAACCAACTGCATATATATATATATATATAATTTTATTAGTGCATTATAGTTATACATAATGATGGAGTTCACTTTGACATAATCATACCTTCATGGAATATAATTTGTTCCATTCTAATCCCCAGTAGCTTCACTTTCCCTTCTCTTCTACTTTTCCTCTGCTCTGATCTTCCTTCTATTTGTTGATTGATTTTTATAATTGGTGCTTTATAGCTATACATAAAGGTGGAATTCACTACGGTATATTCACATATGTACATAGCATAATTTGGTCAGTTTCATTCTGCAGTTCCTCCCTTTTCCCATCCCTCTTTTCCTTCCCCCTGAATCTCCTTCCTCTAGTTCACTGATCTCCTTTCTGTTTTCATGAGATTTCCCCCCTTTTTATTTCTTTACTTCTTTCTAGCTTCAACATATAAGGGAATACATTTGATCCTTTACTTTCTGAGTCTGGCTTGTTTAACTTAGCATGACGTTCCCCAATTCCATCCACTTACCAGCAAATGCCATCATTTCTTTCTTCTTTATGGCTGAGCAAAATTCCATTGTATATGTATACACCACATTTTCTTTATCCATTTCTTGGTTGATGGGTACCTGGGTGGCTTTCATACTTGGCTATTATGAATTGTGCTACTGTAAGCATTGATATGCCTGTATCACTACAGTATGCTGACTTCAGTTCCTTTGGACATATACCAAGAAGTGGGATAGCTGGGTCATATGGTTGTTCTATTCCCGGTCTCTTGAGGAATTTCCATATGGCTTTCCAAAGTGATTGTACTAAATTATAGTCTAACAATAAATGTGTGTGCCTCCTCACTATCATTTATTATTATTCTTAATGATTGCCTTTCTAATTAGAATATTAGATGAAATTTCAATGTAGTTTTGATTAGTTTTTTCCTTGATTACTAGAAATGTTTAACATTTTTCATATATTTATTGGCCATTTGTATTTTTTCTTTTGAGAAATGTCTGTTCAGTTCTTTTCCACATTTATTAATTGGGTTATTTGGGTTGTTTTTTTTTTTTTTGGTGTCAGGTTTTTTGAGTTTTTTATATATTCTTAATATTAATTGCCAGTTGAGGAGTAGGTGGCAAAGATTTTCTCCTATTCTGTAGGCTTTCTCTTCGTGCTCTTAATCATTTCCTTGTCTGTGCGTTTTAATTTGATATTGTCCCACTTGCTGATTCCTGGGTTTATTTCTTGAGTTTTAGGGGTCTTGTTAAGGAAGTTGGTGCCTGCACAATATGTTGGGTTGTTGACCCTATGTTTTCTTCTAGCAGTTCAGTTGCAGTTTCCAATTTAATTTCTAAGTCTTTGATACACTTTGAGTTGAACCTTGTGCAGGGAGACAGGGATCTTGTTTTGGTTTTCTACGTGTGGATACCCAGTTTCCCTAGCACTATTTGTTTGATACCTTTGTGGAGTATCAAATGACTGTGTTCTAAGAAGTTTATCTCTGCGTTTTCTGTTCTGTTCCATTGATTTTCACGTCTATTTGATGCCAATACCATGGCATTTTTGTTACTGTAGCTCTGTGGTATAATTGGAGATCTGGTATCTGATGCCTCATTCTTCTTGCTAAACATTTTCTTTTGACTATTCTGGGTTGTTTATTCTTTTACATGAATTTTAGTACTTTTTTTTTTTTTGCTACTTCTGTATCATTGGTATCTTGATGGGGATTGCATTGAGTTTATATAATGCTTTTGGTAATATGACCATTTGGCAATATTAATTTTGCCTATCTAAGAACATGGGAGGTCTTTCCAACTTCTAAGGTCTTCAGTTTCTTTCTTCAGTGTTTTATAATTTTTATTGTAGAGATCTTTCACCTCCTTGGTTAGATTTATTCCCAATTTTTGTTTTATTTTGTTTGAAGTTATTATGAATAGAATGGTTTTCCTGACTTCCTTCTCAGCAGATTCATTGTTAGAGGATAGGAAAGCTATAGATTTTTGTATGTTGATCTTGTATCCTGCAATTTTGCTAAATTAATTTATTGGCTCTAGAAGTCTTCTGGTGAAGTTTTTTGAGTCTTCTACATATAGGATCCTGTGATCAGTAAACAGAGATAAGTTGACTTCTTTTCCTATTTGTATTCCTTTAATTTCCTTCTTTGCCTGGTTGCTCTGGCTAGAGTTTTAAGAACTGTATTGAAAAGAAATGATGAGAGTGCACATCCTTGTTTTGTTCCTGATTTTAGAGGAATGCTTTCAGTTTTTCTCCATTCAATGATTTTGTTTTTGAGTTTGCCATATATAGCCTTTATTATGTTGAGGTAAGTTCCCTCAATCCCTAGTTTCTTTAGGATTTTTAACATGAATGGGTACTGGATTTTGTTGAAGGCTCTTTCTGCATCTATTGAGATGATTATGTGGTTCTTATCCTTAATCCTACTTTATGTTGTGAGTTATATTTATTGATTTATTGACACAGCCTTGCAATCCTGGGATGAAACCAACTTGATTGTGATGTACAATCTTCTTAATGTGTTTTTGAATGCAGTTTCCTTACATTTTAATGAGGTTTTTTGCATCTGTAAAATGGGCTCTATTTAGTATTTATATAAACTAAGGTTTGCTTTTTTTCCCCTTGATGTATCTTTGTTGGGTTTTTGTTTTAAGGTGGTACTGGCTTCATAGAATGAATCTGGGAGTGTTGCCTTCCTTTCTATTTCATAGAACAATGTGAGCAAGATTAGCTTTTGTTCTAAAGGTCTGGTAGAATTCAGCTGAGAATCCATGTGGTCTTGAGAGGTTTTCATTCTTTGCTGTTGTTGTTGTTAGAAGGCTTTTAATTGCTCCTTTAATCTCATTGCTTGATATTAGTCTGTTTAGGTTTTCTATATCCTCTTAATTCAGTTTGATAGCTTATATGTGTCTAAAATATAGTCTAGATTTTCAGGTTTATTGGAGTATAAATTTTCAAAATTATTCCTAATGATCCTCTGGATTTCAGAAATGTCTGTGGTGATATCTTCCTTCCTTCCTTCCTTCCTTCCTTCCTTCCTTCCTTCCTTCCTTCCTTCCTTCCTTCCTTCCTTCATTTTGTACCAGGGATTGAACTCAGGAGCACTCAACCACAGAGCCACAATCCCAGCCCTATTTTCTAGTTTATTTAAAGCCAGGGTCTCATTGACTTGCTTAGTGCTTGGCTGTTGCTGAGGCTGGCTTTGAACTTGTTATCCTCCTGCCTCGGCCTTCTGAGCTGCTGGGATTACGTACGTACCACTGTGTCCAGCAATATCTCCTTTCTGATCTCTAATTTTATTGATTTGGGACTTCTCTTTCTTTTGATTATTTTGGCTAAGTTCTTATCAATCTTGTTTATCTTTTCAAAGAACCAAAGCATTGATACTTTGTATTTTTTTCTCAATTTCATAATTTCAGTTCTGATCTTAATTATTTCCTGTCTTCCACTGATTAGGGAATTAGTTTGTTTTGCTATTCTAGGACTTTGAGGGGTAACATTTCTATCAGCTATTTGGGATCTTTCTGGTTCTTTGTTTCTTGCAGGCACTCTATGCTATAAACTTTATTTTTAGAACTGTCTTTCTGTACTGCAGAGATTTTTATATATTGTATCTCAGTTCTCATTTGTTTTAATTTTTTTTCATTTCTCTCCTTATTTCTTCTCTGATCCATTACTCATTCAAAAGTGTATTATTGAATCTCCACGTGTCAAATATTATCTTGGTTTTTATCTTATTATTGATTCCTAATTTAATTCCATTATTTTCTGCTAGAATCCAAGGAATTTTCTATATTCATTTTGTATTTGCTAGGACTTGTTTTCTATACTAAAGCATGATCTATTTTAGAGAAGGTTCTGCATGCATCTGAGAAGAAAGTTAATTTAGTTGTTGATGGAAATAGATGTTTGTTAGGTTCATTTGTCAAATAGTACTTTTTAGTTCTGAAGAGTCTTCTTAGTTTATGTCTGGATGACCTATATTTTGGTGAGAGAAGGTGTGTTAAAATTACAGAGTATTATTGTAATGGGCTCTATTTTAATCTTTATATGAAGTAGGATTTGATTTATATACTAACATTTGAGGCATAAATATTTCCAATTATTATATATTTTTGTTGGATGATTCCCTTAACCTGTATGAAATGACTTTTTTGTCTCTTCCAATTAATTTTTACTTGAAGTCTACTTTGTCTGATATTAGAATAGCTAGTCCTGCTTGCTTTCTGTCTCAATTTGCATGGTATATCTTTATCCATCCTTTTACCTTCAGCTAGTGTATATCTTTGCCTATAAGGTGAGTCTCTTGTAAATGACATAAATGGTTGAGTCTTGTTTTTTCATCCACTCTACCAATCTATGTCTTTTGATTAGAGAATTGAGATCATTTACGTTCAATGTTATTACAGAGAGATGATTTTTTTTTATCTTTTCCACTTTTATTAAATCTAAAATTCAGACTCTCCTTTAATTGATTATTGCTCTAGTGATATCCAATTAGTCACTGGTTTTGATGTTTACTTTTTATTTCTTTTATGTGAACTATTTCATAAAGTATGTTTTATAGTGGTTTAATGGTTATGAATTATCTTAGTTTCTGCTTTTTGTGGAAGATTTTTACTTCATCTTCAATTCCGAAGGAGAGCTTTAATGGATATAGCAACTTGGCTGGCACTTCTTATCTTTCAGGTCTTTGCATATATTATTGCAAATCTTCCTGGCTTTTAGTGTCTGGATTGAGATATCTGTGGAAATTCTTTAAAGGTGACAGGTTTATCTTTAAAGGTGACATGCCATTTTTCCTTGAAGCTTTTAAAATTCTATATTTGTTCTGTGTATTAGACATTTTAACTTTAATATGTCTTGGTAAAGATTGCTTTTGGTATTGTCTATTTGGGGTTCTAAAGGCCTCTGGTATTTTTGAGATTGTCATTCCTAAGATTTGAGAAATTTTCTAACATAATTTCACTGAAAAGATGCATTACTTTAGTTTATAGGTCTCTTCATATTATCCCAGATTTCTTATATATTCTAGTCATGATCTCTTATCTTTTTGCTATTGTTGACTTTGTTTGCAAGACTACATAATTTATCTTCAAGGCTTGAGAAATCTATCTTCTATGTGATCTAATCTATAAGTGATGCTTTCAATTGAATTTTTAATTTGATTTATTGAGTCTGTCATTTCCAGAATTTTTATTTTGTTTGTTTCTTAGATCTTCTTTTAGTTCACTGAACATTTTAATTATCAACTTTCTAAATTATTTTTTTCTGGCATTTCCTCTACTGTGGTGTCAATGGCATCAATTGTGTTGTGAGTTATTTGGGGTGGCTTGTCCCTTGGGGATTTTTTTTTTTTTGGATTATTAGTATTTTTACCTACCTTCTGGGATAATTAACCCTCCTACTTTTATATAAGTGCTTTTTAAGTGAGCTGCTTTTTCTTTACTATGAGTCCTGGATTGAACAAATGTCTTGGTGTTGCTATTTTCACTCAATTTGAACTTGATAGTATGTTCAGTCTCTAACAGCACATTGAAAGGTGATACTAATCCCCAGTGATTACAGCAACTTCAGAACAATGCTTCAGAGTAATAAATCATTTTTAAAAATATATTAAAAATGTTATCCAGAGGTTCACTAATCTGGTGGTAAATGGGATTTTTTTTTCTTGGTTGAGAAATTAGATAAAGAAAGTAAAATTGCACTTAGACTATATTTGCTTTCTGGTCAGCTCTTCTCACACAGCTTCAATTATGGGTTGTGGAGGAATCAGGACTTACTATTTATTTCTCCTCCATCATTTTCTGGGAATTTGTTTATTTATTCATTTATGCATTTATTCATTTTGCTGGAGGTTTTTAAAGTATATTACTTTCTTTCTGGGGTTTCAGTTATTTTTCAGTTCATTTATTCTCAGCTCTGCTCCAAAGTAGTCAAACTTCTTATGGGATTCTCTATGCAGAGTTTCATTCCTGTCTTGGCTGGATAGCTCTGATGCCCCCTCCTTCTAGGAGTCCCAGACCCTGTTCTGGGGTGAGGAGAGTGGAATGCTTCAGTCTATCCTCCAGTCCTTTATAATCTCTAAAGAGATGACTCATGGATCATCAAATTTGGTTTACATTTAATTGGTCTCGGTCCCCACACCCCTGGTATCAGCCAGGCTTCTTAGCCCAGAGCTTAGACCACCTGTTTCAAGTGAAAGAGTCCTTCATTCTTCTTAGCTTTGTTGACTCAATTTTCTGGTGCTTAAGTTCTGTTTTAAATCACTCTTTGGGAGCTGCTATTATAATAATGTGGCTTCCTCTGAATCATTTTATTCCATTCTCCAAAGGATAAACTACATGGATTAAAAGAATATTAAGAATATAGTTCATGGGACTGGGGTTGTAGCTCACTGGTAGAGCGCTTGCCTAGCATGTGTGAGGCATTGGGTTCAATTCTCAGCATCATATACAAATGAATAAAATAAAGGTTCATGAAAAAAAATATATATGGAAGAATATAGTTCATTAAGAGTAAAAAGGCTGGGGTATAAAGGCAAAAGGACAGTTGGGATATTCAAAAGTTAAGGGGAGAGAAAGTGGAATAAAGGTAGTACATAAAGGTCCTAAAGAGGGAGAAACTGAAGAAGTAGAGGAAAGAGAACTGGATATTTTGCTATCAGAGGGAGAGGTGAGGAGAAAAAGCATAATAAAGCAAGTGAACAAATAGAGCAAAGCAACACCAACCTCCCCAAACCAAACAAAAACACTAAAAATACAAAAAAGCAATTACTACCTTTTAGAAAAATGTAATCAAACAGTAAAATACTAATAAAAGGAAAAGAAATAATAAAATAGGAGGGAAACAGAAATGTGTGTGTGTGTGTGTGTGTGTATGTGTATGTGCATATGTGTATAACAAATCAGCAAATATAACCAGAACCATAGCTTTGTTGACTCAATTTTCTGGTGCTAAACTACTGCTTTAAATCACTCTTGGGGAGCTGCTATTATAATAATGTGGCTTCCTCTCGATCATTTTATTAAATGATTTATTAAATTTTTTATCAAATAATTTATCATTTTATTAAATCATTTATCAGATATAACTAGAACCAGATCTAGTTTTCTTTTCTCAACCTCTTCACTTTCTCCCTGTCTAAGGTCTTCATGTACTACCTTTATTCCACTTTTTCTCCTCTTACTTTTTTGAATGTCCCAACTTTCCTTTTGCCTTTATACCCCAGCTTTTTTTTACTGTTAATGAACTCTATTCTTTCTCATATATATAAAACAAGAAAAAGAAAGATTCTTAACTAAAAATGCTAGGATTTTTTCATTGAGGTGGCAGAAGTTGTGCATATTTTCATCTTATCCCAAACTGTCCTTCTGTCACCTACTTCTTGTGCTAAATGCCCCTTAGAGACAGCAAGGACAGGATGTTATTAAACCCATCCTGCTTTTGTGATTTTCAATACTCTTCATGTTGGAGTGGCATAGAGGTGTAGCTGTCTGAAATTGCTCTCAGCTTCTCTACTCACCAGTACTAGGGGAATGGTACTGAAAGTTTCTTCTGTTGGGGTTTTGTGCAGACATCTTAGATTGCTGCTCTTACTGGTTGGAAGCAGTGGAGAGATCTATTAGGGAAGTTTTGACTGCTCATTTGAGCTCTAAAGGGAACTTTGAACTTTTGTTTGGGGTATCTACTCTGAAGCAATTAAATCTTATACCCTAGGGCTGACTAGATGCCTATCTTGGGGCCATCTGTGTTTCTAGAGTCTTCTCAGAGTTCTACTGATAGGGTGAGGTAACCCACTATTGTGGATGGATGGTGCACAGCAGATTTCCTGTGCCCCCCTGCCACCAAATATGAACTTCCAAGTCTCTGTCCCTGAATATAATCACACCCACCTATTCAATTTCCCTACTCCTTATCATCTAGTCATTTGCACCACAGAGCTCAAAGAGAGAACGGCTTGCATTCTCCTCTGTATCTCTGTCTTGAATCCCTCTGGATTCACTATTCTCTATAACCATTTCGTTACTGTGATTTGCCAGGTGTACTTTAGGTCATTCAGTAAGCACAGGCTGAGAAACTATGGAAGTATTTGCTTAGGACTTTTGGTTTTGAAGGAAGAAGATTCAGCATAAACTCTTAGAGCTAGATCTCCACCTCAGTTCTTCACTTACAAGTTGAGAAACACGGAGCACATTTTGAACGCCAGATTCATGTGCAAGTTCAGAGTAACTTCTACAGGTGGTTATATGCCAAATTTGCCCGCTATGCTTCTCTTTTCCCTTTGTGTTGCCCTCCACCTCCTTGCGGAGACACAGCACCACCGCTGCTCCCCGCTCAGGAGTATTCCTTTCTATTCTCTGTTCACAACACCGGAATGGACTTCTCCAAATCTCTGACACACAAATATTGATATATAATAATTTTATTCAGACATCTTGTTATGAAGCAGTATTTCTGTGATTTCAATTCCAAACATCAAAGCAAGTGGTAAGTGCCTCCTTCCTATACTCCACCATCTTGGAGCCCCAGCCTCAGAGATTTTGAAGATGTAACTATTGTGTTTGAATCTCCACATAAATTCTCTGTAGTAAAACACTTTTAAAAATGAAAACTTATTGATATTTTTCTATGTGACTAAATGAGCAATCATTTGTACAAATAGGACATGTAGGTTATGTTGATGTAATAAACTTTCCAAAGTGCTGGTTAACTTCATCTGGTGCTTTTCTAATTTTCCATTATGTTGCATTCAAGATGTACAAGTCTTTTACCACTGTGTAAGCAGGAAAATGACTCTCACAGTCTCAGTAAATTGAGAAGGAGGCTTTTTTTAAACCTCAGGCAATTAAAATAGATTGGCCTTTGCAGTTATACCATTGACCTTTTCTCTGAGTCTACTCAATTGGCAGTGAAATATTTCTTCCAAGTACTCTGGTTGTGCTGGTCATCAAACTTAAAATATATATAGTAACTATCATTCATAGATTATATATTGTATAATTTTATTTTCACACAATGTACTATATGTTGATATTGTTCTGTATAACTTTGATAGCTTAGTCAAAGTAAATTTATTTTCCAATTCTGGCTGTAGATTGCCGTTTGGCCACCTACCATCTGACAGTCTATTAACTAAACTATTGAGAATTGAATAATACATTAATCTATAATGTTTTGAAAGATAAAGCGATCAGTAATGACATAGTAAAAAAAAAAACAGCACAGTCCTCTCTTAATACAAAATACTAAGTGTTTCAGTTCAATAATCTTAAGTCCGATGCCATAACTGCTTACCTTTGCAGTATTTGCAGAAGTCAAATACTTTCATATTTATACTTTACAGTAAATTAACTCCATGGAAGTTACTGAGTTTGATGTATTCTGTCTTGGGGAAAGAAGCAAGGATAAGGCAAGACATACACTATTGTTATTTGATTCACTCCCAAGATGTTAAGTGATTGCTATATCACAGACCAACTTATGCCTACTGGAGATTCAGGAGAAAAGATGCCTTCTCCTCACAAGGAGCTCACTCTTTGTTAGGGAAGACATGTTGTACTGCTATGGCAGGAAATCTGATGCATTCTTACAAATTCTTCCATTGCAAGAAGCTTGGTCTTGAGAAATTTGCTTGTTTACCATCCTTAATTAGGAAAGGAACCAATAAAAACAGTCTCAAGCAATTTTTTATTCATAGCTGTGAAAATAAAGTTTAAAAACTAACCAACACAGGGCTGGAGCTGGAACTCCGTGGAAAAGTGCTTGCCTAGCATGCTGAGGTACTGGGTTCGATCCTCAGCACCACATAAAAATTAACAAAATAAAGCATTCTGTCCATCTACAACTACAAAAACAAAACAAAACAAACAAACAAAAATACCAAACTAACCAACACAAATGAGAAGAAGGGTGTTCCTTTTGAAAAAACTGGCAAATGCAGCAAAGTGAGCACCATCCTAGACATAAACATACCAGGAGTTTGAAAGAGTGGAAATGAGGAGTTATTTTTAATAAGTATAAAGTTTCAATTAAGATGAAAGAGACTCCTGGGACTGGAAATGTAGTCAGTGATAGGGCATTTTTCTAGCATGTATGAGGCACTGGATTCGATCTCCAGCACCACTAAAGAAAAAGAAAAGTTCTGGAGAGATAGTACAAATAGGTGCACAAAAATATAAATTAAAAATGTGCAACTAATAATGGTTCAGTTGGTAAATTCTATGTTATGTATATTTTTACCATGATTTTTTTTAAATTGGGAAAAAAAGAAATAAGCACAGTGTGTTTGTTCTGGAAGTCTTTTTCCAAGAGATAATAAAAAAACTCTCACTAGAGAGAAAAAAGAAACACGGAAAAATATCCAAAATGTCAAAATAGTTTAAGTAAATTATTCATTAAACTGTAAACAAAAGTATAGATATTCTAGTAAAGTCATTAATAAAACAATTTATAATAGTATGCTATAGAGACCCTGAGATAATGATATGAAGTTTTTTTTCTTTTTCCTTTTTCTTTTGCAGTGCTAGGAATTGAGCATGCAGGCATGTACTCTGCCACTGAGCTACACCCTTAGACCTAAGGTTAATATTTCAACAGCGTTGATGCACCTTTCTTATTTGCCTTTTCAACTTGCCCCATGAAGGCAAGAATTTTTTGTCTTTTTTTATTCATTACTATATCCTTAATGTATAAAACAGTGATCAACACACAGTCGGGACAGTTTATTGGATACATGGAGGTCTTGTGTGTGTGTGTGTGTGTGTGTGCGCTCTTTGTTCTAAATTCTGGGTGTAAAGTGTTATGCTAGGGTGTGTAGGTAGGTCCAAAAAGAGGGGTCTCAGCATAATTAAAAGGGTAAATTAAGGAGGTTAGTTTCAGACAGGATCTGATTTTCATCTCCAGTGCACATTTCATGGATCCACCATAGCAGAGGTGAAGTGATTCCAGCCAAAGTTTATGAAGTGGATGTCTTGGGCCTTGAACCAGGTAAAGAACTGGTCAGATACTCAGAAGGGTCTGCAGTGAAAGTAGGAATTCAAGGAAGTCCAAGAAGCATTGGCAGGGGTGGATTTAGACCCTGATGAAGCCAAGAAGAAATGATTGGGAAATTATCACTATCGGACATGAGTAGCTTAACCAGGAGCAGGATGTACTTCTGGTGGTGCTCACCCCTGAACAATGACCAGTTTATTGGTGTTCAAGTGAGCCGGCTCTGAGTTGCAGGCACCACCTTAGAAGAAGTAAGGAGGGGAAGGGGTATCAAAAGGATAGAACAGTTATTTCAAATGGGGTTAATAAGATTATTTTAACAACATGATCAAAATTAATTTTAAAACAGACTAGACTGAAATTTGTTTTCTATGCCTGCCTAGCAAGTGGGGGAATGATAATGGTGATCAGGGAAGTTTTTAAGAAAAAATATACTTATCTTAGTATATCTAAGCAGTGTAAATAATTTTGTAACTCTGCCATCCAGAGATAGAAAACATAGTTCCTGTCTCAGAGACTCTGCTGGAAAAAGGAGAAAATTAAAAGATAATTCTAATACAATATTATATCACATATCCTACACCAAAGGAGCTTAAAAGAGCACCAAACTCATCAGATAGCAGGCAAGGTAGGCGAAGAGCTCCTGGCAGTGATGTTCTGAGGCATTGAATTTAAGCAGAGCCAGAATGTCCCCAGAAGCAAGGGATATTCACTCTTGACTCAGCCACAAAGAAAGTCAGTGACATTCCAATCCAGTTTACAAGGCCTTTATTGCTACCTGGCCATAGGAATAACATCTGTGCCCCCAGATGTAAAGTTTATGGAACAGAATCACTGAGAATGCAAAGTCACATTCATCCATCCACTTGCTCACTATGTGTCTGTCAACAAGTTACTTGTATCTTGGAACTCAGTTTCCTTCTCTTTAAATTATGGGTAATAATAGTGTTTGTTTGGGGTACTAAGTTCATTCATCTAAAGAGCTTAGAATAGTTCTTTTTTTAAAATTTTTATTGTTGGTTGTTCAAAACATTACATAGTTCTTGACATATCATATTTCACACTTTGATTCAAGTGGGTTATGAACTCCCATTTTTACCCCAAATACAGATGGCAGAATCACATCGGTTACACATCTACTGATTTATATATTGCCATACTAGTGTTTGTTGTATTCTGCTGCCTTTCCTATCCTCTACTATCCCCCCTCCCGTCCCCTCCCCTTCCCTCTTCTCTCTCTACCCCATCTACTGTAATTCACTTCTCCCCCTTGTTTTTTTTCCCTTTCCCCTCACTTCCTCTTGTATGTAATTTTGTATAACCATGAGGGTCTCCTTCCATTTCCATGCAATTTCCCTTCTCTCTCCCTTTCCCTCCCACCTCTCATCCCCGTTTAATGTTAATCTTCTTCTCATGCTCTTTGTCCCTACTCTGTTCTTAGTTACTCTCCTTATATCAAAGAAGACATTTGGCATTTGTTTTTTAGGGATTGGCTAGCTTCACTTAGCATAATCTGCTCTAATGCCATCCATTTCCCTGCAAATTCTATGATTTTGTCATTTTTTAATGCAGAGTAATACTCCATTGTGTATAAATGCCACATTTTTTTTTATCCATTCATCTATTGAAGGGCATCTAGGTTGGTTCCACAGTCTTGCTATTGTGAATTGTGCTGCTATGAACATCGATGCAGCAGTGTCCCTGTAGTATGCTCTTTTTTTTTTTTTATCACAGATTGCTTTTTATTTTTTTTTCCAGTTTATTTTTTATTTTTTATTTTTTTTTAAATTTTTTATTGTTGGCTGTTCAAAACATTACATAGTTCTTGATATATCATATTTCACAATTTGATTCAAGTGGGTTATGAGCTCCCATTTTTACCCCATATACAGATTGCAGAATCACATCAGTTTCACATCCATTGATTTACATATTGCCATACTAGTGTCTGTTGTATTCTGCTGCCTTTCCTATCCTCTACTATCCCCCCTCCCCTCCCCTCCCCTCCCCTCCCCTCCCCTCTTCTCTCTCTGCCCCCTCTACTGACATTCGTTTGTCCCCCTTGTATTATTTTTCCCCTTCCCCTCACTTCCTCTTGTATGTACTTTTGAATAACTCTGAGGGTCTCCTTCCATTTCCATGCATTTTCCCTTCTCTCTCCCTTTCCCTCCCACCTCTCATCCCTGTTTAATGTTAATCTTCTTCTCATGCTCTTCTACCCTACTCTGTTCTTAGTTACTCTCCTTATATCAAAGAAGACATTTGGCATTTGTTTTTTAGGGATTGGCTAGCTTCACTTAGCATAATCTGCTCTAATGCCATCCATTTCCCTGTAAATTCTATGATTTTGTCATTTTTTAATGCAGAGTAATACTCCATTGTGTATAAATGCCACATTTTTTTTTATCCATTCATCCATTGAAGGGCATCTAGGTTGGTTCCACAGTCTAGCTATTGTGAATTGTGCTGCTATGAACATCGATGTCGCAGTGTCCTTGTAGCATGCTCTTTTTAGGTCTTTAGGGAATAGACCGAGAAGGGGAATAGCTGGGTCAAATGGTGGCTCCATTCCCAGCTTTCCAAGAAATCTCCATACTGCTTTCCAAATTGGCTGCACCAATTTGCAGTCCCACCAGCAATGTACAAGTGTACCCTTTTCCCCACATCCTCGCCAGCACTTGTTGTTGTTTGACTTCATAATGGCTGCCAATCTAACTGGAGTGAGATGGTATCTTAGGGTGGTTTTGATTTGCATTTCTCTGACTGCTAGAGATGGTGAGCATTTTTTCATGTACTTGTTGATTGATTGTATGTCCTCCTCTGAGAAGTGTCTGTTCAGGTCCTTGGCCCATTTGTTGATTGGGTTGTTTGTTCTCTTATTGTCTAATTTTTTGAGTTCTTTGTATACTCTGGATATTAGGGCTCTATCTGAAGTGTGAGGAGTAAAGATTTGTTCCCAGGATGTAGGCTCTCTATTTACCTCTCTTATTGTTTCTTTTGCTGAGAAAAAACTTTTTAGTTTGAGTAAGTCCCATTTGTTGATTCTAGTTATTAACTTTTGTGCTATGGGTGTCCTATTGAGGAATTTGGAGCCCGACCCCACAGTATGTAGATCGTAGCCAACTTTTTCTTCTATCAGACGGCGTGTCTCTGATTTGATATCAAGCTCCTTGATCCATTTTGAGTTAACTTTTGTGCATGGCGAGAGAAAGGGATTCAGTTTCATTTTGTTGCATATGGATTTCCAGTTTTCCCAGCACGATTTGTTGAAGATGCTATCCTTCCTCCATTGCATGCTTTTAGCCCCCTTATAAAATATAAGATAGTTGTAATTTTGTGGATTGGTTTCTGTGTCCTCTATTCTGTACCATTGGTCCACCCGCCTGTTTTGGTACCAGTACCATGCTGTTTTTGTTACTATTGCTCTGTAGTATAGTTTGAAGTCTGGTATCGCTATTCTAAGCAGGATTCACACTTCCTGCTTAGAATAGTTCTTGTCACCTCTTCGATGCTCATTCAAAATTAGCTGTTATTCAGTACTTGTAGGGCACATATTGATTTCCAAAACATTTCATACTTTTTTTTCCAATCCTGAGAAGATCAATAATATAGTTTAAGAACTAATGTACAAAAGAAGTTTAAAAGATTTACATGATAACAGAGGAAGATACCTTTCCCTATTTCTTATTTTCTTTGAATGGAGAGATTCCCTAAACCATATCCTGGATTCTCTACTTTTTAACTTCCTCCATTACTGGGGAAGCAGTGTGATTTATCTGGTTGGTAAATTTAGGAAGAAAACTATGTGAGATTGGCTCCCCTCCCTCCTTGTTCTTGGGAGTGAACATTGCAGCAAGCATGATTCCCCCAGTCCTTCTGTGACTGTGAGACAAAGTTGGCCCAGTTCAAGGGTTCAGTTTTAGCAAACACATTTGGCTGACAGATGCAAAGCAGCATTCTACAACAGGACTGTGTGTGTGTGTGTGTGTGTGTGTATTTTGTTTTCTCTGAGTCCAACATTGATTAACCATGAAATTTTCCAACAGAAAACAATATGAGTTGTTTCTAAAACACCTCTGAATGTGGCCACACACATCAAAGAATCAGTTTTCTTTTCTTTTTTTTTCTATTTTTCTTGGAGACATTTCTCACAGAGACTTCCATCCTCCTCCTGCAAATTGTATCACTTTGATGACAATTCAAATTTTAAAATGAAGAAAAATGCATGCAAACTGTGGCAGAGACTATTAGTTGTCTGCCAAAATCCATTTTCTCTTTCCATAACAACAAAACCCAGGCTTCAGCTAGTCTCATTACTGCCTAGATAAAGGCTACACTTGAGTGTACATTGTATGTAAGTTTGGTTAATGAGATACAAGAAGAAATGTTATATAGTATTTCCAGGATTCTCCTTAAAGGAAGGAAGTTCACCCATTTCTCATCCTCCATCCTGCTGCCTGAACATAGCTATGATAGCGGGAGCTCAGGCAGCCATATTATACAATTAAGATGAGGTCCCCACAATGAAAGAGAGAAAAGTATGAGGTATTGCAGGAAGCAATGATTTGAATCACGGTTTCTGACTGTCCCACAGCAGCATATGGACATGCACTGGGAACTTCCTGTGTAAAGGTGCAGATCGAGAATGCCCAGTTGCTATAGTGACTCCCTGCTTAAAAGAGGTTTTGTGAAAGGCACAGGACTATCAGTCTTGACCCTGAGTTCAGACACCAGCTGCCAGGGGTAGAGAATTATTAGCACAAGTAGATAATTATAATTGGCTTTGTCCTTTAGTCTGCCTGCTCTGAAGAAACTTTCTCACAGAAAACCCTTTGATGATAAAACCTATATGATAAATGTAACACAGAGATAAAGTAGCTCTGGACCATTGTTCCTCTATCAGAGGATGATGTCCCACCTGGTCCCAGTTTTCTTTGTGTATGTGTGTCTGTTTGTCTTTTCTAATCCCCCCATCGCCCATTGCTGATTTCTGAGTCAACAGCGGTGCAGGTCACAGCAAGGAAGACCCTACATTCCTGATAGCTTCAAAAGCTGCCTTACCAATTTTGAAACACTTATCTCTGGACTTACATGTGGGATAAAAATAAACATATCTTTTATTTAAGTCATTAACAAATGGTGCTAAGAAAACTGGATATCCATATGTAAAAACCTAAAAAACTGGATATCCATCTGAGAAATGGTTGAACTTCCTTCCTTTAAGGAGAATCCTGGAAATACCATACAACATTTCTTCTTGTACCTCACCTGCACAAAAGTCAACTCATAATGAACCAGAGACCAAGAAATAAGACTAGAAACTTTGCAACTACTAGAAAAGAACATAGGGAAAATGGTCCAATATGTAGGCTTAGGCAGCAACTTCCTCAGTAGGACTCTTATAGTTCAGGAAGTACTACCGAGAATCAAGAAATGGGATGGCATAAAACTAAAAAGCTGTTTTTTTTTTTCCACTGTAAATTTTTGGCATCTTTGTCAAGAATCAGATTACTAGCTGTGTGGGTTTGTTTTAGTGCTTCTCTTTTGTTCCATTATACTATATGTCTATACCAAGTTTTTTTTTTTTAATATTGCTTTGTAGTATAATTTGAATTTGGGTAGTATGATGCCTCCAGCTTTACTATTTTTTGCTCAGAATTGCTTTGGCTATTCTTGGTCTTTTGTTCTTGTATACTTTTTTTTTCTTTTTCTTTCTTTTTTTTTTTTTTTGGTACCAGGGATTGAACCTAGGGGTGCTTAACCACTGAGCAACATCCCCAGTCCTTTTTATTTTTTTAATTTGGAGACAGATTCTGTCTAAGTTGCTTAGAGCCTCACTAAGTTGCTGAGCTGACCTTGAACTTGTGTTCTTCCTGCTCAGCCTCCTGAGTTGCTGGGATTATAGGCATGTACCACCATGCCTGGCTTGGTCTTCCATATACACTTTAGTATTTTTTTTTAGTTCTATGAATAATGTCACTGGTATTTTTAAAATATTGTTTTAGTTGTCAATGAACTTTATTTTGTTTATTTATATTCAGTGCTGAGAATCGAACCCAGTGCCCCACACATGTTAGGCAAGCACCCTACCATGAGCCACAATCCCAGCTCCAATATCACTGGTATTTTGATGGGGATTTTATCATCAAAGGTTTCATTATCAAAGGGTTTTCTGTGAGACAGTTCAGAGCAAAATCTGTATTGCATTGGATCTGTAGTAGGTACTATTTTTATTCCCATTTTACAGTTGAAAAAATCAATTAAAAAGAGATTGAGTACCTTTCAAAGCTTCTCAGTTATTGGCAAAACTGGAAATAAAACCCAGGTACTATTTCACAATAATAAATTACAGTTTTGCACAGCAGGCATTCCAGGGCAGTCACTTTCAAACATTTTTTAACCATGATATCCAGTAGGAATCATAACTCAATACATCAAAATTAAGAAATAGAAAGTGATGTTTTATGAAATAATACTTTTACCAGATGTAATTCATTAATATATTCTTTATTTCATTTTAAAAATTGTTGATTACAGCTAATAAATTGTTTTTACAGGTCTTTAACGAATTTGAAAAACAATAATTTGGAGGCCAGGGATACAAATGTTAAATTGATATCTCTAATAGGATGTTTAATCATGCTCTCAAGTTTACTGTCTACAAACTCCTGATTTCATCAACTACTCCTACCCCTTCCCTTTATTCTTCCTCTCTAAAAAAAATGGCAACTTCTGTACTGTCCGCATGGTAGCAATTAGCCACATGAAGCTATTGAGCCCATGATATGTGGCTGTTGGAACTGAAACATGCTAGAAGTATAAAGTGCAAACACGACTGTGAAGACTTAATATGAAAAAAGAACATAAAACATCTCATCAATAACTTTTTATATTGATTATTTGTTGAAATAATGACTTAGACATAGTGTTAATATATGTTACTAATAGGAAAATTTCACCCATTTTTTAAAGTGACAACTTGAAATTTTTCAATTACACTCAAGATTTCTATTGAACAGTGCTTGTTATGGTTGTTTTCATAGATTAAAAACCTTGGAATCATAGTTGACACCTTTCTCTCGAGTAAATCCTGCCCTCCAAAATAGAAACTAGAATTCAACAACTTCTCATGGCTACACCTTTATCCCAAAACTTGCACATGTGTACACCACTTTCTCTTTCTTGGATAATTGAAATATGTTGTAACTGTTCTCCTTACAGTCCTTCTTTGCTACCCTCTTCAGTTTATTCAGCTGTCCCCCACAAAGTTGCAGAGTGATATTTTTACAAATTGTGTGTGTGCTGCTGGGAGTTGAACCCAGGTCTTGTGCGTGTAATGCAAGCACTCTACCATCTGAGCTATATCCCCAGGCCTCAGAGTGATACTTTTAAAGGGTCACTCCTCTGTTCAAAATCCTTCAGTGTCTCTTTTTCCCAGAGTAAAAGCCTAAGTCCTTAGAATGGCCTGCAAAGCCTTACAAGATTTGATGACCACCCCATCTTCTATGATTTGGTTGAATGTCCACCAAATGCTCATGTGTTGATTGCTGGGCCCCCAGCCTGCAACACTATTAGGTGGGATCTCTAAGAGGCAAGTCTAATTGGAAATCTCCCAGTTATATGGGGGCACATGCTTGAAGGGGATGCACAAGGTCCTGGGTTCAATTCCCATCACCACACACACACACACACACAAAGTTGATTAACAAAAACACCTCAGCATCCTTTTTGGACCTACAAAACTGTAATTTCACAGTAAAATAAGATTCTTATCCATACCTGGTTAACTTAACCCCAACCTTTTGTCCATTTTCTCATGACCATTAGGTGTTCTTGAAAAACTCTGAAAGATGGGTTTTCCTTTTCCCTCAGGCATAAAATCTTCTTAGGCATCTACACAGAGTCCAGAAATTCTGGTGTAAAATATGTGCAGCTTAATCTCAAGATGATCATCTGGTACAACCGGATGTTGTAAATACAAGCAGTATTCATCCTCTCTATTGTAGACTGGCCACACTTCACCCACCTAGTCCAGTGTCTGCATTCAGGAAGATGTTCCCTGCTAGGATATGATTTTTTGTTTGTTGTTTTTGTTGTTGTGGGGTCTTGTTTTGAGCTGGTCTCACTGAGTTGCTGAGGCTGGCCTCAAACTTGCAATTCTCCTGCCTGAGCTTCCTGAATAGATGGGTTACACAGATGCACCACTGAGCCCAGAAAGGATGGAAACCTGTTGGATGGTATGTCAGAGACTGTAGCCAGGTTCCTTATTTCAAACCCAGGGAAATCAAGGCTAGGGGAACTTAGGCAAGTTTTTTTTTGGGGAAAAAACAAGAACCCCCCCCAAACAGGAAACACACAGTGGTAGAAAAGGCACAAGAAGCCACATTGCTTGGCTCTCAGCATTCAGTCCTTCCCACGAAAAGATCCTACTGGGCGGCTCAATCTATTTCGTAGCCTGGAACCACAGAATTTTAAGTTCACAGGCTGTGGCACCCACGCCGCCACACCTCCCCTAAAGCCGGGAGAAATAGCGGTTCCCAGCTTGGGCCCGCTGCAGCCACTTGGGAAGCCGGCTTCCCGCAGCCTGAAACTCCGCAGTGAACACATTCTCGCGAGACTAGCGGTCTGGGCTAGTGGGCCTGGAGGTTCCCGGAAGTGGAAGAGAGGCAGGTCCACTCCCACCTAAGCCAGTGCACGCCTCGCCGGGTCGAATCTGGGCCTCCGGGGGACCCAAGCGAGGCGGAGTCTCGGGGACGCTCCCCGCTGGTCTCCGGGTGCTGGCGCCACCTCCCCTCCCTTTGCCCTTCACCGCGCCCTGCCCTCCCTGGGCTGCGGCGTTTGTCCACGGCTGGGCAGCCGGCCTGTCCCCTTTTGCTTGCCTTCCCGTGCCCTCCCCCGAATAGCGCCAGACCCGGGGTTTCCTAGATGCCGCCTGTATAACTTGCTCACCGTAAGTGCTAGGAATGCTGCTGGCCTCCCGGAGCAATGCATTCTTTCTATCTATAGCTCTCTCTGTCCATCCTATGTCTATTACAGCTATTCCAGGGGCGACAACTGCTTTCCTCTGTTCTCATCTCCCCATTGGTGGCTTCTGACCCGAATTTGGGAATGGGGCGATCTCCCACCTGTTATCTTTGAGCAGACTAATCTCCTGTAAGCAGAAGTGCCATTTGGAGACTTGACAGCCTTTTGGCCTGAGACCGGGGAATTTTTCCCCTTGAACTCCAGGCTTTCTTAAATAGTATCGCTTTTCTCTGAGAATGCTTTAACTTGTTTGGTTTTGTTATATTTTATTTGTAAGAATTGACAATACAGTATATTTGCTTCAGTCTTCCTCATTGTGCTTTAAGGGAAGAGAAAACAATTTGCCATCTCGGATCTTCTTTATAAGATTCCTTCTTTCTCATTGCTCTGCTAGAGTTAAACGACATTTAGAACATGTAAGTGCAGCTAGCTGTCAGCCCTGGAGAGTTTAAGGTAATAGTTATTTTCTTTTTTGTAATTCCTTTTTTTGTGTGTCACAGGGGTAACTCATTTGATTTTGGAGTTCCTTTAATTCTTCTGAAAGATTTCAAAGCCTCCAGAATCCAAAATGGGACATGGTAAACAGATTAGAATTTTACTACTAAACGAAATGGAAAAGCTGGAAAAGACCCTCTTCAGACTTGAACAAGGTAAGTAGCAAGTTGTTTGAATAGCTCCTTTGTGTCTTTTAAATTTTAACTCATTAATGGGCAATTAAAAATTTTATTGGTTCTTCTTAGTTATACAATTTAAAATTTTTAAAACTTTATGTTAGGGACTGGGATGATGTCTAAAGTAGTAGAACTTGAGCTTGACATGAGTAAGGCCTTAGGTTCAATCCCCAGCGCCAAACAATAAAACTTTGAGTTAGATACAGTTTTCTAGGATCTTCATATTCTGCAGATTAAACTAATTATAGTTGATTTTAGTTAAAAGTGTTTTATATCTGTCATGTAAGAACAAGGATAAAATAGGTCAATTTTCCTTCTGTGCAAACTCCCACATTAATGACCACATTATTTCTGATAGCATTTCTTATTAAAACTTAGTGAAAATATTTTATATATAATTTTGCTGAGTATATCTGTAACTTTGGTTTTTTATAGCTCACTCTTTTCCTTTACTGAACCTCTGAATTAGTAGAGTACAGCAAAAATATAATAAACTATTTTTTATATTAATCCAAATGCTCTCAAATGTGGGGAAGATAAAAGCTGAAAATAGTTTCTTGCCAAATAAAAAATAGCCAATGAGATTATGCTGATATAGTTAAGCTGTGATTTAAAAGATCAAATTGTGTTTCTATAAAACAGATTCATAGATGCTGTATTTTCTTAGGTTTTGTAATTTTTCAACATTGAAAAACTTTCCACAGTGATTTTATGTAATATAATTTGTGAAATAGAAATTGAATATATGAAAAATAAATACAGCTCCCCCTTACTGGTGTACCAAATGGACAATGGTAATCATTTTGAAGACATTTTGTTATTTCTATAATATTTGAAGAGTTAAATTTATTTTTCTTTGAATTTCAGCCATCTCATGTGTTACCCCCAATGCCAACCCTCCTCTTCTTCCAACTTGGTGTGGCACTTAAGATCACCAAGTACTTACTCCATTTTTGGCTTTCCTGACTCTGCACTTTTCTGGTTTTGACTATTTTTTCCTCTTTACCCTCTTAATATTCCTGTCAACTTAATTTGTCTCACTGGACTCCCTTCTACATTTTAATTAATTGCAAGTATCTGCTAGGAATCCTTTTTTTTTCTGTTCCCCTAGCCTCAAAGAATTATGTATTCTTACTGCCTCAGCTGTTGTGCCAAGAACTCCTTAAAAGAGGTCCTTGAGCTTTGCTTTCTTCATGGAAGCTTTTGAGTACAGTGTAATGACAAGTGTAAGGAATCAGCATTTTCCTGGCTGTGCTGCTAACAAATTATGTGGCTTTCGTCAAGTTACATTTTTAGCATTAATTTCTCTATTTGTGAAATAAAGATATTCTGCCCTTCCACAGAAGGGCAGTTAATAAATACTTGCTGATCGATCACTACAGCTCTGATTAAATGTACCAAAACTTGGCAAATTCAGCTAACCTGTTTGAAGAGGGAATTGTGAAGGTCTTATGAAATAAGAATGATGTGGTTGACTTTGTAAGTCTAGTTAAGAAACAGTAATTTCGTCCAATTGCTATGAATGGGAATATGTCACTTTTTTTGTAGTGATCATATTATTTTAGAAGATAATTTGTAATGTGAAGGATGAATTAAAGAGAGGGAACACTGGGACAAGAAATCATCCAGAAGGCTCTTTTAAAAAACCTGTCTGGGGGTTGGGGTTGTAGGTCAATGGTAGAGTGCTTGCCTAGCCCATCTGAGGCACTGGGTTTGATACTCAGTACCACATAAAAATAAATGAAAAATAAAGGTATTGTGTCCATCTACAATTAAAAAAAAAAGCTTAAAAATGGTATCTGGTTAAAGATAAGGATTTAACAATATCAGAGTTGCAAAGGGGGACAGAATGAGACATTTTAAAATGCATAGGACTTAGTAACCAATTAGAGTGAAAAAACTGGGAATTTTTAGTTTTTTTCATAGTTAATTGGCAAACAACCAAACCATTCTTCATTTTTCTTTTCTTTTTTCCATAAAAGAATTTATCTTCATTTTCAAGACTGACATCTCTGTAGATTCTTTTAATTCAACAAGTAGAAGACTGAATAATTATTTTCTAGCCAAAGCATGAGTCTTCCCATTTTATTTATCTCACTTAGTAGCAGAATAATGAACATAATAAGTATTCTCCATATTTGGAATTCTTCCATCTTTTATATAGGTTGGTTAAATTTATCATTTTTCCTCTTTAAGAAAATATAAACATTTTATATATAAACATTCTTTGTTTAGGAGTTTCAGTTTCTATAAATCATGTGGAGGGAAAAATTTCCATTTACAATAATACTTTATCACTCATCTTGCTAGCTGTCTCCAGGAGGGATATGTATTGCCTATGTCTGCAAATCTGTAATATGTATTGCAAATCTGAATAAAGTATTCCTAGTTTTAGCATGAGGAATAAGATAGCCACGCTATGTACTGCTATGATCTAAGTCAATTTTAGCATGATGATGATTAATTATGGAATCTGGCATAGGCCAGGTATTCTAGTGTTTCATTTACTGTACATAGAAATTTTAGTTTCTATGACTTGGATTAGAGGTCTAGAGTGTCTTGTATACACTGATCTATGTATTGGGACACAGAAAGACAACATAGACTATTACTTTTTCTTCTTTCTTTCTTGCTTGCGTGCTTGCTTTTCTTTCTGTTTTAATTCTTTAAAAGTAACCCAAGCTGGGTGCCGTGGCACACACCTGTAATCCCAGTGATTTGAGAGGCTGAGGCAGGAGAATTTCAAGTTTGTGGTCAGCATCAGCAACTTAACAAGACCCTCAGCAACTTAGAGAGAACCTGTCTCAAAATAAAAATAAAAATTAAAAGCGCTGGGGATGTGACTTAGTGGTAAAGTACTCCTGGGTCCAATCCCCAGTACCAAAAAAAAAGTGTTTAATTTTGCTAATATATGAACTAATATTAACACTCCCAGTTTCTGTCAGATAAGTTAAAAAACAAACAAACAAACAAAAAACATTATGAGGAAAGAATTGAGGTCATAGGTCTGGGGGCACTTCCAATCAAACCCTTGTTTTTTTTTCAGTATGTTGCCATGGATTACATACATGCTTAAGTCAAGTTAAGTAGATAAACAAGTTATATTATGTTAAATAATAGGGGTTAGAAATGTAATTCAGTGGTAGGGAGCTTGCCTAGCATGTGTGAAGCTCCAGGTTCAATGCCCAACACAACAAACACAAAACAAAACAATCTTTCCAAAACTCTGAAACAAGAGGAAGAATAACCAGAAATGACTCTTTTACTCTACTGAAGTTGGGAAAGATGAGTTACAAACTGTTTAAGTGTTTGAGACTTGCCCTTTGAGATTCTGTGTTTTCAGGAATGACAAGTAGCCTTCTAATATGAAACTTAGAAAATGTCAGAAAAAAATAAAAAGCATTTATCTTTTTCAGATACACAAACGATAAAGTTAATTGCTTTACTGAAGGAAATTGATCCTGTGGAGCAGAGTTTGGCACACTTTTTCCCCATAAACTTTCAGATAGCAAATCTTTTCAGCTTTGTAGGTTACACACCATTGGAGCTAATGAACTATGCCATTGTAACCCAAAAGCAGACATAGGCAATGAATGGGTATCACTGTGTTCAATGAAACTTGATTTATAGAAACAATTTACAGTATGTCCAGTTCAGTATCTAGACATACTTTCCTTTCTGTAGCAAAAGTGTTTGAATATATATTTTAGAAATGCTTCCATCATTGTGTGATTTTTACCCATGTAAACGAACACATGCCCACTTTAAAAAATTGATAACCAATTTTCCTTTGTGTTTAAAATCTTCCACATAAAAGTTTTCAATTGGTTTTCACATCATTAGTTTATTATAGTCATGCTTCAGAATTTTGTGTGATTAGCTTATAAAAACAATTGCTGATGTCAGAAAAAATATAAATTCACTAGCATTTCAGCAAAAGTCTTTATACAGTTGGTGAATGTGATTAAAGATTAATATCATGGGGCCAGGGTTTTGGCTTCTCAGTGCCACATAAATAAATAAAATAATGGTATTGTGTCCATCTACAATTGAGAAAAAAGATTAATATATGGTTTAATGAACACAGTACTAAGATTGTCTTTTATTTGTATTTGGATACCATTGTACAATATTTTTTCCACCTTTGAGGCCATTAAAACCACTTATCAAAATATAGAACTTTGAACTTTGAATCACTTTATAACAGAATATTAAAGACCTTTAAAAATAATGAAATTTATTTAATCAAATTGTTTTCACTGACAGTATCAATATTAATTTTTACTGAGAGTTGAAAGACTTCCACTTACTAATAAATAAAATTAGTTATTAAAAAGTGTTTATTTCATTTATATCTTATTCCTTTAATTTTTCTCTGGTGTTTCACAATTTACATAGTTTATTGAATTTACGTGTACATTATATAAATACTCATTTTGGGAATGCTTGTCTTTTTTTCTGAAGTTAGACTATTTATTCAAATACTGTTTTAAAGATGTTAGATGAGTTTTAACCTTTGTACTGCAAGTTCTCTGAGTCTTTGTGTAATTAGAAAAACAATATTTGTATAAATGTAATGGGTGGCAGTTTGTTTAAATATGTCCAATTGGCTAGTCTCTGATATTTGCACATGCTTAAAATGTCACCATTTTCCCTGATGATAAATGTAAACATTCTTGTAAAGGTATATAGATGATTCTCATAGACACTAAGTATTTTATTTCATGTTTTAATTCTACATGCAACTATTTCTTAATCTATTCTTTTATGTTGTAGCTCTAATGACTTTCACCAATTATAAGAATGTATAAAAAAGACGTTTTGTTTCTGTGCTTTTTGTTTAAAAATATTGAGATCATACTGTTTAAACAATTTTGTAACTGCTTTCCCCCCTACTGCTTATAATGTTATTGAGTGTATATTACCTTCCTTACTACCTTGTTTCAGCCATACTTTTTTCCAGAAAGGATTTCAGATACATAAAATTTAACAAAGTATTAAATGCTGTTTAAATACCTTTTGATACCATGATTTAAAATGGCTTTGTGATATTCCATCTTATAGATATATCATAAATTATTTCATTATTTTCAATTATTAGATATTTAGGTTTTTGTCAGTTTATTTAATCATAGTAAATGAGATTATGATAAATATCCTAATACATGACCTATGTTTGCATCACTATTTCCTCAAAAAGATATATACCTACATTAAATTATTAGGTCAAAACAATAAAAATTCTTGGGGCTGGGGTTGTGGCCTAGCATGGGTGAGGCACTGGGTTCCATCCTCAGCATCACATAAAAATAAAGGCATTGTGTCCACTTACAACTAAAATAAATAAATAATATATATATATATATATATATATATATATATATATATATATATACACACACACACACACATATATTTGTATACACACACATATATAATATATATAAATTCTTAATATATCAGTGCTATATTAATTTGTAGAAAAAATTGTGTATGTAGTTCTGTAGTTCCTTGGGGAAAAAATTCTTGGTTTTATGGTACAATGTGAAAAGTGAGTCTCTGGATGTTTAGTTACTTAATAACACTGTTTGGATAATTTGTTTTTGATTTACTAACACCATTTACTATGAATAAATTTATATCCATATTTTATTTCAATTCAGGAATGTAATTAACAGTTCTTATCACTAACTTTTTTCAGAAATGGTTAGAACTTCTATTTACTCACATTATTCATACTACAGTATGAAAGCAGGCTATATTTCTCTTGGCAGTCATAGAATTTGATTGGATTAGAGTAAATTCGAAGAGTCTGGTATTCTATCGTGTTTTACTGAAATCTTTACAGAAAATATCTTTCCCATTATTTAGTATTGTAGAAAAATTTACCACCCGGTGAACATCAATGTGGGCAATTTACTGCTACAAAAGAATAATTTTAGACTTGAGAGGAACATACCAACATGTTCTTAGTGTCAGGATTTGCCTTGAACCATACTAATTTTCCTTCTTTCCTTCCTTCCTTCCTTTCTTCCTTCCTTTCTTCAGGGCTGGGAATGGAACCCAGGGCTTCCAGCATGGTAGATGAACCGTCTGCCACTGAGCTACATCACCAACCCTATTATTACTATTAACTATTTTTTTTTTCTTTTTTTTTGTGTGTGTGTGTGTGTAGTGCTAGGGATTGAACCCAGGGCTTTGTGCATGCAAGGCAAGCACTTTACCAACTGAGCTATATCCCCAACCCATCAATTTTAAAATTTTGAGACAGGTTTTTACTAGATTGCTTAGGGCCCTACTAGGTTGCTGAGCCTAGCCTCAAACTTGCAATCCTCCTGTCTTAGCCTCCCAAGTTGCTAATCCTCTCATCACACTTGGCCCAAGCTGACTGTAAACAGCAATTTATACTGTTACCTCTGAATCATATCAATATAATATTCACTATAAATTTCCCCCCTTGTTTATTTGTAACAACCCTCTCTGACAGTGAAAAACCTGATTCTCATAATCTTTGTTTTTGAAAGATATTTTTACCAGGTATAGAATTCTAAGCTAACAATAGAGGCATACCTCAGAGATATTGCAGGCTCCATTCCAGACCAAGACAATAAAGCAAGTCATATGGTATTTTTGTTTCCCAGTGTGTATATAAGTTATGTGTACCTTATACTGTAGTCTACTGAGTATAAAATAGCATTCTGTCTTAAAAAACAATATACATACCTTCATTAAGAAATAATTTATTAGGGCTACAGGTATAGCTCAGTGATGCAGTCCTTGCCTCACTTGTGTAGGACCCTGGATTTGATCTCTAGCATTGGGAAAAGAAAGGAAGGGAGGGAAAGGAAAGAAATATTTTATCACTAAAATATGCTTATGATCATCTGAGCCTTAATGACAATTCTCAATGTTGATTCCTACTGACTGATCAGCACAATGGTTGCTGGAGGTTGGAGTGGCTATAGCTATTTCTTAAAATAAGGTCACATTGAATTTTGCCATCTCAATCGACTTTCACAAAAATTTTCTATAGCATGGGACACTCCTAGCATTTTACCTACAATAGACCTTCTTTCAAAACTGAAGTGAGTCTTCTCAAACCCTGCCATTGCTTTATCAACCAAATTTATGAATATTCTAAATCCTTTGTGTCATTTCAACAGTGTACACAGCATCTACCAATAGTTTCCATTTCAAGAAACTACTGTCTTTGCTCATCATACAAAACAACTATTCATTCATTAAAGTTTTAAATAAATTACAGCAATTCTGCCATATCTTCAGCTCCACTTATAATTCTAGTTATCTTGCTGTTTTCATCACATCTACAATCACTTACATCACTGAAGTCTTAAGTCCTCAGAGTCATCCATGAGGATTGAACTACATTTTTTTCAAATGCCTTTTAAACTTGATATTTTGACCTCTTTCCATGAATCGTGAATGTTCTTAGAAGCACCTAGAATGGCAAATCCTTTTGAGAAGTTTTCAGTTTACTTTACCCAGATCCATCACTATTGATGCCAACTTTAGTCTTACAAAATGTATTTCTTAAATAATAAAGACTTACCAGGGCACAATGATACACGTCTTTAATTCCAGAAACTCATCTGGCTGAAGCAAGAGGTAGATCACAAGTTCGAGGCTAGCTTGAGCAACTTAGTGAGATCCTGCCTCAAAACAAAACAGAAATTTAAAAGCAAGGGCTGGGGATATCACTAAGAGAACTTCCCTGGGTTCAATCCCTAGTACCACTCAATACATACATATATTTGTACTTAACAGTCAGAATTATTCCTTGATCCATGGGCTACAGAATGAATACTTTTTTAAACAGGCATGCAGACATTAATCTCATTGTACATCTGCATCAGAACTCTGATATGACCAGGTGCATTGTCAATGAGCAGTAATATTTTGAAAAGAAACTTTTTTTTTTTTTTTTTTCTGAGCAGTAGGTCTCAACAGTGGGTTTAAAAATATTCGGTAAACCATGTTGCAAACAGATGTGCTATCATCCAGGCTTTGCTGTTCTACTTATAGAATACAGTCAAAGTAGATATAGTGTAATTCCTAGGGTCCCTAGGATTCTCAGAATGGTGAGTACTGACTTCGACATAAATTCACCGGTTGCATAAGCTCCAACGAGTGTCAGCCTGCCTCTGAAGCCATGCATTGACTTCTCTGTTGCTATGAAAAACTCCTAGATGGCACTATAAGACTGTTTCATCTACATGTAAAATCTGTTTAATGTAGCCACCTTCATCTTCATCAATAATCTTAGTTAGATCTTCATACTGCAGCTGCCACCGTGGAATCTGCTTTGATTTTTATATTAGGAAGATATCTTCTTTCCTTAAACCTCATGAGCCAACCTGTGCTAACTTCAACCTTTTCTTACATCCCTTAGCTTTCATAGAATTGAAAAGAGTTAGGGTCTTGCTCTGGACTAGGCTTTTGCTGAAGGGAATATTGTGGCTCATTTAATCTTCTATTCAGACCATTAAATCTTTTTCCATATTCAGCATTAAGGCTATTTTCCTCCTTTATTCACATATTCATGGGAGCAACACTAATAATTTCCTTCAAGAACTTTTTCTTTGTGTTCTCATTCTGATAAGAGAAGCCAAAATACTTACAGTGGCCTAGAAGGTCTGTATGATCTAATTACCTGTTTCTTTTCTTTTTCCTTTCCCTTACCTTATTCCAACCCAGCTATACTAAGCTGCTTGTCATTTCTGAAACCAGCACATACTTAAATACTAGTTTTATTGTCCTGTTTTCTTCGCATAGTCAGTGCTTTCCTTAGATGGCCATAATAGAGATGTGACCAATTACCTTACTTCTCTCAAACCCTTTAGCTTCTCAGTTACCATTCTATTTAAAATTTCTGCCACCACATTAACATCTTTCCTCTCCTCCATTGTCCTTAAAATGCTTATTTCCCCTTTTTTTCTCAATATATGTCCCCTCTTTTACTTATTTATTTGTGAAGTTCATTGTTTAATATGCTCTTTCCTCTCTAGAACTCCAGCACTGCAAGGGTGGAATAATTTTCTATTTTGTTCCCTATGGGTGCTCAGTCTTTAATGTTTTATTATTTTATTGGCTATTTAATAAATCAGTCATTATAACTATTAGTATTTCCTATCTTCTCAAAAATATTCCTTAAGTATTAAAAATTATACTTAACTAAATTTCCTGCTGCCTTCAGTTTTTTTGCCTATCATTAATTGAGATACATCATATTTAGAAGCTTTATATTCCTAACAGACTGGAGTGTAGTCAAAACTTTCACATTCTAACAATTGTAACAAAAGTTCAAAGCCTTCCTTAAACCAACCAAAACTCTTCAACAGTAAAGTTTTAACTATAATGGGGTTTTGTTTTTGTTGCCTCTAATGATAAGTACTTGTAATACAAGTCTCAGGTATAGTTTAATAGAAATAGTATGACTTGGGAAAGAATGGGAATATCTTGGGTGTCAGGATTCCAACAAAGATTTTAATAACTAAATCATGATGAGTAGGGATAGCAGTTCATGTGGAGGTTCATGTACTCACTCAGAAGAACCAATGTGTACTTCCCTTCTGATTCCACATTCAATGATGTGGCTTCAATAGCTTTAGATTATCCATGGTGGAATTGTTCTTATCAAGAAGTCAACAAGTGGGGCTGGGGATGTGGCTCAAGTGGTAGCGCGCTCGCCTGGCATGTGTGCGGCCCGGGTTCGATCCTCAGCACCACATACAAACAAAGATGTTGTGTCCGCCGAAAACTAACTAAATAAATAAATAATAAAAAAAAGAAGTCAACAAGTACTACAAGTTAGTGTTTCCCACCACCCCAGCCAGTTGGTACATCTTTGTTAGCATACGACTGTATTTCAGCAGATATCAATATGGGGCTCACATGCCTTCAGAATTGTGAAAAGTTCAAACTCTGCCTCTTTTGAGTTTGACTTTTTTCACTGAAGACTTGTTTTCTTTGTAGAGTAGGATAGTTGTCCCAGTATACCTCCCAAGTTTTATATACAATCCCATACTCTTGACACCATAGAGAAACTCACTTTCTCTGCTGCAGTTTGAAAAATATTGGAGAACATCTTCACTCAGATGCCCACCTCTGCACAAGTCAATTTAGGGGTGAGGGTAGGGTGCTGTGAGGGATTGAGGAGATCAATATAAATAAGGATGTAAGAATTTTCACATCTTAAAGTAACTATGTGAATAGGAATCAGTTTACAGGGAAAGAAACAGGACATTGTGAAGCAGATGGTTCCACAGTGTTTACTATACTTGGTAAAACAAAATGCAGCTAAATCAGAATCTTAGTTTTTATAATTCTTTAAATAAAACAGTATTTTTAACATAATTTTTTAAAATATGGTTTTTATTTAGGGTTCGAACTACAGTTCCGATTAGGCCCAACTTTGCAGGGTAAAGCAGTTACTGTGTATACAAACTACCCATTTCCTGGAGAAACATTTAATAGAGAAAAATTCCGTTCCTTGGATTGGGAAAATCCGACAGAAAGAGAAGATGATTCTGATAAATATTGTAAACTTAATCTTCAACAATCGGGATCATTTCAGTATTACTTCCTTCAAGGGTAAGTGAAGTTAGGTGTTCTGTATATGGGGAAAAAAAGTTAATTCATTGTAAAACTTTTTTTTCTTTTTCTTTTTTTTTTTTAATTAATTTTTTATTGTTGGTTGTTCAAAACATTACAAATTTCTTGATATATCATATTCCACACTTTGATTCAAGTGGGTTATGAACTCCCACCTTCACCCCATACACAGATTGCAGAATCACATCAGTTACACATCCATTGATTTACATATCTGTTGTGCTCCGCTGCCTTTCCCATCCTCCACCCTCCCCCCTGCCCACCTCTCCCCTCCCCTCCCCTCCTCTCTCTCTACACCCTCCACTGTATAACCCTGAGGGTCTCCTTCCATTTCCATGCAATTTCCCTTCTCTTTCCCTTTCCCTCCCACCTCTCATCCCTGTTAAATGTTAATCTTCTTCTCCTGCTCTTAGTCCCTACTCTGATCTTAGTTACTCTCCTTATATCAAAGAAGACATTTGGCATTTGTTTTTTAGGGATTGGCTAGCTTCACTTAGCATAATCTGCTCTAATGCCATCTCATTGTAAAACTTGAAGTTATGTAATTTATAAAAAGTTATCAACCATGGCAGTATAATTTTTACATTGCTTTTTGAGATACAAATAGAATATGGCTCTTCAATTTCTATGAGATTATCTAGTCTTTTCCTACAACCTGATTATAGGATGATATTTATTTAAGTGTGCTGGCTATTTCTGATAAATTCTAGTACATTTGTTTTTCATTAAAACAACATTATTAGATATTATGTATATTGTATGTGGTATAATTATATAGTAATTGTGCAATGTAGTATTAACTGTGTAATAATGCAGAATGGGTAAAAAATTGCTTTCCATTAAGTTTTGTTGCAACTTTGTAAATTATTGTATGTGTTAGAAATAATATAATTTTAAATAGTATAGTTCCTTCCAGTTATTCAGATACTAGAAAAATCTCACTTTTTCCCTCTCATTGAATGGAAAGTTTTAATTTTGCTTTTTTTCCTTAGAAATGAGAAAAGTGGTGGAGGTTACATAGTTGTGGACCCTGTTTTACGTGTTGGCAGTGATGATCACGTGTTACCCTTGGACTGTGTTACTCTCCAGACATTCTTAGCCAAGGGTTTAGGACCTTTGGATGAATGGGAAGACAGACTGAGGGTTGCAAAAGAGTCAGGTGATGTCAGCTTGGTTTCTTTTCCTTTTCTTTTTAAAAATAAATGTAATTATCCTCTGAAATACAGATTTCAGACGTTTTGCTCCTACTTCTAATTTTACCTCTTAATATATTTAGTAATTATATGAACCATATGAAAATAGAACCATACGAAAATTTTTAAAGTTGACCCTTTTTAATCCATAAAAATGTCAAGTTATGTGGTTCAACTTAAGGACATCTATGATAAAATGTGATCATTGTTATTTCTGAGATTTTTGCTTTGACATATAAAACCAGTAGCAAACTATTAAAATGTAGAGGAAATATATTATTATATAATTTTAATTAATAAATATTGACTTTCCACATGGAAGGCATGAGCTGCCAACAATACTTACAATAAGATAAAGCTTATTTTACTCTTATATAAAATAGGAGTAACATTAATTTTCTATTTTCAAGTTAAATGTAGGATTAAGAAAGGAATGAAAAGTTCACTGGCATAACTATGTACTATAAGTACTGTGAAACATTAAAATTAGGAGATGAGTATATACTGATATTTTTGTATATAAATATGTCTATTCAACAAATAGAAATTGAATCCCTAATAATAACTAAGCACTGTTTTGTGATTTTTTTTCTAGTACACTATTTTATTACCCTGGTCTTGTAGATGAGGACACTGATATTCTGAAAGATATAAGTGGACTTGCTTAAAGTCTCTTTTGGTACAGCTAGAATTTGAACCTAAGTCGTTGACTCCTTTTCCAATAGCATGGTAGCCTTTCTATTTTACTTAAGAAAGTTTACATTGATATTTTTCTTAGTTTTAGGTTGGTTTTGTTTGTTTTTTCTTACAGTGGTCTTTGTTGTCTTGCTTTTCAGGTTACAACATGATTCATTTCACCCCACTGCAGACACTTGGACTATCTAGGTCGTGCTACTCCCTTGCTGATCAGTTAGAATTAAATCCTGATTTCTCAAGACCTAATAAAAAGTATACATGGCATGATGTTGGACAGGTCGTGGAAAAACTGAAAAAAGAATGGAATATTCTTTGTATTACAGATGTTGTCTACAATCATACTGGTATGAACTTCATTAATTTTGATGAGAATATTAAATTCTGATTATTTCATTCCTCGATATTTTATATAACAGTTTGTTTCAGTGATGGGAACTGAACTCAGGGCTTCAAAACTGTTAGGCAAGCATTTCACTATCAAGCCACATCCTCATTCCTTATGTAATGTAAATTTTATAGACATACATGATGATAATGTCTTTCAACTTCAAATATCACTGTATATAGTACCACTTTTTTTGTTCCAAGAAAACAGTGCTAGTTGAGGATATAGTCAATACAGAATTTGTATGTGATGTTTATAAAAAGAGTCATGATAGAAAGGACCTAATAATCATATCTCAACATAGAGTATTAATACTTTCCAGACAAACAAACATATTCTGTATAGCAAAACATCTGGTACTATAGCATGTATGAAAAGAACTACATGATTTCTACTACTGGGGAGAAAATTATCAGTAAACTCTCAGAAGTTATATCCTTCACATATTAAAAGAGCTTTAGATCATCTCCAGCACCAAAAAAAAACTATTTTTGTTCCCAAGATACCTTAGCTATATAGAGTTCTATAAAATGTACCAAATTTTCTCAACTGATGATCTTCAAGGAGATAGTTATTCCTCTTACCTGTCATAGCAACTGAGTCTGGACTGATGATGCCTCTGGGCATGTATTCAGTTTAACCCATCATACCTTACAAAATATTGTGTGGGCCACAATGTTGAAGAGTGTGGAAACCACTAATTTGCATATGTATAGAACAGGAATTCTGGGTGGTTCAAAAATTCAAGAAATTTCATGAGGTATTTTCCAAGTAAACATAGGAATTATGAAGATACTTAAAAAATTTATTGATCTATTTCATCAATATAGATGATAATCTCCAACAATAGCAGCAAAATTAGGTTGAAAAAATAGATATATTCTAACATTCGGTGTTTCTTTGTGTGCCTGGAAACCAGGTTTCAAAGTCTACAGTGAAGCCATTGTAATCTAACAACTAAGTATTCATTACTTATAAAATTGACAGTATTGGTAATTACTTAGGCATCTATAATATTATTTATGTCAAATTCATCAAATCATGTGATGGCATTGTATTAGTTACAAATGGTAAAAGTTAGAATATGGCTTAGGTAGCTGTAACAGAGAGACTGAAAAAGTGACTTAACATTGAGATTGTATGTAGATTTTACAAAAGATTAGGTAGGCATTTCAGGACTAGAGTACTAGCTCAATGGTGCAGGGAAAGGAACTTGTTTCTCTTGTAGCTCTGCTGTCTCCATTGCTTTGCTTACAGCTTTTAATCAAACATGGCTGCTCCAATTCCTGTGTCATATCCCACCCAGAGAAGATGGTAAAGGGAAGCTATGCCTTCTAAGTGCATGGTTTAGTATATGTGTTACTATTGATCATATTGCGAGACTGCTGTTCTTACATTAGATAAATGCTCTCCATATGCTAAATGTTCACAGGATAATTTTCAGAGACTTTAGACGATTGTATTTTATAATTCTCACCAATTGTTTTGCTGGGGATAGTACTTGCTGAGTTCTATACTACTGCACTCCAGAAGTCTATAGAGTGGATTTCTCTTTCATGTAAAATTAGAAAAATACTTACACTACCTAATGTTTAGAATTCTTTCACTTACCACTTGATTTTGTATCAAAATATTGAGAAAAGAAATAGAGTTTTAAGATTTTACCCTTAAAAACAATTGGGTAGAGTCAGACATGAAGATGGCCAGCCTGTTAGGAATCTGAGGCAGAAAGATTATTTGAGCCTACTAATTCAAGACCAGTTAGGGCAACATATCAAAAGAAAAACAATCAGATATCCTTGGCATTTATCCTTAACATACATATCTGTGTGTGTGTGTGTGTGTGTGTGTGTGTGTGCGCGCGCGCGCGCGCCCACGCACACGTGCACAGTCCTCAGAATCAAACCCAGGGCCTTGCTCATGAGACTCTACCACTAGGTTACATCACCAGTAAGTGAAAATCCTAATGGGATACAAATATGACTACATTTTGTCTTTTTAACTTGAATTTCAGTGAATGTGATGATAAATCTACGGGGCAGTATCTTGGTACCAATTTGGAGAACTATCAGTTTAACTTTTTTTTTTTTTTGGCAGTACTTGGGCCATGTGCATTCTAAGTAAGTTATTCTGCCACTGAGCTATATCCCCAGCCCTTTTTATTTTATTTTGAGACAGGGTCTCACTAAGTTGCCCATGCTGGCTTATAACCTCAGCCTCGCACATAGCTAAGATTACAGATGTGCACACCAAGCTGGGCTTTAATTTCACTTTTATTATATGATCTCTGCTCCTTATATATCCTGACTTCACCTAAGTGTTTATTTATTGTGGATATAAATAAATAATAACTAAATTGCTTACTAAATAAAAGACAGAAACTAAAAATGATACTGATTCTAAAATTCTGTAAGAGAGCTCACTGAGTAAATAAGACACAAACATGGTCATCTCATCAGCACAGCAAAGTGGTCACAATTGCAGATTCTGAAGAGAGACTTACATTAATTCCTCTGGCCAAATTACTCAACCCTTGAGCCTTAGTTCCTCCTCTATGAGAGGAACATAACAGTATGTTCTGTATTGTGTGAGAGGAAATGAAGAATAACAAAGTTTATTTAACTGTGTAGAACAATTCTGGGTGTGCAGTAGGTATTACTTTCCATTTTTCTAACCACTTGTATTCCTCAGTATGAATTCAGGGGGCATTAGTCCATTGTAAACATAAAACAAATTGGGTCTAACTTTTGTCTATTTAAAAAATTAAATTAGCAATTTCTCAATCTCATAAAAACAACATATTTTACCCTTTTGGATTAGCTGTGCAAAGATGTTACTTGTGAAAGAACTAATTTTTTTTCCTTCGTATTTTCCTAAGCAATATTTAAGTTAAAAAACAAGTGTATGAGAAGATACCAAAACCAAAGTTTTTTTTTTTTTTCATAAAACAGAATTAGTATAAAATATCGATATCTAAATATAGAAGGAAGTGGGTGGTAGATGTTGATATTTCATCTTTAAACCTAACATAGATACCATTTTCAATTTAATTATAAGATATGAGTTTTGTTTTGTTCAAATTTATTTGTTTTTATTTTTTTTAAGCTGCTAATAGTAAATGGATCCAGGAACATCCAGAATCTGCATATAATCTTGTGAATTCTCCACACTTAAAACCTGCCTGGGTCTTAGACAGAGCACTCTGGCATTTTTCCTGTGATGTTGCAGAAGGAAAATACAAAGAAAAAGGAATACCTGCTTTGATTGAAAATGATCAACACATGAATGTAAGTATTTATACAGTAATACCACACTAAATCAAAATAACAAAATTTCTTAAGTACAAATTAAATATATAGCTGAAAATTATTTATAATCAGTGTTTTAATATGTTAAACAATATTTGGTGAAATATTTAAAAATATGTTTTAACTGTTAAAATTTTTCAGTGTATTCGAAAAATAATTTGGGAGGATATTTTTCCAAAGATCCAACTCTGGGAATTTTTCCAAGTAGATGTTCACAAAGCAGTTGAACAATTTAGAAGACTTCTAACACAAGGTAAATAGATGCAGTAGATTGTTCCTATCAATTTTAAGAAATTTAATATTACTTTTAAAAGGATAACTCCTTTTTTTTCCTTAGTTAATATTCATTAAATCTGTTGTTTTGATACAATATTTTTGGTATTTGAAAACTGATTCTGGAAGCTGAAACACCTAAAGGGCATGCTCTAATAATAAAACCAATTTTAATTTTATTGTTGGCAGAATGCTCAGAATATAGTCAAACTCAGCATATATTTGTTAAAAGCATGAATGGGAATTAGGTAGAGCAGGTTTCTTCAGCTGAGAAAGGCTTGAACAAGGCTTTGAAATCGAGAAATGTGAATCTTCTGCTGTCTAAGGTAAGAATCTTAACTATGCAAGAGGGACTTCCAACCGATGGTGCTCACCACAAACATCCTCCTTACAACTAGTGAGACTGAAGTTAGATATTAGCTAATAATAAAAGGTAAAAAAGTAAATATTCAGTTAAGGATGTAACTAATCTAGTTAATCAGTGTCCCCTTAACAAAATAAGAGGAAAAAACATACTCAAAGAGAACTTGAGGTTTTTAGGAGACAAATTAGAAAGGATTATGAAGAAAGTATCTGCAAGTAGTATGGGACAGCCTAGCAGGGAGGATGTTTGGGGACTCGGAGGGGTTCTTTTAAAATAGGAAATTTTCTTCCTTGTCCAGAGACCAAAACTAGAATAGGACCCAAATATACTGCCTTTGAAGTAGAAATGAGTTTGCCTTTACATTTAAGAACTCAGTTGGATTCAGGCATCAACTTTTACAAGTATGTAACACCTTAATACAGGAACTTTTAGTCCTGATTTTGCTTCATATTTTATTCACCAAAAATTTCTCTCTCCTTTAATATTTATAAGTAGTATCATTTATATGTAATATGTGTGCTCATTATAAAGAGAAAAAGCCCCAAATAGTTCAAAATATAATAAAATACAATGTGCAACTTCCCCTCCTACAAAACATACTTTGAGGGAACTACCAAGTAATAGTTTCTGTGTTTCCTTTCAGATTATTTTTGAAAGAAATTCAGATTTTACATGTGGTTTTACATAATTCTCTCTGTAAACTATATATATACTCGTTTTATATTTGTATATATGTTACATACATTAAACTAAAGCATGGACTATTTAATTTGTTCATTAGCTGACAATATGAATTTATTATAGTTATTTCTCTTAACTCCCAAGTAGCAATACACTGTTTTAACGTACTTTAACTGGTTGGGATTGTGGCTCAGTGGTAGAGTGGTTGCCTAGCACGTGTGAGGCACTGGGTTCCATTCTCAGCACCACATAAAAAATAGATAGATAAATAAACAAACAAACAAACAGACAAACAAATGTTTAAAAATAAAAAGAGTACTTTAACTAGCTTTTTTTCCCCCCAATTTTTTTGTAATTCTTTCATTCAATGCATTTTTATTGATCCACCTACTGTGTGCTGGACACTCTGGCATGAGAATTCTGTGGCAAACATAGCAAGAACCTTGCCCTAGTGGAACTTATATTCTTATAAGCAGTACTATCTAAAATATACCCTGTATATGTATGTTTATTTGCTATATAAGTAGATCTACAGGATAAATTGTTATACGTGAAACAAGTAGGTCAAAGGATATGCAAATTTCAAATACAATAGATATCATCAAATTGCTTTTTTAAAATTATACCTACTCACATGTTTTGAAAAACTCTCACCAACATGTGATACCAATAATCTTTAAAATCTTTTTTCAATCAGGCAAATCATCTTGGTATGTATGGTTAAATATCTTGTCTTAGTTGATATTTCTTTTTATGTTAATGAAGTATCTTTTCACATGTTAATTAGCCACTTACATTTCTTGCATTAATTGTCTGTTAGTATTTCTTCCCATTTTTTATTGGACTGTTTGTCCTTTTCAAATTGATTCATTATTATTGATGGTTCCTTATTATATAGGTGTTAAATATATTCTCTTAGTATGCTGTTGATCTTTTAACTATTGCTTATGGTGCTGTTTATTTTCAATGTAGTCAGTCTTTTCTTTTATGGCTTTTCACATCATGTTTAGAAAAGGCTTTTCATAAACATACTGTTTTTTCTAATAATATTATTCATATTTTCCAATAAAATATTTTATGAAGCTACAATTTATGTGTATCACATGAAAAAGGTATTTAGCTTTATTTTTAAAATGTTGTTAAATTGATAATCCATAATTTTACACTGATTTGAAATACAACCATAATACTTCTTAGTGTATAGCCATATCCTAAATATACTTTAGGCTTTTATCTGTGTTTTCCATTTATCTGCCTTCAATTCTACCAATACTAAAAAGTATTTATTGATACTACTGGTATAGATTTGTTTTTTTCTTTCTCAAGCATTTTTTAGCAGTTTTACTCTTCCAGATGAACCTTAGAACTGGGTTTTAAGAATCTGTTTTATTTTATTGCTTATGTTTTTGTAAGCCATTTCAAGGTCTCTTTAGAATAAAACAAGGACAAATTAATTAATTAATGGAAAATTAAGCCTAGTATATAACAAAGGAAAAAGCCCACAAATGCTTTATTTATAAAGAAACAGGCGAAAGGAATTTATTGTGAGGAAGGGTTCTTCAAAGGAAAACAAGAAGCAGGAGGCTGTGGGGAAGTTGGCCTAATTGGTGACTTACCACTTGCCCAGTAATTCTTCCTCCTAGAGGCAGCTGGCACCTCAAGACTAGTTGGGGCACTGGTATCTCTCTCCGTCTCCCGGGAGTTGTGTTTGAATCTGGGGCTGTTTCACCTAATAAATTCCTCAGTATAACAGAATTCTCTCTGAGTCAGACATCCGCAAAAGCAATGGAATGGTCTCAGATCCTTGAAATTGCACCAAGTGTTCTCCAAAGGGCCTACCTCCGTTTAGAGTTGGCTCAGATGTGCCCACATTTCATTCCCGCCTTCCATCACAAGTACTTCTTTCAGAGAAAGCAAAGAAAGTCAAGTTTTTAATAAGATTTACTTTAGAATTGGAAGCAATCTTTGAGGAAACACAACTCCTGAGGTTAGACTATTTGGTAGCACTTGAGAAGAAAATGCTACTACCAAAGTCCAGATGTCATAAAGTTTAATAAGTAGGGCTGAAGGAGTTGAGTATTTCCTGGCACTCATAAAGCCTTGAATTTGATTCCCAGCAGTGTTAAAAAAGAAGAAGCAATAGTAGTAGTGGACATTGACTGAGAGCAAAAACGTAGGGCTTGAGTTGAACTGATAACAATCCCTATGTTTGTTTGTTTTATAATGATATTTTTGTCTCTGTGTATTACCCCCACCCACTGTGTGTATGTGTATGGTATGTGGTATGGAGATGATAAGCAGGAAGATGGAGGGGTAGGAAGATGGTTATGAAATTAATATTTGTTTTATTTTCTATGAAATAATTGTATATTTAAAATTTGAAATCAGGGGCTGGGGTTGTGGCTCAGTGGTAGAGCATTCACCTAGCACATGCGACGCCCTGGGTTTGATCCTCAGCACCACATAAAAATAGATAAAATAAAGGTATTGTGTACAACTACAACTAAAAAATAAATATTTAAAAAAATTTAAAATCAGTGACAGTTATAATCTCCCTGTGAATATTTGCATTTAAACACTCATCTTTTCTTCTTTCAGGAAATAGGAGAGTAACCAAGTCTGATCCGAAGCAGCATCTGAAGATTATTCAGGATCCTGAATACAGACGTCTTGGCTGCACTGTGGATATGAACATTGCACTAGCGACTTTTATACCGCATGAGTATGTTATTTGTTTTCTTTGTGAAATAAATACTACTACTACTTATAAACCATTATGGCTAGTATAATTTTCAAAGAGCTTATTGAAATCCTTCATATGAAATGAAATAGACACCATAATTCTACTTCAGCACATGATGTATTCATGTTTTTTATATGTGCCAGGTCATATTCCTGTGCATGTATATAACAGTCTTTACTGTTGGAAAAGTTTTTCAGTCATAATAAGATTCTGATGATTAAGATTTCTATGACCCTTGTTAGAAAAATTTTATATGTAAGTTTTGTAAAAAACGTTAAATAGGTTTGTATTGCTTTATCTGCTCTAGCGATGGGCCAGCTGCGATTGAAGAATGCTGTAATTGGTTCCGTAATAGAATTGATGAATTGAATTCAGAGAAGCATCAACTCATGAATTACCATCAGGAACAGGTTTTACCTATATTTATTGCTTTTCTTTGAGTCTTTAAACTATTTTTTTATTGTTGATGATGATGCAATATAATTTAATATTTTCCAGGCAGTTAATTGCCTTTTGGGAAATGTGTTTTATGAACGACTGGCTGGCCATGGTCCTAAACTAGGACCTGTCACTAGAAGATATCCTTTAGTTACCAGGTATTCCATTTTCTTTTCTTTTCGTGAACGATTAAAAACTAAAATTTGTTTTTAACTGTGAATTAACCTAAATGTTTCCTTTAAAGCACAACTTCAGTACATTTCTTAAACTACGAGAGTTTTGATTTGGAATTAGGCTTAATTGTGTTAGGCAAATCTTTAGTTAGAAAAATGATCATCCATATGAACAAATTTATAGTTGTTGTTATTTACATTAATGTTTCTGGAGGTGTGCATACTTAGTGTCTTAGTCTGTTTTCTGTTGTGGTAACAAAATACTTGATGTTGGGTAATTCATAAGAAACAAGGTTTAGGGGCTGGGGTTGTGGCTCAGTGGTAGAGTCTAGCACGTGTGAGGCCCTGGATTCAATCCTTAACACCACATAAAAATAAATAAATAAAATAGTTGTAAGGTGTGTCCAACTACAAGTAAAAAATAAATATTAAAAAAAGAAGCAAGATTTAGTTTTGTTCAAGGTTTTGGAGACTTGAGAAGTCTAAGAGTGTGACACCAGCATTTACTCAGCTTCTGGTAAGGGCCTCCAGCTGCCTCAACTCATGATAGGAAGGGGAAGGGCAAGTGAACACATATGAAAGAGACAAAGCAGGAGGGGCAGACTTACTTTCTAACAACCCACTCTCTTGATAACTAATCCAGTCCCTTGTGTGAGTTCCTCCCACAAGAAAGGCATTAATTCATTCATGAGGGCTCCACTCATATGACCAAGTACTAAAAATAATGCCCATCTTCTAACACTCTCACATTAAGAAATTAAGATTCCAGCACATGAACTTTTGGGAGACACACTCAAACCATAGCAGTTAGTGATAAATATAGTGTTAATCAAATTGAGCAAGCATTTAGATCCTTATTTTCTCCTCCTCCTCTTTTTTTTTTTTTTTTTTTTTTAACTTTTGACAATGCTGGGGATTGGGCCCAGGGGCTCCACAAGCCATCTACCATTGAGCTATACCCCAACTCCATAGTTCTTTACTTTATAGATAAAATGTAACATAAATTGGGCAACTAGAAGATAGTAAAAGCCTTTGAGAAGTAGCATCAATATCTCAATTGTTTTCTTGTGATTTTAAGAGAGGTTTTAAAAATTCCTTAAAATGTTAGCATTATATATGCTGCAATGTTAACTCCATTTGTCAGATCCTATAAGATTTACTGCCATTTGGGGAGGTAAATAATGTTTATTGATTTTTCACCTATATTGAAGTTTTTTTCCTGTAAATGGTGTCACACTAATTTTATTTATTATACTCATGAGGAAAGTTTAATTTTTAATGTTGCTAATTCAGATTCTCTCCAAGCAGTTTCTCTGTGTGGATTTAATATTTAATTTTATCTCTATAGGTATTTTACTTTCCCATTTGAAGAAATGGCCTTATCTGCAGAAGAATCTATGATTCACCTTCCAAATAAAGCTTGTTTTTTCATGGCACATAATGGATGGGTGATGGGAGATGATCCTCTTCGAAACTTTGCTGAACCAGGTACATCACTTTTGACTTCTCAATGGATAGGGAAAAAAATTCATAGAAAGTTCAATATGATCTGTTTTTTTGATTTGTTTCCCCACTAGGCTAGAGGTTTTTAAACTGTTTCACCAGTTTGAGAGAGAAGAAAAGGAGGTAGAACTTTGAAACTAATGCTGTTATAATTACATCTACATAAGAGAGATTTTCAACCACTGGCCAGAGAGGTATTAAGGTATTTGAAAGGCAGTTATACCAGAAACTTAATTTTTTTTTTTAGGTTCCCCTCACTTACTCTAGCATCTTGTTTTCAACAACCATGTTATTGCCAGGAAGCATTTTATAGGAAACATTTTGATATGTATTTTTTTCAACAGTTTAGAATTAGTAGTTTATTATTGTGACCTTAGAATTGATTCAGAAATCTTATATGTTGTTATTTAAGAATATGACCTTGGGCTTAAGTATTTCTGCCCTTTCTTTTCTAACCATTCTAAACGAAAAAAAGAAATTCTTCTATATGCCATGAATTTAATATAAATTCTTGCCAAAATTGAGTAGCAAGTTGGAGACAGAGCCTTAAAATGTTTTGGTAGAACTATAGTTATAAGAGTCTATGATAATACTATCACTATTTTTCCTCAGGAAATAACTTGGAATTTTGAAATTGAGCTCAATCTTTTAGAAGAGACTATAAGGTGTAATTTTTGCCACATATATATAAGATAGAAAACTTTGTCCTATATCATTTTAGATATGATTTTAGCCAATATATCATTATGGTAGAAATAATGCAGTTTTAAAATGGTATAGTTCCTTGAAGTAAATGTTTTTATTCTATTTCTTAAGCCATTGAAATCAAACTTCTTTTTTAACAGGTTCAGATGTTTATTTAAGAAGAGAACTCATTTGTTGGGGAGACAGTGTTAAATTACGCTATGGAAATAAACCAGAGGACTGCCCTTATCTCTGGGCACATATGAAAAAATATACCGAAATAACTGCAACTTATTTCCAGGGAGTGCGTCTTGATAACTGCCACTCAACACCTCTTCATGTAGCTGAGGTATAGAAAAACAATTCATCCACATTAAGCAAAGATATTCAAGATTTCTTCCCAGCTTTCCTCAAGTAGACTATACAGATAGCCGTTTCACTCGGCTAATTGAACACGAGCATTGATTTGGCATTGAATTATATTTTTGTATAATTTGAATAATTCTAACAATCTTTAAATGCAATTGTTAAGGAATCCTGGGTTATAAAATGTTTAGCAAGTTAATTTTTAAATTTTAATTCAGGAAGAATTCAGGAAGAGCGATCATATTTGTCAGTAATTCCATTTTTATCAATTATTTATGAAAACAAAAGTGTAAATATAACTATTGTCTGTTCCTCTTTTGGGTTTTTTAAAGCAACTTTTGAATAATGCCAATATTTATAGTATTATCTTCTACCTAGTACAACTTTGTAAATAAATACTTATAATTTTAATCTTGCTAGTAAGATCCTTGATAGCTTCTTAGCAACAATTTTTTGAAAATACGTGCTTATCTGAAAAATACCTATTTCAATAATTTTCTATAATATATATGTCTCAAGTCCTATGATGAAAAATTGATTTGATTTTTGAGGGATTTAGTAAACATTAATTAAGTAAACATGAAATAAGAACATTGGCTGATAGAACATTATTTACCTCCCCAAATGGCAGCTCTTTGTCTTCATATTGTGCTTTAACAATAGCAAAAAAATATATACATATATGTATACACACACACATATATATACTTATAACATTATGGCACAACTAAATGTTAAAGCTAACTTAATTCACTTAATTTTAAGTTATAAAATCCTCTAGGATTGTGCTTGTTAGGATTCCAGGTATTTTGTTATCTTTTATGTAAGGATATGTTAAAACATTTTTGGAACCAGTCTAATTTTTTTATTATAAGCTAATATTTTCTGATTCTGTGTAGCATCAATGTAGATCATAAATCTCAGAGGTAGAAATTGTAATGAGTTTAATCTATTTTGTCCTATAATCCCAGATATGGAATGCATATAAAAACTTAAATAGAGTATACAACATAGAATACATATTATATAATATGATTAATTATATAATAATATAAATTTGATTAATATATGTAATCATAATCTATATTATGATTTTTTTTTACCTGTTTTAATGTACCTATGTCAATTTCATTGGAATATTTACAGAATTGAAAATGGGACTCAGTGGCTTAAGAGTTTGTTATCTGCAGGCTTCAATTTGGTCAGTCAGACCTAAATTTTACAATAGCTAAATAATTCACCAGGAAGGAATTTATCATTAATTACTTAGGAAACCACCTGGAAATTAACAGTCTGACTAGATATTAAAACAAACAAACAAGGGCTGGGGTTGTGACTCAGCCTTAGAGTACTCACCTAGCAGGTGCAAGGCCCTGGGTTCGATCCTCAGCACCACATAAAAGTAAATAAAATAAAGGTATTGTGTCCAACTACAAACTAAAAATATATATATATATATATATATATATATATATATATATATATATATATATATATATATATATATAACAAGAAGCAGGGAGAAATACTGGCAGAATTGCAGTGATACAGGTTACATTTTTTAAAAGCACTAACATTTTTCTTCTTCTTTTCTCCCTTGTGTCCCTATCTCTGCAAAATTTAAACTTCTTTTTAACTGCTTTACTCTACATATTCTCATATTTCCTATGTTTGTTGGTTCTGTTTGTTGTTTTGTCACATTTGTGCATCAAACTTCATTTGGAATTCTTTCTGAATTTTCATTTTGTCTTACCATATGTATCTTCTTGTATTAAACCCATGCCTAGTCTTGTCTCCTCCCTTCCTACCTGTCTCACTTTTCTCTCTTTTACATGTGTGACTGTGCTTTTTTCAGTACATGTTGGATGCTGCTAGGAAATTACAACCCAATTTATATGTAGTAGCTGAACTGTTCACGGGAAACGAAGAACTGGACAATATCTTTGTTACTAGACTGGGCATTAGTTCCTTAATAAGAGGTAGGCTTGTTGAAGTGTCTTTCCCATTTAAAACTTCAGCTTTTGTTTAAGTGTACTAAAAGACATTTAGTAGTTTTTTAATGTAATTCTTAATAATTTTCAATACAATTAATATTCTTTTGGATAGTCTATGGAGAGTTTCCAATCTAACTCAATCTATTTTTATCAGTAAATATTTCTACTTTGGGGTAAAAGATTTCATTCCAAATCACAAGGTTGGCAGGATGATCTAATGGCTCACAATCAAAACCATTTTTTGTTGTTAAAAATATACAAATCTGTTCTTCATTTTCTACCTAGGTATATGATATAATTTTTAGATTTTTTTCCTATAGATTTTTGTATAGCTAACATCTCAATAAACACCTGAGGTTTCCTTTTTTCTATCTGAGCCATCTCTCCCCCTAAGTTATAAAAGACTTCTTTGGTCATTTAAACTAGTAGACATTTAGTAATTATCATTAATTACTTAGGAAATTGCTTAAAGAAGTTTTATTTTTGATTATACTGATGTGTTCTTTATTTTAAAAATCAATTGTGAAATTTAACCTTTTCTTGGACATAAGTAATAGAGATTGTTAAAATGTTCTGTAATGCTCCGCAGAGGCAATGAGTGCATATAATAGTCATGAAGAGGGCAGGTTAGTTTACCGATATGGAGGCGAACCTGTCGGATCTTTTGTTCAGCCCTGCTTGAGACCCTTAATGCCGGCTATTGCACATGCTCTGTTTATGGATATTACCCATGATAACGAGTGTCCTATTGTGGTAAGCATCATTCCATTTCTTGTATTTACTTATTTTGCTACATATTTTGATATTTGCTTATCTGATATTTTGTGGCATAAATATCCACATACTTCAAAATAGTATCTTAGATTTAAAAGCAATTATAGCTTATGGTTTTAAAGATGTTCTTTTGTTGTAGAAGAAATTAATGTATCTTATAGAATGTATTTGTGTAATTATTTTTTATTTCATTATGATACAGAATTTTACTTATTTATTTTATTATGATACAGTGCTTTTCCTTTGAAAGAAAGTATATTTTGCTTTTTAATTGTTTCCTAGCATAGATCAGCCTATGATGCTCTCCCAAGTACCACAATTGTTTCTATGGCATGTTGTGCTAGTGGAAGTACACGAGGCTATGATGAACTAGTACCTCATCAGGTTTGTTTATGTGTTGTTTTTTAAAATTCATATGATTAGCATTTTTATCAAAAAACTCTCATTGTAATTAAAATGTATACATGGCCAAGTTTTACCGTTCTCCAGATATCAGTGGTTTCTGAAGAACGGTTTTATACTAAGTGGAATCCTGGAGCATCCCCATCAAATACCGGTGATGTCAATTTCCAAAGTGGAATTATTGCAGCCAGGTGTGCTATCAATAAACTTCATCAAGAGCTTGGAGCCAAGGGCTTTATTCAGGCAAGAGACCAAGTTTCCTAAATGTCTTTCTGAAAGTTTACAGGGGAAGACTTATCAGTTTGAGCACTCACTTACAATTTGAGTGCTAATTAAGTGCCTTTTTTCACTTCTCAGGTGTATGTGGATCAGGTTGATGAAGATATAGTGGCCGTAACCAGACATTCACCCAGTATTCATCAGTCTGTTGTGGCTGTATCTAGAACTGCTTTCAGGAATCCCAAAACTTCATTTTACAGCAAGGAAGTGCCTCAAATGTGTATCCCCGGTAATGTAATCTAAAAATTGTTATTGTAATTATATCATTATATTAAATTATACTATAATGCCATATACGTCATCATTATATGTTCTATATAACAAATGCAAGTGTGAATGTAGTTAAAAAGAGGAATTACAAATTTTGGATAACTTACATTTTTATTGCATGGAACAAAATCTGGACAGAAATACACTCAAATATTAACCTTTTTTTGAATTTTAAAATGTTTTGTTTACATCTTAATACATTCTGTTTTCCCTTAATATGTATATAATGAACATGTATTTGTCTTATACTCTGACATAGATAAATATTTCTTTTTATATGTGTGACATACATTTATATGTGTGTATAAGTATGTATTGCATTTGCGCACATACACATATATAAACAAAAATGGAAAATAGTCTAACGTGATACTTAAGATTCCTTGCAATCCATCCTCATCTACTATCCTAGCCCTGCATTACTCTACTGTTTCAGCCAAATAGATGTTTTCACTGTTTCCCAAGAAGTCTTATTTCTATCTGTATATGATTTATCTCCTTCAAGGACTAAAGTTCCACCTCTTTGAAAAACCTATACATACTCAGTGATTTTTCTTTCTAAACATATAATAATCATATTCTATGTCTCTCTTTTGATAATTATAAACTATATCCCTGAGATATGTTATTATTTCTAGACTTTTTTCTAGATAAGTATATTTTATTTTCTTGTTATTACAGATAGTATATTATAGCATAGCTTGATTCTGTGTAAGCAGCAACAGTACGACTTTGGAGAGTCTCATAAAAATAATCACATTCTATAGGTGTTCATTGCTGGTTGCTAAATATGTATAATTCCAATCTTTAAATATTATCAACCTGAATAGTTTTAGTGTTAAATATTCCTTACTTTCCTTAACTGTTAAATTTATATTCAGTAATCTCATTGAATCTTTACTAATATTCATAGATTTTTGTGTTTATTTTCTATTTTTTTTTTAGTTGTCAATGGATATGATGATTTTATTTTATTTATTTATTTTTATGTGGTGCTGAGGATTGAACCCAGTGCCTCACATGTGCTAGGTGAGCACTCTACCTTTGAGCCACAACCTCAGCCCTATTTTCTATTTTTGATGCTGGGGATTGAACCCAGGGCCTCCTGTATGCTTAGCACATGCTCTACTACTGACCTGTGCTCCCAGCCCCATCCCTTCATAGTTACTTTTACAGAACTCCATCACTGTACAGTATTATCTCAGGTTTTGTTTTGATCAGTAATGATTCTTAAAACATTTCCATCTGTTAAGTCTACAAATTGTGATTTTAAGTGTATTTCGTATTTTGTCATTCAGTTTTTAATAAAATTTACTATGGTTGGTAATATTCTTATTTAAATTTTGAATGTACATTAGGAACAATTTTTTGTTAACTTTTTAATATATTTGTAGGCAAAATTGAAGAAGTAGTTCTTGAAGCTAGAACTATTGAGAGAAATACAAAACCTTATAAGAAGGATGAGAATTCAATCAATGGGTTACCAAATATCACAGTAGAAATTAGAGAACATATTCAGGTATTTGGGATTCACCTCTTTCTATTATGTTGAATATTTTAAGGTCATGTGAATTATTTGTTGAATGGATTTTCATAATTTTTTTCAAGCTTAATGAAAGTAAAATTGTTAAACAAGCTGGAGTTGCCACAAAAGGGCCCAATGAATATATTCAAGAAATAGAATTTGAAAACTTGTCTCCAGGAAGTGTTATAATATTCAGGTATGTTAATTAGAGTTCAAATTATTGACTTTACTTATATTTAAAACAGTTTAACTGTAAACTTTGAATAAATCACTCCTAAAAATCAACCATTTTTTATTAACATCATTCAGAGTTAGTCTTGATCCACATGCACAAGTTGCTGTTGGAATTCTTCGAAATCATCTGACACAGTTCAGTCCTCACTTTAAATCTGGGAGCCTTGTTGTTGACAACGCAGATCCTATATTAAAAATCCCCTTTGCTTCGTAAGTATGTCTTATTTTATAGAGATTTAACATTTTAATAACTGGTGAGTTGTTGCTGTCTTGATTTAAACACGTTAAGGGTCCTCTCTGTCCATACTACTCAAAGTGTGGTGCAGGGACCAGCAGTGTCAGCATCAGCTATTGTTATCCTGTTATATTATCATTCATGTGTGTATTCACAGGGGTGCTTTCTCATTCTTGTGCAGTCTTTCTTCAGATATAGATACATACATGTCTACATAAACAGAGACACACACACAATTTTATTGAACTGAGATTAGGTTCTATACATCACACTCCTTACTACATCATTTTTAAATATTTTAACATATTATTCTATTATATGGCTATACCATGATTTATTCAATCATTTTCCATTTTGGACATCTAGAATGCTTCTAATTATTCCCTATTATTTATGTCTTTGTACATTCGTCTTGGAATAAATCTTTAATTATTCACTTTCTATGTGTTCCACTAATACTGAATAATATGGGTTTTGAAGCTTAGATGTAGGTTCAATTATAATTTCATCACCATCAATATGATTTTAGACAAGTTATTAATAACTTTCTTCAGCTCAATCCTCATCTGGGAAAAAGGGCTTATAATAAATAGTATCTACCTCTTAGGTTTTGTAAGGATTAAATAGGGCAAATACAAACCACTTATAATAGAATGACTAGCACATAGAGGGCTTGATGTGTTTGTTCTCATTCTTATTAGGATAAGTTTCCATAAATTAAATTTGGGGTTAGATTGTATTAGAAGATTGTGTCTTTCAGTCTATACTGCCAAGTCTTCTCCAGGAAGATTGTACTAATGAGAATATTCAGCTCAGTGTTAGAGTGTCCATCCTTACCAATACTGAATATATATTATTGTAATGCAGTAGGTTAAAGCTGAGTGTAGACCCAGACTAGGTAAGAATTATTATTTTTTTGATTCTTATTAGCTATAAGAAATAAGAATGAGTGCCTGTTAATGGAGAGTTGTGAGAATTATTCATATAAAACACATCGTGTTTAACACACAGTAAATGATCATAAATGTTAGTTATTACTAATTAAATTGGTAAATATGAAGTATAAAATACTTTAAAATAACATCTCAACATATTAATTAATTTTTTTGTCCATTTGTATTTATCTGGTGAAATGTCATTTTATATATTAGCCCATTTTTCTTTGATGTTAAATTTTTTGTTGTTTTATGAGCACATTTATTATTGAAGAAATTAAGAAATTAAGAATTAAGAAATTAAGAATTAAAGAATTAAGAAATTCAAACCGTTCTTAGCAAAGTAGCTGCTAAAAAAACAATCTGCAATAGATGTATGTTTCTGTAGAATGCTTATAAAAGCACATTCCCCCTTGAACCTACTCTGATTATTTCAGGGCAAGGGCAAGAAATCTGCCTTCTAAACAGCTTTCAAGGTTATTCTTGTGGAAGGAGTCCACTGGCTACATGTTGGAAAGTAATGCCCTAAAGTGAAGTTGGTATTAAGTCTGCAAATGGTCAGTCTTGATTCATGAAATATAGCTGTGAGGAGAGAGGCTGAGATAGAGACAAAGCACAGCTCTAAGCCAAGACAGAACAAAAAGACCAAGAAGGATGTATGTTCAAGAGGACATATGTTCACATAAAATTGCAATTATGTAAAATGAAGTCACCTGAGCAACCAGAAATACAGGAAAATACAACTCAGGTATATTCATCTGCAGTCAGTTTTACAGTCTCAGTGCTAATTGAATGAAGGGAAATTAAGGCCACGACACTTAGACTTTCCTCTGACCATTATCAAGAAGCATCTTTTTTTTCTGAGAAGATGCTGGTTTCTTGAATGATGGAACTGAGGGGCAGTGCAACCTGATACGAAAGATGGTGCCAGGAGAGAAATACAAAGGCAGAGACTGTTGTTTCTTAGGTGGTTAACTTTGACTTTTGATTATCCCTTTATTGATCCTTTGATAGGTATTCCAAGTTTTTAAGATAAACAGCATAAAAAGTTCTTTATGTCGCACTTATCAGGGAAAAAACTAAGTCTAACTGAAAGAACTAAAAAATAGACTTATAAAGTATATAAAAAACCAAAAGATCTTTGTATTCTCCCCACCCCACCCCCAGTACTAGAGATTGAATCCAGGGATGCTTTACCACTGAATCACATCCCCAGGCCTGTTTATTTTTTTATTTGAGACAGGGTCTCACTAAGTTGCTTAGGGCCTTGCTAAATTTCTGAGTCTGTCCTTGAATTTGAGATCCTCTCGTATTGGCTTCCTCAGCCACTGGGATTGTAGGTGTGCGCCACCACAGCTGGCTCCATCATGCCTTTTTTTTTTTTTTTAATTAATTTATTTATTTATTTTACAGAAGAATATACATTTTGACGTATAGTACACAAATGGAGCACAGCGTCTCATTCCTCTGGCTGTACATGGTTCAGAGTCACTCCACTAGTGTAATCATACATATATATAGGATAATAATGTCTGTCTCTTTCTACTGTCCTTCCCTTCCCCACAACCACACCTTTCCCCTGACTCCTTTGACCTCCCTGTACACAAACCAGTGTTCCTTCATTTTTCCCTATCCCCCACCCCACTATGGATCAGCATTCACTTATCAGAAAAAAACATTCAGCTTTTGGTGTTTTGGGATTGGCTTATTTCACTTAGCATGATATTCTCTAGTTCCATCCATTTACCTGCCTATGTCATAATTTCAGTTTTCTTTAAGGCTGAGTAATATTCCATTGTGTGTATGTATCACATTTTCTTCATCCTTTCCTCTGTTGAAGGGCTTCTAGGTTTGTTTCATAGTTTAGCTATTGTGAATTGAGCTGCTATAAACATTGATGTGGTTGCGTCACTGTAGTATGCTGATTTTAAGTCCTCCATCATGCTTTAATCAATAAAATTTGGTACTTTAATCATGTACTTGGTTTTGGAGTAATATTAGTTGTAATTTAATTTCTAGCATCTTAATTACTATTTATAACATATATATGATGTTTATTTTAAAACTGAGTTCCTAAAATGTACGTTACAAAGATACTTTATAATGCAGGTTTTATTCTTTTGCTTTTATTAAAAGCAAGTAAAAGTCAGTATATTTAACCATTTATCTTTGTTTTTCAATTCTTAGTATTGCCTCTAAATTAACTTTGACTGAGCTAAATCAGATACTTTACCGATGTGAATCAGAAGAACAGGAAGATGGTGGAGGTTGCTATGACATACCAAACTGGTCTTCCCTTAAATATGCAGGTCTTCAAGGTAAGCAAGTATAAGAATAGACAAACTTTTCATTTTTCTTTTACAGACATTCAATGTCTTCTTTAAATAAATAGAAGTATGGGCTGAGAGTGCAACTGCCTGGGTTCAAACTGTGACTCTGCTCCATACTCATTGACCTTTGGCAAGTAACATAATCTCTCTGTACCCCAGTTCCTGCCTCAGTAAGATGTGAATAAATTGACTAATTCAGAAGGCTTCATGAGGAGTAAATAAAATCATTCAAGTAAAACACTATAACCAGGGTGTAGCACAAGGCATTCACTCAGTAAATGCTACCTAGAATTACTGGTCCTGTGTCATTCGTTCAAATCATTTAGAATTCTTAAATATACTTTAACCTTAATAAATGTTTTTTGACTTGGTTTATTATGTTCAAAAAGCAGAATATGTTTGTTTAGTCTCCAAAAGAAACTGAGTTATAAATATAACACATTCTTCTTCCTTCTTCATCTAATTGGACTAATTGGATTTTTGTTCTTATTGCATATTTGTTTCCTCCTATAAAGGAACTTACAGGGCTAGGGACATGGCTCAGTGGTAGAGTTCTTGTCTAGCATGCTGAAGGCCCTGGGTTTGATTCCCAGCATCTAAGAGAGGGAGTGGGGAACAAACTTATGTAGTTAGAGTATTTATAAGATGGGTTATAGAAACCAAATATTTAACTATGAGTTTAATATTAATCTGTCTGGTTGGTAATATTTTCCCAGATTTTTGTATAAGAAATTTGGTTTATCAAACCCATATTTCTGGTTCATATATTTTCCCATTTGTCATGCCTCTTTTTTGACCTTTATTTCTTTGTCACTTAACCCTTCTTTAAGGACCAGTTTCATTTTTACACCTTCCATAAAGCCTTTCCTTTTATTTTTATTTTTTTAACGTTTTGTTTTCATTGCAGTACCAGGGATTAAACCCAGGGATGCTCTTCCACTGAGCTGCATCCCCTGCCTTTTTTTATTGTTTAATCTTGAGACAGAGTTGCACTAAGTTGCCCAGGCTGGCCTTGAACTTGCAATCCTCCAAACTCAGCCTCCCAAATTGCTGGGATTATAGGTGTGTACCGTCATGCCCAGCTGAACTTTTACAAACTATCACTTTCTTCAGTAATTTCTTTGTTCTACAGACAGACACCCATTACGTTTATTTACTATACTTTCTGGAATATATTACCTTATTTTGGTACTTATAATTTTTTATGAATTTTTATCATTGTATTTAAGAAGTGGGTCTCTAAAACTAGACCTAGGTTCCACTGAGTAGCTGCATAACCTTAGAGTAGTTAAACTCTCTATGGTTCAGTTTTCTCATTGAAAAATATCGCTAATAATAGTATCTATCACAAGGGATTGTTGATAGAATGAAGGGAGTTAATGCATTTAAGACACTTAGACAATACTGAGTTCATAATAAGCACTTAGGAAGTGTTTACTCTAAAATTCTACTAAGATTATAACTTGAGAAAGAAGAATGTAGCTTTTAATCTTTTTTGTGGTTCTTGTCCTCAGCTTTTATACCTCCTACTAAAGCAAGCACATAAGTTCTAGTACATTTTTCTGAGACCTGCTGTATTTATTGGCAAAACAAAGTATTTTGTTCTATGAGTAGTAAGTAAATGTATCTGTTAGTTGTTTTAAGCAGTTACCCTACTCCATTTTCACTCTAGCTGTTGTTCCTTCCTCCACACTTAATTCCATCCCTTTGGTCACTGTCAGATCTGTTTCCTGAAACATTGTTCCCATCAAATTTCATTGTTCATCAGTGGTACTGATATTTACTGAGCAACATTCACCTTTCACAAAAGTTTTAGGACATATGTAGAATGTTATTTTATACTGTCTTGCTTTCCTGATTTTTTTGTATTTAAGCTTTATTTCCCAAATTTTCCTTCCCTTGAAGGAAAAACTTTATCTTAAATTTATTTATTTCTCAGAATATACCATATACACAGTTCATGGATTCATTAAATTCTAACTAAATTTAGTTGATATCACTGAAACCAAAATAACATTTTTAATAAGGTGGGAATGATTAATTTTTAATTTTAATTTTTATTGGTTCTTTTTAGTTATACATGACAGTAGAGTGTATTTTGATATAACTATATAAGCAGGGAATGTATTTTATTCTAATTAGGACATCATTCTTATGGATGTACACCTGGGTGGGATTCACAGTGGGGTATTCATACATGTACATAACAAAATTATGTAAGATTAATTCCATTACCTTTTCTTTTTCTATTCCCCCTCCCTTCCCTCCGTTCCCCTTTGTCTAATCTGAACTTCTGTTTTCTCACCACCCCGCCTTATTGTGGGTTAGCTTCCACATATCAGTGAAAACTTTTGGTTTTTGAGGATTGGCTTATTTCCCTTAGCATGATAGTCTCCAGGTCCATCATTTACTAGCAAATGTCATAAAGGCTGAGTAATACTCCATTGTGTATATATACCACATTTTTTTTATCCATTCATCTTTTGATGCGCACTGAGATTTCATTTCACTCCAGTGAGAATGGCAATTATCAAGAATCCAAGTAACAATAATAAATGTTGGGAAGGATATGGGGAAAAAGGTACACTTATACATTGTTGGTGGGACTACAAATTGGTGCAGTCACTCTGGAATACAGTATGGAGGGAGATTCCTTAGAAAACTAGGAATGGAACCACCATTTGACCCACTCCTTAGCATATATCCAAACAATTTAAAATCACATACTACAGTCATGCAGGCATTATAGCAGCATAATTCACAGTAGCTAAGCTATGATTATCATGTTGAATAATAAAAGAAATGCAATTGTTCTTTCATTGAATAGCAGACTCTGCTATGTACACATAGACATTCTAATGCATCTATTTAAGAATTTTGCCTAATAATAATTTTGCCTAAATGAGAATTTTCCTAATATCTCACTTTGATAATTTGCTTACTTTGAAGTGCCTCCTCAGAGTCCCTCAAAAGCAAGCTTTATTCTTCTTATCACCATAGGTATTCTTGCTTTCTCCGAGACCAGTTCTGTGATTTTCTTAAATCTTGCCTGAATTATAATGAATTTACCACTTTATAACATGGAAAGATACAGGATTATCAATTTTTTCTCCTTTATGTCTTAAGGCAAAAATAAAAATGCCAATTGACTTTGAATATTATAACATTAAAAAAAAAGTAGACCAGTGCCACAAGTTATAACTTTTTGGAAGCTTTGTATGAATTGTGGCAGTAGTGTCCATCAACACGCCTTTGCATCCTGGTTCCAGTCCATACCGCCACACTTTCCTCATACTATGCTGAGTGCCATTGTGGACTAAGTGGCCATTTTGTCTGCTTCTCTGTTCACGTCAAATCATCAGGACTAGCCATAACTCAACTATGGGACATTTTGACTCTATCAGTAATGCAGCATGGTATATCTGAATTTTCAGGGCTAATGTCCGTATTGGCAGAAATAAGACCAAAGAATGACTTGGGGCATCCTTTCTGTGAAAATTTGAGATCTGGAGATTGGATGATCGATTATGTCAGTGGCCGGCTTATTTCACGTTCAGGAAATATTGCTGAAGTAAGTATTAAATAAGTAAGCTGTGTCCTACTCTAAAATAAGCAAAGGCACAATAAGAATTATTATATATAGATATATACATTATATATATATATATATATACCTTTTTTCCTCCCTTCTTTGTGTTTCTAGTTTTAATACATGGAAATTTGATTCATGAATTATTGGATAGCACAGTTTCATGTTATGATTTATCTCTTAAAATATGCGTAGCCTGTGAACACACCAAATTAACTTTTTAAATTATTTTTACAACAGGTTGGTAAATGGTTGCAGGCTATGTTCTTCTACTTGAAGCAGATCCCACGATACCTTATCCCATGTTACTTTGATGCTATATTAATTGGTGCATACACCACTCTTCTGGATGCAGCATGGAAGCAGATGTCAAGGTATATCCAACAAAGCTTATGTAAATAGGTGTGTTTGCATAGAAACTATACACAGAGTCACTTTACACATGCTCTTAAAAGACCAAAGCATGAAATTTGGAGACTCAGAGCTGGAAAAGTTTTTAAGTGGAGAGTAAATTTATTAACATCCTTTAGTCTGAAACATACAAAAACAAACCCATGTAAAATCTGTTCTATATAAAATATGTTTGGGAAAAATTAACTTGTTTTATGTTATTTGTTTCTATTTATTTATTCATTGATTTGTTAAATTTAATTGATATAATGTTTAGAATATGTACATAGAGTTCTTTCTCTAATTTTCATCAATTAAAAGAAAAAAATATTCTGGTATTAGTATGAATGAAATCTGCCTTTTACAATGAAATTTTCTAAAATGAAACTACAAATGGAAATGAATTATGAGAGCCAGCAAGTTGATTTGGGCATGTTTTCAGATTTTTCAGAAAGAAAAAGCACTTCAATTCTGCCATTTGTGTTACAACAAGGCCTGGACTAAAGCCGGCTAAAATAATGGATGCCATGAAAGCAGTTTTGAAATCTAATCAAATTGAACATTTTTTTCCTACTATATTACTATCTTTATACATTTGTGTGGAGAAATCATTTGAAGGGGAAAAACAGAATAAAACTGCTAAAAAGTTTTGTATTTTTACAGATCATATCACTTTCATTACAGCTTTGTTCAGAATGGTTCAACCTTTGTGAAACACCTTTCACTGGGTTCAGTCCAAATGTGTGGAGTAGGAAAATTCCCTTCTCTGCCACTTCTTTCACCTTCCCTTCTGGATGTACCATATAGGTTGAATGAGATCACAAAGGAAAAGCAGCAGTGTTGTGCTTCTTTAGCTGCAGGTAAGGAATTTTGTAGAAGGTTAAAATGTATAAGTCAATAGTATTCAAAAGGAAAACTTACAAGAAAAAGACTTTTTAAAAAAATTAATGAAGTTATCCAAGACTGTATATTATTGCTTAGTAAAATTTCATAGATACTCCTAAAATACTAACCATGTTATTATTTAGTTATAACTGTGTATGAGGCATTTATGTGTGTTTTTATTGTGTCCGGTTAATCCTTTTCTTCCAACTCATGGTATTATTTTAAATAATATTTAAAATATATGTTTTAAATCATTATTTTATTACCCATTTTCCTATATCTCTTCCCAGTTTTTAAAATAAACTTATCTAAAGATCATTTAAAGGTGTCCTATAAGTTACAAAACACAAAACTGATTTTAAATAATTATTATATGGGGATTGGTGTTGTGGTTCAGTGGTGGAATGCTTGCCTAGCATCTGTGAGGCACTGGATTCAATTATCAGCACTGCATATAAATAAATGAATAAATTTAAAGTCTATCAACATCTAATAAATTTTTTTTGTTTTTTTTTTTTTAAATATTTTTTCAGTTGTTGATAGACCTTTATTTTATTTATTTATATGTGGTGCTGAGAATCTAACCCAATGCCTCACACATGTCAGGCAAGTACACTAACCCTGAGCCATAGCCCCAGCCACAAGTAATAAAAGTTTTAAGAAATTAATATTATTATGCATCCAGATGCTGTCAATTGGACATAAAATACTTCCAGCCATGCTTATTGGCATCTGTTCCTGAAAGTAGATTAAAAAATTCAGTCAAATAACAAATATGAGTAAGCAAAATAGGATAAAGAACAGGCTTTCTTTTTAAATAAATTTCCATCATATTTCTGGAAAATATTTAATTCTGGAGGTCACTGAAATTGAGAATTCTCAAAACTAACCTGAAATATGTGAAATTGTAGAAAGTATTATATATTCATGCCTCCCTCTGTTAAATTTAAATTTCATTAAATTTGTATCTGCTCAGATCAAATGAAAAGGCTTCATGGTACCCAACAACTACAATAAAAATTACCTTTTCATTTAGAATGATCATAAAAAAGTCATAAAACTCTTTTTTGGGAGTGGAGATGTAGCTCAGGGGTAGAGTACTTGCCAAGTATGTGTGAGGCCCTAGGATCAATCCCTGTCACCACAAAAATAAAAAAATAAAACAATTTTATTAAAGAATGAAATTAAAACTCTGGTTTAGTTCTATAATTGTTTCATATTTTCACTTGACTGTTTGATCTTCTACTACCTGTCATTTCCCAATGAATCCATGCAAATACTCATGAAACTGAACTGAGCCAATGTGGGGAAAAAACATGCTGATATGAAGAATTTTAGGTTTTAGCCTATTTCATAGAAGCCTATTACATCAAATAGTAATCTCAGTCTTTTGATTGTATGCTGTTGCTGTTAAATACCCCTAATACATGCATTTATTTATAAATTGTATACCAATATATGTTAATGGTACCTGATACACTTACATCCAAGTATAGTATAGTAAGTAAATAGAAATTCTGGTATTTTCTTCTAGCATGGAATGTTTTGCGTAGTGTTTACTGGCAAAAATAGAATAAACTCAGATTTGCAGGTAGGTTTTTTGGAGGTTCATTTTAAAATGGCTGGGAATTCATTTCTTTGGTGATAGTATTGCAAAACATGTTATAATTATAAACTTTTATAATAATTGACGAAGCAGAAATTATTCCAAAGATATATGATCTATAAGTTGTATACTCTCAGAGATGAAAAGGTTAATATGGGTGTGTGGGGAGGGAAGAATAGATGTTTGCTTGTTGGATTAGTCAAAGGGGAGTGAACAGAAGCAGAGATGGTAATAGGAAGCCCGTAGAATGAATTGAGAAGTAACTTTCCTGTGTACATTATGAACACATGACCAGTGTAACTCCACATCATGTACAACCACAAAAATGGGAATTATATTCCCTGTATATATAATATGTCCAAATATACTCTACTCTCATGTATATCTAAAAAGAACAAATTTAAAAAGTTAATATAAATATTTCCACATATCAGTGATACAGATTTTATAGCCTTTCCTTTTTAACAAAGACAGACTGTATATATTTTAGGATATACAAATTTAAAGTCACCTTTGAATCTCTCTATCTAGGTTTCATACAAAATGTTGAATGGGTTAAACTATAGGAATGCTGTCTGACACAGACTGCTACCTATATGTTAGCTGCTGTCATTGTCATCATCATCAAAGTTTGTAGCCATCAATCATGTATATCAACCATTATTTAAAAATACACGGTGTGGGCTGGGATTGTGCCTAGTAAGAGTGAGGAACTGGGTTCAATTCTCAGTTCTGCATATAAATAAAGTCCACTGACAACTAAAAAACATATTAAAAAAACACAGTGTGTTTAGGGAAACTCTGTACTATCATTTTGGAGATAGCATAGAAAAAAATGTCTAATGTTACCCTTTGTTCCAATATTTCTCTTTTTCTTCTTCCTCTTTTTCTTTCTCTCTCTTTTTTTTTTGGGGGGGGGTCCCCTTTGGCTCTGGGGATTGAACCTAGGGTGCTTAACCACTGAGCTACATCTCCACCCTTTTTAAATTTTTACTTTGAGACAGGGTCTCACTAAATTGCTTAGGGCCTCACTAAGTTGCTGAGGCTGGCTTTGAACTTGTGATCCTTCTGCCTCTATCTCCTGAATTTCTGGGATTATAGGCCTGTGCCACTGTACCTGGCTGCTTCACCATTTTTTGACTATTTTTTTTAGTACAAATAACAGCTAACAATCATATTTCTTCAAATGTTTTATAAAAAACCAACTGGACTGGGAATGTAAATCAGTGGTAGAGCACTTGCCTAACATGTACAAGGACCTTTCTTCAATCCCCTGAATCACAGGGAAAAAAAAATAAAGAAACTCAAATCAGTTTAAAAGTAAAATTTTAGAATTTTTCCTATTACATATCCTATTTTTATCTTACACATAAAAGTTGTAATTACCAGGAATGTTCATTGTTTAGCATACAAAATCCCGTTTTCATCTGCAAAAAATTTTTATGAAAGTATAACACTTTTTAAAAATTCATTTATTTTTACTTTTCCTTTTTTGAGGGGGCAGGTACTGAAGGTTGAAACTAGGGGTGCTTTATAACTGAGCTTCATCCTAGCCCTTTTTTATTTTATTTTTTTTTATTTTGAGCCAGGATCTCATTAAGTTGCTTAGGGCTTTGCTAAATTGTTGAGACTGGCCTCAAACTCGTGAACTTCATGCTTCAGCATTCCAGATTGTTGGGATTACAGGCTTGTGCCACCACACCCAGCCAAAATATATTTATTTTTAGTTGACAAACATTATATTTATTTATTGTATACAAAGTGTAACAGTATTAATTTATTTTAAATTAATAGGAAATTTGGTAATATGTTTGACTCCAGAATAATAGAGTAATATACGTATTTAGTTGGTTATCATTCAGGTAATCATTTCATATTTAGATTTATTTATTATCCTTAAAGACATGGTAGAATCTTTAAAGCATGTACTTAGTATCATATTATATTACTTTATATGTTAAATATTTGATTTCTTGCTTTTAATTTATTAAAATAAAGGTTTTTGTCTTTTTAAAGATATCTTGAAATCAGTTGTCTAGCAATCTTAAAATCAATTGTCTAGCACTGGTTCTTGGGGCAGAGGATGTAACTCAGTGGTAAAGTGCTGGCATAGCATACAGGAGTCCCTGGGTACTAGTCCCAGAACCTCAACAAAAAAAATCTAACACTGTTTACTATTCTCCTTTGGGTCTTCTAAAAATCTGGTAAATCAGATGTGGTGGTACACACTATATTCCCAGCATCAGAAGCTGAAACTGGAGAATGCCTGCGCAACATAGAAAGAGCCTATCTCCAACAAGCAAGCGAAAAATAACCTGATAAGAATATAGAATTGGGGCTGGGGTTGTGGCTCAGCACTAGAGCACTTGCCTGGCATGTGTGGGGCCCTGGGTTTGATCCTCAGCAACGCATATAAATCAATAAAATAAAAGTATGTGTCCAACTACAACTAAAAACCAAATATTTTTTTTAAAAAAGAAGAATTGCTCTGGGGGGGGTGGCACATGCCTATGATCCTATTGACTCAGGAGGTGGAGGCAGGAGGATCATGAGTTTAAAGCTAGCCTCAGGAATTAAGGCATGCTGACCCTAAGGAATGAAGGAATGTAGCGAGACCCTGTCTCAAAATTAATAAAAGAGCCTGGAAATTTGCCTCAGTGGTTTTATATATATATATATATATATATATATATATATATATATATATATATATATATATATATATATAAAATTTCATTCCATAAAAGTTGACATAACAGACATACATTTTGCAGATAATTTTAGAGAGTTTGCAGACACATTGTAACTTACTCTTCTACCCCATGTTTAGAGTAACTATTGTGTGATAATACAGTTTATTATATTTATATTTACATATATTTATCTTTTCTGTTAGGCTTACCTCATTTTTCTTCTGGTCTTTTCCGCTGCTGGGGAAGGGATACTTTTATTGCTCTTAAAGGTTTACTGCTGGTTACTGGACGATATTTAGAAGCCAGGTAAGAGATCATCTAAAAAGTTGCAATGTAAGTTTATGTCTTAATGTTTTCTATATGTTCTTCAAACCTTTCTTCTGATCCATCTAATCTCAACATTTGAGAGGTATGTTTTCCATAAATTTTTCAATGGTATTTTTATAAATGTTCATTGAAAAATATAAGAAAAATTTAAAGGAGGGAAAACTCTTTGAATTTACCAAGTTCTACTCATCCATATTATAGGTTAGGTTATGTTCAGAATTTGTAAGTTTATTTTTATAAGATAAAATTTTTGATCATTTTATGTCTTTTATAATGAAGTTACTGCTGGCTTGTTGAGTCTTACAGAAAAAAAAAAAAAAAAAAAGATAGCAGCTTTCCTTCTGTTTGTTGCAAGCTTGTGAGCTCCAGTTTCCAGATTCAAAATGATCTTTTTTTTATGTCACACAATAATATAAATGAATTTATTGGAGGTTGAAAAGAAAGTTCTGCAGCAGTGTGATTCAGAATGTTCCACAAAACAGTACTAACACCATCATCTGAGAACTTGTTAGAAATGCCTATTCTTTGTGCCTATGGCAGACCCCCTGAATCTTAACCTGGGGATGGAGAGGGCATGATAGGAGAAACTGTATTCACATCATCTAGGTAGCAATCACCAACTGGAAGTCTGGTTAGGAAATGCGAAATGGAACAACTATTTTGACTACCTATACCACAGGGGTGGTTTTCCTTCCTCCCTTTGTAGAGGTGTTCATGGATCAGAAATCTTTTTATTCAGTTTTCATGTATATGACATTTTTCTGGAGGGTCAAGATTGCTAGAACTCTCTCACCTTTTATTAATTGGGAATGTCATGTGCATACGGACCCTTTTGTATTTTAGAAAACAAAACTTTGCTATTGTACTATTACTGGATAAACATTAAACTGAAACATAGAATTAATAAAATTTCTGAATGTTTTAGTTAAAAAGCATTAAAGTCTAGATGTTTTTAAATGACTTTTTCCAAGATCATACAGGTTGGCAAAGCTAGGATTTAGACCTCAGCCATATTATTTCTTAATTTTATGATCTTTCCAGAACACAACTCCATCTTACAAATGAGATACACCAAATCTTACATCTCATTTGGTGTATGATAGTAGAATACTATTTTTAAATTTTAAATACCAATTTTTAAAATTGAGTGGTTTTTTTTAAAGTCAGCTTCTAGCCATCGGTTTTCTTATATATTTGCTTTGCTTTTGGTATGTTATAAAATAAAAGTTTATGCCTAATAATTACTTGGATTTTGAAATACTATGGATTTCAAAAGTAGAATCTAGAGCTATAAGGAACTTTAAAATCACCCAGCCCAATACCTGACTACACAGATGAAAAAACTGTTCCAAAGAGGGAAAGTCACAAATTGTTAGAGAAAAAGCCAGGGCTGCAACCAAAATCTCTTACTTTCAATTCATTGCTTGTTTATCATATTATGACCGCTTTCTAAAAATATATACAAAAAGAAATAAGGACAAGTGAGAAAATACTTCCATGACACAGTCACCAAAAGTGAACATGTTTGTCTTCAGTTTTTAATAGTATGTTTTCATTTCAAATGATCCCTTCAATTCTGTTGTTTAGGAATATTATTTTAGCATTTGCTGGTACCCTGAGGCATGGTCTCATTCCTAATCTTCTCGGTGAAGGAACTTATGCCAGATACAATTGCCGGGATGCTGTGTGGTGGTGGCTCCAGTGTATTCAGGATTACTGTAAAATGGTTCCAAATGGTGTAGACATTCTCAAGTGCCCAGTTTCCAGAATGTATCCAACAGATGATTCTGCTCCTTTGCCTGCTGGCACACTGGTAAAGAGAATTTATTAAAACATTTTTTCTTGAAATATGACTTATTTCCTAATATACAGTAAACATAAAACTGCTCCTTGCCTAAAGAGCTTGTAACATGGTAGAAGAGATGATGTGTCCACATAAACATGGTCATTGCAAAGATGGACAAGTAGTACTATGTAGTCTCATAAAAGGGAGAGAGGAGTAGTAGGTGGGACTCAGGGAAGAGGACTTATAAAGTAACTAAAATTTCACCTAAATGCACTCTGAAAATGTGAGTAGGATTTTAGGAGAGTTTGTGGGAGAGTATGGGAAGACTTGAAAGATGAAAGGAACAGTGAAGCATATTGAGTTGAAGCACAGTTTAGGACATACTGCTCTGCCTAGTTTCAATTTCTGTGTAAAACACCTGAGGGTAGTGAGAGAATATGGAAAGGGTGAATCAGGTGTAGAGGGCTTTGTCAACCAATCCAGGTAGTTCAGAGTCTATCTTATGAATGATGTTGAACTGATAAACATTTTTGAGTGTTTTTCCCCAATAGGGAATGTACAATAATACTACGTTTTTTGTCACTTCTGATCTGCTTTTGTTATCATGTATTCAATATAAGACTTCAGGGGTGGTGAAAACTGCTTCAGGGCTAGCATATTTGTGTCCCCATGATGTTTATATTTATCATGAAGTATTCAAAAGACATTTGTCAAAAAATAATTCTTTATCTCGTTCCATTGTCCTACATGGGTTAATGTTATCAAGTAGGTATTTATTTTAGATCTATTTATTTTCTCAAAATTTGGTAAAAGTTGCACAGTATTTTTATGTGCTTCATACATTTTATAACTATATCAAGAATTTTTATATGATAGATTCAGATTTATTTACAGGTTTTTTTTTAAAAAATAAAGTATAAAGTATAATCAAATATATGAGGACTCTAAATTTCATTTTTTGTTTATATGCTTCACCTTATTTTTAAAAAATACAATTCTATATCTCCCTATATGTCATCCTAAGTATTACTTTATTATTAATGTGGGCAAAGAAAATTATCTGTGGACTCTTTACATTCACTGGGATATTTTCTGAAGTCATCACAGATTCCCATGTTTGAGAGTACCACTTTTGCACATAATTTAATCACTATTACCTATATGTGCAGAGGAGTGAGAATATTTAGGTGCTAAATGACAAGCTAAACTCATTATTGTTTATTGTTCTGATAGAAACTATTCAAGCTCGTCATTTCACCTATCTGCAAAATTACAAATTATTTTGTCACAGACCTGAATAGTTAAAACTACTAATGTTAAATATTCGCTATTCCCCTTCTCGGTCTATTCCCTAAAGACCTAAAAAGAGCATGCTACAGGGACACTGCTACATCGATGTTCATAGCAGCACAATTCACAATAGCAAGACTGTGGAACCAACCTAGATGCCCTTCAATAGATGAATGGATAAAAAAAATGTGGCATTTATACACAATGGAGTATTACTCTGCATTAAAAAATGACAAAATCATAGAATTTACAGGGAAATGGATGGCACTAGAGCAGATTATGCTAAGTGAAGCTAGCCAATCCCTAAAAAACAAATGCCAAATGTCTTCTTTGATATAAGGAGAGTAACTAAGAACAGAGTAGGATCGAAGAGCATGAGAAGAAGATTAACATTAAACAGGGATGGGAGGGAAAGGGAGAGAGAAGGGAAATTGCATGGAAATGGAAGGTCCCTCAGAGTTACACAAAAGTACATACAAGAGGAAGTGAGGGGAAAGGGAAAAATAATACAAGGGGGACAAATGAATGTCAGTAGAGGGGGCAGAGAGAGAAGAGGGGAGGGGAGGGGAGGGGAGGGGGGATAGTAGAGAATAGGAAAGGCAGCAGAACACAACAGACACTAGTATGGCAATATGTAAATCAATGGATGTGTAACTGATGTAATTCTGCAATCTGTATATGGGGTAAAAATGGGAGCTCATAACCCACTTGAATCAAAGTGTGAAATATGATATATCAAGAACTATGTAATGTTTTGAACAGCCAACAATAAAAAAAATAAATAAATAAATAAAAAATAAAATAAATATTCATATGACAGATTGAATTATTTTGTGTAGTGGGAGCTGCTGCTTTTCCCTGGGCCTACTCCAATCCTTATTTCTCCCTCCAAAGAAAAGTATGTGTTTTCATATTACTTAAGTTGTGGGATTTAGGAGAAGATAAGTATGTAGTTTCTAATAGAGGTCACATCCATTCTGTCTCAAACAGGATCAGCCATTGTTTGAAGTAATTCAGGAAGCCATGCAAAGACACATGCAAGGCATACAGTTCCGAGAAAGGAATGCTGGACCACAGATAGATCGAAACATGAAGGACGAAGGTATGGAATTTTAACTCCATAGTGAATATTCACTGATGCAGAGAAATTAAACCTTGTAATCATTCTCTCACTTTGCAGTAATGGGTGAAAAACCTTAGGATGTAACAATGAGAAAGATAACACTGTTTTTGATCTCACTTAGTTTTTAGTTTCTAGAGGAAATATGAAATTTCATATCATTCGAGTCAGCCAATATTAACAGTAATATTGATGGTTCCAATTTATAATGATAACATCAATATTTTTTTAAAGAGAGAGAGAATTTTTTAATATTTATTTTTTAGTTTTTGGTGGACATAACATTTTTATTTTTATTTTTATGTGGGCTGAGGATCGAACCCAGTGCCCCGTGCATGCCAGGTGAGTGCGCCTCCGCTTGAGCCACATCCTCAGCCCCAATAATATCAATATTAATTGCCACGAATTGAGTCATTATGTGGTAGGCATTGTGCTGACTACTTAACCTATGTTGTTCCAATTTAATACTCCCAAGAACATTTGGAACAAGTTATTTTGTTTTCATTTTTACTAAATGAGAAAACTGAAGAGTAGCCTGCCCAGAACCACAGAGCTACTAAGTGGCAAACTACGATTTTTTCCCTGGTCTCTCTCTTTGGCTTAGGCTCCTATAAAACAGTTTTTACAAAAAGGATATATGTATATCAAGTTAAAATTGATAAACTTTTAACTTCTTCTTCCTTATTTTATGGTACACAATCATTACTAGCCAATGCAAGGCTGATTGTTTCATTTTTCCCCTATTTCTCTTAGAGAATCATTCTAATGCATTTATTGTATATTTATTTTTATAAAACATGTATTATTTTATTTATATGTCATTTTAATATTTTGTTAGTGCATTATAGTTATATATAATTTTGGGTTCATTTTGAGATAGTCACACAACCATTTGTTCCACTTCAGTCACTAGTACTTCTTCTTTTCTTCCCGTATTCCCTCCACCCATGTTCACGCCGCCATATTCCCTTTCCTCTACTCTACTGGTTATTTATTTATTTATATAGTTTTAATTGGTGATTTATAGATGTACATAACGGTTAAAATCATAATTTGGTCAATTGCATTCTACTGTTCCTCTCCCATCCTGTCTCCCTCCCCCTCTGCTCCACTGATCTCCCTTCAATTTTCATGGGATCTGTACCCTTTTCTTTTTTCCTTGTTTCTGGCTTCTGCATATGAAAGAAAACAGTATACCCTTGACTTTCTGGATCTGTCTTATTTCACTTAGATGCTGTTCTCCAGTTCTATCCATCTAATAGCAAATGCCATGTGTATCAATTTTTTAACTTTATAGTTTAGAGAGAATTTGAGATTCATAAAAGTTTGCAAAAAAGTGATACATGGATAACCATGAACCATTCTCCCAGTTTCCCTCAGCTTTTCCCAATGGGAATGTCTTATATAACTGAAGTATCTTTAGGAAATTGACATTAGTATGATACTGTTAACTAGCCTATTAACTGTTAACTAAACCTGATTTGGTTTCTAGTTTTTACATTTTCTCATCTGTGTGTCTGCGTGTTTGTGCATATATGCTCACACTTGCATATATGTGTGCATGTAACTCTGTGAAATGTGACTCCATGTATAACTTCATGTAACCACTACCACAATCAAGAAATAGAACTAATCCATTACCACAAAGGTCTTTGTGTCTGTTTGCCTTTATAGTTAACACCTACCCACTCTACTACCACACTTGAATTCTAACAACTGCTAATCAGTTCTCTCTATATATGATTTTATTATGTTGGGAATGTTATGTAAATTGAATCATACTGCATATAACCTTTTGAGTGGTTTTATTCATTAATCATAATGCCCCCGAGATCCATCCAAGCGGATGCATGCATTGTAGTTTATTCCTTTTTGTTGCTGAATAGTATTCCCTCTTAGGGATGTCAGAATTTATTTAACCATTCATCCACTGAAGGACATTTAGGTACTTCCATTTTTTTACTAATACAACTAATATGAATATTTCATATGTAGATTTTTACATGACACATATGTTTCATTTCTCAGGGAATGCCCAAGGATATGAATCAGTCATATAATGAGTGCCTGTTTTATTTTATAAGAAATTGCCAAACAATGTTCCAGAATGGTTGTACCATTCTGGTTGATTTTCATCTATACTGAATCACCATTTGTTGTTATGGAGTTTTGTTTTGTTTTCAAAGAAGTGCTAATGGTTGTGTAGACTGCTATACAATATTTGCATTTCTCTAATGTTAAACATCTTTTCATGTACTTATTTGCCATTCATCTTCCCTAATTGTGTCTTTCGCTTATTTTCTAATTGGATTGCTGGTTTTTTGACTGTTAAGCATTTTAAAAATATTGTTTCAAAATTTTTATTATAGAATGTCCCAGTTTAGCCATTTGTAAGTGTGCAGTTCAGTGGCTTTAACTACATTCACATTGTTGTGTAGCCATCATTACTATCCATCTCCAGAACTTTTTTGTCATCCCAAACAGAAACTACCCAGTAAACAATAAGTACTCATTCCCCAGCTCCTAAAAATTGCTATTCTACTTTCTGTGTCTATGTATTTAACTATTTGAATGTATTTGTCCAGTTTCTGTTGCTATAACAAAATACCTGAGGCAGGCCACTTTATAAAGAAAAAGATTTGTTTAGCTCAAAGGTTTGGAGGCCGAAAGTATAAGCTGAAACATCCCTGTTGAGTTTGGCGTCTGGTGAGGACCCTCTTGGTTATATCACATCATGACAGATAACCTCATAGTGGGAGAGATTATGTGTGGGGGAGATCTCATGACAAGAAAGAAAGGCAGAGATTTAGGGGTCACAATCATTCTTATTCTTTGGAACCTAACCCACTCTGAAAGGCCGTCATTGATCTTTTCCAATGGTAATGTCTCCAGTGACTCAACCACCTTCATCAGGCCACACCTCTTAAAGCTTCCAGCACATCTAAATCATAGTCTGTGTACCTCATATAATTGAAATAATAATATATTTGCCCTTTGTTTCTGGCTTATTTCATTGAGCATAATTTTTTTACAGTTCAACCATGTTGTATGTGTATCAGAATTCCAAAATTTCTAAAATGAAATTTTCCATCTAACATTTTTCAAAACTAGAAATTACAACCAAAATAAGCTGGAAGAAAAAAAAAACCCTCTTAAAACTTACAGAGATTCTCTTCCAGACTGTTTCCATGATTTTCATTAGAGAATCTCAATGGGATAGAGGGTCTTTATATGCCAAACAGAAATAAAGGACTTACCCTGGCTGTTCCCCTTGTTGGTAAGTGTTCTCTCCACATCCTAAGTATTCTCTCCACATCCGTGGCTTCTTAATGAAGCAGGCCTACATTCTCAAACCTGAAAGGATGCCAGTCGTTCTGTAGGCATCTGTCTTCTGGCACCACACCGCTATGTGCCAAGTCTACAGCTGAGTTCCAAGAAGGCCATACATTTTTGAATTGCAAATCTGTGCTAAGTATATAAGACAATGACTGACAGGAAAAAAATGTTTTTTAATTACAAACTCAATCCATGTGGTTTATTTATCAGTGGAAGAAGTTAGAAATTAATTCCCCTCTCCCCCCCCCAAAAAAAAAAACCCCAGCAAGTAGCAAACAAATTTCCTTGGAAATCAGTCACATGTAGAGTGCACCCTAGAAAAGAGAAGGGGCAAAACAGTTGCCACCCACTTTCATGAGTTTCATCAAATACTGGATCTATTCAAAGGTGAAGAGAAAAGGCAACTTTCAAAAAGGCTGTGAGGGAAAATCTGTTCCAAGCCTCTGTCTTTATTTAGTATGGGATCTTCATGTTCACATGGCATTCTTCCTATAGTTCACATCATCTTCCCTTTGGGTGTATCTGTGCCCAAATTTCCTCTTATAAAAATACCAGTCAGATTGGATTAGGGTCCACCCTAATGACCATTGTAACTTGATTACCTTTGTGAAGTTCAGTTTCTAAATAAAGTCACATTCAGATACACTGGAGGCCAGGATTACAATTTTTAAATTTGTGGGGAGGGATCCATTCAAACAAAAACAAAAATGTTTAGTTTTGAGAAGTATTTATATACTACTGATGGCATTCCTTTTTTATTTTTTATTATTTGTATGTCACAGTGGAATGCATTACAATTCTTATTAAACATATAGAGCACAATTTTTCATATCTCTGGTTGTATACTAAGTATATTCACACCAATTTGTGATGGCATTCCTTTTTTAAAATAATTTACAGTCAGGCATGGTGACACATACCTGTAATCCCATGGCTTGAGAGACTAAAGCAGGAGGATTGCCAGTTGAAAGCCAGCCTCAGCAAATTAGTAAGGCCCTAAGTAACTTAGTGAGACCCTTTCTCCAAAAAAGAAAAAAAAAGAAAGAAAATTTACAAATGTATTTATCGAGATATAAAATATTCCTCCCATGCTCCCGCTCCCTATCCCACTCTAGATAGGGCAGAGGGTTGGAAGGGAAAGGAGGGGGCATAGGTTATTAATGATGGTGGAATGTGATGATCATTATTATACAAAGTACATGTATGAAGATATTAATTGGTGTGAATATACTGTGTATACAACCAGAGATATGAAAAATTGTGCTGTATATATGTAATAAGAATTGTAATGCATTCCGCTGTCATATATAAATAAAAGAGATATAAAATATTTATGTTTTTATTAATTTAATCTGCTCCTAGGTATCTAGCCTATGAAATAATTTAAAACACACAAAAAAGTCATATTATATGATGATATTGATCATACCATCATTTATAATTATATAAAAGGAAGAAATAGCCTTTACAATTAACATAAAATATTTACAATGACCAGAATGAAAAAATTACAAAATTATACCTCTGACACACAAATGTGAAATCTAGTAAATAAAAAATATTTGGATATAAGCCATTTATAAAAATATTACTGTATAAAAATATTAGAAGGAAGTATATGTCTTTTGATTTTAAAATATGATTATGGTTTTATAATTTATGATTTTAAAATATAATATTACACTTAAAATATATTAATATGTTAATATTAATAAAATGGCACCATTTTTAACATAACGTAATGAACCTTTGAGTTTCTAGGTAACTCACTAAACTCATTGGCAAATATTGTATGTTCAAAATTACATTTTATATATTAATTTAAAATCATTAATTTATTATTTCTAGCAGTAACATTCAAATACTAACCCTGCTAACCCAAGTTAGCTGCTAACAATCACTTATAGTTCTTTTATCCTTCAGTAAATCAATAGAAATAGATTTTATATTTAAAGAACATATTTTGTGATATCTTTGAATTAATTTCATTTTTTATTTCAACTTACAGATAGTGGTATAAATTTTACCTCAAACTTAGTACTCAAATTAAGCAGAAATTAACATTTGGGTATATTTTCTTCAGATCTTTCTGTTTTTGTTTGAAAAGAAATAAACCATATCAGGTATATCCAAAGCTTCGTTTCTCCTTTTCTTCCTTTCCTCTCTAGAATTAATGACTATCTTATAATCAGGGTTCACTATTTCCATGTATATTTTTAATGCTTTAGGCTTTTGTGTGTATTCAAGTATATGCAAATTACATGTGATCTATGTTGTGTTGTATATATTCAGTGTACTATAACATATACACTGTATAAATATTAGATGTATTTTAAAATTATACACAAATATGTGTATAATTTCATGAGTTTCTTATAGACCAGATAGACATGAATAGTTGTATACATTAGTATTATCTGTTTTAAGCTTTTACAGAAAAAGTTTTTATTATACATCTCCTTTTATGACTTGTTTACCCAATCATTTTGTCTTGGGTATTTTTGTTCACATAAATCTACTTCTTTAATTTTATATGATAGAGAGTGTTTCTCCATATATAAACAGCATTTAATCATTCCTCTACTGAGTGGCTTATTTTTTTGCTGATAAAAGCAATGTAATGATGAATATTCTTATAAGCATCTCCATGTACACAGAAGTAAGGATTTCCCTAGAGTATATTTAGAAAGAAATGTAACTACTGTTCAATTTTACGTCTCTAATTTTTAAGATATTACCAAGTTGATCTTCAGAATAGTTGTCCTGGTTTATTATATTCCTATAAATTGTATAAATATTTTAACTAAAACATTAATTTTCATTTGCTATATATAATATGTACCGGTTATAGAACATTTGTTTTATACATGTTTTGGGTTTTTTAGGTTTTAATATGACTGCAGGGGTTGATGACAAAACAGGATTTATTTATGGAGGAAATCGCTTAAATTGTGGCACATGGATGGATAAAATGGGAGAAAGTGACAGAGCTAGAAACCGAGGAATCCCAGCCACTCCAAGGTAGTGTTTATTTTAAAGTGCCTTTGTAATTATGCCCTTTTTTTAAAAAAAATATTTTTTAAATATATATATTTTAGTTGTAGGTGGATACAATACCTTTTTTTTTAATTTTTATGTCATGCAGAGTATCGACCCCAGTGCCTCAGGCATGCTAGGTGAGCGCTCTATCACTTGAGCTACAACCCCAGCCCCTAATTATGCCCTTTTAATTTACCATTTCAGTTTTTAAAAACACATACTTGTAGAATCTTTTACTCTATTAATGATGTATTCTTCATAGTAAATCAATAAAAATCTGCCTCTCTTCCTCTCTTCTATTTTCTGACTCATCCTTTCTTTCTCCTTGTCATGCAGATATGTTCCTTTTGATATATGTTATATAACAAAGCTCTCTGTTCTTTTTTTTAGAAATTATCAAAGTTTTAGCCTCTGCAAGTACTTCAAAATCAAGTCTTATGATCTATTATCCCAATGGTTAATATTTCATTGTGCATATCTTTTGTAAATATGAGCAACCATCAGTTGTTCTGTCTTTTATAAAGTCTTTTCACTTCATCAAAAGGGAATCTTTTTTCTTCGTAATTCTTTAAACTTTTGTGCCAGAATTTGTCATTTTTCTTTTTTTATTTCAGAAGCTATCAACAAATAGCTTCTTGTACTATATTAAGCTGAGAAGCTCTTTTCTTCAAATTTTATCTTCAGTCAGAATTATCTAAAAAATAATTTTTAAATAGTTGCTACTGGACTGAGGGGTGTAGCTTCCTGGTAGAACACTTCTCTAATTTGGGTGAGGCCGGGTTTCAGTCCCCAGCAAAATTATATATTCCTTATAAAGTTAGGATTTCTTAGTAGATAGTTGCTTTTATAATGAAATGGTTGTACTATTTATCAGAATTGTTTATCAAATTCCTTCTTAAAATAGTGCCTAAACAAATCCTACTTAGAGAATAAAATTTATTTTTAATTTTAGAGATGGGTCTGCTGTGGAAATTGTGGGCTTGTGTAAATCTGCCGTTCGTTGGTTGCTGGAATTATCCAAAAAAAATATTTTTCCTTATCATGAAGTTAGAGTAAAAAGACATGGTAAGCTGTTCCTTTTATTTACAAAGAAACTTCTAATACTGTCTGTATTTTTAACTATGTACTCATCATTTGATGCAGTTAGCTAATATTAGAAAACCATAAATTTCAAGAAGAAAGAAAAATCATTAATCTACTCTATGGAAATTGTAGCAAATCTAGTTACTAACCATATTTTTGATAGCAGTTTAAACTGAGGTAAGAAAAACAACATAGTTACTGCCTTATTGTGCTTTTCTTTTATCTTAGTGTGACTGTGAACAGGTTCTATTTTCATGAACAATTTTGAAATCTTTACATCTTTTTTGAGAAAATTCTGTCCCATTGAAATATTATTTGAGCCAGATAAATAATTTAAAATTTTCTAATTCATTTGTTAAAAGTAAAAAGAAATGGATGAAATTAATTATGTTTCATTTAAGATAATGTGTGTGAAATATTATTCAGTATGTAGTCAATATAAAATTATTCCTGAGCTATTTTATATTTTGGGAAGTACTAAGTTTTTGAAATCCAGTAAATGTTTTATATCACATCTCAATTTAGGCTAGCTACATTTTCAAAAAGTGGACAATTTATTTCTCCTTAGTAGATAAAAAGTAATAAGTGTACTAAGTACGACTTTTTGGCTCTTATTAGAGGTTTGAATTGCTTTAAATGTCTGAAACTGCCATGTCTTTTCATCATTTTCCAGGGAAAGTTGTAACAGTCTCATATGAAGAATGGAACAGAAAAATACAAGACAACTTTGAAAAACTGTTTCATGTTTCAGAAGATCCTTCTGATTCTAATGAGAAGCATCCAAATCTAGTTCACAAACGTGGCATATACAAAGACAGTTATGGAGCTTCAAGTCCTTGGTGTGACTACCAGCTAAGGCCTAATTTTACCATAGCAATGGTGGTGGTAAGTGAAGTGTTTGTTACTGTCCAAATTGTAATAGAATTTACTTAATTTATTTTTTATTTTTTACTGTTTTCATTGAACTGCAGAAAAGAATATTGCTTACTAGTTTTATATAGTCTTTTATAATTAAAAAGGTCTGCTTATCACCTTTAACATTTACCAATCAGTATCAAAAAATAGAAAACAATGGAAGATGATCAATGAAGTGTTTTCTTGATGTATTTTTCACATCCTGAATACATTTATAAAATGATATTTGTGCAAGACAGTGTGCTTGGATTTTGCTGTTTATGCCAAATCCAGCTGCTTCAATGAGCCCCTGACCCACCCAGTTGTCCTGAAAGCTAAAGATGTCTGTATTTCCAGTCATCTGAGCCACAACCAGTGCCTCAGCATGCTAGATGGGAAGTTCTGGAGCAGTGAATTACCAGGAGTAGCTTAATTAATAAATTATGTATAGCCAAGGATTCTAGAGTCTCTCCTTTTTAAATTCTGCCTAAACTATGAGGGCAATAAAATAGTGGTTTGTGTTTGTCCATGCCTGCCTAGCTGTTTCCATTTTGTCAAAAACATAACTAAGCATGGTATTATAAATTACAGTAGAATGAAAAACACACAGGCACACAGGACAGCTTTGGTTCAATGTGCATTTGATTTTATTAATCATTAACATTAACTGTAGGTCAACCACCAAAATTAATGCAGATCCTCCTCTCCTTCTTCTCTGTATCACAAGTAACTTTACACTGTCTACATTTTATTATGATCCTAGAAGCAGAAAGTGGGTTCAGATATACCTTACAGGAAACTCTTGTAAATATTATAAAGAATCAATTACATGAGTTGAAGTGAGTTCTATATTCCTAATAACTATGGCAACTTCCTATTGATCTAGTACATTTTTGAAGAATACCCACACATTTTCCTAACTTCTAAGGCCTAGAACAAGGCTTCCAAGTTAGCATCATGGAAATAAATCTGGTTAGGCATCTACTCTTAAATTCTGCCCACACTGTATTTTTAAATATATTCATTCTTTTTCAAGATGATGATTTGTATATGTAGGTGGAAAGTAATTCTTCTGTGATGTGAAAAAGTTGTATGTTTGTTTTTGGCATTCATTAGGCCCCTGAGCTGTTTACTACAGAAAAAGCATGGAGAGCATTGGAGATCGCAGAAAAAAAATTACTTGGTCCCCTTGGCATGAAAACTTTAGATCCAGAGTAAGTTGGAATCTAATATTAAGAATGTTGTTAGTATTATATTTAATCCAAATATATTAACACCAGCTATTAATTTTTCTTATCGATAACATCTCCAAAATTTCATTCAGACTGAGTTTTTAAAAGCGTCATCTGTACTTTCATTAAGCATCAATACTCAGAATGCCTCTGTCTTATTCTGTATTCAATAATCAATTAGAGTTTTAGTTTTTAAACTAATGCCATGAATATTGTCTGATGTACATTTTTCTTATCATAAAGGTGGTAAATGATTATTATAAACATTAGAAGTCACAGATATATAAAGAAAAACATGAAATTACTTTAAACCCCTTTATCTAGAAGTAAGCATCATTATCATCTGATCTATCTGTGCATTTTTGTACAATTTGGACCATATGGGCATATACCTAAGAGAATTTATGCAAAACATTACATGGGGTCAATCCCCAGCACCACAAAAAGAAAAAAAAAATCATTCCCTTGCTTCCTTTCTTCACCTCAATTCTACTCCTGAAAGGTGGTCATTATTTTTTATATTGTTTCTACTAATAGCTATTTCTACATTTCTAAAAAAAAGTATATGCTGCTGTTTTATGATATTTTAAGTATTAGCTATTATTCACATATAGTGATGACAGGTGAGGATTTAATTCTGTTCTCAATATTAGTTTATCTCCATCCTTTCTTTGTAATTATACTACTCTTTTTACTTATATCCATAAATGATTTCATTTTTATTTTACAGTTGTGGGTTTTTGCCATCATGTATTTCTTGTCCTTTCCAACATTTTTTTCTTCAGTTTCTAATAACCCTTCTGTTTTTCCTTTATGATTTTTCTATAAAACTTGATAGTTGTTATCAACTTGCTTTGTGTATGAATTGATGACAGAACCTCACCTTTGTAGAATTTTCCTACTTTACTATGTACTCATTTCCATCACGAGATGCAAAATTTTATATGTTTTTTCTTAACTACATTCTGAGACTCTCATATTTTCAGAGTAGTTAAGAAGCACTGATCAAAACTAAAACACAAAGTTTATTTTTGTGGCCACATCTATCTTACTTTAAAAAAAACTTTGTATTTAAATTAAATCGAGTATACATAGTCCTTGTATTATCTGTTGCAATAATTTTGTAATATTGTTTGCTGCATAAATATGTTCTACATACTATCAGAATGTATGTTGAATTGCTATTTGTAGTCTGATGATATGCCAAATATGATTTTAAAATAACTTCATGGAGAAGTTTCAAAAACAACCTTTATAATCTATAACCAGTAAAACCTTATCTATAATACTTAGTAATTCAATTTATTATATGGCCATTTCAATTATTATTCATATATTAGAGACCTTTTGAAATACTTGACTTTAAACCAGTGGTTAGTGTCAAGCTAACTCCTGGAAGGCAAGATACCTGAATATTTAATATTTTTTATATTAGTCGGTATTTGTTAATCATTTCTGAACACATCGCTAAAGTCCTCTGGACTCATTATATTCTTATTTAAGGTTAAATTATGTTTTAATGCTGAGCTTATTCTATGAATTGGAAGATAACATGATTATTTCTCTTAACATTGCTATTGAAATGTTTTTAATACTTTCTGTGATATCTGAGCTTCTTTTATTTAACTTAAGTTCCAATCATTTTGCAGTGATATGGTTTACTGTGGAATATATGACAATGCCTTAGACAATGACAACTACAATGTTGCTAGAGGTTTCAATTATCACCAAGGACCTGTAAGAATTTAATTTTTCTCTGAGTTTTCAGTTATTTTTCAAATAGTTGTAGATATTCACAGTTCTTTTTCTTTCCTTTACTTTTAAATTATCTTTTTTCAGGAATGGCTATGGCCTGTTGGATATTTTCTTCGTGCAAAGTTATATTTTTCCAAATTGATGGGTCCGGAGTGTAGTGCAAAGACAATGTTTTTGGTTAAAAACGTTCTTTCTCGACATTATGTTCATCTTGAGAGGTAAGTTGTCATGGGCATGTAATGTCTATAACTGGTGTGTCCTCAGTTCATTAGATATTAGGTAAACTAGGTTTCCTTAGGATTCATTTCTCTGTGCTCTAGGTATCCCAATTAAGCTTGAAACCTTTCTTCTTTAACATGGCATCGTGGAAATTTTACCTTCCCTTCATTACTTTAGGTAGTAAGTTACTTAAAGCTAACGATTTGATATTGTATGATTTGAACATATGGAATAGTCTTTGATTTTCAAAATTTAGCTCGTATTTTTAGAATGTGGTTAGCAAAGAATAAATACAAAAAACAAAAATATTTGAATCAGGCCTTTTGAACTAGTTGATATATATATATATATATATATATATATATATATATATATATATATATACATATACATACATACATACATATATATAACAATTTTCAAAAATGTTCCAATTATAGTTAAAATATTGGAATTTGCCTTTTGACTGTTATTTCAAAAACAGTTTCTCACCTCCTCTGTCCTAATTATTAGCAGATTAACAGTGTCAGAGTTACATATTTTTCTAAAATGGTACAAATTTCATCAAGTCTATCTTAATTTCTCAAATTCTAGATTATGCCTTCATTTTATTGCTCAGACTAATTATGCATAATTGGCATAAATTGTATCACCTCTCTTTCAAGAACATAAGGGACTTCAAACTATCATGGCAAATATTGCATGACAATTGGTTTTCATTAGCTTAAATATACTCACAGAAAGCCCAACTCTGTCATTGCCCTGTACTGTTTCTGGGGGTTTTGCATTTATTTTCTCTTTGTTCCCTTTTATCTGTTAAAAGTAAGACTATCTGGCATGCATGGGGTCATTCTACTTTTACCTGTCATCTCATCACTTCAGACCTGTTATGAGACCTTGTTCCAGTAATTAATTATCTTCTCTTGGTATTCCACTGTATCTTTCCTACTGAAGCTACAGAGATATCTGTCAGCCCATTCTAAAACAAAATCCCTTCATATAGTTATTAACTCAAACCTGGTCCTGTCTCTCTTACCAGCCCATGTCCCCTTCAGGAGTAACCTCTTTTTTCTTTCTCCATTTTGACCACCCACTTAGTCTATTACCACCTTCATCTGGCTTTCGCCCTCACCACTCTGGAAAAGCCACTCAACAAGATCTCTCCTAGTTTCCAGACCCCATGACTTCCCTTCAGTTCTCTACTTTGAGCTGGCTATTGCTTTCCTTTTTTCATGAAAAACCTTATGGTACTATTAGTATTAGGTTTCCCTTGTTAACATGGTAGAACTAATGGTAATAACAACAAATGATATTCATTGATCACTTAACCATGTTGTAGGCATTATTCTAAATGTATGTATGTAAAATGACTCATTTAATGCAAACAACTATGTAAAATTGCTACTATTACCATCATCATCATCTCCACCACCACCACATATTACTGTTATCCACTTGTCCACTTACTCACTGTGTGACCATGAAGAAGTTGTTTAACTTCTCTAAAGCTTGGTTTTCTCATCTGTATAGAGTGAGATGGGATCTTTGGAGGTTGGATTGTTTCAAGGACTGGTATATTAACATATGTTACATAGACAAGATAATAAGACAGATATGAGCTATCATTAATTATCTTCATTTTATAAGTTAAGAAGGTGAAGTAACTTGGACAAAGTCAAACAGCAAGTAATCTACTTTAGCTTTTACTAAGATCCAGGCAGTCAGATCCTCCAGGCTGTGCTCTTAACTACACTATTAACTCTGTTTACTCTTTCTCTGGCTTTTATTTCCAGCACCTAAATATGCTCATTCTCTAAAAATCCAAGGGATTTTGTTTCTTTGCTTATTTCTTGTTAGTGTTTTTGCTTTGCAATACTGATTTCTGAACTCAGGGCCACACACATGTCTGGCAAGCACTCTACCTGTAAACTACATCCCCTGCCCAGGCAGGCTTTGAACTTGTGATTTTCCTACCATAGCATCCTAAGTAGCTTGGGATACAGATGTGTACCCTGGTTGCCTCTTGTCCTTTCTAATACAGGTGTTTAGTGATATGCATTTCCCCTTAAGTATCAGTTTATCATATTCCACAAATTCTGATATGTTGTATACTTATTTTCATTTATTGAAGTACTTCCTTTTCTTAAATTTTTTTATTTGTTCTTTTTAGTTTTACTTAACAGTAGAATGTATTTTGACATATTATACATACATGGATTATAACTTCCCATTCTTGTAGTTGTGTATGATGTGGAGTTACACTGGTTGTGTATTCATATATGAACATAGAAAAGGAATGTCTTCTGTCTTTCCACCCTCCTTGCCTTGCCTTCATTCCCCTTTGTCTAATCCAATGACTTTCTATTCCCCCACTCCTTATTGTGTGTTAGCTTATCAGAGAGAACATTTGACCTTTGATTTTTTGGGATTCATTTATTTCACTTAGCATGATAAGTCTCTAGCTCAATCCATTTAACAGACAAATGCCATAATTTCATTCTTCTTTATGGTGAGTAATATTCCATGTGTATATATACCTCATTTTCTTTATCTGTTCATCTGTTGAAGGGCACCTGGGTTAGTTCCATAGCTTCACTATTGTGAATTGAGCTGCTGTAAACATTGAGGTGGCTATATCACTGTAGTATGCTGTTTTTCAGATCCTTTGGGTATATACAGAGGAGTGGGATAACTGGGTCCAATCGTGGTTTTATTCTAAGTTTGGTTGAAGTACTTTCTGTTTTCTCCTTTGATTTCATCTTTCACTCATGGGTTATTTAGAAATTCATTATTTAGTTTTCAAATGTTTATGAATTTTCCAGAGCTATTTCTATTATTGTTTTTAAAATTGCGTCTATTGTAGTCAAGGAATATACTCTGTGTGACTCAAATCCTTATAAACTTATTAGTAGTTATGATTCAGAATTTTCTGTCTAGGTAATTCATCTGTTTTCAGTTGCAAAGAATATATATTCTGGGGTTGGGGATGTGGCTCAAGGGGTAGCACGCTCACCTGGCATGCGTGCGGCCCGGGTTCGATCCTCAGCACCACATACAAACAAAGATGTTGTGTCTGCTGAAAACTAAAAAATAAATATTAAAAAAAATTCTCTCTCTCTCTCTTGAAAAAAAAAAAGAATATATATTCTGCGATACTTAGGTGGCGTGTTCTAGAAATGTCAGTTGGTTCAAGTTGGTTGATGTTCAAATTCCTTAAGGGATTTTCATCTCCTTGTTCTATGAATTGCTGACAAAGGAATATTGCAATCTCCTGCTGTACTTGTTTCTGTGTGCTGTTGTATATGTTTTTGCTCCAGGTGTTTTGAAACACTATTATTAAGTATATAAACATTTATGAAATCACCTTCCTTATCACTGATACTTCTCTGCTCCAAGGTCTACTTTCTTTAATATTAATATAGCACTCCAGATTTCTTTTATTTGTTACCAACATATATTTTTCCATCCTTATATTTTCAAACTATCTGTGCCTTCTCTGGCTCTGACATCCCCTGAACAGATGTCCTGAGACATAAATGCCCTTCCCATATTGTCTTACACTCCACACTAGGCAACCTCTACATGAAAGTGCCTTCCTTACATCACTTGAATTCAGATTACTCTCAACCACCCCCACACCTGTTGTGACTCCACCTCCTTCCTTATACCTCTTGAGCGCTGACATCTTGCTTTGAAGTACTTGTAATCTGTCTTAGTCAGCTTTCTCACTGCTGTGACCAAAAAGACCTGACAAGAACAGCAGAGAGGAGGAAAAGTTTATTTGCAGGCTCACTGTTTCAGAGGTCTTAGTCCACAGAGAGCTGGCTCTATTCCTTGGGGCTCAGCTCCATTCCTTAGGGCTTGAGGTGAGGCTGAATATCAGGGCAAAAGGGTGTGGTGGAGAAAAACAGTTCAAGACATCACAGCAGGAAGCAGAGAAAGAGCTCTACTCCTCAAGGACAAAATATATATCCCAAAGTCACATTCCCAGTGACCAACCTCCTCCAGGTACACCCTTCCTGCCTACAGTTACCAGTTAGTCCCTGTCAGGAGATTAATTCACTGTTTGGGTTAAGGCTGTCATAACCCAACCATTTCACCTCTGAATCTTACATTTTCTCACATGAGCTTTTGGAGAACACCTAATCTAAACCATAACACTATCCTTTCCTTCTTTTCTCCTCCTCTCTCTTATTGTAGATCCCCCCTTTGTTCTGCCTGCCTAATGAATTTAGGGATGATTTTTTCAGGAAAGGAGACTTCTTTATACTAGTGTGGGTATTTTCCATGTACTAGTGTCCACATTTAATTGTGAGCAGCATAGTTTTATAATCTTATAATTTTAGTAATTTTATAACCTTGTTTTGTTTCATAATATCAGTAGGACTTTGTTATGGCCACGGCTGCCATAACAAAGCGCCACAAACTGAGTGACTTCACAGAAGCTGTTAAACAACAAGATATTGTGTCAATTTCTGCAGCCAATAATCTGAAATCAAGGCATGGGCAGGGCCATTCTCTCTCTGAAGTCATTAGGTCTGTGACAGCAAACCTTCAGTCTTCACTGGACATTCCTTTTGTGTGCATGTTGGTGTCCAAATTTCTCCTGTATAAGGATGCCAGTCATATTGGATTAGGGTCCACCTTACCCCAGTATAACCTCATCTTAACTAATCATATCTGCTGAAAACTAATCATGAATGTGGGCGATATAGTTCAACCACTTACAGATTACCCAACTATCCAACTTCAGAGATTTGGCATTTCGCTCTGAAGTAACTTTAATACTTGGAGACATTTAAATAATTTTTCTATATTTTACATTTCTATTTGATAGATTTTTTTAAGGAATATAATACCAGGCTAGGGTCGTAGCTCAGTGGTAGAGTGCTTGTCTAGCACATGTGAGGCACTGGGTTCATTCCTAAGCACTACATAAAAATAAATAAAGGTATATGTTCATGTACATATACCTTTATTAAAAAATGAATATAATACCTAGCTTCTTTGATAATACCTATCAAAAATAACTCATATTCATCTTATGGAATATTTTCCTATTTAATTATGAAATATTTCCTATATACAGAAGAATATTTGTAACACAGCTGAGTTCCAATGAAAAATAAGGAAATTAATATATTCTCACAACCCCACTTAAGAAAGAAACATTATGGGCTGGGGTTGTGGATTAGCTGTAAAGTGCTGACTTAGCATGGCGAGGCCCTGGGTTCAAAGCACCACATAAAAAAACAAATAGATGTTGTCTATCTACAACTAAAAAAAAATTAAAAAAACAAATATTACAAATTTCTGTATTTTTATTTTTTTGAAATTTGCTTCATATTTAAGGATGTATTTTGAAACTAAGAATAAATTAGATACAATAATAGTTCTGTGTTCTAGAACACATTTTTTAAGCTTTATTAATGCCTCTTAATTCTGTATTAGTAAGGAGTAATTCTAGCTCGTGTATCATAGGGTTACGGTGAGCATTAAATGAGGTAATGTATATAAATTACTAAAAATTGTAACATAAGTGTATACTATATAAATTTGTTATTTAGTAAAATGAAAATGGTCAGTTTTTCTCAGTGACAATTCCTAGTGTTTATTATTTTATTTAGTTTTACAGTTATATCAAGATCACACATGGGGATGTACCTCAAAAGTAGAGTGCTTGCCTAGCATGTATGAGGCCATGGAGTCAATTCCCAGCACCACACACACAAAAATCACACATACTATCTACATAATTACAACTTGAGTCTTATAATTTATTCTACAATAATGAAATTAAGCCTCAAAGAATATTCCTATATTGCCTGGAATGGTGAGGGTTTACTATATTTCTAATAGATAAAAGGATCCTTTGTATTTGAAAGTTATAAATCCTAAGGATGGAATAGGAAAAGGACATCTTTAGGATATTCTGGTTTATTTTGTTACAAGTGATTGTTTCTGTACTAAAAGGCAAAAAACACGAAGTATTAACTATATTGTTAAAATGTGTTAGATTATGTCTGATAAAAAATCCTTTCTATTTTTCAGATCCCCTTGGAAAGGACTTCCAGAACTGACCAATGAGAATGGCCAGTATTGTCCTTTCAGCTGTGAGACACAAGCCTGGTCAATTGCTGTTATTCTTGAAACACTTTATGATTTATAGTTGGTTCAGATATATTTAATAAATATACAACTTCATTATGCAATGCAAGATCATAATGCAAATGCCTATGTATACAAATTCAAGTTTTTAAAAAAATCTTTCATATAATATTGATGCCCAATTAGGTAAGATTATAAAAGCATTGATTTATCTTTTTCTTTTTAATGTATGAAGATAGCTTTCAGTTTGAATAAGAGAAAAATATGATTACCAACAGAATTTTCTTTTGAGTTCATTAAGTATTCCTTGAAATCCAGAGTTAGGAAAAGAAAACTTATATAATCTTAATTTTCTACAAAAGTGAAAATGGAAAAGTATCTTTAAATTGTGGTATATATTCAGGAACAATACATACTGAACAGGCTGTGGATAATTAACATTCTCACCATGTACTATGACTTTTCTTTTTTTTTTTTTGGTACTGGGGATTGAACTAAAGGGGCACTCAACGACTGAGCCAGCCCTATGTTTTGTATTTTATTTAGAGACAGGGTTTCCTGGAGTTGCTTAGCACCTCTCTTTTGCTGAAGCTGGCTTTGAACTTGCAATCCTCCTGCCTCAGCATCCCGAGCTGCTGGGATTACAGGCATGCACAACTGCACTCGGCCTATGACTGCCTTCTTAATACCTTATTCAATATATATTTCAGAAGTGCTTCATAAATGTAGAATTATCAACATTTCTACCATATATGTTCATAAATGAAGCACAGATGTTCAAACTGTGATATTATTTTTTCACTGATGTATCAATATGTTTTCAAATGTTATGAATGTCAATAGTTTATTAAAGACAACTGACTTGTGCTAATGATGCATAGACTGGGAAAAAAGCAGAACATTAAGAAATTGATTTCATTAAAAACAGTTTTGTAAAATTAGCCTCAAGTTCCAGTTTCCTGTTATATGAGATGACTTACATTTTCAAAATAGAAATTGTTGGACATATTTATGAGAACTTTCAAGAAGAAAAGAATGTTATATTAATTTTTAAAACTTGATAGCTCTCTCTAGTTTCTGTGCAAAAGTCTTTTGACAGAGCATAATAAATACTGGTTTCTGTTAATGAAAGCCTACATTGACAAGTTCAGTATTCAGAACAATCTTTTTTTTTTTTTTTTTTTTTTTGGTACTGGGGAATCAAACCCAGGACCTCATACATACTAGGCAAGCACTCTACCACTGAGCCACATTCCCAGGCTGACAACAATCTTAATATAATAAAAGTATAGATACAAATTCAATAGTTGTCTTGAATCCAATAAAATAATTTGAAACATATTTTGTTTTAAGATACCTTAAACTTGAAAATGACATAAAAGTGAAAAGGTTTTTAACATTTATAAGAATTTACATTTTTGAATAGTACTTATTTCCTAGATGGAATTTTTTTGTACTATTTTTTTCTCAAGAGTAAATTAATTATATCATTATGCTTTTGTTTGGGAGAAAGTAGTTGTAAAAATCCTTTCATTACTATTTAATATTATTCAGGGATATGTATGTTTATATATAAAATAATGATACAGTAGAACTTTTCTCAAGAGATCATATACCTAACAACCTAAGAAATGAAAATAAAGATAGGCATTCAAGGCACAACTTCTAGTACCAAAATCTATAAATGCATCAAATGTCAAATGCCCATGTTGAAAGGCTCATGCAGTTTACTGCAGGATTACCTACCCACCCTTCTGCAAAGCTGACCCTGCTTTAGAAATAGTTTTCACTAGCTTAGTTTTCTGGTACCTAACCTAGAGCAGATTAAGTCCTACAAATTCAAGGAAGCTTGTGATAGTAATCTGACCACTATTTATAAACAAGAATTTCCAGATTTTCCTTTTTTCTTCATTCCCTCCCTTACTCAGTATATAACCTCCTCTAAACTTTGGAGGTAAATGGAATGACCTTAGCCAGGCCTAGAAACCCATACCGGTTATCCCAGCAACTCAGGAGTCTGAGGCAGGAGGATCACAAGTTCAAGTCCAGCCTAGACAACTTAGTGAGACCCTGTCTCAAAATAAAAAATGAAAAGGACTAGAGATGTAGCTTAGTGATAGAGCACCACTGGGTTCAATCCCCAGTACTGGGGGTGGGGGAGAATGACCTTCCTTGAGGGAACTATTAGTTCATCCAAGGTTTATGTAGCTATGTGCTCTACCCTAACAATACAGGAAATAAGAAAGGTAACAGAAAACCTGCATATGTAACTAAAGCAAGAACTGACAGCTGGCAGTAAAATGTGACTAAATAAATAACAAGTTGATGGTTTTTAAAAAATAGATATGCTAGTTTATCTACTGTAGGGGAAATACCCATCTTGGTAAATCTTTTGGATATTGCATTCTTAATTAGGAGTATTAATGAAAGAACATTGTCATATTATGCATGGTCTGCTTTATAGTTTAAAAAGGCATGTTGTGAGCTAGGGATGTAGCTCACTAGTAGAGTGCTTGCTTAGAATTTGCAAGGCCCCTTGGTTAGATCCCCTGCATATCTCTCTCTCTCTCTCTCTCTCTGTCACACACACACACACACACACACACACACACACACACACACATTGGGGAAAAGACAAAGAAGAAGAAGGCATGTTCTGCATTATTCCATCCATGGTAGTTAAAGTAACACTTTTAGACTTTAGAAGGATAAATGCCATTTGACTGAAGAACATTTATGTAGAATGCTTCATTCCTGTGCAACACTGGAGAAGCTGTTATTATATTACATTTTGACAATGGTCTGTGCCTTGGTTTTTTGTTAATCCAAATCAATCTGAACCCTTCAAAATGAGAATGAAACTTGCCACTTTTACCAGTGTGCTGTGATATTTTAGTAACTTTTCAAAGGTAATTAAGGAAACATGAAACTTATCATATGTATCAATATTGTAATATGAATTGTAATCCATTCTGATATCAGTCTTATGCTGCTGTATCTACTGGGCAACTATCATTTATATCTCTGTGTGCCAAGAAAATAAAATGTTTTCTAAAGGACTGTGTTTTGATTTCCTTACATCATTTTCCAATTAACTTGACATTTATTAAGTACTTACTTATTTGGGTGCTTACCTTTTTGATAGGATGTGTGGGGACAGAGAAAGAAGAATTTTAAGACATTTGATAATTTAATTAGTCATGTCAAAATTTGGAGCAAATTAAACTCTTGATGTATAAATAGATCTATTAGCATCTATGCACTCCTCTTGTATGTCTTCAATACCATGAACTTTTTATTTTCCTTTCAACTTATTAAATGCAAATACTACATGCCAAATAGACATACATACATAGTTTCTACTGAAGTAACCAATAAAGATTTTGTCACTTTTATATTATTTTACTGAATAATATATATGTGTGTATATGTATAACCTAAATTGATATATTTAACTTTTGCCTTAAGTAGTATTGCTTCATTTTTTTAATGTAGATGTATACCTTTATCTTCAGATAAAAGGTCTTTTTTTTTTTTTTTTTTTTTTTAATTTTTTATTGTTGGCTGTTCAAAACATTACATAGTTCTTGATATATCATATTTCACAATTTGATTCAAGTGGGTTATGAGCTCCCATTTTTACCCCATATACAGATTGCAGAATCACATCAGTTACACATCCATTGATTTACATATTGCCATACTAGTGTCTGTTGTATTCTGCTGTCTTTCCTATCCTCTACTATCCCCCCTCCCCTCCCCTCCCCTCCCCTCCCCTCCCCTCTTCTCTCTCTGCCCCCTTTACTGACATTCGTTTGTCCCCCTTGTATTATTAACCTAAAAATCTAAACCTGTAACTGTCAAATGGTTTTGGTTAACTTATCAAACTTGCTAACTTTACTTATTTAAATCCTCAATGTGTTGATATAAAGAACTCAAGGAATTTGCTTAGTGGTTTATTGTTTTTGTTTTTTCTATTTGTATGGGCCTTGAATTATAAAATTATAAAGCAGTATTGAAATCTTGTCATTTCGGCTGCAACTTTTTTTTTTTTTTTTTTTTTTTTTTTTTTAGAGAGAGAGAGAGAGGGAATTTCAGTATTTATTTTTTATTTTTCGGCGGACACAACATCTTTGTTTGTATGTGGTGCTGAGGATCGAACTCAGGCCACACGCATGCTAGTTGAGCGCACTACTGCTTAAGTCACATCCCCACCAGCCCCAACTTTTTTCCTAATATTTGTTTTCTTAATATATTTGGTTTTGTTATTTTGGCTAGGAGAATTTTTTGTTTAACTCACAAAGGCTTTTAAGTTTTCTTTAATCAAATCTTTAATTTTTACTTATCTCTTCTCTCCATTCAAATTTTAATCAGACACATAATTTAATAAACATTCCTATTTTCCTTTGGGCTTATGGGTTTTTAACAGTTATATCTGATGAGGTAAAAATCACTTAGGTTTTTTAAAAATTGTTGCACTCTAAATTCAAGTTGAATATGTTTATGGTAATGCCTTTTTTCAGTCATTGAATTTTTTTTAATAGTAGGACCTACATTTAGGGATTATTGTTGAAGTTATCTGCCTACACATTCACTTAACTACTGTAGTTTTTGTTTTAATATTTATTAGTTTTTTTCTTATCTCCTTACTTTCTAACCAATTCCCTACTCTTCATTTTTCAGAATTTTCTTATATATTCCCAACTTGGCATTCTTATGTATTTTTCAAATCCAAAAACTATTAGTCTTTTTCACTAAGTACATTTAATAAGAACTAACATAATTACAATATTTAATTTTATGTAAGAACATAGAATGTTTGGGATTTTTTTGTTTGGTCTAGTCTTTTGTTTGTTTGCTTTTGCTTGCTGCAATTCTTCCTAATTTTTATGTTTCGGTTGTTCAAAGCTATTTTAGCTCAACTGATAGCCTATTAGTCAAAATAAGAAATTCAAATACAAGGCTGAAAAGGTACATGTGAAAGTATGTATGAGAATACGTGTATAGACACACACACACATACACACACATATAAATACATATATATGTGTGTGTGTGTGTGTATATATATATATATATATATATATATATATATATGTTTTGAACTAGGGAAAGTTTTAATGTGAGTCATATGAATACACTTATTAAATTTGGTGATTAATGTATATATAGGAATATATAATAATATATATGCAAATATACCATTGATAATTGTTATGACAAAATACACATAATATTTATATTATAATATACGCTTTTATGTAAAATGAAGTTTAGGTTTAGGATAAATTGTATCTAGGAATATATAATGATGTATATACCTTTGGTATATACATTGGTAATTGAACATAGAACTCAAATATACTGAATATTCATATGATTATATATGCTGACGTGTATAATTAGGTTTAGGTATAGTGGTAAGATTTAGTACTAAAGTTTGGGTTGAGTTAAGGTAGAGGGTTGGGGAATGAATCTGTATATTGAGAAACATCAATATTCATAAGAATGTATGCTTGAAAATATGTATCAAATCTTATATAAACATGTTTTGAAATAGGAAATTGTTTTATGTGATGCTTATGAATACACTGCAAAAATCCACTGTATGGGAGTCTTCTCATACTCTCTGAGATGTTGTATTCCGTCTAGGTAAGACCTTGTGGAGAAACTGCCTCCATCTAGGTAAGACCTTATGGAGAAGCTGCCTGTCTGCTTTCTTGGTTTCATGCTACAGAGCAGCCAGAAACAGGACCACCTCTATTCTGCCATCTTGGATCTGCCCAAATAATTTTATTAGGGAGAACTGAGAAGACCCTTCTAAACAGATGGTGATAATAGAAGGATTATGCACCTGTTAAATCTCTAAGGACCTATACATTGAGAATGTGTAGCACATCTGACCCCTTTAGTTACAATAATAGATAGCCCCTACAATCTTGCTTAGAAGAAGATAACACCCTCCAGATGTCAATAGAGTATATATGTAGGTATGGGTGCCCCATGGACAACAGGGAATTCACAGACTTTCAAAATCATGTAAAGTTCCCCTAACATAGAATGTGTTATGCAGTTACTTAACTCCCCATCTCATGGTATCCCCAAACCTGGAGGTTCTATTTATTGATCCCTGTGAATAGACACCAATAACTTTTTTGTTCTTTCCATGTCTGGAGCCTCTAGAGCATGTTATCTCTAGGGATGTCAACTACACTTAACAATATAGAGCTAATATTAATAGTTTGCCTCTTTGACGCCCCACCCCCCCAACCCCTGTACTCAAGAGGATGGCTTCAGGAAACATTTTTGTCTCAGCACTTGCCATCTAAGCATCCTAGACATACACAGGAAAGTTGACATCTCCTTCAGATAGCTGATGTCTGTCTGTGTGCCTGGTCACTAGATGGTTTCACTGACAGGTGGGGATATCAAAATGGATGTTCTCAAAGTGCTTAGAAGAGGGAGAACTGGGATCAGTACTGGATTCTCTTTCTCTTTCAGTTACCCACCCAGGAAGCCTGTCCCCATGGACTCTTGAATGGAGAGGTGAGCCCCAACATGCCAGAGGTGCAAGCCTCACATGCACACATGGAGTCAAGAGCCCAAAGGAAAATTTGTCTTGGAATACAACTGGATCTACACTTTGATGGTGACAGCAAAGTCAGCCTGAGCCTTTCCTGCACCAACTAGAGCTTTATGATCAATACTTGCCCTTCTGCAAAATAATGGATGCTCTTCCAAGGTAGGGAAAGAAAGGGGAAGAGGAAGCCCGAATCCAAGTGTTGGTTGTCAGGGTGTTGAGGCCTCTCCATGTTCTCTTAGGGTCAGACTGAAATCCGAGATTCTCCAATATGATGAGGTGAGCAGGATTGGGATTAGTATCAGAACTGCCCTCAGGTCCTGGACTGTCCTTGGCCATGTGGATTTTGTAAGTATTTACATCTCAATTCCCTTATTTCAGAGACCTGATGAATAATATCTACATTTATACATGTGTGGTATCATTAATTAAATAATTTTTTAGTGATAATTCAGTAAACAAATTGTCCAATTAAAGCATTCACTATGTAATATCAAGTCGTTAGGTCTTTCTGACAATATAAAACAAAATGATGTCTAGGAATTTTTTTCATCTGATACAGAACATTTTTTCAGTAACAGTGTATAAATCCTAGGTCCACAACTCTGTGTCATGACATATCCAGCTCCTTTTTCTCCTTTCCCACTCTCTTTGAAATAAAGTACAACCTTAAAAAGAAAGTGCACAGATTGGTCTCCCTGATGATTCCACACTCAGTCCATCCTCTCCATCTGTCTCCATGGCCATGTCCTCAGTGTCCTTCTCAACCAAGGTCCACTTTGCTCAGGTGTGAAGACTGAGCTTTCAGCCATGAAAGCCCACTTCGTCTGGGTCAGGATCATCTTACTCTCTGGTGTTCACTTCAGGTGGCACCCTCATCTGAGATATGAGACCCTCAGTGCAGGAGGAGGCAAGGGTCATGCCAGATAAGGAGCACCTGCCTTGCACAAGGACAGCTGTCTTGAAAGAGCTCAGTAAGCATCAGGGGTGCATTGTTCTTCACACACATATGATAACATATACTGGTGAACACCTTTTTCTTCCCACTGGCCTTCTATTTCTCCATGAGTTCCCACAATCTCTGTCAAGACTCATCCCATGTCTCAGTTTTTGGTTCACTGCACAACTCCCACAGATACCAGAGCATGAAACCAGCTCCAGTCAAGATTTTGTAAGGATAGTTTGAAATGTCTGTTTAGTCCCACATACCTTCACACTAATTTCTTGTTGTTATCTAATAGGGCATCTGCTTTTCATGACATCTCTCTCTCATTCTTCTCATATTTCTAAAGATTTTCTATTTTCACATGACTGTAATAATAATTATATATAATCTCTCCTGTATTCCTATATAACATCTTTGTTCAGACAAATATCAATACCTACATGATACCTATATGAGGGTTATTATATATAATGGGTATGTATGAAGCATATCATTCTTATGCAAGTTTTGTGAAATTCATAGGATTTCTCTTCTTTTCATTAATAGTGGTCTCCTCCTACTTTGATTTTGCTTGATTATTTATTTTCTCCTTCCTGCCCGTAGTGCAAACTATACCAAGTATGATTTCCTTGTCTTTGCCTTATAAACCTGGGAGATATTGGTTTTTAACAATCCTATTTTACTTGAATATTTTTTTATAAAATGGGAGAAACTTTACCTCCCAGAAAGCTTATCATCACCAGATATGTCACTTAACCCACAAATATTTTAGGATCCACTTAAACAAAATATTGGATGGTGAATCTTACACTAGAAACTTAAAACTCCGTATTTACCAGAAACTGTACAAGAATTGCTAACTCATGCCTCCTTTGAACTCATGTTGTAAATTTCTAGCTCATTTATAACAAAATAACTCTCAACTTTTAAAGAATAGAAATAAATAATCTGTTGATTTTAGGAGCCAAATAAAAGTAAAAAAAAAAAAAAAAGCTAAATAAAAGTAACACATTTAAGGGTTGGGGCTGGGGCTCACCTGTAGAGTGCTTACCTTGCACATGTGAGGCACTGAGGCACTGGGTTCAATCCTCAGCACCACATTTAAAAAAATTAATAAAGGTATTGTGTCCATGTACAACTAAATATATATACTTAAATATATATTTAATAACATAAATTAATAAATATGAATTTAAATATATTAAATAATTATTAAATTATTAATTCATTAATTAATTCTCCCACTTGATATATCTTTTAAGGATTTTTTTTTAATTTTAGAGATTTGTTGTTCTACTTGTTTTCTTGCAACCTAATTTGTTGAAGAAATTGTGTTGTTTGTCCAATAGAATGGCCCACAGTCCAAGTTTTGTTGTATGTATCGTGTGGCATAATTTAATATTTTTCTCTGTCCTAAAGCTTACAAAGCGGTAGTTGGATCTAGAACCTTTTGGCACTATTAACCATTTGGGGCTGATAATTCCTTGTTGAGGATGGGGGCTTCCTGTGCATGTAGGCTGTTTGGTAGCATCCTTGGCCTCTACCCACTAGATGTCAGTAGAGCCCCCTTAGCTATCACAGTCCTCCATCCCCACCATCCCCCCCAAAAAACACAAACAAAAACCCAGGTCTCAAGATCTTGTCAAATGTTTTCATAGCAGACCTATGTTCTGCTGTGAAAAGTAGGTTACTTGTACTACAAAATTAACAATATGGTTGATGTCACCACTGCAGATTAAAAGATCATTCAGTCTGGAACCACAGATACTTTGAAGAGAACACCTGAACACAATTTTAGGAATATTTAATTTAAGCCTGCACATAATGGCTGACTCAAAAGCAACATATAGAGAATGTGAATTTCCTTTTCAGAAGGAAAAATATTAGAGACAATAATAAAATAAAATAGTAAAAACGCAAGTAATTTCTTTTCCATGATGGAAAATTCTTTTCCATTATTGGAAACTTCTTTTTCCAGAAGTGTTTTTCTAAGACTTGTTGAACAACTTAAGATGTTGGACTTACACAATAGATATAATGATGGTTTTTCTTTTGGAGAGGCACTTTATACTTTTATTATAAACCAAGCATTTTGGTCTTGCAGAAAAGTATTATTTTAGTAATGCAGTTTTCATGCTCCAAATTGATTTGTGTGCTATAAAATTACTTTAAACACAACACAAGTCAGGGGAGATTAATAAAATAAAGCTTTTAATTTAAAGAGCTGGAAGCTGTGCTGCACACCTGTAATCCCAAACGAGTGGGGAGGAGCCTAAGTTCAAGGCAAGCCTCAGCAACTCAGTGAGGCCCTGACCAACTTAGTGAGACCCTGTCTCAAAATAGAAAACCAAAAGGTCTGAGGATGGCTCAGTGGTACATCATCTCTGGGTCCAATTCCTAGTACCAAAAATAAATAAATAAATAAAATAAAAAAGTAATTTAAAAATGAACTACCATTTTTGTTTGTCTTTGCAAGTGACCTCATTATCTGGATGCAGGATGACAGATAATATATTCAAAGGATTTAGGAGGAGGTTTCAGATTGAAAGACAACCCTACTTATAATTTAACCAGTGAATATTAATTCTTCAAAAAACTTCTTTGTATCAGATTTGACATGTAATACTTGGCTGTTTGAGGATGCTTTAAAGGCACATCTGTTGTGGAGGGTGTTGAGAATAACCTGGAGCAGACATGGGTGGCAAACTTTGCTTCCTTGAACTCTTGAGAGTTGCCCTCTACCTGGTGATTGACTTTCAGAATCCTTATCCCTTCTGTTGGTATCCTTCAGTTTTGAGTCATCAGTGGTTTCATGAGTTGTACATGGTGCATCATTTCTCTAGAGTTTTTGAAGGAATGTTTGTTTGGGGTGTCTTCGGTACTATTAGTGCTATTGATTTGGGAACAGGTATGTTTAAGCCTTATGGGTAAATTTTTAAAAATCAAATCTGAAAAACAATTGTGGATCCAGATTCTATTTATCATTTCCAGGTAATTTAAGGATGAATTGGCCTCATTTCCACCAGAACTTTTTGCATATGAGAAGTGTTTCTCCTTCTTTTCTATCAGTGAATGGTGTCTCTCTTTCTTTATCACCTGTTGTCTATCTTCCTTATCTCTATCTTCATCTTATTTCTCTTTCCCTGACTCTACTTTTCCCTATATCTTCCCCTGTCTCATTTGGTCTACTTTATTCTTTTCTCTTTCTTCTCCTTTCATAATTTCCTCTCCTTTCCATACCTCTGTCTCTATTTTCTTTTCTCTCCCAAACACCATTGCTTCCCATTCCACCCACCATTTCTCTTCATCAGGAACTTGTTCATGATATTGTAAATTACATAGCCAGTTCCATTTTAATCAGGAACACCATCATCTTTATTAAAGGGAATGGTGGATAAATGCATAAGTAATTAATGCATTTTAAAATAGACTTCAGAGGGTGTTTGGGGTTAAGGAACTTCTCCACATTTCCTTCCAAAAACCTTATTTATGATTTAACTGTGGCTGCTCCACTCCAGCCTCTGATTATTCCTTTCTTCTTATTAGTTTGCTTCAATTCAAGCATCATGAGTTTCCATATAGAGAGTGTTTGTTGACTTTATTTTCCAGTAGTTAAAAGGATGTTTGGTTTGGAGGTTTCCTGAGTTTCTGTGGCTCAACCTTGGTATTATTCTGTTTGGGGTGTGAAGGGATAAGTTGTGAATCTGAAAAATTCAGCACGGAACTCACATAGTAACCAAAGAGCCTCATTTCTATCTTTTCTAAGTAGTACTCAAGGGACCAAATTTGTTTTATTTTCTCAACACTGTTTTTCCTGTAATGTTTCTATTATTTAAGAAGTATCCTGTTCTCTGTCAGTGAGTGTTTTTTTTTTTCTATCTCACCACCCCAACTTATTGGTTTATCATGCTGGCCTCCTTTTTCTAAGTGGGGAGTCTCTTCCTCCTTTTGTTTCTTTTTTGCCTTCACCTGTTACTTTCTTCCATCATTTCATCTCTCTCCCTATGTACACCCCCATTTTCTGTCCACTTCTCACACTCCCCTGGGCCTTTTCAGTTTCTCCCTATAAGGTCATTTTTCTGTGCCTCAGCTTGTTGATCCTAGACATACCACCTGTGTTTCTGTTTTTTTTTTTTTCCCTGACAGTTTCTCTCCTGAGATAAATGGCATTACTTGTTCCAGTGAGTAGTGCAGCCCAGGAGCTCTTGGGGGTGGGATTAGTTTATATACCCATTCCATAGTCATTTCCTCTCATTCTGAGATGAATTTTGAGATTGCAGATGGAGAGAGTAAGATAGACCTGCGTGGAAAATGCTGCCCTCTACTGTGGGCAGAGTAGTGGGCTGGTTTCAATTTAAATTTTTGTTTGTTTGTTTTTACCAAAATCTGCCTTTATTAAGTGAACAGACCACCAGCCCCTACCCAGCTTCACCTGCACAGCCACTGCTGGCCCAGCTGCCACCTCACAGCAGGCCATCACCAGCCAGTAGTACCCCTGCCATCCTCATGGCCACCTGTTGAAGTCACCATCTCCATGCCTGTAAAGGGATGCCGCAGAGACCGACTGCTGCTTTCAGTGCCTTTAGTGGACTGGAAATCTCAGTAAACTTCTCTGAGCAGCAAGGAACAAGGACTTGTTCAGACATCCCAGAACTGAATGTAGAGGTTAGCAGTAGAAACAATCAATAAATAGACAACTTCTCAAATAAAAAGACTCCACATGAGCTCCTCTCAGGAAGACATTCACACACCTGACTGCAGAGCACACCTGCCTCTGGCCAACGGGAGGGCGGCAGGCAGCCATTGGAGGGGCAAGCAAGGGAGACACGCACTGGAGACCTCGCTGCACAACATCCAGATCTGAGGGCCGGGGTGGTCAGCAGGCACCACCGCAGCTATTTAAAACAGGGCACATGCGCCCCCCTCTGGCCCTCCTGGCATGCCCTGTGCATGCAAGGAGGTGAGAGAGGGCTTGTGTTGTGGTCTAAATGCCTCTGAAAAAGGTCAGTGTCTCTGCACGCTTCGTACCCCAGTAGACGAAACAGTAACTATGGATCCCGATGGCGTCCTCAGACCTCAGGCTGCACTGGGGTCACTTAGGAGTCTGGTTCTTCTTTGGCACTGCGGCCCGCTTGGGCTGTCGCAGTGGTTATGGATGGAGAGGGCGTCCATGCTGATAGACATGGTCTTGGCTGGATCAGGTTGAACTGTTTCGGCCTGAGCTGTATTTGTACAGCTTGCCGATCATCTTCTTGGTGATTCTCCTGGGCCCCATGATAGTGAGCTTGGAGGTCTCCTCAGTGTCGGGGTAGTAGCAGTACAGCGCCCTGAACTGGCAGCCAGGCATCATGGAACAGGATGAAGTAGTGGTTGGTGTCACACTTCTCCAGCTCCTCCAATATGGAGCTCTTGTGAGGCTCTTTCACCTTTCCAGCCAGACAGCAGTGGGAGATGGCGTTGTGGTTGATGGGCTTGTTGGACTTTCTACTGGGCTCCTTGAAGAGCTTGGGACCTGTGTACTCCACCACTGAGGCCAGGGAGGAAGCTGTTGACGCCATTTCCCAGTCCCTGTCTATGGTCCTGCTTGGGTTGCTGCTCCATATGGGCAAGGCTTCCAAGGATTCCACTCGCTGAGAAGGTGTGCTCCCCGAAAGAATGCTCTCGGGCTCCATGGTCGCTGCATAGGCCAAGGACAGGCTGGAGCCAAATGAATCTGACTCAGGTGATCGTGGTGGAGGAGCACTTGCTCCCAGAGTCACTGCCAGACTCTTCCCAGTGCATGGACTTTGGGGGCAGCTCTTTCGGCTTCCACCTGGGTTTGCCGAGCCCTTGCTCCTCTAGGATCTGTTGCTGCTTCCTCCGCAAGTACTCCTGCTTAATGAGCTCTCGCCCTGCGTTCTCCTCCTCCTGGATGTGGTCCTCCTCGGCTTTAGATGGGGCTTCATCCCGTTGGAGCTCCACTTCTGCTTCCAGCTGCTGCTTCCATACTCGAGCCTCTTCAGCCTTGCGCTGCTGTTTTAAGAGGAAGGCCACCCAATTCTTGGCAAGTTCATCTTCTGCTTTCTGTTCATCCTTAAAGAAGAAGCCAAGTCCAGGCTTCTGGTCACTGTCGCCGAGGAGGTCCACAGAGCCCGTATGGCCAGCCCGCAGTCCCCTCTTCGTCCTCATTGGGGGCCTGTAGGTGGGACAGGTCCACCTCGATGAGGCTGGCCTTGCTCCTCAGTGGCTCTTCCCCAGGAATGTGGTTGCTCCCTGCGGGGTCGGAGGAGCACAGCCCTTCCTCTTTCCTGCTCCTGTCCATGGCTTCTGTGAAGTTCACCTTTTGTCACAGAATATTTGCCTCTTTACAGGAGTGTCGCGACCCCTTGCCCGCAAGGAAGACGCAACACTCAGGAATCTTCTCTCAGCAGTTTATTCAGGTCCCTTGATATTTCTTCTTCTTTCTTCTTCTCCTCTTCTTCTCTTTCCCGGATGCCCTCCCAGCCTTAATAAAGCATCCCAAGCCCCAATGCAAAGCCGCCGCGTGGAGCTTTCTCACAGGGTGGTGAAAAATCATGTGTCAACTCTCTCAGATAAGGAGTTGTTTGTCACATACCACAGCGGAGCCAGCGCCATCTCGTAATGGCGACCATAGTCTGCAGAAACGGCAGAAGCGGCTCACCACAGTTCCCCCTTTTCTGTTTTATTAAAACAATACAGGCGAGAGTAGAGATCCTATCCCACTGTGCAGAAGTGGCTGCATAGTATGGCTCAGTCCTAAGGAGGGCCCTTCCCCAGATCCGAGGCCATATCAGCCGACGCCTTTTTTCGTGGGGCGGGGCGTGAACGCGTCTAACCCGCATGCAATAGGACATGCTCTCCTTGAGGTCCACGTCAAGGATCACTCAAGTGCAGTGCCTTGCCTCGCATCCTGTATCGTGACGATGGTGGACGAAGGGGGATAGCTGAGGCTGAACTGTGGCTGTTTATAATGACAAACAAGTTGACAGCACCCTGAAAGAAAGGCACGGACTTTAAAGCGATAGTAAAGCACTAGTGTGGAAACCCATCTGCGTGCAATGGCAGTAAGACCAGCAGAGTGCAAGGGCTTTCCAACACTAAGAGAATAACAAGGAAAGTCATGTCGATCCCAGTGCAATGTTATAATAACTTGGGGTGCAACGACCATGACAAAGGTTTACTGTTTAAGATGCGCAAGCCAGACTTGAGGTGAGTTGCCATTTTCTAAAGCTGCAAGAGCTTGTATGATCATAGCCTTTTCTTGTGCATGGCGAGTTTTAAGGCGACAGAGAAACCACAAACAAAGTATAACACTGAAGCAACACATTGCACCAAAAATGCCTACTCCCACCCACTTTTTGAAGAAGGAAAAAGCAGAAGATATCCAATCGGTGAATTGACCCAAAGTCACTGGTTCAACACGGGTACTATTCAAAACAGCAATCTGAGTTAGTTGAGACTGGATCAAGTTTTCTGCTGCCAAGGACCAGGTTCCGGATAGATATTCCCCGATGATGCGGGAGGCATTCCTGGAATCATTAAATCTGACAGAGGTTATACATAAATGTGCACGTTGGTCAACACAACCCAAAAGCACCAAGTCAGCCAATTCTTCTACCTGAGCTTGGAGTAAATCTATCCTTTGGTTGGCAGCTAAAATCCCTGACAAAATATGTTGATTAATTGAATTTTGGGATTCAAGTATAGTGGAAGTTTGTTGAACAACTTGATTAATGGTGGCAGCAGTTTGTACTTGACTGGCCATGGCTACTCCAGCTGTAACTGCTGCAGCAGCAGACACTGCCACAGCTGTCACTATAGCTGCCGTAATTCCAAAATCTCTGCGGACTCTAAGTAGCTCAACAATGGGGAATTTATCTGGGTCCGCAGTGACTGGGATTGGGACAAAGGTTGGAATTTTCATAACCACTGCTACAGTCCAAGAACCATTCCAACACTCAGATAAGAGACAGGTAACACTAGAACAATCCAGCATCCCCGACGAGGTGTTATTAGCCAAAAGGAGCAAGAACGGGGATTGGACGCAGACCATTGCAGGAGGCAATGTGGCATTATATAGCAAAGAGTTGAGCGAAACAGATGTGAGCCTATTACCTCGTTCACTTTTCCTAACAGTGCCAGAAACATTAGCCAGCCAGCTTTTGGCTCCCAGCAATTGAGCCAATGCAGAAATATCAGCTGAAGCCCCCTTCTCATTAGAAATCAGCCATTGAAACCAGGACCAACCTACTCCTGTAGAGGAGTTGGCACTATGGTTAAAATTATAAACATACCTTTTAAGAGAGGGGGAAAAGGAGAAACCCTTAGCAACTTGAAGTTTCTCCCAAGAATGATCCTGACAAGGCGTAAATGTTGGGGGGAAACCAAGATTAGGGGTACAGTAAGGAGAGGCCTTGAAATGAGTGGCATTGTAAGTACTATTAGAAGAAGGAGGCACTGGGATTAGTACCTTGGAGATCATAGCCAAGGTAGTTATATTAAAAGCAGAGCTATTTACAGGGGTCCCTGAACCTGATTGCTTCCCCGAAACTACTTGGCTCAGTACAGCATTAATAATACTCCCTGAGACCTGATTGGACCGCAATGGGTCCTCCCAGTTAGTCAAATTTTTGGTCTTAAGGCTAATGCAATTAGCGTTTCCAAGGCTGAAACAAAAAACTCCTGTGAGATTAACCTGAGATCGATTAAAAATGCTCTCCACGTCCCCTCTAGGAGAGGCACAGGGAGCAGACATCTCACATGAGGTAGAGAAAAGAGTGGGGAGGACACTAGAACTACCATGAACCGGCATCGGCATTGGCCAAGCCCGTGCCACTGCCCACCACTGCATTGGTGTCGTCTGTGCCATCGGCACCAGCGCCAGAACCAGAGCACATAGCAGAGTGAAGATCCTCATCACAGGGTTGCTGTGGTATCTCTTGTTGCTGGTCGGTTGATGTCAAGACTCTTCTTGTCAGGCGTTCAGGGACCCACAACGGCTCCGTGCGATCCTGGGGAAAAACACATACAGATCCTCGTGCCCATGTCAGCACGGGGTCGGGGCCGTTCCATTGGCCTGTAAGAACATCCTTCCACTTAACATAACCAATCACAGAGGGCTGAGGGGACACATGTCTATCAGCCACAGAGCGACCATGAATATCCAAATTTAAAAAATTAATGGTAAAGAGAGCTAAGGACAGGCGTTCTTTAGGAGTGTGTTCAGCTCCTATTCCCCCTTTTTGTTTTTGTAAAGTTTCCTTTAAGGTGCGATGAGCACGCTCAACAATGCCTTGTCCTTGAGGATTGTAAGGCAGACCATGAGTAAGTTGTACTCCCATGGTAGAACAAAAGGATGTAAATTGTCTGCCAGTATAAGCAGGTCCATTATCAGTCTTAAGGGATGCAGGAGCACCCCATGCTGCCCATGCTTCTAGGCAATGAGTGATAACATTACGTGCCTTCTCTCCCGATAAAGCAGAGGCATGAATAACTCCAGAGCACGTATCAACAGAAACATGTACATACTTGAGGTTACCAAAGTCAGGTATATGCGTCACATCCATTTGCCAGACAACCAATGGTTTTAATCCCCGTGGGTTCACTCCATAAGTAGGGGGATGAAGAAATGTGACACAATGGGGACATTGTAATACTATCTGACGAGCATCCGCTCTTGAAATGGAAAAACGCCTGCGCAGCGTTAAAGCATTAACATGGAAATTTTGGTGAAATAATTTAGCCCCCTCTAAGGAGGAAGCCAAGCATATCAACTGGCCTCTAGTGGCTGAGTCCGCACAGGCATTACCCTGTGATAACGGACCAGGAAGAGAAGTGTGAGCCCGTATGTGCATTGGGTAAAAAGGAGCAGTGCGGCTACAGATAAGTTGTTGAAGCTGATTAAAGTAAGCACATACATTATGGGCATTACTAATAGCTCCCACGGCCTCCAGGACTTTGAGTGCTTGTACCACATAAATGGAGTCCGAGATAAGATTAAAAGGAAAAGAACACTGTTTAAAAACCTCAATAACAATTTGTAGCTCAACCCATTGTGGATTACCAGGAGCAAATTGATGTTGAACAGGGGGAGAATCATTAATTACATAAGCTCCCATTCCAGACTTGGAACCATCAGTAAAAATATTAACAGCCCCCGGAATTGGATTGGGTGAAGTTACCTTAGGGAAAATGATGGGATGTTCTTTAACAAAATGGAGTAATGGATGGGAAGGGTAATGATTATCAATATCCCCTTGAAACGAGCAACATAGAATAGCCCAGTTGTCTAGAGTAGCACACAAAATATTAAGTTGAGCCTTAGTATAGGGTATAATAAGAGAAGAAGGTGATTGTCCGAAAAATTGAATGCTTTGGTGAATCCCTTTAAGTGCTAACGCTGCAACAGCATCAGGATAGTATTCTAAAGATTTTCCTGGGGATATATGTGGGTGGATCCATAGTAAAGGCCCATCTTGCCACAGTACTCCAGTAGGCTGCCGCATAGTGGCAAGCACACATAACTGGAAAGATTTATCACTTTGGAGCCTGCATAGAGTAGCATGTTGTATAGCTTCTTCTACTGTTATAAGGGCCGCCCTAGCCTCTTTGGTGAGGCCACGAGGAGAAGCAAGATCTGGATCACCCTTAAGGGTAGCATACAAAGGCTGGAGCACACCATTAGGAATATGTAAATATCCCCTTATCCAATTAATATCTCCCAGTAGTTTTTGAAAATCATTCAGAGTTTGGAGATCTTGAGTTCTTATGGTGATTTTTTGTGGTTTCAGTTTATCATACCCAATTATTGCTCCCAAATACTCAATAGAATTCCCCGTTTGAACCTTTTCAGGTGCAATATGTAGCCCATATTGAGCTAACAGCTTTACTAAGTCTTTATAGGCCTCATTAACTATCTGCTCTAACTTAGCGGCCAATAACACATCATCCATATAATGAATAATCTTGATGGAGGAATACTTATGTCTGAGAGGTGCGAGTGCCTTCCCCACATACATCTGGCACATCGTGGGACTATTAGCCATTCCCTGTGGCAACACTACCCACTCAAACCTAAGATCTGGCTCCTCGTGGTTACACGAGGGAAGGGTGAAAGCAAAACGTTGTGAGTCTTTAGGATGCAAAGGAATAGAAAAGAAACAGTCTTTAATGTCAATAGCAATAATATGCCAGCCCTGAGGAATAGAGGAGAGCAGAGGTAGCCCTCTTTGAATGGGCCCCATAAGTTGCATTTGAGCATTAACTGCTCGTAAATCATATAGTAGGCGCCACTTTCCTGATTTTTTCCTAATAACAAATATGGGAGTATTCCATGGAGAAGTAGAAGGTTGGATGTGACCCAAGTTTAGTTGTTCTTTGATTAAATTATGGGCCGCTGCCAGTTTAACCGAGGGAAGAGGCCACTGAGGCACCCAAACAGGCTCCTCGGTGAGCCATGTTATGGGTATTTGAGCCCCAGTGGCCCCTAGGAAAAACCCAGACCAAATCTGTTAAGCTTTTGATGACCTTGCACAGGATGTCTACACCCCTGTAGGTGTTTTCCTAGTCCTAGACCTGGCCTATACCCCATATTTTGCATAATCTGTTGAGACACCGGAGAATAGTCATTACTAAGAGTGAACCCCATGTCTTTCATCAGATCACGACCCCATAAAGAGATAGGTAAATCAAGTACATAAGGCTGAAAGGTGCCATTGTGTCCTTCTGGGTCCTTCCAAGATAGATGTCTACAGCTGATTTGAGGGGCTTGAGCATATCCCAAACCTCTTAGTGATTGATCTGAGAGCTGCACCGGCCACCCCTTTGACCAGTCCTTTTGTGCTATTATACTACGATCTGCTCCAGTATCTAGCAACCCCAAAATTGATTTGCCTTCTATGATTAAGTTTAAAGTAGGACGGTCATTCATATCTAAGGACAAATAAACAGAATTCCCTCCAGTGACTCCAATCTCATCACTTGTCCTTGAAAAGGAATCAGCAGGAAAGTGGGTATGCAGACTGGGTAGAATCAGCAATTGGGCAATCCGGTCTCCTGGGGAAATAGACACAATACCCCTTGGAGCTTCCACCATAACCTTTACTGATCCTACAGTATCAGGACTAATGACTCCAGGAAAGACATGAAGACCTTGTAATATAGAGGATGCACATCCAATTAGCAAACCTACAGTGCCAGGTGGTAAAGGCCCTTTGAATTCAGTTTCCACCAATTGGACTCCCATCTTAGGTGTTAGTACGAGTCTGGAGGTGGAACAGAGGTCCAATCCCGCGGCACCTGTAGTGGCTCTCCGCGTCTCATGGGATGGCGTAGAGATGGCCATGTCTCGGGTTTGGGTGTGACATTCTCCATTGCCCCATATATTTGTGGGCCCTGGGGTCGGGGGCCCCTTCGGCCGTTTTTTGGCCCAGCTGAAACAGGCTGTCCATAGATGTCCCTCACTGATCTACACTCTTTTGCCCAATGCTTTCCCTTTTTACATTTTGGACATAGCCCCGGTTGACGAAGGCCATTGGAAGGGCCACCGCGATGGGGTCCAGTAAAATTATCTTTTTTAGGACATTCACGTCTGAAATGACCAGGTTGACCACAATGGAAGCATGTTCCGGCACCAGGACTGCCCCCTTTTGCCATCCGAAGGACAGCAGCTGCAAGACCTGCATTAGTTAAAGGTCCTCCAATCTCTCTACACACTTTCATCCATGCTTCTATGCCCTTATTTTTATAAGGAGTGATTGCTGCTTTACATTCCTTGGTGCACTGCTCAAAGACCAATTGCTTGATAAGGGGCATGGCTCTATCAGGATCCCCAAAAATCTTTCCAGCGGCATCCACCATCCTTGCTACAAAATCTGAAAAGGGTTCTGTAGGGCCTTGTAGAATCTTGGTCAAATTACCAGACACCTCTCCTCTATTTGGAAGCGACTTCCATGCCCGAATGCAAATGTTGTTAATTTGATCATATGCCTCAAGAGGAAATCCTGTCTGTTGATTTGCAAATCTACCCTGCCCCAAGAGCATATCTTTGTCCCAATGGGGATGTCCCGCCGCATGGTTTTGGGCGGCCTGCTCTATTGCGCCCTCTAGCACGAATGCTCTCCAGTCCAGATATTTACCCGGGGAAACGCAAGCCCGAACAAGGCTAGCCCAATCAGAGGGAGTCATACAGTATCTAGATAAATTCTCCACCTGAGTCAGTGTGAAGGCGGCATCCACCCCATAAGTGCGTACAGACTCCGCCAGGGTCTTTACAATTTTAAAATCTAAGGGTTCATGGACTCTTCCCCTGTTGTCATCCTGAAAAACTGGATAAGCAAGACCCATCTCAGCGTGAACAGCCCTCCATGTTTGGGCATGGAAAGCTCTCCCCGTAGTGCCCCCACCATACGGCGGTGGATCCGGGGGATCGTTCTTACTGAGCCCTTGTTTCTTTTTGTTCCCTTCTCCTATAGCTAAACTCCCTAGCTGACAAGACAGCCTCCCGAGCTCTTCCTCCTCATCCTCCTCCTCCTCTGACCCACTTTCGCATGGGGGTGTACGCAGCGTACTGAGATCTGGATACAACCGTCTCCTCCCCCGTGTCATGCTCCACACACTCCCATCCCCCCGAGTCACTTCGCTTTCTGCCGTCTCCGACTTTTCCTCATGTAATCGCTCTAAAACCTCCTGTCCTTTAGCAAGTGCTTCCTGGCATCTGCCATCTGTAAGGCAACCACGGACCATTTTCCAAAGGGGTATCACCCCGCCCTCTAATATGCCCTGCTCAGATGCAAAGTCAAGATCTTTGCCTAGTTTATCCCAACTAGGTACAGTAAGGCTGCCCGAAAATGCAAACCACGGTGCAGCGATATCTACCTTTTGTAAAAATCTCTGTAAAGTACTATGCTTCACTTCCAGTCCCTTGGAACGTAACAGGCCATCTAGGGCCAGAAGAAGCAGACTTGAAGATGTGGCACCCATGACACAACGACAAAAAAAGTACAGACAGCAGAAGCACACTGACACAGCGGAAAAAACACAGAAAGCGAAAGCGAAAGTACACGGTGCAGCTGCAATAAAATGCAAGGCTTCCTCTTTCATTACAGAGGAACTGCCCCGCTTTAGTCGCGGATCCCACTTACTAGGGACTAACCCCGCTTTGATCGCGGATCCCACTTACCTGGGACTAACCGGTGCACCACCCCTGACTACTGAGAGTTCTGGTTCCCGGTCTCGGCACCACTTGTCGCGACCCCTTGCCCGCAAGGAAGACGCAACACTCAGGAATCTTCTCTCAGCAGTTTATTCAGGTCCCTTGATATTTCTTCTTCTTTCTTCTTCTCCTCTTCTTCTCTTTCCCGGATGCCCTCCCAGCCTTAATAAAGCATCCCAAGCCCCAATGCAAAGCCGCCGCGTGGAGCTTTCTCACAGGGTGGTGAAAAATCATGTGTCAACTCTCTCAGATAAGGAGTTGTTTGTCACATACCACAGCGGAGCCAGCGCCATCTCGTAATGGCGACCATAGTCTGCAGAAACGGCAGAAGCGGCTCACCACACAGGAGGATAGAGACAATGTCGCTGGTTGCTATCATCATGAAGCCTGTAACTGTTCAACAGACACTTCTCAGGAGGGTTGCTGCCAAGGACTGCAGCACTGTCCACACCTGGGCTGGGAGGTGTTCGTGGGTGATCTCCAGAGGGAAAAGGTTGCAAATGCGGGAGGGTCTCCAGGCAGGGTGTTGGGGTCTTGCTTTGAGAAGAGCCCTACTGCCTATCCTTTGGAACCTTCAGCTTAGCTGGTCTTCCTGAATGAGAGCTTAGGCCCTGCCCCAGACAGGGTGGGGATGGGAGAGTGGTGGTGGTGGTGGTGGTTTGCAGTGACCAGACACCCCAGTGGGAGAAAGCGCTCAGTGAAGTGGATTGAGGTCTTTACTTTTTTGTCCTGAGAGTTATTTTTAGGGCCTGGCATTGGTCCCCTGGGGGACTTCATGAGGAGCTGCTCCTGCTGTGGGAGATCTTCAGTATGGCCTGCTGCAGTGTGCTGATGGTCTCGTTCAGCTTCTTGATGGAAAGGTCGCATTTGCTCAGGTCTCCCACTTTGCCAATGCCGTCCTCCAGGAGAGCAGCGGAAAGCGCTCTGCCCTTCTCCCCGTCGTGCACAGCAGTCAGCTCTTTGGGGCTATGAAGCTGGACAAAAAGCTCGGCTTTCTCTGTCCATGACCTGAAACTCACTGACATCTTCCCTCTGCTCTTCCTTGGCGAGAAAGGCTTCTAACTTAGAAATGCCACTGTCAATGTCTGTGCCATTGTGCTGAGCATACTCCTTTGCAAAATTCTTGGGCCTCAGTGGGTGTGGGGCACCATCAGCCTACCCCTTCTTCACGTGCAGGAAGGTGGCTTTGCCCAGCTTCAGGTGCTGCCATGCAGACAGGGCCTCCATCCTCTTCTTCTGGGTCTCTATGGCCCTGGGCTTCTCCTGCAGGGGCATGTGCAGCTGCACCAGCTCAGATGCCAGGAGGCTGGCAGGATCCCGGCTGTGCCTGCCTGGGCTCTGCTCTCTCTTCTGCTTCCATGTCGTCATAGGGGCTAGGCAGCTTTCCGATGCATCTGGTGTGGTCTTCTGGGAGCTGCTGGTACTGGACTTGGTTTCACAGCCGTTGAGTCTCTGGAGCTTCCTCTCAGCAAACCTGGTCATCTTCACGCTTCCGCTGGCCATGGACATGCTGCTGAGCTGAGAGGCAGTGCTCAGATGCGGGCTCGAGCGGCCACTAGCATCACCTTTGTCCTCATGCTCCTTCACCTTCATGTCCTCCTGCAACTTGGCTGACTCCTCTTCACCAGTGTACCTGGCAATTATGATGCCAAGGTCCTCACCAATGAAATCCTGTTCCACTTCTTCTATGTCTCCCATGTCAGAGTCAGAATCTGGCCTCAGGACAGCCCAGGGCTCCTAATGGGGGGTACCAGAGCTTCTTGGGCCAACACATAACCTCCCCTCTGTGTCTCCATCAGCCCTGACTAGGTGAAGGAAAAAGCCATCAGCACACTGTCACTGAGACAAGGGATCCAATCCGCCAATGCCCAGAGGCCCCGCCCCCCCCCCCCCCCCATGCACTTCTGTAGCTTCTGCAGACTGCAGTCCCAACTCTGCAAGGTCAGTGCTGGCAGCAAACTCTGAGGATGGAATTCGGTGAAAGTGCTATTCAAGTCACTTGGCCGGTAGTCTTCTTCCGGGCAGCAGGTTGAGTGCCCTCCCTGGGCCTCCTGGGAACAATGCTCCAAGGTCTCCTTTCCCGTCGCTCATCCTCCTTGGTAATGGTCTGCTTCTTTTTGCTGGCCTCAGCACTGCTGGCAGCAGGGGCTCCAAGAAATATCTGTCAGGCTTATTCTCGAGGGCATCCACCTGCCTCTGGGGGACTGGATCAGTGGCTTCACAGCTGATAGCCTGTGATCCACAGGCCACCCTCATCTGCTGCTGGCCCTGGTTCCACCCCCACGAGCAAGCACTGGCCAGTGGCTGGTCTCTGGGGGACTTGGCAGTGCATGGCGGGGAGGGGCTTATGTGGCCAGGGTGGTCTTGGAGGTGGCTTGATAGGGCATCCAAGGGCCATGCGTGGGGATGGAGGCAGCGAGCTCCAGCCCTCTCTCGCCATGCATTAGGCTGGAGTCTGAGTCCTGGACGCTGGAGGAAGCTCGTGGATGAGTATGGGATGGAGGTGATCACTCTGGTGCTGCATTGGGCTGGGGACTGCAGAGATGGCTGCTGACCAATTGCAATCCAGGGTCAGGGCGCCACAGGGTCACGCGGTGGTCCCGGAGGGGAGGCGGCTGCGGGCGGGGCGGGGTCTTCCGGGAGGATGGAACCTTGGGATGGGCGCCCAGGAGCGGTAGACGTCAGGAGCGGGCACCATGGAAACCGGAACACTGTGGTCCTTGGTGATCAGTGAGCAGTTGGAGCAGGACGACGAGGCTGCGGCAGCTGCGGACCAGAGCGATACTCGTGATACTCAGGATACTCACGGGTTAACTTGACTTTTCCTTCTTGGTTTTCGGGTCTTCACAATCATCTTTCCCACTGGGATCTTTTTGTAAGTGTCCTGACATTTCCTGAAATTTCATTCTGATGAGTACCTAGGTAAAGAAACTAACAAGTGCTGTTCCCTTTTCACTTTTTCTTTACCCACTTCACCTCATCTAGGCCTTGGTTGATGACTACTTTGGGGAGGGGAGGGGGGCCTAAAGGTGCAGGGACACTCTCCTTGTCTTTCTTTCTGCGTGCCCCCTCTGTTGCATCTCTATCCTACCTCTTCTCTGTCCTTCCCTTATTACTATCCCTTCTGTTTCCATTCACCTTTTTTCAACCATGACCTTAGCACAGAAAATTAGGGTCTAAATTGGAATTGATAAGCCGGGAGATCCCAACTGCTACAAGGAGAGTATGTCCCTGTGAGTATGTGGCCAGGATGCCCCAAGACCCTGTCGGTGATAAAAATCTGGTGTTCCAGAAGTCGCCCCCCTTCTGTGGAAACCAAGTGGACCAGGACTGTCCTTTCCTTTGAGTCAGACAGGTGCTGGTTTATTTCACTTTTTCACTACTGTCCCTGCCTTAGAGACCAAGGATAGGGTTCCACACTGAGTCATTTGGATCTTTGACATCCACTGAGTTCTTTGGATTTTTTGGGGGAAGGGAGGAGTGTTAGGTGTTTTGTGAATATTCCAAGACCATTTCTAAACAGCAGGCAGCTTTTTGTTCTATATCAGTTTTGTTCTTTTCCTCTTTTGGTTCACTTCACCTCCTTATTGAGTTTGGGTGTAGGGGTCTCCCTCTTCATGAAAAAGAATTCAAAATTATATTTGAAGGTGAGTATTTAGGATGAGTAAATAAATCACAGCACATTATACATATATACATGTGTGTCTTTGAAATTTAGATCCTTTTCCCTGCAGTGAGTTCTTTATGCAGTTTGCCAGAAATGCCTACTTAGAAATGCTACCTTATTGTAAGAACTGTGCAAGTGAGGAACAGTGACACTTAAGTCTCCTTAGGTTGACAATACCTATAGCTCTGGTCTCATGATTTTGATAAAACCTTTCAGACTGAATTGGAAGAAATCCCAATGGGCCCAGGTAGAAAAGTTTCACCCCCCAAGTTGGCAGGATATTGAAGTTTGGCTGAGTTGAAGAATCACTATTCAGTGAATGTAGGGTAACACTAGCCCACTCCACCTCCCGAAAATAGAACAACCTCTCAATTATCATTGCCTTCACCTCCCACCTGTAAAAGCCCTTGACCTAGGAATGTGGGTGATTACAACTGCTCTTTGTCCCAGGGGGTTAGTACTACCATTGAACAAAGATGATTCTCAGAAGGGATTCTGGAAGGATTTTGATTCCTATCTATTATAATTTATTCAGCATTCACTCTGAAAATTTAGCAGGATCTCACTTCATGCTAGACAGAGTCCCTGTAGAACATTTCCATTTAATGAGTGGCAGAATACAATAACCAAAAACTAGAGCCAAAGGAATGATTATTTTCAATGGAGGGAATGAAGTGATATTTTTGTGTGAGCTTGAAAGTAAAGGGTAACTTTAATAAGCACAGAAGTGGGGAGGCTTTCTGCACAGAATTTCTGGTTATCTCTAATGTCTACCAGGATCTCACTGCTTTGACAGTGCAGCCATGTGCTCAGAGCCACTGAGGAATCTGAAAGAGAGCTGTGTAGGTGGCCAGAATGTGCAGGTGTCTCAAATCAAGCCAGAACCACTTGATTTGAGACAACAAGTCACAGACAATAGCTCTGCTTTGAAGCTTTGAAGAGTAGTTGGTTTCCTGTTTCTTTTTAATTTCCCATTCACTTTCATCATGGTGATGAGCCACACACATAAAGATAATTCATGGGTGTAAAGAATCCAGGGGATTGATAAAGGTTGGGAGCACATTCTGGTCTTTTCTGTGGAAAGTGGTATGTGTTTTTTTAATTGTCTTTATTATTACGTGATAAGGAAATGAGCCACCTTGTTCATAGAGCAGATATTCGGCAATAATGCCTCCCTTGATAAGAGTTTTATTTTTCTTGAAGAAAGTTTCAGGGTGTATTGCTGAGAAAGTTTTCAAATGTCACAGTCTTCCTTTTTATTTTATTTGTTGTGGTGTTACATATTGAACCAGGGCTTCAGGCATGCTAGGCAAGCACTCTACCACTGAACTACAGTCTAGCCCCATAGTCTTCCTTTGAAAGGAAGAGGTAGGAGCTAATTAACATGTTTATAGAAGTGTTAGGGAAGAGTAAGTTCAGTTTCAACTTCAGGGTGTATGCAGACAGAACCTTCCATAATTTTACTTATAATATATTTCTCTAATATTCATTGAGTACCACCATGATGTCACATTTGTGCTTAGCATGTTAGAATGAATGGCTGGCTTCTACAGGACATTCAGGGGACTCTAGGCTTGGTTGAGCCTTGCTGGAGAGAAATGGGAAGGAGAGTGATGGAGCTTATGGGGATGGTCTTGAGATAGCCCAGAGTAGATCGGAAGGTAGACTAAAAAAACAAAAACAAGTTTTTCTTATGGGAAATTTCAAACAGGCATCAAAGTAGGCCAAACAGTATTTGAACTCTGTGTATACCACCTCAGTTTCAAAAATTATCAACACCTGAACAGTCTTTTATCTCTACTACCATTATAATTAATAATCCTTAAAAACAATTATACACAATACATCAACATGGCTGTGTTCCTAAAACATCCTTTATTTATAAAAATAGGCAGCTGCCCTTCATAACCCTGAATTCAAAGAAGGATAGTGTTAGGTTGTATGTTTAGTTGTGTGGTTCCTGTTCATTTTAGAGTTGACTGAAATAAGGTTTGAGGTTCAACCCTCACATTATGGATATCTGTTATTTCAGCACCATTTATTGAAAGACCACGGAATTACTTTGGCATCTCTGTCAGAAACCAGTTGACTGGGATCCAAGGGGCAGAGTAGAGGAGATCCTGCTTCAAGCTGCTCTGTGCCTGAATCAGAGAAAGCTATCAGGTGGCTTCTCCTGCTCAGGGTCTTGCCTTGAGGGAACACAACATCTCAGCGCATGTGACAGGACACCATCCAGCGGATTTTCACAGAATCCACCAGAGCTGTGAACACCAAGCAGAACTCAGAGCCTCTCTGTTCAGGTGAGACTCCAGGCTTCCGTCCCAAAGCCTACAGCTTGAGCACAGGCGCGACTCTCAAGTGGGGGAACAGAGACACCAACTCAGCACCTCAGCAGAGTGGCTGTGCTCCCACGCAGGTCCCCAGACCGCATTCTAGGCACAGCACGAGGACATCCCAGCTCCCCCCACCTCACCAGACACCCCGACTGGGAAAAGGACTGACTCGACCTTTCTCACCATCTTTGGTGGGTGTGGTTACCAGCCGGATCTGTGACTGAACAGGTACCTGGGTTCCAAATCCCCTCCCCCAGCTGTGATAACTCTGTATAGACACTATCAGCACAAAATCAGCTCTCAGTTGAAAAAGAGCGCAGTGCCACCAGGACACTGCCCACCTGGTGCTATCCTAAGGTGGAGGGCATGAGGTCCCCCAGCTGAGACCTGATAAGCAAGAGAGGGGAGGGGCCTAAAACCCAGGAAAAACTGAGAGAGACCAAGATTAGGGAACCCAGATAAGAGAGGCAGAGCTTTAGTCTTCTCACACTGGTTACCTACACCACCCTGAGGGCAGAGAACCAAGCTTGGAATAGACAACTCCACCTACTGAAAGAGAACTGAAGAAAAGGGAACTCTGAGAGTATTTTGTTGTTTGTTTGTTTTGTTTTTTTGTTTTCTTCTCTTCCATTTTATCCTCTTTCTTTCTCCTCTACCCCTCCTCCTCTGGTCCTCACAACCCCAACATATGTGAAACCAAGAACTCTGCATGAAATAGAACTGAGTGACCAGAATAATATAATAAAAAGGAATTGCATAAGCCACCACTCTTTTTTTATTTCTCTCTCTCTTTTTTCTCTTTTTTGCTTCCTTTTTATTTTTCTTCCTCCCTCTCTTTCTCTTTCAACCTCCTAATTTTTACTATTTTTACTTCTTGTAATTTTCTAAACACATATATGTGTTTGTTTTTATGCATTCTACTGTCCTCCCACATACTTGTCTCCACTAAATTACCTCCTGTCTATTCCCCTGCTACTAACCCTCTTGATTAGAGTTCTCCTCCAAGTTTCCTAAGTTTTATTAATCCATTGCCCTCACATCTTTCACCCTTAACATAAGGTCAGATACCTGACCTCCAGTTCTCTGTCCACCACCAGAAGAAAGTGTACATCTTCTATGAAACTACTGATTATATTTTAAATTATAATTGAATCCAACAATACTAGAGATTGAGACTAACTATAAATGTCTTAATAGCAGTAACTTACACATAGGTGATGTATTGTTGATATTGGGAACTGTCAACAGTATCCTTCCCCACAAAGAAGGGATCTTGGAATATACAAGAGCACTACAAATCTATAGGGTAAAAAGAATAACACTCCAGTCCCACAGAGCAGGAAAGAAATACCAGCAACAAGTAAAGACAAGGGAAGAAAATACCACAAACAATTGAAGACAATGCATCATTAGAAGAATTATCAGAAACAGCAGAAAAAATGACAGAGAAAGATTTTGGGATTTACATTATTCAGATGTTTTGGAATCTCACAGAAGACATTAGACAACAAATACAGACAGTGAAAGATCACTTTGACAATGAGCTACATAAACAAATCCAAGAAGCAAAAGATGACCTCTACAGGGAGATTGAGGATTGAGGATATATATATATATATATATATATATATATATATATATATATATATATATATATATAAAATATATATTATATATTTTAAAATTAAAATATATTAAAACACAAATGAGAGCATCACCAGCAGAGTATACAACTTAGAAGATAGGACATCAGACCACAAAGACAAAGTATATCATCTTGAAAAGAATGTAGACAGCACAGCAAAAATGATAAGAAACCATGAGAAGAAAATCCCAGAAATATGGCATAGCATAAAAAGACCAAATTTAAGAGTCATTGGGATACAGGAAGGCACAGAGTTCCAAACCAAAGGAATGAGCCATCTATTCAATGAAATAATATCAGAAATACTTCCAGACATGAAGTATGAAATGGAAATCCAAATCCAAGAAGCCTACAGGACACCAAATGTGCAAACATAACAGATCCACACCAAGAGACATTATAATGAAAATGCTCAATATACAGAAATAGGAGAGAATTTTAAAAGCCACAAGAGAATGGAATCAGATTACTTATAGGGGTAAACCAATTAGCATAACAACAGATTTTTCAACACATTCCCTGAGAGCTAGAAGATCCTGGAACAACATATTTCAAGTCGGAAAGATAATGGGTTCCAACCAAGAATCTTGTATCCAGCCAAACTAAGCTTCAGATTTGAAGATGAAATAAAACTTTCCATGATAAACAAAAGTTAAAAGAATTTATAGCTAGAAAACCGACACTAAAACACATCCTTGGCAAAATATTTCACGAAGAGGAAATGAAAAACAACAATGATAACCAGCAGAAGGAGGTAGTACACTAAAAGAAAAAAAACTAATCAAAGAGGAAAACAAGTCACATTAAGTAACAAAAATCAACAAATATGACTGGAAATACAAACCATATCTCAATAGTCACCCTAAATGTTAATGGCTGAAACTCACCAATCAAAAGACATAGGCTAGCAGATTGGATTTTAAAAAAAGATCCAAGAATATGATGCCTACAGGGTACTCATTTGATAGGAAAAGACATACACAGACTGAAGGTAAAAGGTTGGGATAATCATACCACTCACATAGAGTGAGGAAGCAAGCAGGGGTCTCCATACTCATATCAAATTAAGTAGACTTCAGCCAAAGCTAATCAAAAGGGATAAAGTTTGACATTACATACTGTTCAAGGGAACCATACACCAACAAGACATAACAATCATAAATATATATGCCACAAACAATGGTGCAGCTATGTTCATCCAACAAACTCTTCTCAAATTCAAGAGTCAAATTGACCTCCCAGCACAATAATCTTGGGTGACTTTAACCCACCTCTTTCACCACTAGACAGATCTTCCAAACTAAAGTTAAATAAAGAAACTATAGAGTTCAATAACACAATATCTTAGACTTAACTGACATAAATAGAATACATCAACCAGCATCAAGCAGATAAGCTTTCTTCTCAGCAGCCCATGGATTTTTTTAAAAAAATAGACCATATACTGTGCCACAGGGCAACGCTTAGCAAATACAAAGGAGTAGAGGTATTTCCATGCATTTTATCAGATCATAATGGAATGAAATTGGCAATAAACAACAAACTAAAGATTAAAAAATTCTGCATTACATGGACACTGAACAATATGTTGCTGAATGAACAATGGATTTGCATAATACATCAAGGTGGAGACTAAAAAATCCTTAGAGGTAAATGAGAACACAGACACAACATATCAAAATCTCTGGGACACTATGAAAACAGTACTAAGAGGAAAATTCATTGCATGGAGTTCATTTCTTAAAAGAAGAAAAAGTCAACAAGTAAATGACCTCACACTACACCTCAAAGCCCTTGAAAAAGAACAAATCAGCAGCAAAAGCAGTTGAAGGCAACAAATAATTAAAATCAGAGCTGAAATCAATGAAATCAAAACCAAAGAGACAATTGAAACAATTGACAAAACTAAATGTTGGTTCTTTGAAAAAATAAATAAAATTGACACGCCATGCTAAGGAAGAGAAGGAGAGAGAGAGAACTCAAATTACTAGCATATGTGATGAAAAAGGCAATAACACAACAGACCCTACAGAAATAAAGAAGATAATTAGACATTATTTTGAAACCTTATCCTCTAATAAAATAGAAGACAGTGAAGGCATTGAAAAATTCCTTCAGTCATATGATCTGCCCAGATTGACTCAGGAAGATATACACAACTTAAACAGACCAATATCCAGTGAGGAAATAGAAGAAACCATCGAAACAATACTAATCAAGAAAATCCCAAGACTGGATGGCTACACAGCTGAATTCTACAAGATCTTTAAAGAAGAACTAATACCAACCCTCTTCAATGTATTTCAGGAAATAGAAAAAAGAGAGAGTACTTCCAAACTCATTCTATGGGGCCAATATCACCCTGATTCCAAAACTGGACAAAAACATTTCAAAGAAAGAAACCTTCAGATCAATATCTCTAATGAACATAGATGCAAAAATCTTCAATAAAATTCTGGCAAATCCAATATAAAAACATATCCTAAAGATTGTGCACCATGATCAAGTGGGATTGATCCCAGGGATGTAAGGTTGTTTCATCAAACAGAAATCAATAAATGTAATTCATCACATCAATCGACTTACAGATAAGAATCATATGATCATCTTGATAGCTACAGAAAAGCATTTGACAAAAGATACCACCCCTTTATAATGTTGAGAAAAAAACCAGGGATAACAGGAACATATCTCAACATTATAAAGGCTGTCTATGCTAAGCCTCAGGCCAATATCTTTCTAAAGGGAGAACAATTGAAAGCATTCCCTCTAAAATCTGAAACAAGTCAGGGATGCCCTCTCTGACCACTTCTGTTCAACATAGTTCTTGAAACACTGGCCAGATCAATTAGACAGATGAAAGAAATTACAGGAATAAATATAGGAAAAGAAGAACTTAAACTAGCACTATTTGTTGATGATATGATTCTATAATTGGAAGACCCCCCAAAAAAAATCCACCAGAAAACTTCAAGAAATAGTATATGAATTCAACAAAGTAGCAGAATATAAAGTGAACACCCATAAATCAAAAGCAATTCTGTATATCAGTGACAAATCCTCTTAGCAGGAAATGAGGAAAACTCCCCATTCACAATATCCTGAAAAAAAATAAGATACTTGAGAATCAACAAAAGAAGTGAAATAACTATACAATGAAATCAACAGAACCCTAAAAAGAGAAATGAAAAAAAAAAAAAAAAAAAAAAAAAAACCTTAGACGATGGAAAGATCTACCTTGCTTATGCATAGGCAGACTTAATATTATCAAATGACCATATTACTAAAAGCACAATACAGGTTTAACACAATTCCCATCAAAATCCCAATGGCATTCCTCATTGAAATAGAAAAAAGCAATCATGAAATTCATCTGGAAAAATAAAGGATCCAGAATAGCTAAAGGAATTCTAAGCAGGAAGAACGAAGCAGGTGGTATCACTATACGAGACCTTAAACTATACTACAGAGCAATAGTAACAAAAACAGCATGGTATTGGCACCAAAACAGACTGGTAGAGCAATGGTACAGAATAGAGGACACAGAGACTAACCCACAAAATTTCAATTACCTTACTGTAGACAAAGGAGCCAAAAGTATTCACTGGAGACAAGAGAGCATATTCAACAAATGGTGCTGGGAAAACTGGAAATACATATGCAAAAAATAAAATTGAACCCCTATCTCTCACCATGCACAAAATTTAACTCAAAATAGATCAAGGACCTAGGAATTAAACAAGAGACTCTGAATCTAATAGATGAAAAAAAGGCCCTAATCTTCATTATGTGGGATTAGGCCCCAACTTCCTTAATAAGACTCCTATAGCACAAGAATTAAAAACAAGAATCAATAAATGAGGTGGATTCAAATGAAAAGTTTGTTCTCAGCAAAAGAAACAATCTGTGAGGTGAACAGAGAGCCTACACCCTGGGAGCAAATTTTTACCCTTCACACATTAGATAGAGCACAGATCTCTAGGGTATATAAACAACTCAAGAACCTAAGCACCAAAAAAACAAATAATCAGTAAATGGGCCAAGGACCTGACCTGACACTTCTCAGAAGAGAATATAAAATCAATCAACAAATATATGAAAACATGCTCATCACCTCTAGCAAGCAGAGAAATGCAAATCAAAACTACTCTAAGATATCATCTTACTCCAGTCAGAATGGCAGCTATTATGAAGACAAACAAAAACAAGTGTTGGCGAGGATGTGGAGAAAAGGTACACTCATACATTGCTGGTTGGACTGCAAATTGGTGGAGCCAGTTGGGAAAGCAGTATGGAGATTCCTTGGAAATCTGGGAATGGAACCACCATTTGATCCAGCTATTCCTTTTCTCTCACTTTACCCAAAGGACTTAAAAACAGCATACTACAGGGACACAGCCACATCAATGTTTATAGCAGCACAATTCACAATAGCTAAACTGTGGAGCCAACCTAGATGTCCTTCAGTGGATGAATGAATAAAAAAAAATGTGGCATTTATACACAATGGAATACTACTCAGCATGAAAAAAGAACAAAATCATGGCATTTGCAGGTAAATGGATGGTGTTGGAGAAGATAATGCTAAATGAAGTCATCCAATCCCTAAAAAACAATGCCAAATGTTTTCTCTCATATAAGTGTGGTGACTCATAGTTGGGTTAGGAGGAACAGCATGGCAGGATGAGATTAATTCTAGGAAAGAATGGGAGAGAAAGGGAGGGGGAAGGGGATTAGCAAGGATGATGGAATGTGATGGACATCATTATACAAAGTACATATATGAAGACTTGAAATGGGTGTCAACATACCTTATATACAAACAGAGATATGAAAAATTGGTATATATGTGTATTAAGAATTGTAATGCAAAAAATATAGTACATATATAATGGCATAAACTGACGTGAACATACTTTATACCCAGAGATACAAAAAATTGTGCTCTATATGTGTAACAAGAATTGAAATGCATTCCAGTGTTGTCATGTATTTTTTTTAAAAATTAAATCAATTAAAAAAAAAGAAATAGCTTCACTAAATACAAGAGAGTCTACTTTAAATTCTGTTTTATTCTGTTGATTTGCATGTCTCTTCCTAGGCCAATATCACACTGTCTTGAATCCTGTAGCTCTACAGTGAATTGTAAAGTCAAGCAGTCTAGATTCTCTAAAATTTCTTTGGCTCTCCTATATCTTTAACATTTTCATATAAACTTTAGAATCAACTTGTTAATTTCTGCATAAAAACGTGCAGGGTTCTTCCAAAATCCTATATACTCAGCAATAAAAGAGAATAAAATTATGGCATTTTCAGATAAATGGATGGTGTTGGAGAAGATAATGCTCAGTGAAGCTAGGCAAGCCCAAAGAAACAAATGCCAAATGTTCTCTCTGATATAAGGAGGCTGATTCATAATGGGGTAGGGAGGGGGAACAAAGGAGGACTCTGGAGCAGAGGGGTGGGAGGGGAAGGGAGAGAACATGGGGTTAGAAATGATGGTGGAATGAGAAGGTCATCATTATGCCAAATACATGTATGAAGACACGAATTGGTATGAATATACTTTGTATATGACCAGAGATGTGAACTATTGTGCTCTATACGTGTAATATGAATTGTAATGCATTCCACTGTCATAAGTAAATTAAAAAAAGAAAAAAACGTGTGTTTTATAAGAGATCAATAAATGAGATGCTTTTTTATGTTAGAAATTCAAAATAATAGTTTTTTGTAATATGTAAGTAATCTCAAAGTCTAAAAATTATTCCAAGTACAATATCATGTGATATATGATTTTGTCATTTTACGCTTCTTACATACTAACATTTCTGTTGTTAGGACCCTGCTCCCTTGGAACATTTCAGCAATCACTAATGGCAAAAGCAGCTGCCACCCATAAGTTCAGAAAATGGAGATTTCCAGCAAGATGTAGATACTGTGAACGCATTGTCATATTTGGAGGTCTTAAATGCGAAGAGGTAAGACCTTTTTGGAATCACAATTTTTTCTTTTGCTATATACTTTTTTGTTATGATTTTACTTATTTAGAGATGTGTGTGTCCACGCACAAACACACATTTAAATATATATATAAATTTGTTGTTTGTACTCCTGGGAACTAAATTCAGGGTCTTGCACATGCCATATTTTTAGAGAGAGAGAAGAGAAAGAGAGAGGAAGGGGAGAGAGAGAGAGAGGGAGAGAGAGAGAGAGAGAGAGACAGAGAGACAGAGAGAGACAGAGAGATTTTTTAAATATTTATTTTTCAGTTTTCGGTGGACACAATATCTTTTTTTAAATTTAATTTTTATGTAGTGCTGAGGATCGAACCCAGCGCCCTGCACACACCAGGCGAGCGCATTACAGCTTGAGCCACATCCCCAGCCCATCTACCCTTTCTTAAAATTGTGTTTTGAAATGGGTTCTTGCTAGATTGGTCTGGCCTTCAACTTGTGAAATTCCTGTGTCAACCCCTCAAGTAGCTGGAATCATGGGCATATGCCATCACACCTGGCTTGCCAGTACATGTTTATTAAAGTCCCACAGTTTATTTCTATACTTGTCTTGTTAAATGTAATTCACAAACCACAAATAGTACTTTTTAACTTATTTTTGTCATTATTAGTCAGCCTGTATTTTGCTTAGTTGTGAATAATTTTAAGGTGAGTCAATCAGTTTTCAAATATCATTTTCTTATAGTGTCTTCTTGTCTGCCATAAAAACTGCATGGCAAACTTAACCATCGTTTGCCGACATCGGAAACTTCGGGGGAAAATACACTTATTTGGAGCAGAATTGTCCTGTGTTGCCAAAAAGGAGCCAGATGGCATTCCTTTCATAATCAAAATGTGTACTTTAGAAATTGAAAAGACTGTCTTGTGTTTACAAGTATGTTGTTTACTCTTAAAACTCTAAAAACATAAATGCCTTTGTGATTTGTTTTAATGAAAAAGAGATTTTAAGAAAATCAGCACTCTCCATTTGTAATAACTAAATTTATTCACATTTATTTGGAAAATGTTAATTTATTTGACTTCAACTTGTATTTTTTAAATACTAATAAAAATTGAAGTAGATACATCAATTCTGTCTAGATGTCTGCATTTAGCTTTTTGTACTAAAGTAAAATATTGCATTCTGTTTTTCTTTTCTCTTCAAGGGAATTTATCGAGTCAGTGGCAACAAGGCAAAAATCGCAATACTGTGTCAAGCTCTGGAAAACGGAAGGCATTTAGTAGATCTGTCCGAATTTTCTTCACATCTGTGAAGTGTTAAAATTTTACCTTCACCAGGTAAAAGTTTTATTCTAAACCTACCATCAAATGCAAAGAGCAAAAATATTTTATATTTCATATTTTTCATTGGTATAGACTATGTCATCACCCCCCTCATTATTCTAAGATATTATAATGATGTACTTTGATGTGGATATATTTCCATCCAGTATTCTGGCCACTCCATGAGCTCCGTCAGTTGTGAGCACATTAGTTCTTGGAACTTTTCCTGATTTTTATTGCCATTCTCCCACCCTTGTACTTGAAGCTCTTGTTTGGAGATGTGTGTGTGTACACATACACAAACACACATATAAATATTTATAAATTTGTTATTTGTACTCGTGGGGATTAAAAATTCAGGGTCTTGCACTTGCTTGGCAAGCATACTTGTTCTCCAGTTTCCTTACCTTTTCTTTATTGTTCTTTTTTTCTTCAAAAACTTTCTAAGACAGTTCCTTGTCTTTTTCTTCTTGAATAAGTAAATTACTCCATTTGTGAGATCATGTTTTAATATTCAAGAAGTCTGATTTTCTATTCTTTTGGTAACATTTTTTAAATGATTATATGATGCTCTTTTATTGTGGATATTCATAGATTTTTCTCATTAAGGGTTTTTTTTTTTCTCTATTTGGCCTCTAACCTCTGTAGAAATACAATGTGACCCTCATATATAACATTAAATTTTCTATAGCAACATAAAAATTAAAAATAAAGTGGAGTGAATTTTAATATATCATTAAACATTTTGAATATCTAGTTTTTCAAATTATGAGGTATTTTGTTTATTTATTTATTTGTATTGCAGCTCTTCTTCTTTGAAATCTGGTATCTATTTTTCATTTATAGCACATCTCAATTTAGATCAGCTGCATTTCCAGTGCTCTTTCACCATATCTGACTAGTTGACAGCATATTGATAGCATCATTTTACATTTTCAATTTGTTCTTTTTCTACCCATTTTGATTTTTGTCTTTCATGGTGCCTAGATATATTAGAGTTTGGACTTGAAATCACTTTGGAAGCACTTGAACACATCAAGGCTTTTTAAAAACTTTGAACTTTACTATAAAGTGGTCTAGATGGACTGTTTGGTATATGCCTAACTACATGTCTCTAGTTTCCTGTTCTAGCACTGGTGTGATCTTCTTGGGAAGGCATTTTTTTTTTTTAAATTGTAGATGCACACAATACTTTTAATTGATTTATTTATTTTTATGTCGGTGCTGTGGATCAAACCTAGTGCCTCACACATGCCAGATGATTGCACTACCATGAGCCACAACCCCAGTCCCCTAGGAAAGGGTTTTTTCCTTGCCTAGAGATACAGTACCAATACTGTGGGAGCCAGGGTTACTAAGACTGTAGGATCTGTGCTTTCAGTGTGTATATAGCCAACATATCCCCATTTGAAGACAGTTACCTCTCTGTTCCTTATGTTTGGCAATGCTTCAATTCAGAGAGCCTCTGTATCCCATTGCCCAGAGAAAAATTTTCCAGAGTTTTAGGAAGAAGATTGCTCTAGTACATGGAGTGGAGACAGGATTCTATAGAGAGCTAAGCTTTCTCAGCTGGCCCACCTGTAACCTATCCCAAGATCAAAGAACCTGGTAATGATCATCCATGTCCCTTTAGGATTCTGAAAATCATGTTGAGTGACAAAGGGTCAGTTCTCTTGGAAATGCTGCTTCAGGACTTATTCATCTGCTCTTCTACTTGTGAATTGTTGCTTTTTGTTTTCTCTATTTTCCTAGTCCTTATGAGCCTACTGTATTTTAGTGGAATTGCAGGAGGGAAAGAAATTAAGTATAAATTGCTGGATCTATAAGGTTAGCCCAGGAAAGCATTGATAACCCTTTAATCACATTCTACAGACCCCTCAACTGAGAAATGGAGGTTGATACCTTTGAATGACTGGAAGTCTCATAATGTGTCATCCTTAATCTTGTTTAGTCAGTTAGGGAGAGGAGATGAATTGGGTCCAATACAATAAACTTGCATTCTGTTGAGGAATTTTGTATGTCTAAGACTTTCATTTGGGATAGTGTGCTCAATTCTTGCAATATTGTTAGAGAGTAGCCTTTATCTGACTCATTGACCTAAAGCTCCAAGAGGTGAAGTGTCTTGCTTCAGATCCAAGAGTGGTGAAGATAGAAACTGATCACAGGGCAACACCCTAACTACCCACGGATATTATAGGACATCAGGTAGCTAACGGTTCACTGAATTTTCTATTGTAGATCAGTAGAAACATTGAAATTCATTATGGCAGTGGATATTTGTTGTAAGAACTTGTTCTTTTGATCTATTCATGGCAAATCAGCCTGTTTTAAAGTTTCATGAGATGTTGACAGTATGTTTTTGTAGGTCATATTATCTTGTGCTGATCTTCATTCTTGCCCAAGTAAAATCTGTGCTCTTTAGAACTTTGATATTTTTACCCCTTACTCATAAAATCCATGGGTTTCTGATTAATTTTTATAGGTTTTGTTCATTATTCTATGTTTGTTCCAGTAAAACAGCTGAAGATTATGCTATTTGGGGGGCAGATGTGAATATAATGTGTTTAGGATAGAGATGAAGAGTTTTAAAATCCCATAATGAAGCTTAAAGCTTAAACTTCATTTAAAGTTTAGAATTTCACTCATTATCTATTAATTTGTTATTAACATAAATATAATTTATAGTCAAGATTTTGATTTGCTTTCTAAGTCACTTCTCTACCAAACATATATATTTTATTTTATGGGCAGGGATGAAGCTCAGTACTAGAGTGCTTACATAGCATGCGTGAGGTCCTAGGTTCAATCTCCAGTACTGAAAATGATGTCAATAAATACAGATTGACTTTAGATTTTGTTAATCTAAAGGGGCATGCTAAATTAATTGAGTAACTCTCACTTATAGTTGACTTTAACAAAGAAAACAGGCAGAAGATTTTTTCAAAATATTTATTTTTTGGTTGTAGCGGGATGCAATACCTTTATTTTATTTATTCATTTTTATGTGGTGCTGAGGATCAAACCCAGGTCCCCGCATGTGCTAGGCAAACACTCTACCTCTGAGCCACAACCTCACCCCAAAGGTATTTTTAATATAATTTTGTTTCTTTAGCTACCAGAACCATTGGTTTTATTCCAATGGTACCAGGAATTTATGGAGCTTGCAAATGTCATCCAACATATTAACCAAGAACAGGACACCAAAAGGGACAACTCTGAAGACAACACATCTCCAAATATGTGTATGGAAATCAACCAAATTCTTCTCAAAACCAAGGACCTTCTAAGACACTTGCCACCGTCCAATTTTAACACTCTACATTACCTTATCATCCATCTTAAAAGGTAAGAATTTTTATACCATCTTAGCCATTTTTAATTGAACAGGGCAATAGTATTCAGTACATTTATATTGTTGTGTTACGATGTTCAAAATGATTTTTAGGATGTTCTTATTATGTGTTGGGAGAGGGATACATTGAATATATGTTCATGCAGCAAACATGGTTCCCTCAGATGCTTTCTGAGTGCCAGGCTCTGGCTGGTGAAACTAGGATGGAAACATAGGTTTTCTGCTCTTTGTGGCCTTATCCTCTTGGGGTACAGATCTGTACATAACCGCAGTTCACCATCATCCTTTTTTCTAGTAGCTGTGTACAGCTTGTAGGCATGCAGAGGAAGTTTTGGGGGTAGGGATAGAGCAGAAGAGGCAAAAGGCCTTGTGTCTGATTTTAAGAACTGAGTGCTGATTTGGTAGAGAATGTGCAGAATAGCATATGAGGCAGAGAGAAACCGACATGGAGACACAAGAAAGCATTTTGCATTTAGAAAATATGATTTCATTAGGCTACAATATAGCAAGCAGTAGCAGGAACTGTGCTACCCTTCCTAGAGACTTGATAAAAAATCTTACCTCCCTGGCAGATGAGTTGACCATGTTGTTTCTATACCCACTGAAGAACTTGGAATCAGGAATTTCACATATTCAGATTTGCCTGGTAGACCTTTCTGACAGCAATTAAGATCTCCTTTTTAAATTTTTTTTAAAAATTTATTTGTTGTGGCTGGAATTGTGCCTCAGCAGTACAGCATGTGCAAGGCCCTGGGTTCGAACATCAGCCCCACATAGAAATAAATAAATAAAATAATTTTTTAAAAAAATTATTAGTTCAAATCAGTTATACATGACAGCAGAGTGCTTCTCAATCCATTGTACACAAATGGAGCACAAATTTTCATTTCTCTGTACATGATGTAGAGTCATAACACATGTGCTGTCATACATGTACTTAGGGTAATGATGTTTGTCTTTCTCATTCCACCATCTTTCTTACCCCATACCCCTCCTCTTCCTTCCCTATCCTGAGCCCAATCAATGTTCTTCCATCCCCAGAGACCCAATTATGTATCAACATTTATTTATCAGAGAGAATTTTGGCCTTTGAATTTGGGGGATTGGCTTACTTCATGATATTCACCAACTCCATCCATTTACCTGTAAATGCCATTATTTTATTCTCTTGTTATGCTGAGTAATAGTCCATTGTGTATATATACCACAGTTTTTTACCTATTCATATCTTGAAGGGCTTCAAATTATTCCATGAAATAGAAAAGGAGGAATCCCTTCCAAACACATTCTGTGAAGCTAGTATCACCCTGATACCCAAACCAGCCAGAGACACATCAAGGAAAGAAAATTTGAGACCCATATCCCCGATGAACATAGATGCAAAAATTCTCAATAAAATTCTGGCAAATCACATACAAAAACATATGAAAAAAAAATCCAGCATGATCAAGTTGGGTACTCCAGAGATGCAAGGTTGGTTCAACATACAGAAATCAATAAATGTAATTCATCACATCAATAAACTTAAAGAGAAGAATCCTATGATTACATCAATTGATGCAGAGAAAGCATTTGACAAAATACAGTACCTTTTCATATTCAAAACATTAGAAAAACTAGGGGTAGTAGGAATATACCTCAACATAGTAAAAGCTCTCTATGCTAAACCTAAGGCTAACATCATTCTAAATGAAGAAAAATTGGAAGCATTCCATCTAAAAATTGTTCAACATAATCCTTGCCACTCTAGCCAGAGCAATTAGGTGAAAGAAATTCAAGGGAATACAAATAGGAAAAGAAGAACTTAAATTACCATTCTTTGCCAACGACATAATTTTATACTTGGAGGATCCAAAAAAACTCCACCAGAAAACTTCTAGAATAATAAATGAATTTGGCAAAGTAGCAGGATATAAAATTAATGCCCATAAATCAAATGCATTTCTATACATCAGTGATGAATCCTCTGAAAGACAAATAGCAAAACTACCCTATTCACTATATATATATATATATATATATATATATATATATATATATATATATATATATATATATCACAGTTTTTTTACCCATAGATGAATCTAGTATCATCCTGATAGCTAAACCAGGCAGAGAAAGATTTCTTTGGATAGTCATAGAAATAACAAGCTGAGAGTGTTTGAAGTAAAACCAGAACATTGATAGTGGCAATAGAACAGAGACATGTTCAGGAGAGAGAATCATCTAGGCTAGAAAACTAGCTGTGGGCAGCTGGGAGTGTGGCTAGTGATAGAACACTTGCCTAGCACATGGGAGACACTGGGTTTGATACTCAGCACTGCATAAAAATAAATAAATAAAATAAAGGTATTGTGTCCATCTCTAGGTAAAAATTATTTTTTTAAAAAAGAAAACTAACTGGGCAGTGAGAGAGAAATTGACAGTGCTGTTTCAGTTTCCAGTATAAGAAACAGGGAGTATATCCCACATACAATGATGGAGCAATATTTAGAGGTGTTTTTCTTCCTTCTGCTACTGAGTTCAGTAGTTCCTTCTACTTACATGCATTTTATCCTAATATAGTACTCTGAAACTCAGTTTGGTGTGTGGTAAGTATCATAATGAAACAAAGGATTCTTTCCCTAGACCCACCAAACTTGACCCTTGACAAACGTTTTGTAGTCTTCTATAGCCCGAGTTTTCTCCACCCTTCTCAAGTCATAGTAAACTACCATTAAGGACATCTATTAGGCAAATCTCATACACTTTATGTGTTCTTCTTTTCAGGGTTGTAGACCATTCTGAAGAAAACCTGATGAACTCAAAAAATTTGGGGGTGGTATTTGGACCCTGTCTGATGAGGCCCAGGCCTACAACCACTCCTGGTACCATCTCCTCCTCTCTTGTTGCATATGCCAATCAGGCCCTGTTGGTAGAATTCCTCATTACCAATGCACAGATGATCTTCAATGGGTCCCTAGAGCCACAAAATGTTTCATCTAGTACTGATGTTGTTGCACCTTGGGTGGATAAAAGCCCTCCTTCCAAACCCGTGATATCAAAGAACATTCCACAAAGTCACAGTATTTTTCTACAAAGCAAGTGAGTTTTGACCATTACAGAATTGGAATAAATTTGTGATGTTTATGTTAACAAGTTAATAGTCTTTGAAGTGTTTGTTTTGAGATGTGTTTTGCTTTTAGTTTAAAACTTTTCTTGTATCAATAGGACATCCACACTGCAGATATTTAAATTAAAAATTATGAATTGCCTACATCATTTGAGGAATCAGAATGCAAGCAAAATGCATTGGAAAAAAGGGATGCATGTCTCATTGGTGAGTGGTTATGTAACATATATCTTTGCATATTTCAAACCTTGCCAAGAAGTCGTGATTAAAAACCAAGGTGAGGGCTGGGCTTGTAGCTCAGTGGTAAAACACTTGCCTCGGCATGTGTGAGGCCATGAGTTGGATCCTCAGTACCATATAAAACAAATAAATAAAGATAAAAATATTGTGTCCATCTACAATACTCATCCTTTAAAAAAAACAAGGTGTATTAAGTTGAGGTAAGTTCAAACTTCAAGCTTTTATTAGTTAACTTTTCTAGCCATTGAGAAAGTTTAATGAATGTCATTTAAATGAATATCATGCTTTGTTTCTTTCTTGTAAAAAGATATCTTGAAATTCATAAATTATTTTTGTTCTCTTTCTGAGATTTGTTTTCACCTTTACTTCTTTGTCATCAATTAAAGTCAAAACAGAAAAAGACTGGACTCCTGAAACTCAAAAAAATAAACTCCTAAAGTTTTTTGTGTCCCTTTACCTGTGGCCTAACTTTAGCACATTAATCACACATGTCTTCCATTTTCCTGGCTCCAGTCTTTTTGTTCAGTTTTTTGATCGTTTAATTTCAGTGAATGGTTTCTGGTAAGGGGGTTGAAAACCTTTCATTCGTTACTGATTTAGTAGAGCTAAATCCGAATTTTTCAATATATAAATGTTAAATTTGATATATAAAATTAATGAAATATCAATTAGTGTAGCCTGAGAAAGTATGAAAACAAAGACAGTCCATTACCTCTCTGCAAAGAAAAGCACTGGACTCACTGATTCCATTTATCTGATTTCATCTTCTTAGCACTTCTGTGCTATGAACCTTGGCCTCCTTTAAGCCATAGCTAACAGTCTGAGGAAGGTAAATAATGCCAAGGGTCATGTCCCTAAATTATTGTTGATTCAGGATTTGAACCTCATCCTGTGTCATTCCTAAATGTAACCTTGTTTCACTGTCCAATGAAATTGGATTCCCAGGTAGGTATAGTAATAACAATAAATAATTTTAAAATATTTGAAATTTTCATTACATATCAGGTAATTCTGAGCCTTTTTTTAGAAGATCATTAATACCAGATGCCAACATATCTCCACATAGGAGTTTGTCTTGACAGAAGATGGCAAGTAGGGCTAGTGCACTAGCCCTACTTGCAGAACTGGAGCAGGAGCTGAGCCAGCACCCAGGCAGCTAGAAGTGGTGCTAGAAGTTCTGCAGGACTGTAAATATGTTCTGGTGGTTGCCATCCAACCACAATGGCTCAGCTCACTTCCATCAATGTGGTGAAGGGTCTAGGAGAGCAAATTACATGAGCACTGCCTGGGAACCAGGGAAGAGAGGCCAGCAGCCTGAGGTGAATAAGGAGGTCAGATGAGATGATGACCTGCGATCATCATCAAGTGATGCTGCAGTGCACCTGTCTGCAAACCACTGCCCAAGGATATGGGAGAAGGACCAGGTGGCAGGGATGAGGACTGTGGGCTATGAACAGGGCTGTTGGAAAGCCATCAGACCAGTGGCAAAGCACACAGTTGTCTGATGTTTCTCAGCAGGGAGATGAGGATCATGGCCAGATGGCTGCACCTTTCTAGCAACAGGAGCTTCCGGGGTACATGCAGCAAAGACAGAGTGGGAGATGCTAGGGTTCTAGGTGAGAAAACAGGGACCTTGGGACCAGACTAGAGGAGAAAGAGAAGGAGGTAAATCTGGAGTCTCCAGGACCAGTAGCACAATGGCAATTTTGACAGCTCTTCAACCTTCCTTTGTCCAGAGGATGTTGTCATGTATTAGTGGATCAGCTGGGAGAGCATCCAAGTCCTCTTTGGTGTTTTGCCCTCAGTATGGACAGAATGTAGCTGAAAAGCAGATTAAGTGACAGGCAAAGTCCTTGGGATTCAGGACATGGCGTTTTTTGGTGTACAGAATAGTGTTACTGTTCTAGAGTTACCATTGTCTGCCTGTTGAAATCAGGAATGTCTTAACAAAGAAAATATTCATTCATGGGTAGTATATTAAAACAAGTTACTACAGGAAGTGTTTTTTTTTTTTTTAAATTTTATGTGCTTTGTGACTATTTGTTCTATTTAGATAAATTTTAAAAAGTAATGCTTTAATTAAAAATGTGCCTTTAATATTGTATGGATTTTTAATTCCCCTGCATAGATGACTGAGAAAATAATGTTGGAAAAAATATGTAAGACTCTGTTGTTTGAGAGAATGCCCATTCATAAATAACCACACTTCCTTATTAACCAAACTTCATGAAGTTAAAAAAAAATCTCTTCTTTTTCAGATCACAGAGAACTTGAATCATCATCACAAAAGATGGACAATATGTGTAAAACCACAAAACCACTTAGTCTGAAATCTGATGTGACAACAAATGATATACAGAGGCCTATGCCAAGCCCCAAGTTCAGATGTTTCTGTTTGCCTGCAGATAGGTTCCATCTTGCAAGCTCTCCTAATGAGAAAAACAGCAGAAATGTGGGAAATGTCAATTCAGACAAGTTTTGCCAGAATCTTACCTTTGAAGGACTTAATAGAAAAGATACCCCTACTAGTTTTGGCTCCCAAATTAATGGTTTTGATCAGCAGATTCCACAAAAAACTCAGGGACAACAATGTGAACCAAAGAACTTAACTGGCATGAGTGCAGTGATTGTGCCAAGTATACTCCAGGAAAAAGTGACAATGAGCATCAAGGTTAATGGTGACCATTCCAATGGTGCCACACAGCCCAACACACCAGCCAGTTCAGCAAGAGAGGCACCAGTGAAACTGTCCTCTCATTCTCACTGTCTTGCTCCTGCAAGAGCACCCAGAATACTGCAGCCCCATCTCGGGACAACATTTTACAAACCACCTACCCCGACCAGCAAAGTCAGGGGGACTGAGGAGAGACCAGCTTCACCTTCAGCAGCAGTGCCTCCTAGCACAGCTCTTACTCCCCTGAGTCATGTGGAGAAATCTGTTCCAGAGGCAGACAGCACATCAGCTTATGCTTTGAAGCCAGCTGCTGAACCTCAAGAGAACTGTGAGGAGGTTGGCCTGCCTGACATGAATCCAATGTGCCAGGGACTCAGGCTAAAACAAATGGAAGAGTTACAAGACCTTGAATTTGAAATGCCACAGTTTGTGTAGGTTGTCAAAATTCGGTTTTTCTTGTTTAGTTTTTATGTATTGTGTTTATTTTATGAAAGAATGTTGATACAGAACCCCTTTTGTATAGGATTGCCAAAGTATATATTTTGCCTTTTGGCCTTGTATTGTGTTTGCTAGTCATATAGAATGATAGTGTTTTAGTCATACAGAATGATAGTGCTCACTGGTATTGTCTTTAAATTCTGTGTTTTTTAAGTTATGCATAAAATAAGTATTATAATTTTAAATTTAAAATAATTTTCTCTATAAAATGATTCATGTAAATGCATCTTTAATGTATAATATTGTTCTCAACAAATAGGGGTAGTAGGGGAAAATGAGCTTTATTTTGGAGCAAACCTGGTGCTGATTCATAAAATGCTTCTGAATGCAAGTGCCTGAAAAATCTTGATTGGGTATGAATATATTTTTTTCCCACATAATGTTCTAGTGCATCTTTGACCACTTGTGTTGTTATAGCATGTATGGAAGCATTGGCAATTCACTTAACTTTTTAAATATTTACATAGTGGCCTAAAAGCTTGTGAATCTGTGTTTACTAGCATTCTACTTGTCAATTTTTACATATGGTAATTAATACAATTGTAGAAAGAAAATTCACTTCAATACTAAAAAGTTTGAGACATTGGCAGAGACAACACAGACGGACAGAGTTGAGGCATCTCGAGTGTAAGAGACCTGTAACCACTCTGCTCTCAGCTGCAGCCTGTTGCTGGATTGCCTGCGACTTCTGGCTTTCTGCTGAGGAGAGCAAGTGGCCAACAGCAAGGGCAAGATGAAGCTCTTTCTGGTGGCCACGGTTCTGCTGCTGCTCTGTGCAGCACGGCTGAGGAGGATGACAAGAAAAGGACATGGGTACCATGGTCGGCATCGACCTGGGGACCACTTACTCCTGCGTCGGGCTGTTCAAGAATGGCCACTGGAGATCATCTCCAACAATCAGGGCAAATGCATCAGGCAGTATTATGTGGCCTTCACCCCTGAAGAAGAATATCTGATCCGCGATACAGTCAAGAATCAGCTCACCTCCAATCCTGAGAACACGGACTTTGATGCCCAGCGGCTCATTGGCAGCACTGGGAATGACCCTTCTATGCAGCAAGACGTCAAGTTCTTGCCTTTCAAAGTCTTTGAAGAGAAACATAAACACAAACCATACATTCAGGTTGATATTGGAGGTGGGCAAACTAAGACATTTGCTCCAGAAGAAATATCTGCTATGATTCTCACTAAAATGAAAGAGACTGCTGAGGCTTATTTGGGAAAGAAGGTTACCCATGCAGTTGTTACTGTACCAGCCTATTTTAATGATGCCACTGGCAAGCAACCAAAGATGCTGGAACTATTGCTGGCCTGAATGTTATGAGGATCATTAATGAGCCTACAGTAGCTCTATTGCTTATGGCCTGGATAAGAGGGAGGGAGAGAAGAACATCCTGGTGTTTGATTTGGGTGGTGGAACCTTCTATGTGTCTCTTCTCCCCATTGACAATTTGATGTCTTTGAAGTCATGGCCACCAATAGAGATACTCATCCGGGTGGAGAAGACTTTGACCAGCGTGTTATGGAATATTTCATCAGGCTGTACAAAAAGAAGACTGGCAAAGATGTTAGGAAAGAAAACAGAGCTGTGCAGAATCTCTGGCATGAAGTAGAAAAGGCCAAGTGGGCCCTGTCTGCTCAACATTAAGCAAGAATTAAAATTGAGTCCTTCTATTAAGGAGAAGACTTTTCTGAAACCCTGACTCAGGCAAAATTTGAAGAGAAAACATGGACCTGTTCTGGTCTACCATGAAGCCTGTTCAGATAGTACTGGAGGATTCTGACTTGAAGAAGTCTGATATTGATGAGACTTGTTGGTGGCTCTTCTCAAATTCCAAAGATTCAACAACTTGTTAAAGAGTTCTTCAATGGCAAGGATCCATCCTGTGGCATAAACCCAGATGAGGCTGTTGCATATGGTGACACTGTTCAGGCTGGTGTACTCTCTGATTATCAAGATACAGGTGACCTAGTACTGCTTGATGTATGTCCCCTGACACTTGGTATTGAAACTGTGGCAGGTGTCATGACCAAACTGATTCCAAGGAACACTGTGGTACCCACCAAGAAGTCTCAGATCTTTTCTACAGCTTCTGATAATCAACCTACTGTTCCAATCAAGGTGTATGAAGGTAAAGGACCCCTGAAAAAAGACAACCACCTTCTGGGTACATAGGATCTCACTGGAATTCCTCCTGTGGAGTCCCCCAGATTGAAGTCACTTTTGAGATAGATGTGAATGTTATTCTCTGGGCGACAACTGAAGACAAAGGTAAAGAGAACAAAAATAAGATTACAATTACCAATGACCAAAATTGCCTGACACCTGAAGAAATTGAAAAGATGGTTAATGATGTTGAGAAGTTTGCTGAGGAAGACAAAAGACTCAAGGAGTGCATTGATACTAGGAATGAGTTGGAAATCTATGCCTACTCTCTAAAGTATCAGATTGGAGATAAAGAAAAGTTGGGAGGCAAACTTTCCTCTGAAGATAAGGAGACCATGGAAAAAGCTGTAGAGGAAAAGATTGAATGGCTGGAAAGCCACCAAGAAGCTGACATTGAAGACTTCAAAACTAAAAAGAAGGAACTAGAAGAAATTGTTCAGCCAATTATCAGCATATTCTATGGAAGTGTAGGCCCTCCCCCAACTGGTGAAGAGGATACAGCAGAAAGAGACGAGTTGAAGACACTGATCTGCTAGTGCTGTAATATTTTAAATACTGGACTCAGAACTTTCCTTAGGAGAAAACTGAGAGAACTTAAGTCTCGAATGTAATTGGAATCTTCACCTCAAAGTGGAGTTGAAAATGCTATAGCCCAAGTGGCTGTTTACTGCTTTCCATCAGCATTTTCTCACATGTTTTGGGGAAGAGAGAGAGAGGAGGAATTGGCTATCTTAAAAAACTGGATATAAAAATGTGGGTCGGGATGTGTGTTCACCTCAGAAATGTTCTATTTAAGGATTGGGTCATGCACATCTGGTGTAGGAACTTTTTTCTACCATAAGTGACACCAATAAATGTTTGCTATTTAAAAAAAAATACTAAAAGTTTGGAACTGTCATAAAATAAAAATTTGTACAGATAAAGCTAAGGGATAAAACACTATCAGAAGCATTAAAACCATCTAAAGCCAAATAAGTAAACTATATAATTTAAATTATAATATATTTATATATTATATATTAAGTATTATATATTATATACTACATATCATAGATTTACATATATCTATATGATAAGTTGTTTATATATAATTATAATACAATCCATATGTTTTATATATTATATTAATATTAATTATACTAATATAATAATTGTATTATTATCTTATTAATAATAGAAATTATATTTTATAATTACATGACAATGATATGCAATATAATATAAATTAATATAAATCTAAATATATTATATGATATATAATAAATATGTTATATATAATAAAATAATATTTATATACTTAATTTATATATTATTTTATTATATGTGTATATTATATATGTATTCCATATATTATATACAATTTATATTAAATACATATGAATCATAAACATTTTGATATGTAATATATATAATTTATATAATATATATTCTTATATATTTATATATTAATATATACAATTTATACATAAATATATAAGTATGTTATGTAAATATAATATATAAATTATATATAATATATTTTGAATATATAATATGAATATATAATATATTTATATATTAATATATATTATATTTATATATATAATGTATATCTATTTTTATTATATGTATATATGTAAAATAAATGTATTATATTCAATATAATATAAATTAGAATGTTATATAAATATATTGTATTTAATTTATATTATATGTGTATTATATAATATGCAATATATTTATATAATATTATAATTTAAATTATATAGATAAATTATGTCTTATTTGACTTTAGATGATTTTAATACATTTGATAGTTTTTAACCCCTTAACTTTATCTGTATAAATTTTTATTTTATGACATTTTTAACCTTTTTTCTATTTTTTATAATGGTCTTAAAAAATGTGTGCTTCAGATATTTTTAATTTCAATGCATTTTCTCTTGACATTATAAGGGTTTGGTTAAAACCATTCCTTTGGATGTATGCCTGTAATCCCAGTAGCTTGGGAGGCTGAGACAGGTGGATCTCAAGTAGAAAGCCAGCCTTAGCAATGACAAAACTCTTAGCAACCCTGTCTTTAAATAAAATTCAGAATAAGACTGGGGATGTGGCTCAATGGTTGAGTGTCCCTTAGTTCAATTTCCAGTACTCCCCCAAAAATCCTTTTGTATGAAATGTTTTGACTTATAAATCACTTTACATACTTTTTCTACCTGGACTATCAACCAGTGAAAACGTATATGTCATTAGAATTGAGCAATAATTTATTTAAGTTCATTTTGAGAGTATAGTAAGTCACATTGTTTGCAATTTGAGAGATGTATATGACTGAATGTGTTTCACTTATAAAATACCCAGTTTTTATAAACTAGTCCATTCCTGTTATTTTCTGGGTTTCATCATCTTGCCTAAAATATGATGTAAAAGAGATAAAAATAAAACAGCCTTCTTTGGTATGTGTGAACTATATTGTGAGTCAATGTTTTTGTATGATCATATTATACTTGATAAAAATTATATGTACAGGTTTATACACACATTATTATATGTAAATTATTTCAAGTACAATAAGTTATTGTGGCTTCTCTGAAATTGTTGCCTCTTGGAGTATGATACTTCAAGATTATTAACTATTGACTCAGTGGTCAACACATGGGCTCATCACTTGACTATGATATGAAATGGGTTTTAGGGCATGTTGTTTTATAGTTCTCCATAACATTAAGGACTAAGGAGAAATGAACAAATGGCCTTTTTAATGCTAAAGCCATTTTTGAGCCTTCCTTATACAAAGTACAAGAATCATATTGGTTTGAAAACTTAAAAATAAAATCAGAGCTAACATTTATTGAGCTTTCTTTGTGTGTTTACACTTTACCAAGTTGAAATTTCACAGCAACCTCTAATGGGTAAGTAAGCATTTTATAATTCCTGTGTTACATGTGAGAAAACTGAGGCTTAGCTAACTGACATGCTTTTAGTTTTCAGAGATGCAGCAAGCAGAATTGAATTTCAAATACAGGGTTGTGAAATTTTGATTAGTGCTTCTTTTTTTGGGTACCAGAGAGCCACATCCACAACCCTATTTTGTTTTTTATTTAGAGTAGGATCTCACTGAATTTCTTAGCACCTTGCTTTTGCTTTTGCTGAGGCTGGATTTGAACTTGCAATTCTCCTGCCTCAGCCTCCCAGTGGGATAACAGGCATGAGCCACTGTGCCTGGCTGGTTAGTGCTCTTAATGAATATGATTACTAAATAATAGCAGGGAACACTGAATAATAGAAAATGTATCTTTCGATGTTTTTATTGTAAAATACACTTACAACTTGCCATTTAGACCATTTTGAAGTGTACAGTTAAGTAACACTATGTATATTCACATTGTCCAAGGTGGCGTGTATTGCTGCATCATCAGTTGACAGAAAGCAGAAGGGGGAAAAAGGATGTGAATGATGTGTGAAGCCTCTTATATAAGGGCATTCATTCTGTTAAAAAATATAGAGCTCCATGACCTAATCACACGTTTTGACTTATAAATCACATTACATACTTTTTCTACCTGTACTATCAACAAGTGAAAACGTATATGTCATTAGAATTGAGAAATAATTTATTTAAGTTGATTTTGAGAGTATAGTAAGTCTCATTGTCCCTTTTGCTGCTGTCACAATGGTGATTATCACAACATATACATTTGGGAAGAACATAGTCAGACCATAGCAGCCATGTTTAATACACTGTAAAGAGAAATACTTCTGGGGAAAGAATGTTGGTTTAAATCATGTGGAAAGTCCTTTCTAACTCTGAACCTAAGACTGTAGGGTAAATAGACCTTGATTCAAGTGGGCTGTTTCCAAACATGTGTCCATACACATGGCAGTGCCCTGTGCTGATGCAGCTTGCATCCTGAGGTTTCAGTTACCAGCCAGGGATCACTGCACTGTGGCCCTGGTTCCCATCTCCATCTTGCTACTAACATAAACTGATGTCACTATTGGATTGTAGGATTTAAGGACTGTTGTGTAGTTGAAAGCTTTAGGTTGTTGATATTTAATTACAATAATTAAACAAACATTTAATGACAATTTACTATATACCATCACTATGCTAGATCACAGAGACAAGACAATCTTTAAAAACACTTTCTGGGCTGGAATAAAGCTCACAGTTAAGTGCTTGTCTAACATGTGCAAGGCTCTGTGTTCAATTTCCAGTACTAAAAACAAACAAAAAACCTTTCTGTATTTGTGGAACTTACAACTAAATACTATCAGGAATTGGCAGCTAACTATCAGTGGATTCTATTTTCACATTTGAAAAAGTCAGATTTGTTTAAGTACCATGTTTTCAAGAAAAAAATAGCAGAATGTCCTGTAAATAAAGTCTGAGAATAGGAGTAAACTTTTAAGTTGAAGCTAAAATTATGTAACTTGTATTATTTCAAAAATGTTATTTCCCATTTGTAAAATTCTTATCTTCCCCTTGGAACTGCAGAGTGAACCCTGGGGAGCTTAACTACTGAGTCACATTCAGAGATCTTATTTTTTCAGACAGGATCTCACTAATTTATTGAGACTGGCTTTGAGCTTATGATCCTCCTGCCTCACACTCCCAAGCCACTGGGATTAAATACATGAACCTCCCATTCTAAAATTGTAAATATCATATTTGTGCACCCAGCTTTCTTTCAGGAGACTTTAATTGAAAACTCTCCCGAAGGCTGGGATGTGTTTCAGTGGTAGAGCACTTTCTTTGCATGCTGAGGCCCTGGGATTGAGCTCCAGTGCTAGAGAGAAGGAAGGAAGGAAGGAAGGAAGGAAGGAAGGAAGGAAGGAAGGAAGGAAGGAAGGAGGGAAGGAAGGAAGGAAGGAAGGGGGAAGGAGAGAAAGGGAGAAAGAGAAAGGGAAAAGTGAGGGAGAGAGGGAGGAAAAAGGAATGGAAGGAAGGATGAAACAAAGAAAGGAAGGCAGGCAAGGAAAAGATCAGGAAAAGAAAATTATAATGAACACCAATTAAAATGTCTTCTGCTAACCTACATATTAGTCATTCAGTACAGGAACCAAAGCCCTTGTATGACTATTTAAATTAATTAAAATTCTACAAAATCAAATTTCAGTATCTCAGTCCCACCACTTATTTCAAGAACTCAGTAACCACATGGGCTCATGGGCTGGTGGCTATCATACCTGACAGTGCAGTGCAGATACTGTACGTTTCTGTCATGGCAGAAAGGTCTATTGTACAACAGTGATAAAGAGGAAGCATCACATGGCAGAAAGGCCTATTGTACAACACGGATAAAGAGGAAGCATCACATTTCCTGAACCAGGAAAACTAGTTCATCTCATGCATAATGGCACAGCACTAAAATAACAGACTGGAAATTCTATCATGAAACAAAGCCAAGTGAGGGGTGTGTTAACACAGTGAAAGTTCTATCTTGACTAACTGCTCAACAGGGGTCAAACTAGACTTTTGAAACTCATAAGGAATTTTCTAACTTTTTTTGACTGTGGTCTGCCTTTAGTGAGTATACATATGTGAATATACTTTTTAAACTATATTTCACTCAATTTTTTCTAATATATTTTTGTTGTAAGAATTCTTAAACACCGATTTAAAAAACTACTTCTTGCTACTGCAGTTCTAGATACTAGCAGAGCTAAATTCCAATTGATATATGAAAATAGGGCCCTATATGATATCTTTGATCTTAAATCTGGTATCAGTAATCATAAAGTCTAAAAACCACTGCACTGAAGTTTAGTAATTCCTATTTATTACATGCTGGGCATTATACAAAGTGCTTAATTCCATTTATATTATTTACTTCGGTAACAACTGTATGTTATGAATTAGGTAGTATAAATCCTATAGCCTAATAGGCTGATCTTAGTTTAATTGTGTGCTCCAAATTGTGCTCCCAATGAGTCATTCAGTCAGAATTTGAACCCAGCTAGCTTCCATTAATTTTACTATCCCAAGATCTAGAGCTCCTAATGAGGAATATTAAGATAAGTTAAAATTTTTAATTTTGACTGCTTATTACATACCAGGTAATTCTAAGTCTGTTCCTTAGTAGATCATTAAGACCACATGCCAACATGTCTCCACATAGGAGTCAGTCTTGACAGAGGAAGGCAGGTAGGGCTAGTGCAATGGACTTGCCCAGGGCAGAACTGGAGCAGGAGCTGAGCCAGCACCCAGGCAGCTGGCTGCAGAGCCTGTACTCTTCATGGTGCTAGAAGTTCTGCAGGACTGTAAATATGTTCTGGTGTTTACCATCCAACCACAATGGCTCAGCTCCCTTCTATCAATGTGGAGAAGGGCCCAGGACAGCAAATCACATGAGCAGTGCCTGGGAACCAGGGAAGAGAGGCCAGCAGCCTCAGGTGAAGAAGGAGGTCAGATGAGATGATGACCTGCAAATGACGCTGGTGGGCACCTGTCTGCAAACCACTGCCCAAGGATGTGGGAGAAGGAGCAGGTGGCAGGGATGAGGACCATGGGCTATGAACAGGGCCATTGGAAAGCCATCAGACCACTGACAAGGCACACAGTTCCACTATCTCAGGATATATAGTACACAATAAGAAATATTGATCTTAACCAGGTGATGGTGAACTGTACTGAGAATTTATTAGGTGAGTTACTGTTCTCAGCACTTTTCATCTCAACAAACTCAAAGGAACTCCTAGTTGATCTACATAAGAGTCGGCCCTTTCTCATTCTGTGATTGCAAGAAGATTTTGTGGTGCTGTTTAGTTCAGGGCCAGTGCAAATGGTGTGAACAGTTTGGTCACCTGGGAAAATCCACAGGGAATTTAAATTAAAGACAGAGACACCACTTTATCTTTAAACCAGCTCTGGGATGGCTCCTTGAACCCTCAGCCTCAAGCTCCCCAGGGGGGCAGTTAGGTTTTACTGAAGAGGAGAGAGAGAGAGAGAGAGAGAGAGAGAGAGAGAGAGAGAGAGAGAGAGAGAACATGCTAGGGAGAGGGCTTTATTGGGGAACAAAAAATTCTGGGGAAAATTTCATCCATTGAAGGTCAAGGGGGGGCAATGTGGCAAGGTCAGGAGTGATGATTGGATCTTTGGGGCAGTGGTGAGACACACAGAAAAGCTCTCAAACCCAAGAAGGGTGGGGAGAGCTCTGCCACATTAAAAGTGTCTGAGCACCTCACACCTAGCCAGGGAGTAAACTCAGTCACATTCAAGGATGGACTCCCACAGTGCTGCACTTCAAAGGGAAAGGAAACAAATATACATAATGACTCCTCTCTAGGGAGTGGAATGGCTCAGCAGCTCAGCAGCTTGGGGGTCGCCCAGTTCCAGGAATGGGGGGGGGGGGTCCAGAAAACTCACCCAGTTCCAGAACTGCAGGGTTCTGGTAGATCACTCCATTGTATGGTCTAGGATTCTTATCTAGTTCCAGGACTGCATAATCTTGGGAGGCCTGCCGCCCCCCGCAGTGCAGGCAGCCAAACCAAAGGCTGCTCAAGTGAATTTCCTAGGATACCAAATAAAACACCCAGGACAGCACCTCTGCCTCAAGCTCCCCAAATGGGAGATCAAGGAATGTCATGAGGGGCTAGTGAGAGTGAGCATGTCTAAGAGTGGACTTTTACTGGGGAGACCCTCATTCTTTAGAAAATTCCATCCAAAAAGGGCCAAGAGGGGCAGGGTTACAAGGACAGGTAAGGTAATTCGACCCATCGGGTTATAGGAAGGCACACCTAAGCATGAAGACACATTCTGCTACTTCCAGGATCAGGGCAGCCATCTAGGGCCTCTTTGAATGTGGCCAAATCACTGGAATTGACTGACAGAGCCGCAACCAATCAGGGAAGGAAAATGCAACAGCTCCCCACAGAGGCCTATCCAGTTCTAGGACTGGAAAGTCTAGGAAGCTCACACAGTTCCAGCATTGCAGGGTCCTGGGTCTTACCCAGGGTTGTAGGGTTTTCTGACCTGTAGGGTGAGGACACAGCTCAGCCAATGCTCTGTTTTCTGAACCCATGGCACTACATTCATCTCAGCCCTTGCAAGTCTGGCTGCTCAGCTAGGTCCCAAGAAGTGATGTGAAACTTCAGTCAGACGTGGGTTATGACTGCTGTGGGCACTCAGATGCCTCTTTCAGGAGGCAGCCTACAGTCCCAGCCCAGGCCCTGAGGGCAGGGTGCACCAGAGACTGGGAGCACTGATGTGTGGCTTCACTGCAGCCTGGCCCCATGGGGTAGGCTGTGACAGGGGCTGAGCTCAGGAGTGGCAGGCCACCAAGTGTGGGTGGTTTAGCAGTGCCTAAGTCTCAGGGAAGGTGGGGTGCCATGGCTGTTTGTCACCTGAGCAAGACACAATGCAGCAGTATTTCCAGTCCCCAAGTGCCATGGTCTAATAGCTGTGCTGGCCACAGGAGTGGGGTACACTGTCACCTCCTTCTCTTCTGGAGCTCAGATGTGTGGACTCCAGGCAGTCCCCTCAGGGGAGCTGAGTGGTGTGAGAATACAAGAGTCCTAGTAGTGAATATGGAAGGTGTCCAAGGTTTGGGTGGGAGCTGCTGGGGTCCTCTTGCTTGATTAGTCCACACAGGGAGGAGGCTCCCTTGTTCTGAGCTGCTCCTGGCTGCTGATGGTGTGTCAGACACTAAGTGTGTCCTATACTCTGTGTGAACATCCCAGGTTCACATGCTCTATCTGGCTTCTGCTGATCCTTAGATGTGCTCTGAGACTCTCTTCACTTACCCTCACCAAAATGCATTGCTTATTTTGGGAGTTGTCTTTGTGGGAGGAAGGATGGTAGGGCTTCTAGTCAGACTTCTTGCTAGCATCTCTCCTCCCTAGAAATGTTTACTTTAAAATCAGAATAATCATACCCGGTATCACCATGTTTAATCAAATTTGTATTGGAGATCCTCATGAGTAAAATATAATGAGAATAAAAGAAAGTAGAAGAATGGAATACTAAAATATAGAAAGCTTAAACTTGCATTATTTTCAAATGATGACTAGTTTTTAAATATCTTTTTTTAATTTTAGATGGACCCAATATCTTTATTTTATTTTTTTAATGTGGTGCTGAGGATCGAACCCAGTGCCTCCTGCATGCCAGGCGAGTGCACTACCACTTGAGCCACATCCCCAGCCCAAACTATTTATATTTTGAAAAAAAAAAATGTAATCTCTAGAAAGATTATTGGAAATACCTATAGAAATTGTCAAGGTTCCTGAATAAAAGCTTGAGGTATTAAAGTTTTATATTCCAGTGGCAAATGATTAGGAATTGGGATTGAACAGGATATACTGTTTACAATAGTATCAGAGACTGAAATTGCCTGAATAATCAAATAATAGACTTAACACTTCTGTAGACAAATTATAAAATTTTATTAGGAGATGTTCAAAAGAACATAAATACATAAAGGCATATTACTACATTTGTCAATATAAGACTTAGTCTATGTTATTTTTAAAAGTATTTTTAAGGTAGCCAGGTGCGGTGGCGCACACATGTAATGCCAACAGCTCAGGAGGAAGAGACAGGAGGAACATGAGTTCAGTGCTAGCCTCAGCAAAAAGAGGCACTACACAATTCAGTGATACCATGTCTCTGAAATAAAATACAAAATAGGGCTGGGGATGTGGCTCCATGGTAGAGTGCCCCTAAATTCAATCCCCAGTACATCCTCCCCCAAAAAAATAAAAAGTATTTTGAAGGCTAAAACACCATGAAATCTAGAGAGGAACCTGGAGTGGGTCTGGCTTATCAATTAACTATTAAGCTATTATTATTATAAATTAAGCTATTGTCATTATAAAGTTGTTCTGAATAAAATAGTATAATGCTGGTGCAGATGTAGAAATTACATTAAGTACAAAACTACTTTGATGTAACAGCAACCTCCTATCAATTAGACATTCCATTTTGCATGAAAACACAGAGGCTCACAAAACAACTCAGCATTCTAGAATCACAGAGTTTTTGAAGAATTTAAAAATGTTCAGTAAAATGCAAGAGGAAATGCATTGCAAAATTACACACTAGGGTAGTGTGCAAGAAGAATGCAGAATGGAAGCAATATACAATCTTAATGTCTGAATGTTCTATTCCTCATGACATACCCACTCCCATGCACACATTAGGCTTTCTCGGTAACAGTGTAAGAGGTTAGTTGTGAGGACCAGACTGAAGGTAAGCAAAGCTTCTCAGCAGAGGGAGTTTTCCAAGAGCCATGCACTCTTGCTCTTTTGGGAGATGCAGGGGCAACACTATTGGTCAAAGCCACAATTCTCTCTTTTTTAAATTTTTAATTTGTTTTAATTAGTTATACATGACAGTAGAATGCACTTATATACTTTGATATATCATACGTAGATGGGATATAATTTCTCTTTTTCTGAGTGTACATATTGTAGAATCACATTGGTTATACAGTCACATATATATAAAGTATTATGTCTGTTTCATTCTACTATGTTTCTTATCCCCATATCCCCTGCCTTCCCCTCCTTTCACTTCCCTCTACCTAAGGTAACACTATTTTTTTTGCATTACAATTCTTAATACACATATATACCACAATTTTTGTAGTTCTGTTTGTATATAAAGTATGTTGACACCCAATTCAAGTCTTCATACATCACATTTCACCATCCTTGCTAATCCCCTGCCCCCTCCCTTTCTCTCCCACCCCTCTACCCTATTTCTCCCATGCTCTCCCTCCCAACCCCACCATGAGTCAACCTTCTTATATCAGAGAAAACATTCAGTATTTGTTTTTTGGGGATTGACTAACTTCACTTAGCATTATCTTCTCCAGTGCCATCCATTTACATGCAAATGCCATGGTTTTATTCTCTTTTAATGCTAAGTAAAATTCCATTGTGTACATATGCCACATTTTTTTTATCCATTCATCCACTGAAGGACATCTAGGTTGGCTCACATCTATTTCATTCTACTATCTTTCTTATCCCCACATCCCTGCCTTCTCCTCCTTTAGCTATTGTGAATTGTGCTGCTATAAACATCAATGTGGCTGTGTCCCTGTAGTTTGCTGTTTTTAAGTCTTTTGGATATAGTCCGAGGAGAGGAATAGCTGGGTCAAGTTGTGCTTCCATACCTCCATACCGTTTTCTATATTGGCTGCACCAATTTGCAGTCCCACCAGCAATGTATGAGTGTACCTTTTTCCCCACATCCTCACCAACACTTATTGTTGTTTGTCTTCATAATAGCTGCCATTCTGACTGGAGTGAGATGATATCTTAAAGTGGTTTTGATTTGCATTTCTCTGATTGCTAGAGATGATGAGCATTTTTTCTTATATTTATTGATTGATTGTATATCCTCTTCTGAGAAGTGTCTGTTCAGGTCCTTAGCCCGTTTGTTGATTGGGTTATTTGTTTTTTCAGTGTTTAGCTTTTTGAGTTATTTATGAACCCTAGAGATTAGTGCACTATCTGATATGTGAGGTGTAAAGATTTGCTCCCAGGATGTAGGCTCTCTGTTCACCTCACAGATTGTTTCTTTTGCTGAAAATAAACTTTATAGTTTGATTCTTGGTTTTAATTCTTGTACAGTAAGAGTCTTATTAAGGAAGTTGGGGCATAATCCCACATGATGAAGATTAAGGCCTATTTTTTCTTCTATTAGATGCCTATTTTTTCTTCTATTAGACAACTCTCTTTACAATACTGAGTAAGTGGCAATTGTTTTACTTGGGTAGACTTTTCATAGGGTCAGAATAGATGTCATGAAAGAAAGAGAGCTGTCCATCGGTAGGGGACAGGTCTCTGCTTCATGGCTACTTAGTGTTGAGTGGGTTCTATAAGCAGTGTACTGATACTCCCAAATTAAAAAAAAAATTATGTCCAACATATATTCTTCCCAAGGAAAGCTCTATCACACAGGTTACTATTATTACCCTTCTATATATGTGGATGTCTTATGATCATATTTTTTCTTTTTACTCTGTAGTGGAAGGAAACATTCTCAACCGATGTAGCAAGAATCATTTATCAATAGAATAAAAACACAAGTTTATCAACACATTCTTAAGAATCCCAGAAACAGAACTGTCCACATAAAAAACTTGGATTCATGATGGAGATGGCATCATAGAGAAGTAGGAAAAGAGAGAATTACTTAACAAATGGGACTGGGGAATTGACATTCCACAAATAAAATACACACTTGCATTCCTACGTCATTCCATATGCATTGTCAACTCTAGATATATTAACCATGTTAATATTTTAAAAGGAAATTTTAAAATGATTAGTGGAAAATATTGTGGATAGCTTTAAAACTTGATCTTACAAAATATTTCCTAAGAATGCACGCATGAAAACACATGATCACATGAGAAAAGATTAGTAATTTGAGAACATAAAATTAAAAACATCTGGGGCTGGGGCTGGAGCTCAGTGGTGGAGTGCTTGCCTACCATTTGCAAGGTGCTGGGTTTGATTCTCAGCACCACATAAAAATAAATAAATAAAATAAAATATTGTGTCCAACTATAACTAAAAAATATTTTTTAAAAACATTAAAGACATCTGTATGTCCAAAGATGTCTTAAACAGGAAGACCCAGGTGCTGCTGGGTGAAAAATGGTGCCCAGCGAAGATGCTGCTGGACTTGTCAGAAGAGTATAAGGAGCACCTGGCCTTCATGCCGAAGTGGTGGTGGAGTTTGGGTGGATCGGGGTGGAGTTCCTGAGGCGAGGGACCATCCCCAAGGTCTATGAGGGCACACCAGGAAGCTCAACGTGAGCAGCAACATTGTCCAGCATGGTGTGGAAGGGTTGACCTACCTGCTCACCGAGAGCTCCAAGCTCATGATTGCTGAAGTGGATTTCCAAGACTCTGTTTTTGTTCTGGGATTCTCTGAAGAACTGAACAAATTATTGCTTCAGCTTTACCTGGACAACAGAAAAGAGATCAGGACTATTCTGGGTGAATTGGCACCCAGCCTTCCCAGTTACCACAGCCTTGAGTGGCGACTAGATGTACAGCTGGCAAACAGAAGTCTCAGGCAACAGATTAAGCCAGCAGTGACTATAAAACTACACCCAAATCAGAATGGAGACCGCAACACCAAAGTTCTGCAGACAGACTCAGCCACCCTACTTCATTTAGTTCAGCAACTGTAACAATCCTTGGAGGAGATGAAAACAAACCACTGTAGGAGAGTAGTTCACAACTTCAAGTATTACCAAGTGTTAAGGTCCTAAAGCCTTTGATCATTTGTGAATGGATGACATTCAGGAATTACTTTTCAGAATTAATTTTTATTAATTGGTGTTGATAAATGCATCTAGATTCCATGAAATTCGTTTTCCTATCCGAGGATATTGAGGTCATGATCAGAAGCTAAAGTCAAGTTCCTTTTCTGGTGCGAAATGTGGTCAGCTTCTTGACAGATTGAAATGTAATTTTGTATTTTAAATGTGTAAATAGGATTGAGTCAACTAGAAATGAATCTATACTGTTCATATCTTCTGTATATATGAGCAATACCCTGTTTTTCGTACATTTTTGTCTGCTTAACTAGTATTTTCGTCCTTATTGATCAATTTTGAGAATAAAATTTACAGCTAATTCCTTTCCTATTCAGAGTATTTCTAAATAGTACAATATTTCTGACTTTTAAAAGCATCTCATGATGTTACTTTCTACAGAATAATGTAAAGTGAGTATGAGTTTTTTAAATTATATGCCCATATTGTTATAGGAAGTTCATACATTTTTCTTTAGAATGTAAAGATAAGTAGTTTTTACCATTTTGCTGAAATTTGACTTATGGTTCATTGACTTAAGTAGTACTCAATTTTGTGTGATTGTTAATAATATTTTCACAAGGATTAATTTTTCCCATATACCCAAAGCAACTAAGAGACACACTGTCATTTACATTTATAAATAATGGATACAAGAATAATGTAATCAATGCTTGATTATCTGGGGTGGGAAAGATGTCTTAAACTAAAAATGTTTAGAAATTTAAGAATATATTTTCAACATAACTGATAGAGTTTCAACATAACTAACACACTTGAAAATTAAAAATATGTAAAGATAACCTACAAATTGGTAAGAAAAATATAGTTAATCTAGTTAAAAATGACCAAAATATATGACCAGAAATTTTACAAAGGAATACAAATGACTATCAAACTCAGAAAAGGAATGTAACATTATCAATGACAATAAGTACAGACCTCATAATGAAATAGCTTCTGAAGGTTTTATTGACAACAGCTAAGAGACTGTGAGAAAGTGCCTGGACACCTCCAAGGAGACTAGACCAAGGGCATCTCACATGTGATCGGCACTTGTGAGAACTGATGCTGTTTCTAGGAAGAGAGCTGGGTGTGATCCCTGGACTGACCTCTCATATGCCCTGTGACCAGCAGCCACATTCCCAGCACATATACCAGGGACAGTCCCACACAAGGGAGGCCTGTGCCTAAAGCTCATAGCAATGAGGTTCAGAGCAGCAAAAACCTGGAGACCTCTCAAAACTGCATAAGCAGGAGAGTGAGCAAGGCAACCAGGTACATCCACAGGCTGACTCCAGTCAAAACCAGTGAGCACAGTGGGTGAGTTTGAGGACCACCACTCTTTGATGGCTATTTTTATGTGTCCAGCTGGCAAGGTTATAGTCCCCAGTTGTTTGGTTAAGCATCAGTCTAGATGTGGAAAAATACTTCTTAGCTGTGATTAACATTGACTTTGAGTAACATAGGCCACCCTTTATAGTGTAGGTGGGCCTCAACTAATCAGTTGACAGCCTTAAGAGCAAGAACTGAGGTTCCTAAAGCAGAAAGGATTCTTATCAAGGCTGCAACATAGAAGACTCATCTGAGTTTCCAACCTGCTAACTTATGGAATTGACTCGAGATTGCCAGCATCTACTTTTTCCTAAATTTCCAACCTGCTGACAAGTGCCATGGATTTCAGATGGTCTGCTCCCATAATATGAAACAACACATCAAAACTAATCTCTCTCCCATTCTATCTCTCCTTATCTCTTCCCAGACTACACAGAATGCAGATACATTCAACAGAATAATTTTGTTAAATTAAAGGATCACTAAAATGTTAGATATTTATATGCATTTGTACATACACACACAAACACATACACATACACATATAATGTTAGGAATACTAGCAGCTTCAATAAAACTTCAAAGAAAGTGAGAGAATAAGGACTCCTAAAGGTGGAAGGAGGCAGGGGAAAGCGTATACTTCCATGAAAGTTGTTACACTTGAATTTTCAAGGTAGGTTTATGAGAAATAACTAAAAACTTAATAAAAGCAGGCCAGTATGGACAATGTAAGTGTGTTATCAATGTGAGTTATGGGCAATTGAATCTTTGGCATCTGATATCTTTTGAAACATAAGAAAATTAGTAATCAATGTTTCAATGATGTGCATGGATTTCTGGTGGCAGTGGATGGAGGTGGAAGAGGAAAACAAAGGCCACATGCTGAAGAGAGGCACTTTCCCACACCTGTGCTCATTTTTCAGTCGTCTGACCAGCGAACAGAACTGTGGAATCTTGGCTGTCCCTGGAGTCACTTGGGAAGTTCTTAGTGCCTGGATCTCACCCCCAGACATCCACATTTATTGGCCTTAGAATGAGTTTAGGAAAGGACATATCTGAGGCTCACCAAGGGGTTCTCAGTGCAGGTCTGGGACTCCCTGCGGGACAGGATGCTCTCAGGCTGCAGGTGTCTGAGCTCTGATTTAATGTTAGTTTCAAGCAAGTGAAGAGCACAACCAGATCTGCTTTGTACAAAGAGTACAGGGCAGAGGGTAGAGGACAGATGAGCAAGAGGACTGGCTGGCAGTCGCAAGGCAGTTGGACGCCCTTCTTGGTGGCTTTGGAGAAAGGTGAGGCATTTGAAAGCAAATGTGCTGACTGTGGGGTGTGGAGACCAAGAGGGGAAGATGCTCAGGGGTGTCTGGTGGGACCGAGGATTTCAAACTGGTGATTAGGTAGGTTGTGATAAGTAGTGATGGTGAGCAGATTGGAACCCCTGGCCCTTTGATGTGCCAGCTTTGCAGCGACTGGGAACTCTTTGCTGCAGAAAAATATTTGTTAATCATTGGATGGCTTGAGAGAAGGTTAAAAGCAATGAGTGATTATGGGTGTGGTGACATATTCCTGTAATCCCATAGGCTCAGGAGGCAGAAGGGTCCTGAGTTCAAAGCCAGCCTCAGCACAAGTGAGATGCTAAGCAACTCAGTGAGACTCTGTCTCTAAGTAAAATACAAAAAAAAAGGCTGGGATGTGGCTCAGTGGTTGAGTGATCCTGAGTTCAATCCCTGGTACTCTTACTCCAAAAAAAATTTTTTTTTTAAATAAAAGCAATGGGTGATCTGTGCATTTCCTCCCAGAGGGCTGTTCAGGAAACTTTGCTTCTCATTCTCTGGTTCCTTGTGCCATGTCTGTTGGTGGCACAGCTTTTCTAGAGAGCAGGATTGATGGTTACTATGAAACCTACAGACTTCTGATGAGTTGTTCCACGGGGCCAGTTGCACTCACCTCTGTCTTCAGGTTTCCAAAATGCTGGTGTAGTCCAATGAACATCTTCTTGGTTTTATTTTATCTATTTTTAAACAAAAAGTGAGGATCTATTGAATTGTCACCTAAAATAATTAGCAAATAACATTTTCCCCTTAGTTCACAGTGTCACAGCAAACCATCTAAAAGGTATTCATGAGCAGAGTAATTTTAATATTAATAAACCTAATGATGATTTAAAAGCAAATTAAAAATTTAATCTTTCGTTAATTCATGACATAGTTATAGAAAGCCTAGTTTTTGTGACTTCAATAAAAGGTCTTTTGGAGATTATCACATTTTATTTGGAAAGAGACTGAAGAGCAAAAGTTTCTAAATCTAACTTGCAGTTCAAATCTTCCAATTCCTCCTCCTTTTCTGGAGGCAGGATGAGACTTAAAGACTTCCTTTCACTCTTTTCTGCTTTCTTATTATGGACTTCCCATCTCCTCCTGGCTGATGATTTATTTGAGTTTCTTAGGATGGAGGAGGAATGATCGAGGGGGTGGGAAACAACCTTCAAGAGCTGCAGCTTGACTAGACAGCACACGGACAGGTACCCGGGTGAAGGGCTGCAAGTGCTGGGTCCGGGGCCCCTCGCAGCCCCAGGCACAAATGTTTGCCAAATTAAGCTCAGAAATACGTCAGGATTTTTTAAGGGAGTTGGGAGTAGAGGAAAAGCATCTCTGGTTTGTGAGATCACATGAGGAGAAGATGGTTGCCTGGGCCGCTGCTCTGTCAGGTCACTAGCTCTGGAATAGAGCTCAGAACAGAAAAGGTCAGAGCCCAGCCAGAGGTTGCCCTGCCTCTCACCTCCCTGTAACTGTGCTTTGGCAGCCTGCACCTTCTGATGGATCAGCACCAGTATCTGCAGCTGCTCAGTCTGCCAGAAGAGCTGTGTGAAGACAGGCATGTCAGGAGGTGTCAGGAGTAGTAGGGATGAGAGCCTGGGCCTGGCTCCAGCACAGGAGCGAGTCTGAGCCACACCAGGTTGTAGAGACGGCTGCATGGCAGCCTGGCAAAACTCAACTGTCCTGACCTCTGAAGTTAAGGAGGAGCCCACATTGCTTTTGGGACCATGCTACATACCACTTTTAAATATGTTTGTAAGGAACTGGCTTCAGAGTTATCACCAGGCACTGCTCACGGAGTTTGGTGAGAGGCCAGCACACGTTTCCAGAAGGTAAGACAGAGATACCCAATGAGATCCGACCCCTCACACAGCATCCTCCTCACCCTCTCTCCTGTACAATAAAAGGTGTGAAGGTCGTTACACCTCTCAGCACTGGGCTGGGGACATATGGGTGACTCAGTACCCCGCTTCAATTCTGGCTGGTGGCGTGACTATAACAGTGCATGTCTGGAATGTTAGCGGGGCATTCATGATCATTAGAAATAATCAAGTCCAGACCAAGGAAAAAGGTCTAAGAGAATGTTTGATAATTTATAGCTAAATGACTTTGGGACCTCAAGATAGAATATCCAGGTGGTTCTTAAAGGACTCATAAATACTCAATTTAAAGGGGAAATATTAACATGGAGGTTTATGATCAGAGCATTGAAATTACATTGATCATGTCTACTCTGGCTCTAAAAATAAAAATGGAATAATAATCCAGCTACCTAAGCAAGAAGGCTGCAAGCCATGTCTTGCATGGTAAAGCAACATCTGCCATTGGCACAGATCAGGGACCATGCTCCAGGAGACCTTCCTGGAAACGCCCCCAAGGACTCTCAATCGACCCAGCTTCTAGCCCCAACTCTGCCTGTCAGGGGTGATGTGTGCATCGTTTGCTGTTAGATTTTGTTTCTTTGAGGCAGAGAGGACACATATCAGAGTGAGAGAGGTTGATGGAGGCAGCTTCTCAGGAAAAGATCTGCCCATGAGCTGGAATGGGACCTTCCAAAGTTCTGGTTGTCCTGGGGCTGGCATGGAGAATGCAAAACAAGAGGTGATCTGAGGGTCTTTGGTGAGGGTTTACAGGACAGAGGGGTGGACCACGATGAGAAATGGAGAAGTGTGAGGCCTTCCTAGGGAAGCAGAGTGCCCAGGCCTCTCCTTAGATACCTGCAGCTCCTGAGAGGGTCAAGGAATACCAAGCTGGTTCAGACACCTCCTAGAATGGAATTGACAGAAAAACTCACAATTCCTGCCCTACCTACCCTAGGATCTGTTGGAAAAATGCAGTAAGATCATCCTGGAAATAGATGAATTCTAGATAGGGCAGAGGGGTGGGAGGGAAAGGGAAGGGGCAAGGGATTAGCAAGGATGGTGGAATATGATGGACATCATTATCCAAAGTACATGTATGAAGACATGAATTGGTGTCAACATGCTTTATATACAACCAGAGATATGAAAAATTATACTGTATATGTATAATAAGAATTTTAATGCATTCTGCTGTCATTTATTTTTTTTAAAAGTCAATAAAAATAAATTTTAAAAAATGAGAACTAAAAAAGAGATTAATAATAATAAAATAAAATAAAAAAATAATTATAATGATTTCTCTGGAAAAAAAAAAAAAAAAAGATCATCCTGGAGACTAAAAAGTACAGTCCAAATGCAAGCCCCACAAAACACACATGAACGTTGATTAATTATTTCCTGAATGGACAAAGCCAACAAATGGGTGGTGGTGCAGAGGAGAGAAAAATCACTTCCCAGCAACTAAAAAGAATGAATCACTGCCTCTCCTAAGACATTCACTGGCCATATTGGGTGGATTGGTACATTAGTTAAGAATACAGACCTGGGGCTCTCACTTGACTTCACACTCAGCTTTCTTACTCTCAGTGCCTCAGTTTCCTCATCTACAAAATAAGGCGATTGTGATATTTCCTATTGAAGATTTTCTGTCTTGATCGGAGGATGGAAAATAATCCATAAAAGAAACACTGAAAGGAAAACCAGGGCTAGAAAAATAACCTGGGGGTGGAGTTATTGTTTTAGACGTGGTATCCAAGGTCAGGAGACTGAACAATGCCTCAGGGAAAGATCTACAAAGGGAGCTCAAGAATTGAGCCCCAAGGCAAACTGACTTAGGAGGTTAGGAAAATAGCAAAGAAGTTGCCTTTTACCTAAGATTGCGCAGCCATTTGGGTTGGAAAGAAGCAGGACAAGAGTGTCATTCTGAGCTCTTGAATGAGCTGAGAGATCTTAAAACTGCTAATGTTATGCCAGATTCGTGGGACTCCAATAGACCTCCAGGAGCTGAATCCAATGCAATCACACAAGAGTCTTTATTGCAAGCTCAAGCCTGGACTCACAACCATTCCCAATGCAGCGGTCCCAGGGAGTGAGTCCTGGTCCTTTGTTCAGTGAGATTTTACAGGTTTTGGGAGGATACTGTATGCATCACAATATCACACAGCGAATCATTCCATACTGCGGGAAAGTCAAACAACAACTCTTAACATTGATTAGCACATTCAATGGCAGGAACAAGTTGGGTAGGGGTAATTGGTTAGTACAAAAGGGGGATTTGTTTGAACTGATTGGTTTAGGCCATGAGGGGTGTACATGTTAAAATACATGGTTTCCCAACATGTTATCAATCACCATAAACTACTTGGGGGTCATCTGGCATTCCAGGTATTTTCCCTGTCTCATGCTGATTGGAGGTTGCTAGGGGGGTTGCTATGGGTCCTCATAGCTCAGAGAGACCCTCTAACTGAGTCAGGGACATCTGGCACCACAGACCTCTTCTGTTATTTACAGACAAATGACTCAGCAGGGTGGGTATGTGCTTAGGAGTGCTCTGTGGGTTTTTCCAAGGACAAGGGTCATGCCCTCTTCCTTAGGGCCTTGAAGTAGGAGCTGCTGTTATTTATTTATTTTTAAAAATGGACTCACATTAGTTTCTCACTAAGAGGGGGTCAGGGGCTTGACCCCTCCTTTGTGGTCTTAACACTATCCAATAAATGCCATTCATGGGTTCGATCACATGAGGCCAAGAATTTCCCATGGATTTCACAGCAATGTGGAGGTCATCGTTGACTTCAGAGGGCACTTTGAAAGGGAGGTGTGTTAAGAGGTTAAGAGGAAACTTGTGGAATTTTAATCGAACAGTTTTTTTTTGAACAAATACTATTCCTGAAGCAGGCAGTTCTCAGAACCAGGAGAAGGCTGGAGATCTCTGCTCTTTATATGGTAGGCATTTCCAGATCAGGCTAGGAAGTTGAGTACAGACAGGGCTCCCCTGTTGAGAGCCAGGAGTTTGCCTTGCCTGGTCATGCATGGTCTGGTGCTAGGCAGCTTGTGATTGGCTGAAGCTCAGCTATGTGTGATTGGCTGAGACTTGGCTGCTTCCTTATACTACTGAGTTTAGTTTTCAGATTGTTTTTGAACTACATTGGGTGGCTATTTGTTATACAGGAATTCAAAGCATGACCACAGTCTCTGATCTCTGATCGGGGCTCCTACTCATTTAACATGACAGATAGGGAAAAGAGCTTCACTGAGGAGCATTCCAGATAGAGCTCAGAGAGACCCTCTACAGGCAGAAGAAGAGACTTGGGGAGCTGAGCCTCTGAGCATGGTTGGAGATGGGTGGGGACGTCAAGGGGGAGCTGAGCCACCAGAGGAGGAGCAGCAGATCCCCATGAGTCTGAGGCCCTGGCAGCTTTGAATCCACAGTGTGAGCTTGTTTGGGTCCTTGTTCCCATGTCTGAGGCTGTGTAAGCAGGTCTCCTTCTTGCTCTGACACTGAAATCCTTCAGACAAGAGGCAAAAATACAAATTGACATAAGAAAAGAACCACATACACTTGGGAGTGAGCCCAGGGCTTCACAAAGTAAGAAAAGTGAAAAGACCTGAAAGAACCTGAACCTTGCAGAACTAAACAAACAAGTCTAGTGCTGCCTAAAAGCTTCTGGGATGACCTTCAGTGTGTGTTGTGACCATGCTGGCTTCATGTTCATGTAGTCTATATACATCAAAATTAGTGGCTTGTTTCTGTCCTTTGATAGAAAGGACTTTCTATCAAAGGACTTTAAGATTTTCACTGAATGTTCACCGTGCACAAAGAACTTTATAGTCAAGAAGATGTTGGATGGCCTAACTGTGCAAATCTCACAATACCTCAGGGTACACAACAGATTTTTATATGCATCACTTTATTTACTATCAAAGCAACCCTAAGAAATAGGTCTTATCATCCCCTTTTTTTATAAAAAGAAATCAGAAACCCAGTCCAGACAATGTACTTCACAAGTGGCCACGTCAGCAATGGCTCCCAGGCTACCTTACCCCAGACCCAGGGCTGTTCCCAAATACAAGTCAGTCATCCCTTAGCAGTAGGGCATGTTCTGAGAGATGCACTGTAAGGTGATTTTATTGTTAGGTGAACATAACAAACTGTGCTTACCCAAACTAAGGTATTTACAACATCAGTAGGAAATATGATTTTGAGATCATTGTCATACACAAAGTCCATCAGATGTGGCACATGATCATTCAGCAGAAGTGGCACCCCTTTGTGATCACCACATTGCACCCCAAAGGCAAGGCCTGAACAGTGTAAGCACACAGGAGGAGAGAATCATGGATTCACCTTGGAGCTCTGTCCAGGATTTTCTCTGAATCCCGTAGCTGTGTTCTCTTCTCCTCTCACACCAGGCTTACATCACTATAGGGATGGTTTCTGATGCCCCCAGAAGCCTTTGCAATGCCAACCTAGAGCTACTTCAGGTGTGGTTCAATCATACTGACATTTCTGGGCTCCGATTTTCTCACCTGAAAAATTAGAGTGTTGAGCTTCATCAAAGTTGTTCTTGTAGCTCTGAGGCCAGAATCACTTCTTTGAGGGTTTGTGGCTCTGCTCTAGGTAACTGGCTAGCTGAAATTTGGATTGTTGTATAAATAAGACATTACCTTATTTCCTTGTAATGAATGTGTTTATAACTAGCCCTTCTATTAGGATGTAGAAAAACAATTTCATCTTACAAGCACCACTCAACAGACTTTGCCAGTACTTGAACACTTTGGTTCTGATCCATCATTGTGGGAAGAGAAGAGATGCAGTCTTTTCAGGGCAGAAATCACTTTAGTTCCCTAACTCTGCCATTTCCATGTTTTCTCAGTTAATAAATTACATCTCATGTTTATTTTTTGAAGACTCTTTTTTCAATACAAAAAAAAAAAAAAAAAAAAAAAAAAGATGTTAGCCGGGCACAGTGATATATGCCTGTAATCCCAGCAGCTCAGGAGGCTGAGTCAGGAGGATCAGGAGTTCAAAGCCAGCCTCAGCAAAAGTGAAGTGCTAAGCAACTCTGTGAGATCCTGTATATAAATATAATACAAAATAAGGCTGGGTTTGTGGCTCAGTGGTGGAATGCCCCTGAGTTCAAACCTTGGTACCCCAAAATATAGGTTTTTATCTATTTAGGAAATATACCTACTTTTCATATAAATGAATTCAAGTAAATATGCTTTACACCAGTCAAGTTATCTTTAAAGTTAAAAAAAAGAAAAAAGGAAAATTTTCTTTACCTGAGCAGTCTATCTACCATGATATTTCCATGTACTTTATCATAATTATTTAAAAATATTGGGGAAAGAACTGGAAAATCCAAACCATAAATCAATCACTAAACTTTTCTCTTTTTGAAGGCTTGCAAATAGAATTTACATATCACTTTCTGAGAAAAAAACCTAGGTGCATATGATTAAAAAATATAAGCTTTAACAGTATAAAATATCACTTTTCATAGAGAAATTACAAGACAGTGTCTGATCTCTGTATTTAACAAAAAACTTTTCTTTACTATTATTCAATTTGAAGCAAAAATTCCAGAATTGTTTTATGAAAAAATTTTCTTTCAATCCAGGGCTGTACTTCTGAGAGTTACACTTCATGGCCTTTTCCATTCACATCTGATTGAGAGCAGACTGGCTGCAGCATTTTAAATAAATACAAAGATCTAATGAAGTTAGGCAGAAGAGCATGACATTGCTTCTCTTCTTTTTATATTTATTTATTTAGTTAGTTGTTGGCCTTTTTTATTTATTTGTATGTGGTGCTGAGACTCAAACTCAGTACCTCACGCATGCCAGGCAAGTGCACTACAACTGAGCCACAGCCCCAGCCCCTGCTTCTCTTCTTTTGGCATATTTCTTTCTGGGTCCCCTGAACTTGGAATTTCTCTTTAAAATGTCCCATTAATTCCTATGAGGGAGCTACTAGTAAGGAAAATTGCATGTTAGCTTCTATCAATCTGTATGAATAAGTGTTAACCATTCTCAGTTAAAAGCCGTCCCTTTAGCCCTACTTATGTGCAAACATCATGCACCTCAGCAAATCATTCAGAAAATTAATGCACTCCAGCCTACACAAGCACTTGTTGATGCATATTAGCATTATAGATTTTAATTTGAAATAATGTCAGTCTTTTCTGGCCTGCATTGTAGTGCATGGGCTGCCATCTGCTTATAATAATGAGTCTGACAATCCACGTAAATTGATTTGCTACCTCTCTTGCCAGCATAATGGCTGGGATATTGATCCTAATCATAGAGCAGTTGCAGGTATTTCATTCAATACCAACAGGACAGATTGAGAGCTATGGCTTCTGGGGACATAGTTGGAATGACAGTAGAAACAAGGTGCATTTTTCTGTATCCCCCCCCCCACACACACCACCAGGTTCAACTTTCCCCCTCTCAGAGTGGCTGTGGGTTCCATTCTTTCTCAATATTTCAGTACAACTAGAAACACAGTCAACCAATTTAGTGAGCAACAAGACTCAAGTGTAAAACACCTAAGCTATCCCTACCTGTCTCTTCCTGAGACCTGTCACTCCAGTGACCAGAAGGGCTCTGTGTACCAGCCAAACCCTTGATATCACTGCCCAATATGGTAGCCACCACATATGTTGCCAGTTATATTTAATTAAAAGTAAGTGAACAAACTCCTTGGGACACAAACAGATATCTGTTCAGTTATCTGCACATTCAAAAGATGAAACAATCCCACATTTTCAGTGATGGATGAATGGATAAACAAAATGTGGTTGTATACACAGTGGAATATTATTTGGACTTAATTAACTCTAGTACATTCTGCAAAGTGGATGAACCTTGAGTACAGTACACTAAGTAAAATAATCTAGTCACAAAGGACAAATATTATGTGATTCTCCTTATATGAGGTTCTCAGAATCATTGTTTAGTCCAAACAAAGTTTTACATTTACAAGATGGGAAATTCTGGGGCTGGGGTTGTAGCTCAGTGGTAGAGTGCTAGCCTAGCACATTCAAGGTGCTGGGTTTGATCCTTAGCACCACATAAAAATTGATAAATAAAATAAAGGTATTGTATCCAACAACAACTCTCTCTCTCTCTCTCTCTCTCTCTCTCTCTCTCTATATATATATATATATATATATATATATATATATATATATATATATATATATATATATTAAAGATGGAAAATTCTGGCAATAGAGGCACAACAATGTCAATGTGTTTAATGTCACAGATTTAAAATTGCTTACATAACAAATTCTACATTATGCATATTTTACTCCAATTTGAACCATAGCCCCTCATTTTCTCAGTAGCCTCATGTGGTCAGGGGTTACCACACTAGAGAGCACAAGGAAGATCACTCCCCTTATCACAGGAAACTCTGCTGATGTCATTGCTTTAGCTTCAGGCTGTTGGGACTCAGGCCGGTGAAGCAAGGAGCTGAGCTATGGTGAGATTTGGTCCCAGTAAGAGGTTGATGCCCTGCACCCTGCACACACCACGAGTGCAGCATAAATGGAAACAGACCACCCTCTTGTGATTGAGACATGACCTGGTTTCTCTACCTTTGACTTAAATTGCTTCTATGTTCTCTGCAATGCATTTTCCATTTTCAGAACAACTAACCATGAACATACATGGGGCTATCACAGTCAGGCACATCATTTCACTCATCTTTCTAAGTTCATGTATTTTTAAGTCAGAAGGGTTAAACATGGTATCAGTCTAAACTGTAAACTAGAGTATTGCTAATAGAAGCCACCTCTGAATTGCAAATTCACTAACAGAGGAATCAACAAATTGATCATAGGGTATGGATAAACAGGGATGGGCAGGGGATCACTAGACCATCTTATCTACTCCATTCTGTTCCCTTAACTTGTAGTGATGTGTGAATGCTGAGTAGCTTTTAGGAATCAAAATTCAATGTCAGTGTTTGAGAGCCCAAGTTTGACCCCAAATTTAAAGTACTGCACTACAGTCTACAGGTGTTATTTATGGTCCATGTATTTATTTTTCACTGATATCCTTAAGAGTGGAGATGTATTTTTTTTCTTTCCACTGATAGCATCTATCGTGTGGCACTTAATAGTTCTTAAAAAATGTTTTCTGAATAAATGACCAAAGGCACACACTGGGAGTTCCCCCATCCCACTTTTGTGCATGTTGAGCCTTCAGACAGTGAGCAGGTGAGACGTATCTTCTTCCCTCCTCTCAAAAGCCCCTCATCGTGAAGGAAAAAGTACATCCTCACCCTACCAACTCCATGTTCACTTTCTTTTAGTTTTCAAAGATAGCTTTCTTATTTTTCATACTAAGTGCATTTTTAAATCTTATTCTAATTTAGTAGCAATAATAAAATATATAAAACTGTGTAAACAGAGTGTACCTGAACATGGTCTGTTCCATCATAAGTGGGTTCTAAGACACGTAGCATTTCATTGTTCTGGGAGATCCACTGGCTTCCTTCTTGTTCAGCGTCTCCTCTCACCCATGGGGTGGCCTCTAGCAACCATTCCACTCACCAGGGGATGGTTTCATTAACTGTTTAGTTAACTTGGTTATGACAAGCATACATATGAATACTGTTTGCCAATTTCTTTATTTTCAGTAAAATAGAGAGCTTTTCCACTACACTGAGCCTTTTGAAATTTGAAATTCATCCTTCTTGTAACAAATTAGGTTGAGTCACTGACAAGCCTTGAGTACCTTCTTAATAAAATAATTGGACTGTCTATTTTGCAATTAGACTTCAGGTGTAACCACTTTGTTTTACTTTTTTATAATTTTAAAAAGACAAATTATTGTAAATGTTAAATCTGCAGTGTGGTTTGATTCTAGAAAAGGAATATTTCCATTGTTTTATAATAATTTGAAGCTGAGGATATTTTTTAAAATTTATGTTCATCAGTCTAGAAAATTAATTTTTGGAATATCTTTCCACCTAGTTTCTTGAATTTTAAATATCTGCATCATATATATATATAGTGGATACTATATCTATATATCTATGATATAGACATTGATATATAGACATAGACAGTTTTCTAATTACCACCTCATAATCACATTCGTGTATTCATCTTTACTAATCAGAAGACTGAAAAAAAATCTTTTGAAGTGCATTTGCATTTACTTCATTTGCTACTGCATTTATTGCCATTAATAAAATGTGCAACCAGCTTTTATTGATCATCCTTTTGATTCCAGGCTGCTGAGTACTCAGGAAACCAGAATGCTTAGATATACTGGACAACACTCCTTTCAAGGCCGATGTTCCAGTGTTGGAGACAAACATGTCAACTGTGACTCAGTGAGCAGCAGTGCTTCTGAGGAGGAGAATGATCCAGGAGAGTGGAGGCTTCCTGAAGGCAGGCAGTGCCCTTCCAGCTTAGCAAGATCTGGGGGTCCAGGGGGCCAGCACTGAAGCCACCAAGCATTCTATACACAGGGGCTCATACAGACTACTGAAGCAGTCGTTAGAAATGCAGTCAGGTTAGAAGTTCACCTGACATGTGTATACTGGGGAGAGGTGGGTATGGTTGTGTTCATCTGTATTCTGAGTACAGGAGGCAGAGTGCTCCAGGTGGGCAGGCTATCTGGCATTTCTGTAGTTGTGTCAGGACATCCCCATGACTTGGTCTGGTCCTTGGAGGAACAGCATGAGTAGACATAGTGACTTGCCATCACCAGAATGCTGAGAGGCTTAGGAGATGAGGCCATGGCTAATAGGGAGGACAAGGTGGATGTGGGGACCAGGGCTCAGAAGGAATCAGCAGGAGGCAGAGGGAAGGCAGGTGGAGAGCACAGAGAAGGTGGGGAGAGGTTTCAGCCACTACACAGACCAGTCTGAGAAGGTGGGAAGTCAGCAGGAGGTGGGTTAGGATGCAATGGCTGACCCTGAACAAGGACACCTGGGGCCCAGGGCAGTGGGAGTGGCTGGGAGAACTGGAGCAGAAGGCACCATCTCTCTTCTCCACGTGGCAGCTGCATATCAGACCTGGTCCATCTGTGACTTCCAGATCTACTCAGTCCTCCTTCCATGTAAATGCCTTCTTTCACTCTCAAGCAAACAGATTAAATTTGCCACAAAAAAAAAAAAAGTTCCTCATCTAGAACCAAACCCTCTGCCTTTCAGGCCATGAGGTCATCACGATGTCCCCACATGTGAGGCCCTAAAGCAAGCGTCCATGCTCTGCACCCACTGAATGGAATCCCCTCCTGGGTGGAACCTGGGAGGAGGCAGAGCTGGGCTGATGCAGGGCTCCCAGCAGCCCCGCCTCCCTGGGACCTGAGGCAAGTGGACCTACATCCAAGTGGCAGCAATGGAGGCTCAGTGGCAAAGTGGCTCTCTGGGTTTGGATGCCAGATGGAGCAACATGATTTCAATTTATTTGGAAATAAACAGGTAGCCAATCTTGATTCTAGATATGACATAGTCATATCTGTGTTTTAAGAAACTGGAGAAAATGAAGTGCCCAGATGTTTACGAGGCAGAGTCCATTGGGAGAGGCTTGAGGCAGGGGATTATTAGAAGCTAATTTCCTTAAAGGGTCCCCAGGGCTGTGCCAGGAAGGGGCAGAAGAGGTGCAGCAGCAGAGTGGTGTGGGGGACTCTGGAGGAGAAAGAGGGAGGTCAAGGATGCCTACTGTTCCCAGCATTCATAGCCAGAAGCATGTCTCATATTTAAAATAGGAAACCCAGAAAAGAAGACATGGAGGAAAGGAGACTGGAATTAGGTGAAGCTTTAAAGGACCAGCAGCTTGAGAGACCTGGCAGGCACAGGGAAGCGAAGGTCTCCAGACTCAGATAAACACAGGTTTGGGGAGATATGTGCAGGGGACCTCTGTGTGATCCAACTGGGGGAGAAAGCAATTGAGAGAACAAAAAAAAAGAAAAGTCCCAACAAATGCAGGCATCCAAGGCAAGCATGAAAGGAACGTTTAGAAAACAAGCTGCCTGAGAGGATGGAGGCCCATTGAGAGGATGACTTCCAACCCAGAGAAGCAGCTCTGCCTGGGAGAGGCCCTGGCTGGGAACAGACCCTCCCAGGACCAAGGCCCAGCACCTGCAGGGCTGAGGCCAGACAACAAGTGAAGCCAGAGGTGAGTGCTGCTGGGTCATGTGATCAGGTGGCTTCCTGCCAATCAAGGTGGGGCTGAAGCAAAGGGCTCCATGTGGCAGCACCCAGCTGACTCAGGTACCAGGACCTGGGACTTCGAGGGAGCAGGAAGGGCATTGTAGGTGCTAAGACAGGCAGCTGGGTAAGAAGACAGAAGGTAGATTTGTGTTGCACTAAAAAGGTGAAAGAAAACCACAGGAGCTTGCAAGCAAGTTCTGAGGTGCACAACTTGGTTTTCTATGTAGATGCTCCTCCCTGTACTCTGGGGTCACTCCTGCTGCCACACCTGGGGGTGTGGGCACTGCTCACTGAGCTGGGACCAACCACAGAAGTCAGGGAGGGAGAAGACCCTTGCCAGGGCACTGCATGGGCCCTGCAAGGGTGACTGGAGAGACCTTCCAGCTGTCCTGACCCGGGCCTGGGGAAGCCATTTATCAGTCAGGGAAGGCTTATAAAGGGGAGATTCAAGCACACTCACACAGCTCTCCCCCCAGTCTTGGAGCTTTGCTGGGGGATAATTTGTTTTATATATTTTACAGATGTATTTGGTAACATAATGCCGCAGGCCGGCTGCAGCAAAATAACCGGGGGGTGACGAACAACTTGTGTACGTTGATACAGCAGGAGTGGGAGCCGTTTATTGCAGGACAGGAGCAGTATTTATACATTCCACACAGCCTATCTAATTAACATAAACTAGATACATCAGTCAACCAATCAGGAATCTCCACACTTAATGGCTTGGTTTTGTTACTTCTCAAACCACTCCCTCTGGCATTTTGCCAGGCACCATCCAGACTTGTTTATGAACTTTAACATTCCCCTGACAAAATGCCAGGTGTTATTTTGACTTGTTTACAGACTCTAACAACATAAGAAGTTCCCAATGTTTATTTGGAATATAATCATATGTCCAAGTCAGGTCAGACTTTAACGACTTCTCTCTCCAAATTCAATGTTGACTGGGCTTTGAAAATCAGTGAAATTTTTATGTTAATTGTGCTGCCCTCTAAACTGGAAGGGAGTTGCCCTTCCCTGAGTCACTCCAACATGTGTCTGTGTTAGCTCCTGCCCAGACCCTGCACACGACCCCATCTGCAGGTGTTTCCAGGACAAAGCATCCCAGCCTCTATGTTAAAAAGGGTTTCCTTGCTGTTGAATTTAACATCAGACCAAAGATAGTGACTATGTCTTTTACCACTCAAAGAGAGCAGGGAAAATCCAAGCTCCTGCTAAATGTAGTCAAAGCCAGTGCAGCATTTTCCAAGGGGAAGAAGAACAAAGGGAGGCACACCATGTTGGGCTGTCAGACACAGGAGCTCATGTGCTCAGTGCAGGTGGGAAGAACATTGGTCATCAGGCATCCCCAAAAAGGCTAAGAGAAAGGAGAGCCACAGGAGATCTTTCCTGGCAGATATTAAGCTTTTTCCATCTCATACACCTAGTATTTTGAGGGGTGGAAAGACCATCTTGCCATGATCATGCAAAAGAAATGTAGTTATGCAATAAAGTTGAGCCAACTGTTTGCCTTTTCAAGAAAAAGGAATGACTGGCCTTGGTGGCATTTTGTGTCCATTGCTGGACCAACATAGGGATGAAAAGTCCTGGAGAACTGAGGAGAGCCGGCCCCTCCTAGTTTCTTTTGCAGTCCCAGTGTCTAACTCTGCAGAGGTTGAATGTACTCCTAGATGTGTGGATAATCATATTGCTCATAACTCAACTCTTCACACCTTAAATTGAGCCATGATTGACTTTGGAGAAAATGTCCTCTCATATTAAATAGCCTTTTGTCTTGGCATCTAGGAACCAGAACTGTGCACTGGGCACTGTGAGTAGGGGCCAGGAGCAAGCAGTCAAGGCCCTGTGCTCCCTGGGGCTGGCTGGGGTGGACAGCAGTGGTCAGAGAAGATCCAGAAATACAGCCAGTGAGCTGGGTGCTCTCAGACAGCTGAGTGTGCTGCCACCAAGGGGCAGGATGGCACCCAAGGGTGATGAGGCACAGTGGCCCTTAGGGATCCCTGGTGACCAGAGGGGCCCAGGCTGTGCTCTGTGCAGAAGACCCAGCATCAGGCTGCAGATACTGCTTTCCTCTCTGATGTGAAGTGACCGGCTGACAGCAGGGTACATGTCCATGAGATGCCCATGCACACTCAGGAGGCATAAGTGAAACTGTAAACCCTTTGCTGCGCTCTGCCTAATTGCTGGAAAACTGAGGTTCAGTGGCTCCCATTTCTGGGCCTCCATTTCTCCAAGTAGAAAATGAGTGACTGCATCTGCTAATGGCTGAGCATTCCTCAGACACCACTCTGCTCTGTCTGAATGACATGTCACTACAGCATCAGGCAACACAGGGCAGTGGTGAGTCTCAGACATGCTTCTTAAAGGGAAAATTTGTTTCTTAATTGTTTGCCCAAAGAGACTAATGTACTTCCAAAAAATAAAAATAAATAAAACCTCAATAAATGTTAAAGCAAAATATCTTTCATTTATGTAGTGAGTCTGAAAAATTTTTACTGTGCAACAGTCCTTTTTTACAAAAGCATTCTCTTTACCTCAATTTTATTGCCAAGAAATGAAAAAAGGAGGAAATTGTAGATGCATAAGAAAAATCCACTTTTAATAATGCCAAGTCGTGTTCCTATATGAAATGTAAGAATTTGTAATCAGATTGTATAATCAGAGGGCCAGATATAATTTCTATAGGCCAAATTATTTCTAATTCCTATTTCAAACACTATGAATATTCTTGGGAATTTTTTCCATCTCCTTGAAAGACTTTTAAGCCATTAGCTCGTGTAGCATTCAACTACCTGCCAAGCATTTTATTAGTCTCTCCAAGCATGCAAAGTAAACCTCAACATTCCTGTTGAAAAAATTCCAGGTTCTGAATGATAGAAAATAGTCTTAAGTTGCTTTAAGAGAACTTTCAAGATAAAGCTGTAGAAAGACTGACCGAGCCTTGGAGAAAACAAGAAAAAAGGAAGAAACCAACCGTCACCCAGGTTCAGGGGGAGGGGGAATTTTAAAGTAAGTGAATACTCAGTGCATCCTGGAGCTAGGTAGTGACCAGTGTCCATTTGTCCTATAAGACCACAAAGGCTGGAGGGAATAAGTGAGCTGGGCAGAGCCACCCAACTGGTGAGTAAAGGACCTGGCTTCAGCCTTCCAGGTCTTGCTCCAATGCCTCCACCCACATTCTGTCTGAGACCTGACCTGTCTTCCCTGGGACCATGTCTACAGAGGCTGCTGCAGCAAAGGCCTCAGTATTTGTAGAGCGCACTGTGAGGATTGCAATTCCGCCTTCTCTCTTTGTTCAGATACTTGGCAGTGGATGTATCTGGCTGTTCCCATTATTCTGGACTAGACTCTCTGAAATTAAGCCCTCCTCGATGGCAATACATTGAGTATTGCTGACCAATTCAAATAAGAGAACTTAATTAATTCAGTCTTCTTGGATGTTGTGTTACCTATGAAGATGGTGAAAGAATGGAACTCTCATTGATTTCAGATTTTCCTCTTCAACCAAGTCATCAAAGCTGATAGCCCAGCCCCCAGTCTCACTTAAAAGTGGCCTCAGTTCTAGCCCAAAGGAAATGCAGCTTTTTGTGTTCCCGTTTTTTATCTGAACTAATAAATCTTTGAATAAATACTCAATCTCATTATGGCCTAAATGACACAGGAGACGTCCTTGTTTATGAATCAAGTAATCATTTCTGGCATGGTCTTGTCCTTAAAGGTTTTGATCTTCATCCATGTGGTTTACCTGATGATCACCGATTCTCTCACCATCTCTCCATTGAGTTGACCTTATTTGAACAGGTTACATCTAAATAAATTACATTTCATTCCAAACTCCTCTTCCATAAAGGACACAACACATGGTCGACTGTCTTAAGATAGAAGACATTTGAAGCTAAGATGAGTAGCCATTTCTTTGGTGATCTTAAGAAGCAATTCTACTTAAAGAAGTTTGTAAAGTTTCCATATTTTATCAAAGTTATTTTGTTTCTTAATATACTGAGTAGAAATGAGGAGAGACAAAAACTCATTCCTCCAAAGAATAAAATTAACAAACCACTGCTTGTTCATACTATCCTTGCTATCTGCAATTTACTCTTATGTATGGTATTAAAACCTTCAGTGCCCAAGTGCCTGGAACACAGCAAACAGTCAAGGAAAAGCTACTAAGAAGTGCTGTGGAACTAATGAGTAGATACCTGGGAAGCCTTGGAGGATTGCTACTCCCACTTTCTCCCTATTCTGCAGATAAGAGTGAGCTCAGAGGAGTAACAAACAAAGGCCAGATGCCTACTAAGTGTCCCACAGCAGATCTTGGCTCTAATTTTGCAATAATTTATTTCAAGAATATTTATATTGACAATATCCACACCTTGATGATATTTGAGTTTTTAATCACAGTCACAGTGGGCTATGAACTCACTGGTGAGTGTTTTTGAGACCTGTTGAAATAAAACCTCAGGTGATAACATGTGTCCAGTTGTCCTGACTGCCCTGAATTAAGTCACTTCCAGCACATGACAGATCTAAAGAACTGTTCCAGTACAGACACTAGAAGAACGCCTCTGTCCATACTCCTCCTTAGGTTCTGCAGACGCTGAGATTTCCACTGGGAGTTCTGAGTGCCTCTGCAGCACTGCTTCTTCAGCAAACAGCCCCCCAGATGCCCATGTGGAAGGCTCTGGGCCAAAGGAACAGTGATGCTGTTGGTGGCTGGGTTTCCAGAACTGCTTCACCTTGTCCTGTGCTTCCTCTTTCCAGGCATTTGGGTTTCCAACAGCAATAGTGGGCTTTTGACTCCAGAGCCTTAGGACTCCAGAGCACTTCCTTCTTCTCCCTTTCACAGCTTCAGTGAAACCTGCAATCCATAGGGTAAGCTTTAAATTCTCACTTAAATCACTGGCTCCTTAAGTGACTGCTTCCCTGCATTCAAAGAGGGCCAGACTAATCTCTAGCCTGGATTGGTTCCTAGTGGGTTTTTAAAAAAATCTATTTATTCTTGCATTCTGTTTTGTTTTGTTTTCTTCCCTAAAGCAGCTGTGGACAGTGGTTTAAGAGGTGTGTGTGTGTGTGTGTGTGTGTGTGTGTGTGTGTGTTTGCTTTAATCATAGAAACCTTTGTTGAATTACTACATACAAACAGTTCCAACAACAAAGTAGATTATCAAGAAGCTGGAGGAATAAGAAGAAGTAGAGAGAAAAGACAAAGAAGAAGCAGGAGAAACAAGAGGAAGAAGAGGTAGAGGCAGAGGATAGCAGGAGGACTTCTGTGGTGGATCAGGGGACACCTGCACACTGAACCTGCCCATTTAGCTCCACCACTGAAGCCATTCCCCTGTCCCTTTAGAGACCCCTGAAGGGCCAGTGCAAAAGCACAGTTGAAAACTTTTCCTTCAGGATTCCAGAATTCAAAAAGAGCCCTTCTGTGTCCCCTCTGTTGGCCTGGATCCCAACCAACATGTCCAGTGGGTGAGTGACAAGAGAGTGAGGAGTGCCTCTTCCTGCCCTTCCCTTACAGAATCCACAGTAGCTCCAACAAGAGGGCATGGGGGGCTGGGGATGTGGCTCAAGCGGTGACATGCTCGCCTGGCATGCGTGCAGCCCGGGTTCGATCCTCAGCACAACATACAAACAAAGATGTTGTGTCCGCCGAAAACTAAAAAATAAATATTAAAATTCTCCTTCTCTCTCTCTCTCTTAAAAAAATTCTTAAAAAAAAGAGAGGGCATGGGCACTAGGAGCCATATTGGTTGCCACATGCTGCAAGACATCTGCTTAAAACCTAAGGACTTGAAGAATTCCATTTTACTACACTAACAGGGAAGTGAGCGCTAATAGCTCTAATTAAACCGTGGCTCCTCTCTCTGTTCGTCCCTGGGGTAATTAACCTTTTGGTTAAAAGACTTTTTTTCCTGTTATCCATAAAGTGTTTGTGTTGATGTGCATAAAAAGAGTTAAAAACAGGGCTGGGGTTATGGCTTAGTGGTAGAGCACTCGCCTAGCACATACAAGGCACTGAGTTTGATTCTCAGCACCACATAAAAATAAATAAATGAGATAAAGGTATTGTGTCCATCTACAACAACAACAACAACAAATTCTTTAAAAAGAAAAAAGAGTTGAAAACAACCATCATGATGGACATGTGTTGCCAGTATCCCCAGCTGGGCATGGCTGTTGGAATAATGATCTCACTTGAGCCAAGTGTGTGGTGTCATGCAAAGGACGCAAACACTCGGGGAATCACACCTTTATTTATGTATTTATTTTTACCTTTTTAATTTTTTTATTTGTTTTAATTAGTTATACATGACAGTAGAATGCACTTATGCCCTTTGGTATATCATACCTAGATGGGATATAATTTCTCATTTTTCTGAGTGTACATGTTGTAGAATCACATTGGTCATGCAGTCACATATATACATACAGTAATAATGTCAGTTTCATTCTGCTATCTTTCCTATTCCCACATCTCCTCCCCTGAGCTCCCTTCCTTCCCTCTACCTAATCTAAGGGAACGCTATTCTTCTCTAGTCCCCCAACCCTGCTGCCTTATTGTGAATTAGCATCTGCATATTAGAGAAAATATTCAGCCTTTGGTTTTTTGGGATTAACTCATTTTGCTTAGCATGATATTCTCCTCCATCCATTTACTGATAAATACCATAATTTCATTCATCTTTAAAGCTGAATAATGTTCCATTAAATATATATACCACATTTCTTTTGTCCATTCATCTATTGAAGCACACCTAGGTTGGTTCCATAGTTTAGCTACTGTGAATTGAGCTGCTATAAATATTGATGTGGTGGCATTACTGTAGAATGCTGATTTTTAAGTCCTTTGGGTATAAACTGAAGAGTAGAATAGCTAAGTGGTTCCATTCCAAGTTTTCTGAGGATTATCCATACTGCTTTTCATAGTGATTGCACCAAGTTGCAGTCCCACCAGCAATGTGTGAGTGTGCCTTTTCCCCCACATTCTTGCCAACATTTATTGTTGCCTCTATTCTTGATGATTGCAATCCTGACAGGAATGAGATGAAATCTTAGTGTAGTTTTGATTTGCATTTCTCTAATTGCTAGAGATGTTGAGCACTTTTTCATATATTAGTTGATCAATTGTATTTCTTCTTCTGTGAAGTGTCTGTCCAGTTCCTTAGCCCATTTATTGTTTATGTTATTTGTTTTTTTTTATTTTTGGTGCTAAGTTTTTTGAGTTCTTTATATACCCTACAGATTAATGTTTATCGGAGGTACATGTGGTAAAGATTTTCTCCCAATCTGTAGCTCTCTCCTCACATTATTGATTGTTTCCTTTGCTTAGAAGGAGCTTTTTAATTTGAATCCATCCCATTTATTGAGTCTTGATTTTACTTCTTGCACTTTAGAAGTCTTTTTAAGGAAGTCAGATCATGACATGGTGAAGTTTTGGGCCTCCTTTTTCTTCTATTAGGCCCAGAATCTCTGTTCTAGTCCAAAAATTGATCCACTTTGAGTTGATTTTTGTGCAAGGTAAGAGATAGAGATTTTATTTCATTTTGCTACATATGGATTTCCAGTTTTGCCAGCACTATTTGTTGTATAGGCTATCTTTTCTCCAGTAAACATTTTTGGCACCTTTGTCTAGTTTGACATAACCGTATTTATCTGGGTTTGTCTCTGTGTCTTCTATTCTGTACCATTGGTCTACAAGTCTATTTTGATGCCAAAACCATGCTATCTCTGTTACTATATCTCTGTAGTATAGTTTAGTTTAGTTTAAGTTCTGGTATTGTGATGCTTCCTGCTTCACTTTTCTTGCTAAGGATTGCTTTAGCTATTCTGGATCATTTATTTTTCCAAATAAATTTTATGATTCCTTTTTCTATTTCTATGAAGAATGTCATTGGGATTTTAATAGAAATTGCATTAAATCTGTATAACACTTCTGGTAGTCTGGACATTTTGACAATATTAATTCTGCCTATCCAGGAGCATGGAAGTTCTTTCCATCTTCTGAGATTTTCTTCAATTTTTTTCTTTAGTGTTCTGTAGTTTTCATTGTAGAGGTCTTTCACCAGATTGATTCCCAGTTTTTTTTTGTTTGTTCTTGGTTTGGTTTGGGTTTTTTTTTTTTTTTTTTGAGGCTATTGTAATTGGAGTAGTTTTCCTAATTTCTCCTTCAGTGGACTCATCGCTGATGTATAGGAATGTGTTTGATTTATGGGTGTTGATTTTATATCCTGCTACTTTGCTGAATTCATTTATTAGTTCTAGAAGCTTTATGGTGGAATTTTTTGGATCTTCTAGATATAGGATACCTTTATTTTTATCACTGCTTCCAGTATTGTCTTAAAACCTTGTTTGTGGGTTGGTCAGGATGTCACCAGCCTCTTACGTTCAGGAACTTGGTTATGGCCACCGTCTTAAGATAAACTCCTATTTGGCTTTTGGTTCTTACTCTGAAGTTGTACACCTGATGTGCTCTGGCCCGCTGAGAATGTCATTTTCTCTGAGCATTGTTATGGATTCTCCCTCCTCTGCAAACTCTGGTCAACAGGTGAGGACTATGTGCACTTTTTTTTGTCTTTTTTAATTTCTCTCCCTTGTTTTTTTCTTCCCTTTCCCCTCACATCCTCCTGTATGTAATTTTGTATAACGATGAGGGTCTCCTTCCATTTCCATGAAATTTCTCTCTCCCTTTCCCTCCCAGCTCTCGTCCCTGTTTAATGTTAATCTTCTTCTCATGCTCTTCCTCCCTGCTCTGTTCTTAGTTGCTCTCCTTATATCAAAGAAGACATTTGGCATTTGTTTTTTAGGGATTGGCTAGCTTCACTTAGCATAATCTGCTCTAGTGCCATCCATTTCCCTGCAAATTCCATGATTTTGTTATTTTTTAGTGCTGAGTAATACTCCACTGTGTATAAATGCCACATTATTTTTTTATCCATTCATCTATTGAAGGGCATCTAGGTTGGTTCCACAGACTAGCTATTGTGAATTGTGCTGCTATGAACATCGATGTAGCAGTATCCCTATAGTATGCTCTTTTAAGGTCTTTAGGGAATTGTCTGAGAGGGGAATAGCTGGGTCAAATAGTGGTTCCATTCCCAGCTTTCCAAGGAATCTCCATACTGCTTTGCAAATTGGCTGCACCAATTTGCAGTCCCACCAGCAATGTACAAGTGTACACTTTTCCCCACATCCTCGCCAGCACTTGTTGTTATTTGCCTTCATAATGGCTGCCAATCTTACTGGAGTGAGATGGTATCTTAGGGTGGTTTTGATTTACATTTCTCTGACTGCTAGAGATGGTGAGCATTTTTTCATGAACTTGTTGATTGTTTGTATGTCCTCCTCTGAGAAGTGTCTGTTCAGGTCCTCAGCCCATTTATTGATTGGGTTATTTGTTTTCTTATTGTTTAATTTTTTGAGTTCTTTGTATACTCTGGATATTAGGGCTCTATCTGAAATGTGAGGAATAAAAATTTGTTCCCAGGATGTAGGCTCCCTATTTACCTCTCTTATTGTTTCTCTTGCTGAGAAAAAAAAAACTTTTTAGTTTGAATGAGTCCCATATGTTGATTCTTGTTTTTAATTCTTGTGCTATGGGTGTCCTATTAAGGAATTTGGAGCCCGACCCCACAGTATGTAGATTGGAGCCAATTTTTCTTCTATCAGATGCAGAGTCTCTGTTTTGATTATCAAGCTCCTTGATCCATTTTGAGTTAACTTTTGTGCATGGTGAGAGAAAGGGATTCAGATTCATTTTGTTGCATATGGATTTCCAGTTTTCCCAGCACCATTTGTTGAAGATGCTATCCTTCCTCCATTGCATGCTTATAGCCCCTTTGTCAAAAATAAGATAGTTGTAATTTTGTGGACTGGTCTCTTTGTCTATTCTGTACCATTGGTCCACCCGCCTGTTTTGGTACCAGTACCATGCTGTTTTTGTTACTATTGCTCTGTAGTATATTTTGAAGTCTGGTATCGCTATACCGCCTGATTCACTCTTCCTGCTTAGAATTGCTTTTGCTATTCTGGGTCTTTTATTTTTCCATCTGAATTTCATGATTACTTTATCTATTTCTACAAGAAATGCCATTGGGATTTTGATTGGCATTGCATTAAATCTATAGAGAACTTTTGGTAAAATCGCCTTTTTGATGATGTTAGTTCTGCCTATCCATGAACAGGGTATATTTTTCCATCTTCTAAGATCTTCTTCTATTTCTCTATTTAGGGTTCTGTAATTTTCATTGTATAAATCTTTCACCTCTTTTGTTACGTTGATTCCCAAGTTGTTTTTTTTTTTTGAGGATATTGTGAATGGGGTAGTTGTCCTCATTTCCATTTCAGAAGATTTGTTGCTGATATACAGGAATGCCTTTGATTTATGCGTGTTGATTTTATATCCTGCCACTTTGTGTTGAGGGCCACAGCCGAGTCAGAATGGTCCCTGGCATTTTGCCAATAGTATTGGTTGAGAGGCAAGCCATTAAGATGATGCTGGATGGATTCGGATGTATATTAGACCTTTATTGTCCGCCTCAGCCTGCTACTTTGGAGTTCTCCTGGGGATTCCCAGAGAGTTCTCATTGGTTGGGGAAGTGCGGGAGGAGGGATTTCCAGAAGAGGGATTTCCGGTTGTTGGTTCCTGGAGGAGCGGCCTGGCATTCAGGAGAATTCCCGGGGAGCGTGTGTGGAGTGTGCTGGTGGATTTCAGAAATAAAGTTTGTTGCTGCTTCAGTGGCTCGTGATTTGTGCCCAGCCAGACTGCAACACTTTGCAGCCCGTGTGGGGAATGCCTGAAGCTCGGAGGTAAGTGAAATTGCTCGCCCCTGAGGGAAGGCGAGAGAATGGGTGACCATTTCAAAAAACAATGTGTTCTTGTTTTGATTTGTTTTGTTTTTGTTTCAAGCTGCCTATCCCTTGAACTTTCTTAGGCAAACTGGGAAAAATGGTTGGCTCAAGGTTTGAAGTTGTTCGCCCCTGAGGAAGAGATAGAAATAGACCACAAATGCACATGTCAAGAAAATAGGAAAATTGAAACAACAATTTTTTGTTCTGTTTTTGTTTCATTCTGTTTCGGTTTTGTTTTGTGTTATCTTGTTGGATTGTGTTATCTTTATAGTACATTAGAAATTAGTAAAAAACAAACTGAAAGAGTGTTAAGTAAATTGTCAGAGGTCCAGACTATGGTAGAAAACATGTTAGATCAAGCAAAAGAGAAGGTCTCTCGAGCTAGTCAGATAGAGGAAGAAAATTTAAAGGAAGAAAGCTTAGAGGAGAAACAGCTATCAGGGGGGAAGCTACAACAGGAGGCTGCTACTAACTCTGTTCTATCACCAGAGGGTGTAATTCAACCAACAGCTCCACCTATGGAGACAGCTGAGTGGCCCTCAACCCCCATAGTTGATAGATGTGATCCTGAGACAGGACCTCAAAGATTAGCATGCCCTGTACTTGAGCAGGCAGGAAGGCAGCAAATTCACTGTGCTTTAGATTTCAAAACAGTGAAGGAGTTAAAGGAGGCTGTAACAACCTATGGTACCCAAGCACCCTTCACTGTAAGCATGGTCAGATCCATTACCAACTTGGACATGACACCAGCATATTGGGCTAGCATGTGTAAATCTGTGCTAAATGGAGGACAATATTTGTTATGGAAGGTTGCCTATGAGGAATTTTGCATGGAGAGGGCAAGGGAAATGCAGCAGCCGGTTACCCTCAAAGAAATCTAGATATGCTGTTAGGAAAAGGACCTTATGAGGGTCAACGGCAAGAAATTGAATATGATCCTGCTATATATTCACAAACTCCTGCAGATGCAGTTAGGGCATGGAGGACTTTACAAGGACATGGAGATTTACAAGGTCAATTATCTAAGGTAATAGAGGGAGCTAATTAACGTTACACTGAATTTGTAGATAGGCTTATTCAAAGAGCTGTCAGAGTTTTGGGGGATACAGAACAAGCAATGCCATTAATAAAACAACTGGCTTATGAGCAAGCAAATTGTTGGTACAGAGAGGTCATTAGACCATGGAAACATGGAGATTTAAACACTTATATTAAATTATGTAGAGACATTAATGAATAAGGGCAAGTCTTGGCAGCTGCAGTACAACAGGCTTTAGATGCCAGGCTGAAAACATGCTACAATTGTGAACAAACAGGACATTTTAAAAGGAATTGCCCCATAGGAGGAGGGTTTAACAAAGCTTGGTATCAAAGGAATAGAATACCGGGTATTTGCCCACGATGCCATAGAGGGAGACATTGGGCTAATGAATGCCATTCTCAAACCACCATAGAGGGTACTCCATTATCAAAAAATGGACAAGGACCAGGTGTTTACCCACAATATCATGGAGAAAGGCATCGGGCTCCATTGCCAAAAAATGGACAGGGGGTCCCAATGCTCCGGGGCCCATGACCACAAATATACAGGGCACTGGGGGAACCCAGAAACACCATGGAGGAACCCAGCAAAACCATCAGGGTAGTGCCCAGGATACATTATCCATCAGATCTCTCATCAGATGAACTAGAGGGAGCGCAGGGTTGGACGTCTGCGCCTCCACCAGAGCAGTACTAACTCCAGAGATGGGTGTTCAAATCATTCCCACAGGAGTAAAAGGACCTCTTCCCCAAGGAACAGTAGGCTTATTGTTAGGATGCAGTTCTTGTACTCTAAAAGGACTTATGATAAGTCCTGGGGTAATTGATCCTGATTATGAAGGTGAAATAAAAATTATAGCTAGTTCTCCAAAGGGTATATCAGTAATTTCACCAGAAGATAGAATAGCACAGTTATTAATAATACCCAGCCTACATGATAAATTTTCCAGTAGTACTATAGAAAGAGGTTCTAGGGGATTAGGCTCCACAGGTGTAGATTTGGCTATGCTGTCTTTAAATTTAGATTCTCACCCAATGCTAAAACTAAATATTCAAGGACATGAATTTAATGTGCTATTGGATACAGGTGCAGACCTTAGCATCATATCTCGTCAAGAATGGCCAAAACATTGGCCATTACAACAGGCCACTCAAATGCTTCGAGGCCTAGGAGTAGCAACTGATCCCCATAGAAATGCAATGGTATTAGATTGGAAGGATCCTGAAGGATGTGAAGGAATTATACAGCCATATGTATTAGATCATCTTCCTATAAGTTTATGGGGATGAGATGTCCTAGATCAATTAGATTTGACATTAACAAATAACATCAATCCAAATGTGCCCACTATTAGGGCTAGACAAGGTTTTAGGAAAGAAAAAAGTTTAGGAGAACAGGAACAAGGTATAGAGGCACCAATTCAAATAGATCAAGGAATATATAGACATGGATTGGGTTTTCAGAAGGGGTCACTGAGACAATAAAAATTACTTGGAAGTCAGAAAGACCAGTATGGGTTCCTCAGTTGCCCCTGACTAAAGAAAAGATACAAGCAGCCCATGACCTGGTCAAACAACAATTAGCGGAGTGACATATACAACCTTCCATATCTCCATATAATACTCCCATTTTTGTCATTAAAAAGAAATCTTAATTAAATGGAGATTATTGCAAGATTTAAGAGCCATTAATAATGAGATGGTTATTATGGGACCTGCTCAATCAGGGATTCCTCAATTGTCTGCCTTGCCAAAAACCTGGTATGTTTTAGCTATAGATATTAAAGATTTTTTTTTTCAAACAAATGCCAAATGTCTTCTTTGATATAAGGAGAACAACTAAAAACAGAGCAGGGAAGAAGAGCATGAGAAAAAGATTAACATTAAACAGGGATGAGAGGTGGGAGGGAAAGGGAGAGAGAAGGGAAATTGCATGGAAATGGAAGGAGACCCTCATTGTTATACAAAATTACATATAAGAGGATATGAGGGGAAAGGGAAAAAATCAAGGGAGAGAAATGAATTACAATAGATGGGGTAGAGATAGAAGATGGGAGGGGAGGGGAGGGGGGATAGTAGAGGATAGGAAAGATAGCAGAATACAACAGTCACTAGTATGGCAATATGTAAAAATGTGGATGTGTAACTGATGTGATTCTGCAATCTGTATACGGGGTAAAACTGGGAGTTCATAACCCACTTGAATCAAATGTATGAAATATGTTATGTCAAGAGCTTTGTAATGTTTTGAACAACCAATAAAAAATAAAAAAATAAATAAATAAATAAAATAAAGATTTTTTTTTTTTAATTCCAATTCATCCCGAGGATAGTCTACGTTTTGCATTTACTATCCCTGCACTGAATCATGAAGGTCCTGATCAGAGATATGAATGGAAAGTACTCCCTCAAGGGGTGGCTAACAGCCCAACTATGTGTCAAATTTATGTTAACAAAGCAATCCAGCCACTTAGATATCAAAATCCTGAACTACAAATATTTCATTATATGGATGATGTACTATTAGCACACAAAGATAAAAACACATTGCTAGAATGTTATGCCACACTTACAAATGTATTAAAAATTATAATCTAGAGATAGCAATAGATAAAGTACAATTAAATTTTCCAATTAATTATTTAGGAGTTCTATTATCCTCAACCATGGTCCGTCCACCAAAAATTCAAATACAAGTAGATCAACTCAAATCATTTAATGACTTTCAAAAGTTATTAGGAGACATAAATTGGATAAGACCTTATCTAGGCATACCAACAGAAAAGTTGGGACCTTTATTTGATATCCTAAAAGGTCCATCAGATCCAAATTTACCCCACATGTTGACGCCTGAAGCAAGAAAGGCATTAAAAATTATTGAAAAATATATGGAAAATATACATTTGGATAGAAGTGATATGTTTGCCTTTATTATTTATTGTAATACCAACAAAAAATATTCCTACAGGAGCATTTTGCAAGAGGTCCATTATTGTGGATACATTTATCTTAGTCTCCTAACACTATTCTTACTAGGTATCCTGAGGCTGTAGGACAATTAATACTCAAAGGAATAAAAGCAGCAAAGGGAGTGTTTGGAATTTCTCCTAATAAATTTATTACTCCATATACTATGGATCAAATTGACGAGTTAGCTAATGAGTTAAATACTTGGGCAATAATCATGTGTAAATCTAATGTTTCATTTGATAATCACTTACCTTCTAATCCTTTGTTGTCTTTTTGGTCTTCGCATCCTGTAGTTTTTCCAAAAATGACAAGAAAAACACCTATCATGAATGCTCCAAATATATTCACTGATGGGTCAAATAATGGTAGAGAAGCAGTAGTTACCCCTGATCAAACTTTTACATTTTTAGTACCCAAACAATCAGCTCAAAAGGTAGAGCTTAATGCAGTATTACAAGCTTTTGTGATGTTTAAAGATTCTGTATTTAATTTATTTTCTGATAGTCAGTATATAGTTAATGCTATAGTATCCCTTGAAGATGCTGGTAGGATTTCTCCTTTCTCTACTGTTTTCTCTTTGTTTTCCACTATACAAAGTCTAATCTGGGACAGAAAAGATCCATTGTTTATAGGACATATCAGGGCACACACAGGATTGCCTGGAGCCCTTAGTTTGGGCAATGATTTAGCAGATAAAACTACACATGACATACATATTTTCTCTACACTAGAAGAAGCTACAAATTTTCATAAAAGGTTCCATGTCAATGCTAATACTTTACAAAGCATTTTAAAATAACTAAGGAACAAGCTAGACAAATAATAAAACATTGTCAAAATTGTGTGACCTTCTTACCACAAGTTAATCTTGGAGTCAATCCTAGAGGACTGATACCTAACCATATTTGGCAGATGGACATCACACACTTGCCAGAATTTGGAAAATTAAAATATTTGCATGTTACAGTTGATACTTCTTCCGGATTTTTGATGGGCTCCCTTCATGCCGGAGAAAAAACTAAAGATATTATAGCTCATTGCTTACAAAATTTTGCCACTGTGGATGTTCCAAAACAGTTAAAAACAGATAATGCCCCTGGTTATACTTCTACCTCTTTTAAACAATTTTGCTCATCATTTGGCATTACTCATTTAACAGGAATCCCATACAATCCACAGAGACAAGGCATAGTTGAAAGAGCTCATCAAACCATTAAAATGTACTTATTAAAGCAAAAAGAGGGAATTGGAAAGGGGTATATATCCCCCAAAGATAAACTTAAAATAATGCTTTTTACTATAAACTTTTTAAATTTGGTTTCATCAGGGCTTAGTGCTGCAGAAAGACATATGTGTCCAAAAAATGTACATAAGCCCAAGGTACTTTGGAAGGATATTCTAACAGGACAATGGAAAGGTCCTGACCCAGTGATTGTCTGGAGTCAGGGTTCTGTTTGTGTGTTTCCACAGGGAGAACAGCAGCCGATTTGGATTCCAGAGAGATTAACCAAAGCGATTTCTAAAGACCAAAAAGAAGATGATTTGACTCAAATCCATAACAGCTGATATCCTGAGCTCCAGCTTGCTATTCTTACATCTGCAACAGTGCTTCTCCCACACCTGGAGGCTAATGAATAATGAACACCATTAAGACCTATTGCAAATGTTAAAAACCTTGAGGCTTGCTTGTGGGAATACCTTCAGACCTATATGCAAGTTAAAAAAAAAAAAAGGATGGGATATCCAAAAAAGAGTCAAACCCAGGTGGTAACCAGGATGTCTTTTTTCAATATCTATTTTATTATTGCCCTTTCCCACATCATAAAGTTCTATTTTATTTTTTGAGCTCATACAGACCTAGATTAATGTTTTTCTGATAAGTTTTATTTTTTTGACTGTGGAGTTTTTAAACATTGCAATGGAGATTTCACCTGTGTCAAGCTGCAAGGCCTTTACTATTGTCTTATGTGTTGTATGTTATGTGTGCACACTTGTGTTTTGTGTTGTATGTCTGTATGTGTGTATGTCCATATATCATATATGAGGAGTGCTCATGAAAAAATGGATCTGAATTTTTTTTATTCACGTGATTTAAATGGTTTAATTTAAATTGGGTAAACAGCTGTTGAGTATTGTTTTAATATGTGAACAAATAAGGAGGTTAACAGATCTGTTTGTTTACTTTCACCTTTCCTTTTCATTATATTTAATAATTCTCTTCAGGATAATATAAATTGTTTAGAAAATTGTTTTATTAATGCCTGATGGAATGTTACATAATTTTTTTTTAGCCATCATTGCCAGAATTCCTATCTTCATCCCAGTGCCAGTGAAGACAAAGATAAAACCAAACTACAGCTTCTTCGGTAGCTATCACAGTAAACTGTATAAACTGATGCATCAATGAATAATAACTCAACAAGTAATGCTCAATCAAGGAGTCGATTTACTTTGGGAGGAAATGGACATATTGATAGATTCCTCTGCTTTGAACTGCTTGCAGAACTTGCCTGGACTACGTATTACTTGTATGCATTGTGAACTATCTGTTGATGCAGCGAATTGTGGTAGTGCTGGCGTATCTTTGCAGATGGAGAGTTCCCACTGGTTGGGGAAGTGCGGGAGGAGGGATTTCCGGAAGACGGATTTCTGGTTGTTGGTTCCTGGAGAAGCCGCGTGGCATTTGGGAGAATTCCCGGGGAGCATGTGTGGAGTGTGCTGGTGGAGTTCAGAAATAAAGTTTGTTCCTGCTTCGTGGCTTGTGATTTGTGCCCAGCCAGACTGCGGCAACTTTGCCGAATTCATTTATTAGCTCTAGTAGTTTGTTTGTAGACCCTTTTGGGTCTGCTAGGTATAGAATCATGTCATCAGCAAATAATGATAATTTAAATTCTTCTTTTCCTATTTTTATACCTTTAATTTCTTTCATCTGTCTAGTTGCTCTAGCCAGTGTTTCAAGAACTATATTGAATAGAAGTGTTGAGAGAGAGCATCCCTGTCTTGTTCTAGATTTTAGAGGGAATGCCTTCAGTTTTTCTCCATTTAGAATGATGCTAGCCTGAGGCTTAGCATAGATAGCTTTTACAATGTTGAGGTAAGTTCCCGTTATCCCTAGTTTTTCTAGTGTTTTGAACATAAAGGGATGCTGTACTTTGACGAATGCTTTTTCTTCATCTATCAAAATGATCATATGGTTCTTATCTTTAAGTCTATTGATGTGGTGAATAACATTTATTGATTTCCATATATTGAACCAGCCTTGCATCCCAGGGATGAATCCTACTTGATCATGGTGTACAATTTTTTTGATATGCTTTTGTATCTGATTCGCCAGAATTGTATTGAGGATTTTTGCGTCTAGGTTCACTAGAGATATTGGTCTGTAGTTTTCTTTCTTTGAGGTGTCTTTATCTGGTTTCGGAATCAGGGTGATGTTGGCCTCATAGAATGAAATTGGAAGAGATCCTTCTTTTTCTATTTCCTGAAATAACTTGAAAAGTATTGGTACTAACTCTTCTTTAAAGGTTTTGTAAAACTCTGCTGTATACCCATCCGGTCCAGGGCTTTCCTTGGTTGGTAGTCTTTTGATGGCTTCTTCTATTTCCTCCTTTGTTATTGGTCTGTTTAAATTGTGTGTATCTTACTGATTCAATCTGGGCAAAATCATATGACTTAAGAAATTTATCAATATCTTCATTATCTTCTGTTTTATTGGAATATTGGGTTTCAAAATAATTTCTAATTATCTTCTGTATTTCTGTAGTGTCTTTTGTGATATTGCCTTTTTCATCCCGTATGTTACTAATTTGAGTTCTCTCTCTTCTTCTCTTTGTTAGCATGGTTAAAGGTCTGTTGATCTTATTTATTTTTCAAAGAATCAACTTTTAGTTTTGTCAATTTTTTCAATAGTTTCTTTTGTTTCCATTTCGTTGATTTCCGCTCTGATTTTAATTATTTCTTGTCTTCTGCTACATTTGCTGTTGCTTTGCTCTTCCTTTTAGAGGGTTTTGAGATGAAGTTTGAGCTCATTTATTTGTTGGTTTTTTCTTTTTGTGAGGAATGACCTCCAGGCAATGAATTTCCCTCTTAAAACTGCTTTCATTGTGTCCCATAGATTCCGATATGTTGTGTCTGTATTTTCATTTATCTCTAAGAATTTTTTGATTTCCTCCTTTATGTCTTCTGTAACCCATTGATCATTCAGTAACATATTGTTCATTTTCCAGGTGATGCAGGATTTTTCCTTCCTTCTTTTATCATTGATTTCCAGTTTTATTCCATTATGATCAGATACGATGCATGGTATTATCTCCACACCTTTATATTTACTAAGGGTTGCCCTATGGCATAATATATGGTCTATTTTTGAGAAGGATCCATGTGCTGCTGAGAAGTATTCTTTCATTGTTTGGACTTGCTGTCTAATGTCTTCTTTAAGATTCCATTCCATCTGAGTCATGTATGCCTTGAGTTATTTCTCTGTCCATTTTTCTGAAGCCTCTAGGTTCTCCTGTAAATTTAAGTTGTCCTGCATTGTTTGTAATCCTTTTTTCCCTTGTTTTTTCATGGTGTTCACGTTACTTTCCAACTCTGTTTAACTGCTGTGTTTCTGTTTTCTCCTATAAATTTGTTTTGGTTTTGTATATCTCTATAGTCTCTCCTTTGTTGTGGGAGACTATGTCTAGAGATGTTGGGCTTTATTGTAATTTGAAGCTGATTCATTTGATTTATAAAAGGCTTACAGATTCTGTAGGCATATAATGATCTGTTGTTTGGTCTTAGGACTTAATGTTTAGGTTGGGTGCTATGATGGTATGAAGGTTAGTATGTCTTGCTCTACTGAAAGGGGATATTAACAGGAGAATGGATCAGGGTATTTGGTAATAGCTAGGTACTTAGGAGCCCTATAGACAGCCTCGGAACATTCACATATTTGCATTTAGAAAATTACACGTAATGCTTGGGATGAAAGTTAGGGGGAAGGGGAAGGAAGGAGTCCTTAAAGAGAAAGAGGGAGAGTAAAATAAGTAGAATAAAGGATAATGGAAAGAACAATAAAAATTGAAAAGGGAAAAGAGAAAAAAAATGACAAATAAAGTTTTAGAGTTCTATTTTCTTCTCTTCCAGTAGGTGGAGCTGTGCCCTCCGAGCCAAGCTTCTGCCCTCTATGTGCAATCCCTGTAAGGTGGCTCCTTTTCCCCTACTGGGAGTCTCTCCAATCCTGTTAGTCCAGAGCTGTTTCTCTTCTCTGGACCCTCCCCCCCTTCCTCCTGCCAGCCAGCCAGGCCCCGCTCACCAGAGGCGATATCCACACATCTAGTTACACTTGCGGCCCCCCTGAGTGCCCTATTTCCTGACCAACTGAGCACTCTCTCTGTTTGCCATTCACCCAGACCCCAAGGTTGTGGAGCAGGTGATCTGGGAACCTTCAGTTTAATTTGCCTGGATCCCTTCGGTGGCCACACCCCCGGGAACTGGCGGGCAAGGCCTTGGGTGTTGCCACTGGTGGTAGGGGGAGTTGGGGGTCGGGAGTCCCCTCTGCTTCCCTTGGCCCCTACAGTCACTCCCATGGAGCTCTGGGGCAGGATTTTTGAGGTTTCCCAGCTGTATGCATCTGGTGGGGATGGGAGTCACACACCTGTTGAAGCAATTTCACTGGGAAGGGATCCCGACCACCGAACTCTGGTGATGTCAACTCTCTGCTATGCCGGGGCCCAGACTCCTTGCCAGAGTGTCCAATGGGAGGGGTGGGTCTGGCCTGTCTCTGGTCTGTCCCAGACTCAGTTTCAGTTCCTGGTCTGCTGTTTCATGAAGGCTTCATTAACAACCTCTTCAAAGGGTCTCTACACCTCACACGGTATCCAGCAGTGCTGAAACGCCTCCTTCTGCGCCAGTTGCCAGACAAGTGGTGGCCTGCACCTCTGTGCAGGGTGGCCAGGGCAAGCTGTCACCTCCAATAATCCCAAACTCCCCGCCTAGGTCTCACTTCAGTGGAATTTTGCTGGGAGTTTCTCAGCAGACAGAATCCGAACGTTCTGATATGTCTCTCTGTCCGAGTGGCTGAGGAGGTACTGAGAGCACTGCCTCCCAGACCGCCACCAGGTTGAGTCCTTTTTTTTTTTTTTTTTTTTTTTTTGTCTTTTTTAAAATCAACGTTTATATTTGCATTTTGAAGATAAATGTTGGTGCCTGAATGTCTGATCTAAATCGTCCTTGTTTTAATGTTCTGTGAAAAGAGGTCACAGAATACCTTGACCTGGCTCTGCTTTGAACTACTGATTTTCCACCTTGTCAGGAGAGAAAGTGATCGGAATGGGGAACTCTACAGTTAATATGCCAAGAGTTTACTCATATTACAGAAATTTAAAACAGGCATACATTCTAATCACCTCTGCCCCTATGTCAAATCTCATTAGTGAATCTCAAAACCTTCAGGAAATTATTCAAGCTTTAATTTGTGTTTTAAATGTATTTTATTGCAATAATAATGTGAAGGGAAGACGTGTAGAGAATATACTGTGCTCCTTTCTCCCCTGACTGTGGAACCACCTCTGCTGGTACAGGAAGTGGGCTGCACATGTCTTCAGTGCACATTCAGAACTGTTTGGTGTCAGCAGGCTCAGGCTGAGAGATGGACTGACTGCCATTGTGAGGGGTGGAGGGGTCCCCTGGGGACTGGGGGACCTGCCTCTATTTCAGAGGAGTCCTTCCTCTGCTCTCCGATTGGGCTGGGTTGGGCCTAGGACCCTACTTGTTTCAGTCTCTCCCTGTCCCCTTGGGCTGTCCCTGTGGCATCCTCTTCTTCATCCTGAAAAGGACTTTCAGAGACTTCCTATTAAGGAACTGTGACAAAATGCTGACAGGCAGTGGTGCTTATGGTGCTGTTCATGACTCAGCAATGACGGATTTCAGCCCCCTGTGCTGACAGTCTAACAGCATCTTCCCCCACATGCACACAGCCCTGTGTCATCTCTGCAGCTGCAGCTCCAGCTATGTCTGTAGTCTCAGGCTCACCCTTGTGGCCAACATGTCTACCTGTTTGTAGGAGGCATAGAAAATCAGGCAGATAGAAATGTTTCCTGTGGTCCTGAATGAGCAGATAGGGACCAGATGTGGGTGGCAGGATTCAGGACTCTGACTAGCTGTGCACGCTGAGGCTCTGCCATGACTCAGGTCTGGGTGGGTACAAAGACATAAGCACCTTGGCTTCCAGTCCTGCTGCTGCTGCTGCAGGTGGAGGCCAGCTGGGACAACTGGGCCTTCTGTTGAATATGAGGGCCTTACTGCAAATCTTCACTTCTCTTCCTTTGTGTGCACACACTTCTGAGATGGGTGAAAAGGATGAAAATCTGGGTGATACATTTTGAGTTAGGATTACACTTAGATGAAATCCATTTGATTTCCAGAGGGATGAGTGTTAAGGTGAGCAGATGTGCTTTTGCAACTCCTGAAGTTGCCCGGTCAGGGAGCACTAGAGAGAAAGTCAGGAGGGTCAGACTCCCTGAAATGTATAGGCAGGAGGAACTATGGCTCTGTCATTCTCTCTTGGGACTGAGTCCCTGAGCCACAGGTCCCCTGAGGCCAAGAACCCTGGCTTTTCAGAGGTGGGGTATCCAGGGCCAAGGACACAGATCCCTCTGTGCTGACAGATGGGGTTAGAGAGAGAAAAAAGGAAAGAGTGTTTCCAGTACTGTTTTCTATATCACTTGATTGAACTTTGCCTTCTCACCTCCCACTCTGTTTATCCAGGGAAGACACAGCTGTGCCAGGGGTCACCTGTCATCAACCTGATCCTCACCTACTAAAGAAACTTTCCATTCTGTCTTCCACACTGAGTCCTTGGGGGAGAATGTGGGGTGAGGAGCAACTCAGGCCACAGAGTAACTCTCCCTTCAGCTCCAGTCCCAATCTTATGCCACTTAAACTCCAGTTTACCTGGAGCCTCTGCATCCGCTGCTCTTCAGTCACAAGGGAGTTAAATCTGTCAGGCAGCATAGATGGGATTCCCTGGGGAAGGCAAGGAAGGTGGGTCTCAGGAAAATGATGGGTCCAGTCACAGTCCCACAGAGCAGGCCAGTCCAGCACTTCGGAAGGAAAAAGGGACAGGGGAAAGCTTTATGCTGCCTCGTTTATTTGAAACAATGGTCTTCACTGATATAGTCTATTCAGTGTGGGTGTTGGGCTGTCAATAAAGCAAGACAAATGCAATGTCCTCACTGATTTTTCCTTAGCTACTAAGTCAATGAGCTCATTATCACTGCAATTACATTACTAATATCAACAGATACTCTGTGCAGACAAGGAATTAACAATTAAATGGGCTCCCGACACTCAGACCTAGTTTCCTAGAAAACCCTCTGCAAAGTCCCCTTCATGTATGTGTGCATGAATTTCAGGCCAGAGAATAAGGCAGGTTGTGTCCTGGCAGCGCAGGCCCATGGCCCACCCAGCAAGGTTATGGCCCATGATGGAGGGTTCTATACACTGGGTCAGAGTTTACTGACATTTTGAATACTAATCTGGCTTAAAAACTAAGATGGCAAATGTGGCCATATGTGTGTTGATTATTTCTCTCTCAAGAAAAAGGAATATTTTAACAGCAATTTGCATTTCTAAATATAGATGGGTTTTTTTTCTTTGTTTTTTAAGAAGCCTGCATACAAGGAAGACAGGTTTCCCAATATTTTGGAATGAAACAGAATACTTCCACCTAATGACTTCACTAATTCCCCTGCCTCCATACCAAGCCCCATGGAGGAGTTTGTGACCGCCTCTTGGGCCCACTTCAAGGGACATGGGCTGGGGGTGCTTCTGCCCCCTAGTGGTCAGAGAGCTCCAGGAAGGCAGGCTGGCTCCCTTCCCTGGGAGTTCCTCCAGGTGGGTGCCTTTGGGATGGAAGGAAAGTGAGACACAGTCCACCTCCCTGGTGGTCAGCTTTCCCAAATGCCAAGGCCATGTGGAGGAGAGGGAGGGTGAACCTAGGGGGATGTACTCTAGGTTTATGGACACCGACATTTGCTATAGAATTTGTTTTGAAAAAAAGAATTCATATCAAATTTTTAAAAAAATAATTAAGACTGTTCCTTTCCAGAAAGAAGCACAAGGGAAGGAGCTTTTCCAGGTGTGATGTAAAAGCAAGAGGAACCATGCAACCCACCCAGGCTGTCCTGGACTGTGCTCTCAAGCCCTCACTTTGAAGACAATGTGGTCTTGATGGATATCCACTGGAGTCTTTGCAACCAACTCAAATACATTCGAATTGTGATTCCAAAGTAGCCTGATAACAGATTTTGATGTATTCAGAAGGAGGAGTCGAAGGAGCCAAGTAGATGTGCACAGCCTGGCCAACACACCCTGGCCAACACACTCAGCATCTCTCCACAGGCCTAGGCCAGTCATGCAAGGCCTGGCTTTGAAGTACACAGGTGTGTGGACCCATCTGGGCTTGAAGAATGGCTTTTCTTTTGGAAATCAACAGGTCAATCTCACCAATGAGAATTTCAGTATTATTTTCATTCGTCTGCAAATACGTCTGCATCGGTGAAAATATATATAACTAATATGTTATGATGTCTATTTTGATTGATTTTGGTGATAACTGAGAAGGAAAGAAGTAGAAAAGGAAAATCCACAGTGTCTTTTTATCTTCTAAGGGCACATATAGAGATTCATATGGGTAACTTAAATCACCATCAGAGTTAGTATATTAGACACCAAGTGTATACCAGCTCCAAAGTAAAGCAATCTGGCTAGAATAAATATTTCTAGACTTTCCACCATGTCCTACTCATAAAAGCAAACAAACACACAAACAAGCCAGAGAAACACTTACATTTCTCCTTTTAATTCAATTTACTTCACAGAATCTAATGAAAGTAAATCTGCCTCAGGTTTTCAGTAGAAGCATCCTAAATATTCTCACCATAGTCCCACATTATCTCTGAATTCTAATGACATTCATGCATAATTTTAAATTAGAATTATTTAAATGCTCATGAAGAATTCCAGGAACGCCAGCTTACTCATATTTTTTGAATCTTATTTTAGAATTTCTGGAGTCTAAAACCCATGTTAGCCATTGAGTTGCATGAGCAGTAGGTTGGAAAAATCTGATATGTAAATATTTATCCTCAAAAGAAAACAGTGGTGAGAATGTGGATAATAGGCAGTCCAAGTGGTAAACTTGGAGACAAAGATACAGATTAAAAGAGATACCAACAATGATGTAAATAATTATAAATGTGTAAATACCAGCTCAGAGAGGCTCAGCCCTGGAGTTAGTTCTAGCTTTCATTGGCTCCACAATTACATATTCATACAAGACATACCAACTAATGGTGTGATTTTCTTCCTGTTGGCTTCCTTGCCAGGGAATACACTGGCCACCTGTGACAGGAGTATAGCTGGGGTCATCTGGGAGCAGCAGCTCTGGTCCCCCTGGCCATGGTGGGGCTGGAGGCCCCACCTATGTCCCTGCCAGCATCCCACATCTGAGGTCATGGCTTGAGAAGAAAGCACATCATCTCCATTGCTGTGCCCTAAGCATTCTCAAGGCAGGCCCAAGGCTATACCAGGAATCCCTGTCCTGATTCTCCTGGGCCTCAGGCTGGCAGGAGTGAAGGCAGTAGTCCCAGTTGTGCCCCCTGTCTCCATGGTAGTCCCACCTGTGGACTGAAGAAACATTATGAGTCCCCACTCAGAGGGGAGTACAGCTCAGTGTTTAAATTCCTTCCCCAGAGACACATGGCTAGTCAATCACAGGCAGGAATAAGAACTGAAGCTCCCTGGCTCCTCCTGTCAGTGTGTCACCTCCCCCTTAGCACACTCACGGCTGACAGGGACAAAATGTGAGAGGCACACCCACGTATATGTGTGTGTGTGTGTTTAGGCTACTCTCATCACCAGGTGCCCATTTCAGGATCTCTGTCTCTTCCACAGCCCAGTAGAGCCAGGGCAGTGGGGTAGGTTGCCAACAGACCAAAGAAAGTGCCTGGAGACAGCATGGGAGACTGTGGTTTATTGAGGAAAGCTCACAAAAGATCAGAGACTGCTCCAAGAAGTTTCAGTGGGGACAGGCAGACAGTAGCACCTCCACCCCCCATGGGGCTCTTCCAAGCCGTGCTTCCTCATGGTGTTCTGTCCGGTGGTGGCTGGCTGGATGTGTGACATGTATTCTTAAAACAGTGCCCTCAGTTCCATGCCTGTCCCCACTCTGAAAGGTGTTTTATATCTCGAGTTGCAGAAGAGTGGCATCGCCAGCGTTAGCTTGCTAAGTGAGCTTGTCTGACCAGCATACCAAGGAGAACTGTCCAGGTGTACATGCAAGAAAGTAGCTTTCTACAGATAACACTAACTTGCCCTAGTTTCCAGTGCCTAGAGAAAGCCAGTGTCCTGCAAGATAATATGTATCTGGACTTCCCAGCCCAGGCTTGCTTGTTTCTTTACCTTGGCTAGGTTCCTGAGAACAGAAAGGGGGCCTTCAGGGACATGTATTTTACTGTCTTCCTTGGTTTTAGGGATGAATACAAATTTAAATCATGGTCAACTTATCACAGAGTCTGGACTTCTGAGACAGCATGGCTTCCATTCTCTTTAAGATGTTAAAATATTTTTTAAAATATATAAAGTATTAAAAACAAAAAAAAAAATTAGAGTCACACACACCTGGTGTTGAAACTCTGTTCTGCTGCTTATTAGGTGCAGATCCTGGGAAAGATTTTTAAAATTCCATTTTGATCCAACTCATCATCTGCAAATGGGGATAACACTAACTGTTGCACAGCATTGTGGATAATGGCTACTGAGAACTCTTACATCATTGGGGCTGTGATTAAATGCGATGATATGAAAAGAATAGCTTATCACTGTGGTGAGTTTAAAGAAGTGTCAAAGGATAGCTTCTATATTATTAGGACTTTGATAAGAAATATCTACTGTTGATGTCTTTCTTCTTATACCTTAAAAATCAATGACGACACAATTGCACTTTTAAAATGAAGGTCCATCTTCATACATATAAAAATATACTTGTGAGTCCAGTTATATCCAAACATTTTACTATTTACATCCAGATTCCAGGTTTGAGAAAGTACATTCTCTCTCTTGCCTCATTTCTACACCAAATAATCTCCAAATATTTTCACAGCAACAAAAATAATTTTTTTTTGCACTAGTGATTGAAAACCAAGGGTGCTTAACCACTGAGCAATATCCCTAGCACCACCACCACCCCCTTTTTTTTCTTTCTTTCTTTCTTTTTTTTTTTTTTTGAGACAAGGTCTCACTAAAGTTACTTAGGGCCTGAGTTACTAAGGCTGGCCTCAAACTTTCGATCCTCCTGACTCAGCTTCCTGAGTCACTGAGATTACAGGTGTGTGCTGCTGCTTCTGGCTTCATGTTTCTATAGTGCACTAATTCAGATACACTAGCTTACCTATCCATCACACTTGCCCTGTGTTGCAGTTACTAGTCTCATTTCACAGATGAGGAAACACTCTCAAAAAGGGTGGATGACCTGCCAAGGTGGCACAGTGTATTAGTAGAGAAGTTGGAATGGAAACAGCCCTTCTCATGATTTCCCAACACACAAGTCTCTGACAAGGAAGAAAATGAATGGTTGAATCTCCCTTTGACTTTTATTTTCCCCTTTCTGGTATGCAATGTCATAAGCTTCTGCAGAGAGCTCTCCAAGGCCTTGGTGAGTAGAGAATCATCCCAATTGCCATTGCCACCAGTGCAGGAAGCATGGTGAACTCTCCCTCCTGCTCAGTCATGGTTATATCCCTTTATTTAAGCTGGGATATCAGGCAGCTGGAATGAAGCTTTTTCTATAGGGGAAAACTGAGTCCATGTTTTTCACAGATTTTCATTCTAATCTCCCTCTATGATGACGAATGGCAAATAACTCCCAGGTGACTCACCTGCATATTGGCAGGTGGTCTGTAGTTCCAGTTCAGTTCCAGATATTTATATATGACAGCAGAATGCATTACAATTCTTTTACACATATAGAGCACAATATTTCATATCTCTGGTTGTATACAAAGTATATTTACAACAATTCATGTCTTCATACCTATATTTTAGATAAAAATGTCCATCACATTCTACCATCATTTCTAACCCCATGTTCCCTCCTTTCCCCTCTTACCCCTCTGCCCTAACTAGAGTTCTTCTATTCCTCTCACGCTCCCCCTCCCTATTCCACTATGAATTAGCCTCCTTATATCAGAGAAAACATTTAGATTTTGGGGATTGGCTAATTTCACTTAGCACTATCTTCCATTATCTTCTCTAACTCCATCCATTTACCTGCAAATGCCATGATTTTATTCTTTTTTGCTGAGTAATATTCCATTGTGTATATATGCCACATTTTTTTATCCTTTAATCTATTGAAGGCCATCTAGGTTGGTTCCACAATTTAGCTACTGTGAATTGTGCTTCTATAAACATTGATGTGTCTTTATCCTTGCAGTATGCTGTTTTTAAGTCCTTAGGGTATAGACGAAGCAGAGAGATAGCTGGGTGAAATGGTAGTTCCATTCCCAATTTTCCAAGGAATCTCCATGCTGCTTTCCATATTGGCTGCACCAATTTGCAGTCCCACCAGCAGTATATGAGTGTACCTTTTCCCCCATATCCTCACCAACACTTACTGTTGTTTATATTCATAATAGCTGCCATTGTAATGGGAGTGAGATTAAATCTTAGAGTGGTTTTGATTTGCCTTTCTCTAATTGCTAGATGATGATGAACATTTTTTCATATATTTGTTGATTGATTGTATCTTATCTTCTGAGAAGTATTTGTTCAGGTCCTTGGCCCATGTATTGATTGGGTTATTTGGTTTTGGGGTGCTTAACTTTTTGAGTTCTTTATATACCCTAGAGATTAGTGCTCTATCTGATGTGTGAGGGGTACAAATTTGCTTCCAAGATGTGGACTCTCTATTTACCTCACAGATTGCTACTTTTACTGAGAAGAAACTTTTTAGTATGAGTCCATCCCATTTATTGATTCTTGATTTTAATTCTGTACCAAAGGAGTCTTATTAAGGAAGTTGGAGCCTAATCCCACATGATGGAGATTAAGGCCTACTTTTTCTTCTATTAGTCACAAGGTCTCTGGTTTTATTCCTAGGTCCTTTATCCATTTTGAGTTGAGTTTTGTGCATGGTGAGAGATACAGGTTTACTTTCATTTTGTTGCATATGGATTTCCAGTTTTCCAAACACCATTTTTTGAAGAGGTTATCTGATATAAGATAATTGAAATTTTAGACCTTAATTCTTGTTAGGTGCCCATATCCAGGAATACAACAGGTGTCTACAAACTAATTGTGAATGTAACTTTACTAAACTACAGATATTAACTGAATTGTCTACACACATAATCATACCAACACAGTACATTAAAAGTAGTTTAAAATACTCATAAACTCTAATTAATTCTCAGCATGTAAAACAGGCCCATGGAGGGAAAGTATAATCAACTCTCCACAAACACTTCTCATAAACTTGAACAATATGCTTTGCACAAAGCTTTCTGGTGGCCTGGCAGCTCTAAAGGGAATCTCCATGATGCCCTTTCCCCCTGCTCACATCTGTTTCCAAGTGTCCTAAGACAACTTTCCAATGAACAATTTCTACCACATTATTGGGTAGCAGGGCACTGTGTATGCTCTGGGTACTCTAGAAACAGCAACCTCTTCTCAGGAGACACTTGCTTCAGTGCCTCCAGGAAGCTGGAACGTTCAGACTGAAAGCTCCAAGCTGAACAAGAAGATCCCAGGAGGCCCTAAAGGCAGAAAGGACATGACAGTGCCACTCTCACTTGTGAGGTCTGTATGCTCTGACTGGGTGGTATCCACATATTAAAACTGAAGGAGTTTAAAGTCTGTAAGTTTTATTACAGGATAATGAAGAGGTTCTAGAAATGGACACTTATAGTCACAGAACAATGTGAATATATCAGTGCCACTGATCTGTATACTTAAAAATGGTTCAAATGGCAAATTTATGTGTATTTTACAATAAAAAATATCTAAAGATGCATTTTCTATTTTTCAGTGTTTTCTGCTATTATTTAGTAATCACAGTCATTAGGAGCACTAACCAGCTAGTGCAGTGGCACATGCCTGTAATCCCACTGGGAGGCTGAGGAAGAAGGATCATAAGTTCAAAGCCAGCCTCAGCAAAAGTGAGGCACTAAGCAACTCATTGAGACCCTGTTTCTAAGTAAAATACAAAATAGTGCTGGGGATTTGGCTTAGTGGCCAAGTGCCTCTGAGTTCAATCCCTAGTACCAAAAAAAAAAAAAAAAAAAAAGAAGTACTAACCATCAAAATTTGACAGCCCTGTATTTGAGATTTGGTTGTGCTTGCTGCATCTGTGGAACTTAAAAGCATGTCACTTAATTAAGCCTCAGTTTCCTCATCTGTAACACAGGAATCATAAAATGCTCACTTACCCATTATAGGTTGGTGTGAAATTTCAACTTGGTAGAGTTTTAGTACACAGAAGGGGCTCAATAAATGTTAGTTCTGATTTTCTTTTAGATTTTCATATCAATATGATTGTACTTTGTATAAGGAAGACTTAAAAAACACTTTAGCATAAAAAGGCAGTTTATTTATTTCTCCTTCGTTCTTAATATTACAGAGAACTATAAGACAATATGCCATAAAACACATTTCATATTATAGTCAAGTGATAGAGCCCAAGTGTTGACCACTGAGTCAATGGTTAATAATATTAAAAGTATCACTTGTTTGTATTTAAAATTGTTGGTATTCAGAGAAGCCACAATAACTTGAAATACTTGAAATAATTTAAATATATATGTGTGTGTATAAACCTATAGATATCATTTTTTAATCAATTATAACATGTCATACAAAAACATTGGGCAGAAAAATACTTCACACATACAAAAACAGGCTATTTTGGTTTTGTTCCTTTTACATCCTATTCATAAAATGTTGAAACCCAGAAAATAGTTATAAAACTGGGTATTTTATACATGAAACAGATCCAGTCATGTACACCTCTCAAATTCTAAACAACGAGAGTTACTATACTCTCAAAATAAACTTAAGTAAATTTTGCTCAATTCTAATGAAATGTACATTTTCACTGGTTGACAGTCCAGGTAGAAAAAGTATGTAAAATGATTTATAAGTCAAAACATTTCATACAAAAGGAATGGTTTTAACAAAACCCACACAATATCAAGAGAAAATGCATTGAATTTAAAAATTTCTAAAGTAGGCATTTTTTTTTTTGCATTTTGTCCTGCCTTTATTAGTATTAGGTATTTAAACTCTGTGTTTTCATTTTCCAGAAGAAATGAGTGGAGGTCGGTGGGCAGATTTTCCATCTCGTGGCAAGAGTCTCCGGGACTGAATCCTCCTTGTCCACGCTTTCCCTGCAGATCCTTTAGAGATTCTTCACTTTGAGTGTGTGCTGCTGCAGGTTTGACAGCCATCCAGGAGGAAAACAAAAAACCAAAAAGTTCCAAATCTCCAATACCATCACCTTTGTCAAAGTTCCACCATCGTTGGGAGAAGGAAATAGATCCCAAAGTCCTGTTTCACAACAATCTAAACCCAGCTCACGTTCCCTATTAGTGGGTGAACAATCCAACGCTTGGTGAATTCTGCTTCACAATGATAGGAAGAGCCAACATCGAAGGATCAAAAAGCAACATCACTATGAACACTTGGCCGCCACAAGCCAGTTATCCCCGTGGTAACTTTTCTGACAACTTCTGCTACATTGTTCCAACATGCCAGAGGCTGTTCACCTTGGAGACCTGCTGCGGATATAAAGTAGGCATTTGTTTAGACCATTATAGAAAACACCAAAAAGTTTGAAAATGTCATAAAATAAAAATTTATACAGATGAAACTAAGAGGTAAAAAACTATCCAATGTATTAAAACTATCTAAAACCTAATAAGATATAACTATATAATTTAAATTATATTATATGACATTATAATTTATACTATCATGATAATATAAATTATATTAATCTACATTACTTGTGATAATATAATTATTATATTATTGTTATTTTTATTACTATAATTTATATTAACATAGTATATAATGTATTATATGACTTATATAATTACATATAATTTAAATTCAATTATATAATAGTATATTAATATAATATGATATTTATATTTAAATAGGCAATAATTTGAATTATATACTTTAGTTATATCTTATTTGGCTTTAGATGGTTTTGATATATTTGATGATGTTTTACCCCTTAACTTCATCTGTATAAACTTTTAGTTTATGACAGTTCCAAACTTTTTGGTATTTAAGTGCATTTTCTTTCTATAATTTAATTGACTACCACATCTAAAAACTGACAATTAGAATGCAGTTAGATACAGATTAGCAAGCTTTTGGGCCATTATATAATTAATATTTATATAAAGTTAACTGCCAATTGAAAAATAAAAGCTTAGATACATACCATATGTATGTGTGTAAGCTGTAACAAAAGTGGTCAAAGATTGACTATAATATTGTATGGGAAAAAATATATTCAAACCCTATAAAGATTTTTCAGGCACTTGCATTCAGAAACATTTTATAAATAAGCACTTAGTTTCACTCCATAATAAAGCTGGTTATCCCCTACCACACCTATTTGTTGAGAACAATATCATATATAAGGGATGCATTTAAGTGGATCATTTTATAGGGAAAATCATTTGAAATTTTAAAATCACAATACTTATTTTATACAAAACTTCAAAAACACAGAATTTAAAGATAATCCCAGTGAGGCGCTATCATTCTATATGACTAAAACACTACCATTCTATATGACTAGCAAACAGGATACAAGGCCAAAAGGCAAAATACATACTTTGGCAATCCTATACAAAAGGGGTTCTGTCAAAACGTTCTTTCAAAAAATAAACACAATACGTAAAAACGAAACAAGAAAAAGAAAAACTGAATTTTGACAACCTACACAAACTGTGGCATTTCAAATTCAAGGTCTTGTAACTCTTCCATTTGTTTTAGCCTGAGTCCCTGGCACATTGGATTCATGTCAGGCCGGCCGTGCTCTTCAGAGTGCTCTTTAGGCTCAGGAGCTGGCTGCAAAGCATAAGCTGATGTGCTGTCTGCCTCTGGAACAGATTTCTCCACATGACTCAGGGGAGTAAGAGCTGTGCTAGGAGGCACTGCTGCTGAAGGTGAAGCTGGTCTCTCCTCAGTCCCCCTGACTTTGCTGGTCGGAGTACGTGGTTTGTAAAATGTTGTCCAGTGATGGGGCTGCAGTGTTCTTGCTGCTCTTGCAGGAGCAAGATGGTAAGAATGAGAGGACCGTCTTTCTGATGCCTCTCTTGCTGATCTGGCTGGCATGTTGGGCTTTGTGGCACCAATGGAATGGTCACCACTAACTCTGATGCTCACTGTCATTTTTTCCTGGAGTGCACTAGGCACAATCACTGCACTCGTGCCAGTTAAGTTCTTTTGTTCATTGTTGTCTCTGAGTTTTTTGTAGAAACTGCTGATCAAAGCCATAAAATTTGGAACAAACAGTAGGAGGGCTATCTTTGCTATTAAGTCCTTCAAAAGCAAGATTCTTGCAAAACTTGTCTGAATTTACATTTCCCACATTTCTGCTGTTTCTCTCACTAGGAGAGCTTGCAAGATGGAACCTATCTACAGACAAAATTGAATGTCCAATCTTGGTGGTTTGTGTATGCCTCTGTATGTCGTTCGTTGCCACATCAGATTTCAAACTAAGTGGTTTTACACATATCATCCATCTTTTGGGATAATGATTCAAGTTCTTTGTTATCTGAAAAAGAAAGATTTTTTTTTAACTTCATGGAGCTTGGTTAGTAACGAAGTGTGGTTAGTTATAAATGGTCACTCTCTCAAAACAACACAGTCTTATATATTTTTCCCAACATGATATTCTTAGTCATCGATGCAGAGGAATTACAAATTCACACAGCATTAAAGGTACATTTTGAATTAAAGCATGACTTTTTAAAAAATTATCTAAATCAATACAATAAATAACCACAAAGCACATCATGTGTTGGTTAAATAAAACAATAACAAAAAAAAAAATAACTCTTCCTGAAGTAACTTGTTTTAATATATTACCTATGAATGAATATTTTCTGGGTTAAGACTGTGCTGATTTCAACAGGCAGACACTAGTAACCGTAGAACAGTAACACTATTCTATAGACCAATCAAAGCCATGTCCTGAATCCCAAGAACTTTGCCTCCTCATTTCATCTGCTTTCCAGCTACATTCTGTCCATACTGAGGGCAATACACCAGAGAGGACTTGGATGCTCTCCCAGCTGATCCATTAATACATGGCAACATCCATTGGTCAAATTAAGGTTGAAGAGCTGTCAAAATTGCCTTTCTGCTACTGGTTCTGGTGACTCCAGATTTACTTCCTTCTCTTTCTCCTCTAGTCTGGTCCCAAGGTCCCTGTTTTCTCACCTAGAACCCTAGCTCTTCACACTCTGTCTTTGCTGCATGTACCCCAGAAGCTCCTGCTGCCAGAAAGGTGCAGCCCTCTGGCCATGATCCTCCTCTCCCTGCTGAGAAACATCAGACAAACTGTGTGCCTTGCCAGTGGTCTGACAGCTTTCCAATGGCCCTGTTCATAGCCCATGGTCCTCATCCCTGCCACCTGGTCCTTCTCCCACATCCTTGGGCAGTGGTTTGCAGACAGGTGCCCACCAGCATCACTTGCAGGTCATCATCTCATCTGACCTCCTTCTTCACCTGAGGCTGCTGGCCTCTCTTCCCTGGTTCCCAGGCACTGCTCCTGTGATTTGCTCTCCTGGGCCCTTCTCCAATTGATAGAAGGGAGCTGAGCCATTGTGGTTGGATGGTAAACACCAGAACATATTTACAGTCCTGCAGAACTTCTAGAACCATGAAGAGTGCAGGCTCTGCAGCCAGCTGCCTGGGTGCTGGCTCAGCTCCTGCTCCAGTTCTGCCCTGTGCAAGTCCATTGCACTAGCCCTACCTGCCTTCCTCTGTCAAGACTGACTCCTATGTGGAGATATGTTGGCATGTGGTCTTAATGATCTACTAAGGAACAGGCTTAGAATTACCTGGTATGTAAGGAAAACTTGACAATATTTAAACACTATGTATTGTTATTACTATACCTAGTTGGGATTCCAATTTCCTTGGACAGTGAAATAAGGTTACATTTAGGAATGAGACAGGATGAGGTTCAAATCCTGAATCAACAATAATTTAGGGACATGACCCTTGGCATTATTTACCTTCCTCAGACTGTTCGCTATGGCTTAAATGAGGCCAAGGTTCATAGCACAGAAGTGCTAAAAAGATCAAATCAGGTAAATGGAATCAGTGAGTCCAGTGCTTTTCTTAGCAGATAAATAATTGACTCCCTTTGTTTTCAGACTTTGTCAGGCTACATTCATTGATATTTAATTAATTTTGACATCAAATTTAACATATATTGCTATATTTTGAAAAAAATGGAATTTAGCTCCAGTAAAGGAATAACAAATGGAAGCTTTTTGATCACCTTAACAGAAACCATTCACTGAAATAAAATTAACAAAAAAACAATGAACAAAAGGACTGCGGCCAAGAAAATGGAAGACATGTGTGCTTAATGTGCTAAAGATAGGCCACAGGTAAAGGGACATCAAAAAATTTTAGGAGTCTATTTTTTTGAGTTTCAGGAGTCCACTTTATTTCTGCCTTGACTTTAATTGATGACAAGAAGTAAAACTAAGAGCATGCTACAGGGACACTGCTACATCGATGTTCATAGCAGCACAATTCACAATAGCAAGACTGTGGAACCAACCTAGATGCCCTTCAATAGACGAATGGATAAAAAAAAATGTGGCATTTATACACAATGGAGTATTACTCTGCATTAAAAAATGACAAAATCATAGAATTTACAGGGAAATGGATGGCATTAGAGCAGATTATGCTAAGTGAAGCTAGCCAATCCCTAAAAAACAAATGCCAAATGTCTTCTTTGATATAAGGAGAGTAACTAAGAACAGAGTAGGGTCGAAGAGCATGAGAAGAAGATTAACATTAAACAGGGATGAGAGGTGGGAGGGAAAGGGAGAGAGAAGGGAAATTGCATGGAAATGGAAGGAGACCCTCAGGGTTATACAAAAGTACATACAAGAGGAAGTGAGGGGAAAGGGAAAAATAATACAAGGGGGACAAATGAATGACAGTAGAGGGGGCAGAGAGAGAAGAGGGGAGGGAAAGGGAGGGGAGGGGGGATAGTAGAGAATAGGAAAGGCAGCAGAACACAACAGACACTAGTATGGCAATATGTAAATCAATGGATGTGTAACTGATGTGATTCTGCAATCTGTATATGGGGTAAAAATGGGAGCTCATAACCCACTTGAATCAAAGTGTGAAATATGATATATCAAGAACTATGTAATGTTTTGAACAACCAACAATAAAAAGTTTAAAAAAAAGAAAAAAAGAAGTAAAACTAAAAACAAATCTCAGAAGGAGAACAAAAAAACATTTATGAATTCCAAGATATCTCCTTACAAGAAAGAAACAAAAAATGATATTAATTTAAATGACATTCATTAAACTTTCTCAATGGCTATCAAAGTTAACTTGTAAAACCTTGAAGTTTGAACTTCCTTAACTTCATTCACCTTGTTTTTAATCGAGACTTATTTGCAAAGTTTGAAAATATGTAAACATATATAGTACATGACCACTCACCAATGAGATATGCATCACATATTTCCAATGCATTTTGCTTCCATTCTGATTCCTCAAATGATGTAGCTGATTCAAAATTTTCACTTTCACTATCTGCAGTGTGGATATCCTATTAATGCAAAAAAAATTTAAACTGAAAAAGCAAAATACACCTCAAAATAAACAGTTCAAAGACTGCTAAGTTATTAACATAAACATCACAAAGTTCTGATGTAATTCTATAATAATCAAAACTCACTTCCTTTGAAGAAAAATATTGTGACTTTGTGGAATGTTCTGGTGATATCACGGGTTTGGAAGGACAGCTTTTATCCACCAGAGGTGAAATAACACCTGTACTACATGTAACATTTTGTGACTCTAGGAACTCATCGAAGATCATCTATGAGTTGGTAATGAGGAACTCTACCAACAGGGCCTGATTGGCATATGCAGCAAGGGAGGAAGAGATAGTAACAGGAGCCGTTGCAGGTCTTGGCCTCATGAGACATGGTCCAAATACCACCCCCAAGTTTTTTGAATTCATCAGGTTTTCTTCAGAATGGTCTACTACCCTGAAAAGAAGAACACATAAAGTATATGAGATTTGCCCATTAGAGGTCCTTAATGGTAGTTTACTATGGATTGAGAAGAGTTAAGAAAACACGGGCTATAGAAGTCTACAAAACATTTGTCAAGGGTCAAATTTGGTGGGTCTAGGGAAAGAATCATTTGTTTGATCATAATACCACACACCAAACTGAGTTTCAGATTAGGATAAAATTCATGTAAATAGAAGGAACTACTGAACTCATACCAGCAGAAGGAAAAAAAATACCCCTTAAAAAAATTGCTCCATCTTTGTATATACTCCCAGTTTCTGGAAACTGAAACATCACTGTCAATTTCTCTCACAGCCCACAGTTAGTTTTCTTTTTACAAAAATATTTTCAGTTAGTTACTTTTATTTTATTTATTTTTTTATGCAGTGCTGAGTATTAAACCTAGTGTCTCACGTGTGCTAGGCAAGTGTTCTACCACTAGTCACACTCCCAGCCCCTGATAGCTAGATTTCTAGCCTAGATGATTCTCTCCCCTGAACATCTCTCTGTTCTACTGCCACTATCGATGTTCTGGTTTTACTTCAAGCACTGGCTGCTTTTTAGTTCTATGACTATTCAAGGAGATCTGACGCTATCATGAATGGGGTAGTTTTCCTAATTTCTCTTTCAGAGGATTCATCACTGATGTATAGGAATGCATTGGATTTATGGGTATTGATTTTATATCCTGCTACTTTGCCAAATTGATTTATTAATTCTAGTTTTCTAGTGGAGTTTTTTGGATCCCCTAAGGATAGAATATCATGTCGTCAGCAAATAATGATAGCTTGAGTTCTTCTTTCCCTATTCATATCCCTTTAATTTCTTTCATCTGTCTAATTTCTCTGGCTAGAGTCTCAAGGACTATGTTGAATAGAAGTGGTGAAAGAGGGCATCCCTGTCTTGTTCCAATTTCTAGAGGAAATGCTTCCAATTTTTCTCCATTTAGAATAATGTTAGCCTTGGGTTTAGCATAGATAGCTTTTACAATGTTGAGGTATATTCCTACTATCCCTAGTTTTTCTAGGGTTTTGAACATAAAAGGGTGCTATATTTTGTCAAATGCTTTCTCTGCATCAATTGATATAATCATATGATTATTTTCTTTAATTCTATTAGTGTGATTAATTAATTTATTGATTTCTGTATGTTGAATCAATCTTGCATCCCTGGAATGAACCCCACTTGATCATGGTGCGCTATTTTTTAAATATGTTTTTGTATGGGATTGCCAGAATTTTATTGAAAATTTTTTGCATCTATGTTCATTAGAGATATTGGTCTGAAATTTTGTTTCCTTGATGTATCTCTGCCTGGTTTTGGTATCAGAATGATACTAGCTTCATAAAATGAATTTGGAGGGGTTCCCTCCTTTTCTATTTCATGGAATAATTCAATGCCCTTCAATATATGAATTGATAAATAAAATGTGGTGTATATATACACAATGGAATGTTACTCAGCATTAAAAGATAATTAAATTATGGCATTTGCAGGTAAGTGGATGAAGTTGGAGAATATCATGCTAAGTAAAGTAAGCCAATCCCAAAACACCAAAGGCCAAATGTTCTCTCTGATAAGTGGATGCTGATCCATAATGGAGATGCTGTTGTAGGAAGAAAGGGAAATTTTTTACTGGGTCAAGGGGAAGGAGGTAAGGGAAGAGGGCATGAGGGCAGGAAAGATGGTGGAATGAGACGAACATCACTATCCTAGATGCATGTATGACTGCATATTTGGCGCAATTCTATATCATGTACAACCAGAGAAATGAAAAGTTGTGCTCCATTTGTGTATAATGGATCAAAAAGCTTTCTACTGTCATGTATATCTGATTAGAACTAATAAAAAAATTTAAAATAAATTTTTAAAAAAGGAGATATGAATTACAGAAGGCCTCCCCTCCAATGCATTTTTCATATTGCTATCAGAAAGATCTATCAGGCAAATCTGAGCATGTGAAATTCCTGATTCCAAGTCTTTAGTGGGTACAGAAATAATATGGTCAACTCATCTGCCAGGTACATAGATTTTCTATCAGGCCTGTAGGTAGCTCAGTTCCTGCTACTTCTTGCTATATTATAGCCTAATGAAATTATATTTTCCAAATGTAAAATATTTTCTTGTGTCTCCATGTCTGTTACCCTCTGCCTAGTATGCTCTTCTGCACATTCTCTACCAAATCCCACTCAGTTCTTAAAATCTGACTCAAGGGCTTGCCTCCTCTGTTTTACCCCTAATCCCAAACTTCCTCTGCATGCCTTCATGCTGTGCACAGCTACTAGAAAAAGGATGACGCTGTACTGTGGTTATATACAGATCTGTCCCCCAAGATGATGAGCCCACAAAGAGAAACCCTGTGTTTCCATGCTGGTTTGCCCAGCCAGAGCCTGGCATAAAGGGGGCATCTGAGGGAACAGTGTTGGCTGCATGAACATATATTCAATGTCTCCGTTTCCCAACACAGAATAAAAATATCATAAAAAATGAAACAATCATTTTGAAAACAATATCACAACAGTATAAATGTACTTAATACTATTGCACTGTACAATTTAAAATGGTTAAGACGGTATAAAAATTCATACCGTTTAAGATGTATGATAAGGTAATGAAGACTGTTAAAATTTGATGTTGGCAATTGTCTTAGAAGGACCTTGCTTTTTTAGAAGAATTCGGTTTATTTTTACACACATATTTGGGTATGTTTTGTCCTTAGGGTTATCATTTTTGGTATCTTGCTCTTCATTAATATGTTGGATCTCTTGTGCAAGGTCCATAAATTCCTTGTACCATGGGAATAAAATCAATGGTTCTGGGAGCTAAAGAAATAAAATTACATTAAAAATTACATTACATTACATTAAAAATATCTCTTTTTTTGTTAAAAATCAACAATTAGTGAGAGTTACTCAAATGATTTTTTTTTTATCATTTCAGTGTACCTATGGCTACTTGATGTCCTATATTATCTGTAGAAGGTTTGGGTGTTGCCCTGTGATCAGTTTGTATCCTCACCACTCTGGGGTTTGAAGCAAGTCACTTAACCTCTTGGAGCTTTAGGTAATAATGAAGGCTACTCTCTAACACTATTGAAAGAATTGAGCAGTTTCCCACATAAAAGTCTTGGACATACAAAATTCCTAAAACAGAATGCAAGTTTATCATATTGGACCCAATTCATCTCCTCTCCCTTACTGGCTAATAAAAGAAATAAAGGATGACACATTATGAGACTTATAGTCATTCAAAGGTATCAACCTCCATTTCTCAGTTGAGGTATCTGTAAAATGTGATTAAAGAGTTATCAATACTTTCCTGAAATAACATTGTAGATCCAGCAATTAATACTTAATTTCTTTCTCTCCTGTAACCCCACTAAAATACAGTAGGCCAATGAGGACTAGGAAAATAGAGAAAACATAAGCAAAAATTCACAAATAGAAGAGCAGATTAACAAGTCCTGATGCAACAGTTCCAAGAAAGCTGACCCCTTATCATTCAACATGATTTTCAGAATCCTAAAGGGACTTGGACAATAAGTATCAGGTCCTCTGACCTTGGGGTAGGGTGCAGGTGGGCCAGCTGAGACAGCTTAGCTCTCTATAGAATCCTGTCTCTACTCCATGTTCTCGAGCAATCTCCTTCCTAAAAATCTGGAAATGTTTTCTCTGGGCAACATGATACAGAGGCTCTCTGAATGGGGGCAATGCCAAACCTAAGGAACAGAGAGGTGACTGTCTGAAAATGGGGATTTGTTGGCTGTATGCACACTGAATGCACAGATCCTGCAATCATCGTTCCCACCCTGGCTCCCACAGTATTGGTACCATACATCTAGGCAAGGAAAACCCTTTTCCAGGGGGGATCAAACCAGTCCAAGAGCAGGGAACTAGAGACATGTAATCAGGCATATATCAAACGGTCCATCTAGATCACTTTATAATAAAGTTCCAAGTTTTTTTTTTTTTTTTTTTTTATGATGGTGGCCAATTCAACATTTATTTTTTTTAAAATTTTTTATTGTTGGTTGTTCAAAACATTACAAATTTCTTGACATATCATATTCCACACTTTGATTCAAGTGGGTTATGAACTCCCACTTTCACCCCATACACAGATTGCAGAATCACATCAGTTACACATCCATTGATTTACATATTGCCAAACTAGTGTCTGTTGTGCTCCGCTGCCTTTCCCATCCTCCCCCCTCCCCCCTCCCCAAGTTCCAAGTTTTTAAAAAGCCTTGATGTGTTCAAGAGCTTCCAAAGAGATTTCAAGTCCAAAATCTAACATAACTAGACATAATTAAAGACAAAAATCAAAATGGGTATAAAAAAACAAATTGAAGGTCTAAAACTATGCTGTCAATATGCTGACCACTAGTCATATATGGTGAAAAAGTACTGGAAGTACAACTGATCAAAATTAAGATGTGCTCTAAATGAAAAAAATAGATACTAGATTTCAAATACTAAGAGCTCAAATATAAATCAATAAATAAATATCTCATAATTTTAAAATAATATTCAAAATGTTAAATAATATATTAAAATTAACTTTACCTATTTTTAAAATTTTATATGGCTATAGAAAATTTAATGTTATATATGAGGGTCACATTGTATTTATACAGAGGGTTTAGAGGCTAAATAGAGAAAAGAACCCTTACAAAAAAACTATGACTATCCACAGGAAAATAACATGATATAGTCATTTTAAAAAAATGTTATCAAAGGAATAGAAAATCATAATTCTTGAAAATTAAAATATGATCTCAGGAATGAAGTAATTTATATTAGTCAAGAAGATAAAGCTGAGGAAATGTCTTAGAAAGTTATTGAAGAAAGAAAGAAGAAGAATAGAAGAAAGGTAAGGGAACTAGAGAACCAGTATGGGTTATTGAGTATGCAAACAAGAGCTTCAACTAGAGAGCACAAAGAAAGAGGGGGAAATGGGCAATAAAAATCAAGAAAAGTTCAAAGAACTAAAGCACTGACAACTATCAGAGCTCATGGAGTGTCCAGAATAGTGGATGGAAATATATCTACATCATTATTCACCACTGTAAAATCTTAGAATAATGTGGCATGGGAGAGATTCTATTAGCTATAGAGGGACAAAACAATAGGCACAGAGTTAGGAATGAAATAAGATGGATTCACTGTGTGAACAGAACAACAACAACAACAAAAAAACCTTGCCTTCAAAATTCAGAGGAAAAAGAATTTCCAGCCTACAATACTAAAAAGTCCCACACTATCTACACTAGTCCATTTCTGTCAAGACAGTAGGAAAACATTTACAGAGAACAGGTTTCAAATATTTAATCCTACTTAAAGGACAAACATAACCAAAACAGAATACCCCCCAAACAAGGAAAACAGGAGAGGTGTTCCATCATGAAAGAGAGGACAGGAGAATGATCTCAGGATGACAGCTAATAACCAAATTAAAAAGGATCTTCAAGGGAGCAAAAGAACAACAGAGAAGGACAGATCAAGGACTTATCAGCATGAATCTATCATTATCTCTTCATTTTCACCCAGGGATAGATGCTAGCTGGATCTGACCCAAATCATTTTGTACTTGGCTCATGACAAAATGCCAATTAAGTTCCTGTAACTCCTGTGTAAGCCACTGCCTAAAGCCAGCAACATCACTTCACTCCACAGATGTGTGTGTGTGTGTGTGTGTGTGTGTGTGTGTTTACCTATTCCCACAAACTGCAGGTATAACAGTGAACATAGAAAATGACAATATAGGACAGCCCACTCCCTGACCATATTTCTCCTAGACTTCTAGTATCCACCTTATAGGAAGAGTTATGCCTGATGCCCCAAATATTATGAACTTCATGGCCTTGCCTACTAACCTCTCAAAATAGCTATTTTGAAACATCACTGAAGGCAAAGCTAGACTATGATCTAGATACTGTCCTACTTATTGAATATTCCTAACAGTGTGAACACTGGCCTTTACTTATACAGATACATTTATGCTTTTAGTCAGTGTTCTAAAAAAGATAACAAAAACTTAATGAGTGTTATTTATTCCTGTATGTTTATCCCTTTAACATGGTTAGGAGGGACCTCCAAGATGGAGTTGGGAGGCTGCAACATGGAAGAGGTACATGGAAGTCTTGTACAAGGAATAGTAATATTTTATTTTCTTAAGTTGAATTTGGTTTTATTATTGTTGTTCTTTAAATTGTACGTATATTTTATATACATCTTATGATCTGTACATTAATAATGAGAAAAACATCAATATGGGAGTATCAGTGGAGTGGAGTGGGGAGATAAAGGGAGGAAAAAAGAGGACCAAAGTAGAGTGAGTCAGATCTATGCATGTATGAAATTGTCAGGATGAACCTAGCTACTATGTATAAATATAATGCTCTAATCAAAAAAATAGAAAGACATCAACATAATCTGTGCCAATGAAAATATATGAAATATAAAATATATTTTTGCTCTTTTTATTTGATGTAGTTTACAATAAAAACTTTACCTTTCGAAGGTATAATTTTAAGGCTTCACAGATGTCATGTGAATTAAATTCTGACATGTCTACCAAATGCATTCCATTCTCCAAAGCTTGACACAGTTTTGCAGTTTTTGCTTTGTTTCCACTGACACAATAAATTCCCTTGAATAGAAAAAAAAAATGATGCAAAATTCTATTTAAGTACAAAGGGCTAAATTTAGACATCTAAACATATTTGATGTATCTCCTTCAATTTGTATTAGTATTTTAGGAAAAAAAAAGTTTAAGTCAAATAAATTAACATTTCCCAAATAAATGTGAATAAATTCAGTTATTAAAAACTGAGAGTATTGATTTTCTTAAAGTCTCTTTTTCATTAAAACAAATCACACAGGCATTATGTTTTAACAACATACCTGTAAACACAAGGCTCTCTTTTCAATCTCTGAAGCACATATTTTGAGTATAAAAGGAATGCCATCTGGCTCCTTTTTTGTAACTCGTGTGAATTCTGCTCCAAATAAGTGTGTTTTCCCCAGAAGTTTCCGGTGACCGCAAAAGATAACTAAGTTTTCCATATATTTATGATGACAAACAAGGAGACACTACAAGAAAATGATATTTTAAAACTGATTAACTCACCCTAAAACTATTCAAAACTAAGCAAACTACAGCCAGACTAATAACAACAAAAATGAGTTAAAAAGTATTACTTGTGGTTTATGAAATACATTTAACAGTAAAACAAAGTAGAAAACTATAGAAGATAAACTGTGGGACTTTATTAAAAATGTACTGGCAGAGCCAGGTGTGATGGCATATGCCTATGATTCCAGCTACTTGAGGGGTTGAAACAGGAAGATCACAAGTTGAAGGCCAGCTCAACATAGAAAGACCCTCATTTCAAAACACAATTTAAAAAGGGGTGGGAATATCGCTCAGGGGTAGATTGCTTGCCTGGCATGCACAAGACCCTGAGTTTAATTCCCAGGAGTATAAACAACCAATTTATATATATATTTAATACATGTGTGTGAATACATACACATCTCCTAATAAGTAAAACCATAACAAAAAAAGTATATAGCAAAAAAATAAGGAGGCCAATGTGATTCCAAAAAGGTCTTACCTCCTTACATTTAACACCTTGGAACACTACAATGCCTTCACAATATCTGCATTTTGAGGGGGATTTCAATTTTCGGAACTTGTGAGTAACAGCTGCCTTTGACATCAATGGTTTCTTAAATGCTCCAAGGGAACTGGGTTCTTATAACAGAAATATAAGAAGGGTAAAATGACAAAAAAAAATATACTACATGATATTGTACTTGGAATAATTTTTAGACTTTGAGATTATTCATATATTATGGAAAGCTGTTATTTTGAGTTTTTAACATGAAAAAAAATCTCCTTTATAGATCTCTTTTATAAAACACAAACTTTTACTTAACATTTTATTCATGAGTAAAAATCACCATCAAACCAATAAAATTTTTAAGATACTATGGCATAATGTTTTTAGAATCAGCACATTTAAGCCAGGAACAATGGTGTATGCCTGTGATCCTAGTAACTCAGGGGGCTAAGGCAGGAGAATCACAATTTTGACGCCCACCTCAGCAACTCAGTGAGACACTGTCTTGAAATGAAAAATGAAAAAGGCTGAGGATGGCAGCTCATTTGATAGAGTATTCTGGGTTCAGTCCCCAGTACTAGGAAAAACAAGAATCAGCATATTTATACTTAATAATATTAACATGCCCTTTACACAGTTGGTAAGTATGTTCATAGGTGGCATATGAATGCTATAAATGTTTCAAAGAAATACAATTACATGAGGCGAGTATGTTAGAATTATTTACATTAAGGATAAAGCTCCTCTTAATTCATTATAAAATTACAGGCAATCTAGCTTATTATATTTTAATATTATATTGGTATTACAGGTATCAAATGTACAAAATTAATTTATGAGAGTCTAATTTGAGTCACTAAGGTAACTGACTTTACTTTTATATATTTCGACACCCAAAACATTCCTTATTCTCAAGAAGTACACTGAATCTGCTCTTCCTGCTTGGTTTCTTATACTCTTTCTTTCAAAGGAGATTTCTCAGACTTTCTCAGGCATGCTTCCTTTTAACAGTAAGTCATTGTACTGGGTTTATAAAGAAGACCAGACCTAGCCTGCTATTTTAATACCATGCCAATACATCTCAGATCTACTAATTTTGTTGCTATTTGTGTGTGTGTGTGTGTGTGTGTGTGTGTGTGTGTGTGTGTGTGTGTGTGGGTGGTGCTGGGAATTGAACCTATGACCTTGTGCATGCTAAGCAAGTACTCTACCACTAAGCTGTTATTCCTAACCCTGCCACTTATTCTTCTATTTGTATTTCAGATAACTGATTAGTACATTATCAACTAATATTTGAACATAATTACTGGGATATATTTAAGTTACTGTGTGATGCTTTTGTTTATTACACAGCAAAGTAATGGTTCTTTAAATTTATACTATCTTTCAGATCTTATGAGATGCTACTACTTCAACTAGTTTAATGGGTTTTCATTCAGGTGAATACAATATAATACCAGCTTCTAAAGGGGAAGGTGGCTCTCTTTCATCTAAATCATCTGCAGAAGGCATGGTTCCACTGAATGGAGTTTGTGGAAGTTTTTGATGAAAGTCTCCTAAAAGAAAATTGTTGATACCATTGCCTGGCTATTCATTTTAGAACAGAAATGGGAAATTACAATATTTTTGGAATTATGCAAGTCACACTATTTTATTAGCTTCAATCCAAAAATTTGCTTCCATTCTTATACTCTAGATAACAGGGAATAACGATGCTCATTCCTTCTTGGGAACAAAAGGAATTTAACTAAATTTATCTGACTTTTCCAAATAAATTTAAAACTTAGGATCATATATTCCTATGAGAACTTACTGCCAACTTCTGATAGAAAGTATTAGAGGTTGTAAGCTTCACAAAGATAGGTAGTATCTAGGGGCTGGAATTGTGGCTCAGTGGTAGAGCACTTGCCTAGCATGTCCAAGGCTCTGGGTTTGATCCTCAGCACCACATAAAAATAAATAAATAAAATAAAAGTATAAAAAAGGTAGTATCTTATATTCATGTTCTATATCTAATATCTGACAGAGTGGCTAGCAAAATAGTAAAGTTGTCATTAAATGTTTATTAAATTATTAATAAATGTACACAATACAATCTAAGGCCTTCTAAAATATACAAAAATTATCTGAACCCAATAGTAAAATTAAATTATGTTATTAGTAAATCAGGAGATAGGAAACAGGGAGAACCCAGGGATCTCTAGCCAAGAGCTGAAATCACAAGTTCAAACTATGTCACAGGACACTACTATGTATATATCAAAGCATGTTTGGAAGTAGACTGACTAGCAGAGATTTACTCTGCTGAAATTATAAACAGGTCTACAACTGAGTAAAGAATTCACTTTAACTCAAGGTCTTTAAACAACCTTAGCTTCAGTTAGTAACACTTTTCATAAATGATTTTAAGCAATACCCTCTTCTCAAAAGGATTTTTCTGTTCAATATGCTCACAGGTGGGTGTCTAGTTTTTACTTTGAATGTGTTCCCAATGACTAAAAAATCACAAGTTCACATGTTCCATTTTAGAACTACTCTAATTATAAAACAGTTCCCTTATATTATTGAACAAAAATCTGCCTCTGTATGAATCCCAGTCTTTGGACATATTTTTTTTCTCACAGGGGCAAACAAGAACTCTAATTCATTTCATTCCATTTCATTCCATGTCCTTAAGTTTCTTTTCTCAAGTAAGGCATCTCTCAGTCTCACCCATTTATCATGAGATAGAAATTCCAAATTTTTGCCTTCATCACATGACATCTACAAGATTCCAAATGGGTTAAGGGTTGCTCTAGATTAGGTCTTAATTTCTGGCACTACCTATAATATTCAGTTAAATATTTAGGCTCGAGAATGTCCCTTGAATAGAGGTAATGGGAAATGAGAAAGTAGCACCTGTTAATCAATCTACAAACCTCAGTGCTTCATGGCAAAAATTCTAACTTTAAATACAAGACATTAATCCGAATGTATAAAACTGTGCAATATGTAAAATACTTTAAAAATGGCTTTAGAATTTGATGAGGTCAAACCCTAAAACATCCCCATCATGAGTCTAGGAGGAAGGCAGATAGCCAGAAAGGACTATAGCAGTCTTTGGTGGAAGAATGTGGAAGCAAGAATCTCCTGGCTTTAAATGCTACTTCTCCTGCTAGCTATAAAGCCCATGGTGAATTATCCTCTTTGATATTACTAAGAGGGAGTTCAAAATATTTGCTCTATGAGGATTTTGAGACTATTTATATCATAGTACCTTAAAGCACATTTGTAAAAAAAATAGCAATAATCAATCATAGGCTCAAGGATTGGCATAATGGAATTGTTTATTATAGTAATTACTGCAAAACAATTCAAAAGATCAATCATGATATTCAAGTTCACGGACTAGAATACAGTAGTAAAAATAAGGCCAACTATTCACATTAACATAACATGCATGAATTAAGTCACAAAATAGTATGATTGAATTTGAACAACATCCAGAAGAGGTCAAAACTCTACTACATATAGGTATTAAAAACATTTGAAATATCTACAGAATGATTTTAAAATAGTCAGGATAATGGTTTATGCTGGTGGGAGCTAAGGCAGTGTAATCAAGAAGGAGTACTCAGGGTGCTTCTAATGTCCTAATATTTTTATTGAGGGTCTGTTTCATTCTCTTTCTTTAATCTGTATATATATATATATATATATATATATATATATATATATATATATATATATATATATTCTCATCTATATTTGAGACACTTCATTATAAAAATAAGTTAGTTATAAATATTCCCCAAATGATTATTTTAATAATTTCATTGAATTTTACTGCTAGACTGAAATATTTATTTACGTGGACTTATAGATTCTGAATCCAAGGATCCAGATTCACTGCTCCCTCAAGTACTCTAAGTCACTAAACATCCCAAATGTTCATGATCTTATGAAAGAAGATCTTATGCATGTGAGGCAACCACTCTACCAACTGACCTATATCCCCTGCACCACAGATGCCCTTCAACAGATGAATGGATAAAGAAACTGTGGTATACGTACACAATGGAATATTACTCGGCATTAAAAGAGAATAAAATTATGGCATTTGCAGGTATAAATGGATGAAGATGGAAAATATCATGCTAAGCAAAGTAAGCCAATTCCAAAAATCCAAAGGCGAAATATTCTCTCTGATAAGTGGATGCTGATCCATGGAGATGGACAGGGGTGGGGTACAGATGGGAAAAATGGAGGAACTTTCATTGGGCCAAGGGGAGGGTGATGGGGAAGGGGCATGGGGACAGGAAAAATGATGGAATGAGATGGACATCATTACCCTAGTTACATGTATGACTGCACATATGGTGCAACACTACATAGTATACAACCAGAGAAATGAAAAGTTGTGCTGCAATTGTGTACAATGAATCAAAATGCATTCTGCTGTCATATATACTAAAAAGAACCATCTTTGGGCTGGGGTTGGGGCTCAGTGGTAGTTCACTTGCCTGGCATGTGTGAGGCACTGGGTTCAATTCTCAGCACCGCGTATAAATAAATAAAATAAAGATCTATCAACAACTAAAAAATATTTTTAAAAATGAACCACCTTTAAGAAAAAAATATTTAAAGTCAAAACTTAGCTAAGAGGTAGATTTCATAAGGTAAAATAGTGACATTACATAAAATGAGACAATTCAGATTTGTTTAACAATGACCAATTATGGACTTTAAGGCATGCATGGTGGTTACAATCATGACTAGGTCTCACGGAGTTACCATTATAAAGCCTGATTTTCTGGTTCTAGAGCTCCAGTTCATTTAATGACCAATGAACAATTTGCTCTTTTATAAACCTGTATTCTCTTCAGAGTGAAAAACACCTGTTAGGGGATAGGGTTGTAGCTCAGTGTTAGAGCACTCTCCTAGCACGCATGAGAAACTGGGTTTGATCCTCAGCACCACATAAAAAATAAATAAAATAAAGCTATTGTGTCTAACTACAAATGAACAATAAATATTTTTAAAAAAAGAAAGAGAAAGAAAGAAAGAAAGAAAGAAAGAAAGAAAGAAAGAAAGAAAGAAAGAAAGAAAGAAAGAAAGACAAACACCTGTTAGATCTCCATTGTTGGAGTGATTATAACCAGTGATTTGAAAAAAAAAAAAAATTAACCTTCAAGTGAATCACCTGGGAGATCTTGTTCAAATACAAAGTCTGGATTGAAACTCAATCTGTCCTCTTCAATTTTATTACAACTGTCAGGAAGGCACACAACATCCTTTAGAGTGAGAAGGGCCACATCTGGACATCTGGGAACTATTTGTTAATGGTTTATTTACATTCCTAAGAAAAAGCAAATAAAGCTCAGCACTAACAATAAATCTACTTTGTACTATAGTCAGAAAAATTTGTTGATTTAATATATGTAGAATAATTAACTAAATACAATGAACAAACTGTTACATGGTTCAGCTTTTTTAAGGAGATATGGATAAAAATTTATTTTCACAGTTGAAACATTGATAGAAATAGCAACAGTCAGTAATGCATGTTATGATTAAACTTTTGTAGTATCATCTCAGTGGAAAATATAGGTTAAATTTTGTGGACATTCAAAATGTGTATGATATGATTGTCATTTGCCATTCCCAAAGGATTTTTAAGTCTCACAGAGTGAGGTCAGTATCAAAATGGAAAGCTTTACTCTCAAGTGAGACTTACTAAGAAACCACAAAATAATACAAATAAAATTTTCCAGAAATTTTTAAAGTTAATTCTATCAATATTAGAAAATATACCTCTTTATACCACATAGGAACTTAGTAAATGTTTTATTTCTAGAAATTCATCTAGATATTAATTCTTACCCATCAACTTTTTCTTCTTCAGTTGACTTTGTAGCCTTCACAAATTCACTGTACTCTTGGCCTGGATCATAAAGTTTGGCGCTATCACAGTGAAAGACTAAACTGTTTGCAAGGGAGGCAGCCTGCAAGTGCTGCATCTGGAACAGATTAACTGTTACCTATCATCACAGACACAAAAGGCAGAAAAGACTTGTGATATACAGAATGCATTATAAATAAATGTACATTGACTTCAATGAATGAACCAATAAAAACGGGCACACAAGTGAAACAGCTCTGCATACCACTGTACACATGGTATATTGCCCAATATTATGAAAGATAAAGATTGTAAACTAAAAGAGAAGTTTGAATCTAATATCTAGGTGTGCTCATTTGCTACAAAACTGTTTTTAAACTGTGAAGTTTAAAAAATACAAGCCATGTCCCTGATGGTTCACAATTTGAGGATCCATAGCTCTGTACCCTGATGGTCTGACCACACTGCCTAAACTTACTTGCATGACCATGATGATAAAGTTATTTATAACCAGTGATTTGAAAAAAATTAACCTTCAAGTAAAATCACCTGGGAGATCTTGTTCAAATGCAAAGTGTGGATCGAAACCCAAGATTCTACATTCCTTATAGGCTCCCAAAGTAATGGCAATGTGACTAGTTCAAAGACCTTATTTTTAGAGGAAAGGCTTTCTAGAATTTTATTTCTGCATCAGTTCAAAGGAGATCAAAGAATTATATTGTTCCAATAGGATTATGTGCAAATAAATAACTTAATGTAGACAAGCAGTTTAATACACTGGTATATAAATACTTAATCTTAAGTATCATTAACTATTTATTATTTGAGGTGAAAGGATTTTTGTGAAAGGTAAACAGCCTAAATGACTTACAAGGTAATTTCAAATCCTGGGATGTTATAATCCTATTCCATTATTTTATACTTCTGTAAGCTATATCATTAATTAATCAAAATTTGGTAAATGAGAACTGGGGCTATAGCTTAGTGGCAGAGCGCTTGCCTAGCATGTATGAGGCACTGGGTTCAATCCTTAGCACCACATAAAAAATAAAATAAAATAAAGGCACACTGTCCATCTATAACTATAAGGAATTTTTTAAATTTGGTAAATGAATGTAACACAATTTTAAATACCCATAACATTTTAATGGTTTCTGATTCAGATGCAGTAATCTCACTATCCCTTGGTCTATATTGAATTTGCTCAAAAACCCTAGTCAGAATGCATAAATCAGCTGTCTAAGAACTCTGAAAAGAAAATGGTAGCAGGTAGAAAGTAGCAAATAAACCACAATCCAATCCTGCCCCCACCCCAATCACATACCAGCCTAGACTTGGCCCCTACTCAAAAACAGCTTGAGTCCCAAAAGTGTAAACAGGGTATGGACAGAAAGATCTCCAAGAGAGATCTTCTCTTGTCCAAGGAACAAAAAAAGGGCATGGAGTAGGAGATATGACTAAAAGAGTAGGTCATAACCCTGGTTTCTTTGGTGGGTTTATTTCCTCTCCTGCTCCAGTGCCCAAAGAAGCATAAACCCCTAAGATGCAATCCTGTCCTGTGGCAGCAGGTGATGTGAGTAGAAGTGGAACAGAAACGTCGGAGGGAATCCTTTATGACAAGATGAATTGTGCTCCAATGAGTGAGTGGATTTGAAATTCTTCTTGTTTTTCTTTATTCTCCCCTTATTTAATGACTGAGAATTGATGCCCCTGGCTTCCTGGAGGATAGCAGAGTAGGCAGGTACATTTTAGTTTCCCAGTTAGAAGATTAAGAGGGAGGCACACAGGAGGTGGAGAGTGAATCTAACTAGATCAAATTCTGTTCAACTTAAAAAAAATGAATTTTCAATTCAGGCTATAAACAGGATAAAAAGGTCACAGAAAGTGTGGTGAGCCGTTCCTATAGACCGTGGCCACCATTAGAAGATGGCGCCGGCTTCCACTGTGGCCTGTGATAAACAACTCCTTTTTTGGAGAGTTGGCACGTAATCCCTTATCACCCTATGAGAAAGCTCCACGTGGCAGCTTTGCATTGGGGCTTGAGATGCTTTATTAAGGCTGGGAGGGGCATCCGAGAGAGAGAGAAGAAGAAATATCAAGGACCTGAATAAACTGCTGAAAGAAGATTCCTGAGTTGCGTCTTCCTTGCGGGCAAGGGGTCGCGACAAGAAAGTATTACTGAAAATGTGTTGGATATCATTTAATACTACTCGTCACACAAAGAACCAGGAAAATCTCAACTACTCACAAGGGAAAAGACAGTGAACAGACATCAACACAGATGGTGCAATTATCAGATGAAGACTCTAAAGCTGCTATGATAACATGGTCAAGAAGTGAGGATAATCAATCTTGAAACCTGAACAGAAGTCTCAGCAGTGAAACAGAAGATCCAAAAAAGAAACAAAAGGGAATTTTTCTACTAAAATTTTTATTAAAGGATTATATAGGAAAATGAAGTCAGTGAACCTGAGACAGATACATAGGACAATAAAGATGCCCATCAACTTATAATTACTTCCTGAAAAATCCAACTTAAGTTGAAAATATACTTAAAACCCACTGTAAAGTTGTAAAATCTTAGGCTGAACCATAGTAAGTTGGGTACTGTTTGTAAAAACAGTTAAAGGGGAAAAGATTGGAGAAAAAAATAGGATCAGCCAGAACTGTGAGAGCACCTGAGTCACTTGAGTTTTAGAGAAAGAAAGTGCTACAAACAAAAATATTTGAGAAAAAACATAGCTGAAACCTTGTCAAAATTTGCAATGATCAAATGTGTAGATTCAAGAAATTCAGTGAATCCAAAACAGGAAAAACTCAGCAAAATCTATGTATACAGATATCTTAGCCAAACTGCTTAAAGGCAAACACAGAGAGAATCAAACCTTGGAAGCAGGGTTGGGGATGTGGCTCAAGTGGTAACACACTTGCCTGGCATGCGCAGGGCGCTGGGTTTGATCCTTAGTATCACATAAAAATAAAATACCCATGTTGTGTCTACTGAAAACTAAAAAATAAATATTAAAAAAAAATTCTCTCTCTAAAAAAAAAACTTGGAAGCAGCCAAAGAAAAGCAACACAAACCATACAAGGAACAATGACACAACTGACTATGGATTTCTTCTGAGAAACCATGGAGGCCAGAAGGCAGTGGAACAACATTTTTAAAGTGGTGGGGAAAAAAAACAACAACTGAATTGTATATTTATAACTCAATATACAGTGAAAATGTTCTTTAGAATTAAGGACAACATGAAGGTATTCTTAAATGAAGGATAATTTAAAAAATTGTGACCAGCAGACTTGCTATGAAAGAAATGGTAAGGGAAGTTCTGTTTACAGAAGAAAAACATTACCAGACAGAAGATGGAACTATAGGAATGAAAGGGAAATAAACAGAATGGAAAGTATCTGGACAAATATCATATACTACTTTCCTTCTCTTCTTTATAATACATATGACTTTTAAGCAAAAACAATTAAGATGGCCTGGTGAGATCTTTAATGTAAAAACACATATCAACCACAATCCTCAATGGTTAAGGGGACTTATATAGTGGAAAGGTTTCTACATTCTACCTGAAGTGGTAAAATATTAGTTCTCAGCGAACTGTGAAAAATTACAGACAGTTATCCCTCAGTATCCATCTGGGAGGGTTTAAGGATATCCCTCAGATACCCAAATCTCAGATGCTCAAACCCCTTATATAAAATGGTATAGATTTGTGTATAATCTATGCATACTCTCCAAATACTTTAAAGAAGATTTGTAGATCACTTATAGTATATAATACAATACAAATGCTATGTAAATTGTTCTTATACTATATTGTTTAGAGAATGATATAAAGAAAGTCTTTTTATGTTCTACAGTATAGATGTGATTTTTTTTCTGAATCCATGGATGTGGAATCCATACATACAGAGGATCATATTCACATAAAAATACTGCAATTCTTAAATCAAAACTACTCTAAGATACCATCTCACTCCAGTTATAATGGCAGCTATTATGAAGACAAACAACAATAAGTATTGGCGAGGATGTGGGGGAAAAGGCACACTAATACATTGTTGGTGGGACTGCAAATTGGTGCAGCCAATATGGAAAGCATTCCTTGGAAAACTTGGAATGGAACCACCATTTGACTCAGCTATCCCTCTCCTCAGTCTATACGCAAAGGACTTAAAAAAGCATACTACAGGGACACAGCCACATCAGTGTTTATAGCAGCACAATTCACAATAGCTAAACTGTGGAACCAACCTAAATGCCCTTCAGTAGATGAATGGATTAAAAAATGTGGCATATATACATAATGGAATATTACTCAGCAATAAAAGAGAATAAAATCAAGACATTTTCAGGTAAATTGATGCAGCTGGAGAAGATAATGCTAAATGAGGTTAGCCAATCCAAAAAAAAAAAAAAATGGCAAATGTTTTCTCTGACGTAAAGTGACTGACTCATAGTGGGGTAGGGAGAGGGAGCATTGGAGGAATAGATGAACTCTAGATAGGGCAGAGTGGTGGGAGGGGAAGGGAGGAAGCATGGGGTTAGCAATGATGGTGGAATGTGATGGACATCATTATCCAAAGTACATATATGAAGACATGAATTGGTGTGAACATACTTTATATACACACAGAAATATGAAAAATTGTGTTCTGTATGTGTAATAAGAATTGTGATGCATTCCGCTGTCATGTATTTAAAAAATAAAAGCAATTAAAAAAAAAAACAAATACTGCAATTCCTAGTATAACCAACTAAAGTATATATGTGTACAATACGATATAATAAAAACCCAACAGATAAATTAAAAGGACAAAACGTAGATGCACATTTTAAGTTAAAATGCAATTCTGATAAATGACTAAATTAAATGTATAATTAAAAAAATGTAGTTCAAGAAAATTATCAATTCAACCAACAGAAGATAGCAAAATGGAAATAGATTAAGAAAATACAAGGTATAAACAGGAAAGAAATTAAAAGGACCTACATATGAACATATATTTAAATTAAATATAAATGGACTAAGCACTTAAGAAAGTATACACTAACTATAGTTTATATAACAAACTTACTTTAAATACAATGATAAAGTTAAAAATGAAAAAATGGAAAAAGATATATCACTTTCAAAAGAAAATTGAAATAACTCTATCAATATTACATAAATTAATCTAAAAAGCAAGGAAATTTACCAGGACAAGTAGACATTTCATAAAGATAAAAGGATTGATTTATCAAGATCCTATAACCATTGTTAATGTGGAAATAACCAACAACATAGCTCAAAATACATAAAAACTGAAGGAATTAAAAATACACAATATGTTCAAGTCTTCAAACTCTTTTCTCAGCAATTGATGGACAGATATATTTAAAAGTAATCAAGAATACACAAGAAATAAATTACACTATAAACCAAGAAGAACTGACACTCAGGAAACACTCCAGTCAACAATAGAATGTGCATTCTTTTCAAGTACACATGTGGAATATTTATTATTAATCTTTTAAAAGAAACAGTTTTTAATTTCACTGATTTTTCTTTTCCTTTTTCAGTTCATTGATTTTTCTACTTTTTAATCTTTGTTTGTACTTGACTCAATCCTGAGTCATAAAACAAACCAAAACAAAGTTAAAAGAATTGAAATCATGAAAAGTATTTCTTCCACCATAATGAAATTAAACAGGAAATCGGTATCAGAAAAATACTGATTTTTCTGGAAATCAGTATCCAGAGAAATCCTCAATTACTTGAAAAATTAAACAACAAACTTTACATTATCCTTACACTGAAAATTAAGTCTTAAGGAAAATTAGAAAATATTTTGACCTAAACAAATGGGAAATTACATTTCAAATTTTATGAGATTCAGTTAAACAATTATATAGAAAAAGTTAAAGCATTAAATATTTTTACTAGAAAATCAGGTCTCAGTAAACAACGTAGCTCCTATCTTTAAGAAACTTAAAAAAAAAGGTAAAACAAACCCAAAGCAAACAGAAATAAAGAATAAAAATCAGAAATCAATAAAACTTAAAAGAAAAATCAATGCAAATAAAAATTGTTTTTAAAACAATTTTTTGAATATATAAATAAAGTTTATAAACGTGGAGCCAGATTAACCAGAGAGAAAAACCTGCCAGTGCATAAGAGGGGAGATAAGAAGAGCAGATACAAATGATCTACATCAGAAACAAAAGAGGAGAGATCACTACAACTTATAGAGACAATAAAAGGATAAGGAAATTTAACAACCTATGCACATAAATTCAGCAATTTAAGATGACAGGCCCAATTCCAGGTAAGTCACAAACTACCAAAATTCACCTAAGAAAAAATAATTAACTTGAATAGTATTTTAAAGTTGAATATGTAGTTTAAAAAAAAAAAAAAAAAAAACCTTCCTAAAAAACAAATCCCAAGCCCAGATACTTTCACCAGGGAATAGTACCAAACAGGAAATAACACGTATTTAATACAAACTCTTTTAGAAAACAGAACAGGAGGGAACAATTCTCAACTCATTTGTTTTATGAAACAGGAATTACCCTACACTAAAACCAAACAAGAATGGAAAGCAACGCATCTCAGAGAGACAATTCATCTCCAGGTATGTAAGAACTCAAAAAACTTAACACCAGGGGCTAGGGTTGTGGCTCATTGGTAGAGTACTTACTTGCCTTAAAGGTGTGAGGCACTGGGTTCAATTCTCAGCACTGCGTATAAATAAATAAAATAAAGGCCCATTGACAACTAAAAAAAAAAAAAAATTAAAAAAAAAAAGAAACAAAACTTAACACCAAAAAACCAAATAACCCAATCAATAAATGGACTAAGGAACTGAACAGACACCTTACAGAAAAATAAATACAATGGGTAGAGGGAACTGGGACCAAACACAGAGCAGGCCCAGCGGCCTGCTGAGGGGCAGAGCCGCCCCCCACCCCCCTCGCCTGCCAGGTAGGGGAAGGGTGACCACCGACAGAAAAGGCCCAGTGGCCCGCGGCGGGACAGAGCTTCCAATCACTCCTGCAAGGTAGGCGGGCCTGCGACCCACCGGCAGAAGAGGAGCAGCCGCCTGCTGAGAGGCTGAGCCGCCCCCTCCCCCTGCGCCGGCATAGTAGAGGGAACTGGGACCAAACACAGAGCAGGCCCAGCGGCCTGCTGAGGGGCAGAGCCGCCCCCCACCCCCCTCGCCTGCCAGGTAGGGGAAGGGTGACCACCGACAGAAAAGGCCCAGTGGCCCGCGGCGGGACAGAGCTTCCAATCACTCCTGCAAGGTAGGCGGGCCTGCGACCCACCGGCAGAAGAGGAGCAGCCGCCTGCTGAGAGGCTGAGCCGCCCCCTCACCCTGCGCCGGCATAGTAGAGGGAACTGGGACCAAACACAGAGCAGGCCCAGCGGCCTGCTGAGGGGCAGAGCCGCCCCCCACCCCCCTCGCCTGCCAGGTAGGGGAAGGGTGACCACCGACAGAAAAGGCCCAGTGGCCCGCGGCGGGACAGAGCTTCCAATCACTCCTGCAAGGTAGGCGGGCTGGCGACCCACCGGCAGAAGAGGAGCAGCCGCCTGCTGAGAGGCTGAGCCGCCCCCTCCCCCTGCGCCGGCATAGTAGAGGGAACTGGGACCAAACACAGAGCAGGCCCAGCGGCCTGCTGAGGGGCAGAGCCGCCCCCCACCCCCCTCGTCTGCCAGGTAGGGGAAGGGTGACCACCGACAGAAAAGGCCCAGTGGCCTGCGGTGGGACAGAGCTTCCAATCACTCCTGCAAGGTAGGCGGGCCTGCGACCCACCGGCAGAAGAGGAGCAGCCGCCTGCTGAGAGGCTGAGCCGCCCCCTCACCCTGCGCCGGCATAGTAGAGGGAACTGGGACCAAACACAGAGCAGGCCCAGCGGCCTGCTGAGGGGCAGAGCCGCCCCCCACCCCCCTCGCCTGCCAGGTAGGGGAAGGGTGACCACCGACAGAAAAGGCCCAGTGGCCCGCGGCGGGACAGAGCTTCCAATCACTCCTGCAAGGTAGGCGGGCCTGCGACCCACCGGCAGAAGAGGAGCAGCCGCCTGCTGAGAGGCTGAGCCGCCCCCTCCCCCTGCGCCGGCATAGTAGAGGGAACTGGGACCAAACACAGAGCAGGCCCAGCGGCCTGCTGAGGGGCAGAGCCGCCCCCCACCCCCCTCGCCTGCCAGGTAGGGGAAGGGTGACCACCGACAGAAAAGGCCCAGTGGCCCGCGGCGGGACAGAGCTTCCAATCACTCCTGCAAGGTAGGCGGGCCTGCGACCCACCGGCAGAAGAGGAGCAGCGGCCTGCTGTGAGGCAGAGCCGCCCCCTCCCCCTGCGCCGGCATAGTAGAGGGAACTGGGACCAAACACAGAGCAGGCCCAGCGGCCTGCTGAGGGGCAGAGCCGCCCCCCACCCCCCTCGCCTGCCAGGTAGGGGAAGGATGACCACCGACAGAAAAGGCCCAGTGGCCCGCGGCGGGACAGAGCTTCCAATCACTCCTGCAAGGTAGGCGGGCCTGCGACCCACCGGCAGAAGAGGAGCAGCCGCCTGCTGAGAGGCTGAGCCGCCCCCTCCCCCTGCGCCGGCATAGTAGAGGGAACTGGGACCAAACACAGAGCAGGCCCAGCGGCCTGCTGAGGGGCAGAGCCGCCCCCCACCCCCCGCGCCTGCCAGGTAGGGGAACTGTGACCACCGACAGAAAAGGCCCAGTGGCCCGCGGCGGGACAGAGCTTCCAATCACTCCTGCAAGGTAGGCGGGCCTGCGACCCACTGGCAGAAGAGGAGCAGCGGCCTGCTGTGAGGCAGAGCCGCCCACTCCCCCCCGCGCCTGCAAGGTAGTCGGAACTGAGACCACCATCAGAACAGGTCAGACCTGCAACCGAGAGACAGAACAGGCCCAGTGGCCTGAGGAAGGGTAGAGCCGCCCCCCCCCCCCACGCCTGCAAAGTAGGCGGACCTGCGACCTACTGGCACTACAGCCCCAGAGGCCTGCAGAGGGGCAGTGCCGCTGCCTGCGCCTGCAAAGTAGGCAGAACTGCGACCACCGACAGAACAAGCCTAGCGGCCCGCAGAGGGACAGAGCCGCCGCCCGCGCCTGCAAGGTCGGCGGACCTGCTACCGACTGGCAGAGCAGGCCCAGCGGCCTGCCGGTGTGGTAGGCACATTGCCCCAATTGGAGGAGGGGCAGAGCCGCCGCCTGCGCCTGCGAGGGAGACTTTGCAACTATACAACACCAATATAAATATTGGGGAAAATTCAATAGCACAACAGTTTCACCAAGAAGAAAGGAACGCGAACAGTATGAAGAGACAAGGAAAGAAAGGACCACAAGCATTGCAGGTCAACTCAACGTTAGAAGAGGTAATAGCTGCAGCTGATGGAATGTCAGATAAAGAATTCAGGATATACATGCTTCAGATGATCTGGAGTCTCAAGGAAGACATCAGACAACAAAATCAGACAATGAAAGATCACTTCAACCATGAATTACATAAACAAATCCAAGAAGCAAAAGATCAACTATACAGGGAAATAGAGGTTATAAAAAACAAACAAACAGAAATCCTAGAAATGCAGGAAGCAATAAGCCAACTTAAAAACTCAATTGAGAATACTACCAGCAGAGTAGAACACTTAGAAGACAGAACATCAGACAGTGAAGATAAAGTATTTCAACTTGAAAAGAACATAGACACCTCAGCAAGACTGTTAAGAAACCATGAGCAGAACATCCAAGAAATATGGGATAACATCAAGAGACCAAATTTAAGAGTCATTGGGATACAGGAAGGAACAGAGTTTCAAACCAAAGGAATGAGCAATCTATTCAATGAAATAATTCGAGAAAACTTCCCAGACTTGAAGAATGAGACAGAACCCCAAATCCTAGAAGCCTACAGGACGCCGAATGTGCAAAATCATAAGAGACCCACACCTAGACACATTATAATGAAGATGCCCAACATACAGAATAAGGAGAGAATTTTAAAAGCTACAAGAGAAAGGAAGCAGATCACATTTAGGGGTAAGCCAATCAGGATAACAGCTGATCTTTCAACACAGACTCTGAAAGCTAGAAGATCCTGGAATAACATATTTCAAACACTGAAAGAAAATGGGTTCCAACCAAGAATTGTGTTTCCAGCGAAATTAAGCTTCAGGATGGAAGATGAAATTAAAACCTTCCACGATAAACAAAAGTTAAAAGAATTTGCAGCTAGAAAACCATCTCTTCAAAACATCCTTGGCAAAACATTACAGGAAGAGGAAATGGAAAATAACAATGAAAACCAACAGTGGGAGGTAGGACACTAAAGGGGGGAAAATAATCAAAGTGGAAAACAAACCATGTTTAGTAACATAAATAAACAAATATGGCTGAAAGAACAACCCATATCTCAATAATAACCCTAAATGTTAATGGCTTAAACTCACCAATCAAGAGACACAGGCTAGTAGAATGGATCACAAAACAAGACCCAACAATATGCTGCCTACAGGAGACGCATTTGATAGGAAAAGACATACATAGGCTGAAGGTGAAAGGTTGGGAAAAATCATATCACTCATATGGACTTCGGAAACAAGCAGGAGTATCCATACTCATATCAAATAAAATAGATTTTAAGCCAAAGTTAATCAAAAGGGATAAAGAGGGACACTACATACTGCTCAAGGGAACCATACACCAACAAGACATAACAATCATAAATATATATGCCCCAAACAATGGTGCAGCTATGTTCATCAAACAAACTCTTCTCAAGTTCAAGAGTCTAATAGACCACCATACAATAATCATGGGAGACTTCAACACACCTCTATCACCACTGGACAGATCTTCCAAACAAAAGTTGAATAAGGAAACTATAGAACTCAATAACACAATTAATAACCTAGACTTAATTGACATATATAGAATATACCACCCAACATCAAGCAGTTACACTTTTTTCTCAGCAGCACATGGATCCTTCTCAAAAATAGATCATATATTATGTCACAGGGAAACTCTTAGACAATACAAAGGAGTAGAGATAATACCATGCATCCTATCTGATCATAATGGAATGGAACTGAAAATCAACGATAAAAGAAGGAAGGAAAAAGAATACATCACTTGGAGAATGAACAATAGGTTACTGAATGATCAATGGGTTATAGAAGACATCAAGGAGGAAATTAAAAAATTCTTAGAGATTAATAAAAACACAGACACAACATATCGGAATCTATGGGACACATTGAAAGCAGTTCTAAGAGGAAAATTCATTGCTTGGAGTTCATTCCTTAAAAAAAGAAAAAACCAACAAATAAATGATCTCATACTTCATCTCAAAATCCTAGAAAAAGAAGAGCAAAACAACAGCAAAAGAAGTAGAAGGCAAGAAATAATTAAAATCAGAGCTGAAATTAATGAAATTGAAACAAAAGAAACAATTGAAAAAATTGACAAAACTAAAAGTTGGTTCTTTGAAAAAATAAACAAAATCGACAGACCCTTAGCCATGCTAGCGAAGAGAAGAAGAGAGAGAAATCAAATCACTAACATATGGGATGAAAGAGGCAATATCACAACAGACACTTCAGAAATACAGAAGATAATCAAAAATTATTTTGAATCCTTATACTCCAATAAATTAGAAGATAGTGAAGGCATAGATAAATTTCTTAAGTCATATGATCTGCCCAGATTGAGTCAGGAGGATATAGAAAACCTAAACAGACCAATATCAATTGAGGAAATAGAAGAAACCATCAAAAGACTACCAACTAAGAAAAGCCCAGGACCGGATGGGTATACAGCAGAGTTTTACAAAACCTTTAAAGAGGAACTAATACCAATACTTTTCAAGCTACTTCGGGAAATAGAAAAAGAGGGAGAACTTCCAAATTCATTCTACGAGGCCAACATCACCCTGATACCTAAACCAGACAAAGACACTTCAAAGAAAGAAAACTACAGACCAATATCTCTAATGAACCTAGATGCAAAAATCCTCAATAAAATTCTGGCGAATCGGATACAAAAACATATCAAAAAAATTGTGCACCATGATCAAGTAGGATTCATCCCTGGGATGCAAGGCTGGTTCAATATACGGAAATCAATAAATGTTATTCACCACATCAATAGACTTAAAAATAAGAACCATATGATCATCTCGATAGATGCGGAAAAAGCATTCGACAAAGTACAGCATCCCTTTATGTTCAAAACTCTAGAAAAACTAGGGATAACAGGAACATACCTCAATATTGTAAAAGCAATCTATGCTAAGCCTCAGGCTAGCATCATTCTGAATGGAGAAAAATCGAAGGCATTCCCTCTAAAATCTGGAACAAGACAGGGATGCCCTCTCTCACCACTTCTGTTCAACATAGTTCTCGAAACACTGGCCAGAGCAATTAGACAGACGAAAGAAATTAAAGGCATCAAAATAGGAAAAGAAGAACTTAAATTATCACTATTTGCAGATGATATGATTCTATACCTAGCAGACCCAAAAGGCTCTACAAAGAAACTATTAGAGCTAATAAATGAATTCAGCAAAGTGGCAGGATATAAAATCAACACGCATAAATCAAAGGCATTCCTGTATATCAGCGACAAATCCTCTGAAATGGAAATGAGGACAACCACTCCATTCACAATATCTTCAAAAAAAATAAAATACTTGGGAATCAACCTAACAAAAGAGGTGAAAGACTTATACAATGAAAACTACAGAACCTTAAAGAGAGAAATAGAAGAAGATCTTAGAAGATGGAAAAATATACCCTGTTCATGGATAGGCAGAACTAACATCATCAAAATGGCGATATTACCAAAAGTTCTCTATAGGTTTAATGCAATGCCAATCAAAATCCCAACGGCATTTCTTGTAGAAATAGAGAAAGCAATCATGAAATTCATATGGAAAAATAAAAGACCCAGAATAGCAAAAACAATGCTAAGCAGGAAATGTGAATCAGGCGGTATAGCGATACCAGACTTCAAACTATATTACAGAGCAATAGTAACAAAAACAGCATGGTACTGGTACCAAAACAGGCGGGTGGACCAATGGTACAGAATAGAGGACACAGAAACCAATCCACAAAACTACAACTATCTTATATTTGATAAAGGGTCTAAAAGCATGCAATGGAGGAAGGATAGCATCTTCAACAAATGGTGCTGGGAAAACTGGAAATCCATATGCAACAAAATGAAACTGAATCCCTTTCTCTCGCCATGCACAAAAGTTAATTCAAAATGGATCAAGGAGCTTGATATCAAATCAGAGACACGCCGTCTGATAGAAGAAAAAGTTGGCTACGATCTACATACGGTGGGGTCGGGCTCCAAATTCCTCAATAGGACACCCATAGCACAAAAGTTAATAACTAGAATCAACAAATGGGACTTACTCAAACTAAAAAGTTTTTTCTCAGCAAAAGATACAATAAGAGAGGTAAATAGAGAGCCTACATCCTGGGAACAAATCTTTACTCCTCACACTTCAGATAGAGCCCTAATATCCAGAGTATACAAAGAACTCAAAAAATTAGACAATAAGAGAACAAACAACCCAATCAACAAATGGGCCAAGGACCTGAACAGACACTTCTCAGAGGAGGACATACAATCAATCAACAAGTACATGAAAAAATGCTCACCATCTCTAGCAGTCAGAGAAATGCAAATCAAAACCACCCTAAGATACCATCTCACTCCAGTTAGATTGGCAGCCATTATGAAGTCAAACAACAACAAGTGCTGGCGAGGATGTGGGGAAAAGGGTACACTTGTACATTGCTGGTGGGACTGCAAATTGGTGCAGCCAATTTGGAAAGCAGTATGGAGATTTCTTGGAAAGCTGGGAATGGAGCCACCATTTGACCCAGCTATTCCCCTTCTTGGTCTATTCCCTAAAGACCTAAAAAGAGCATGCTACAGGGACACTGCTACATCGATGTTCATAGCAGCACAATTCACAATAGCTAGACTGTGGAACCAACCTAGATGCCCTTCAATGGATGAATGGATAAAAAAAATGTGGCATTTATACACAATGGAGTATTACTCTGCATTAAAAAATGACAAAATCATAGAATTTACAGGGAAATGGATGGCATTAGAGCAGATTATGCTAAGTGAAGCTAGCCAATCCCTAAAAAACAAATGCCAAATGTCTTCTTTGATATAAGGAGAGTAACTAAGAACAGAGTAGGATCGAAGAGCATGAGAAGAAGATTAACATTAAACAGGGATGAGAGGTGGGAGTGGAAGGGAGAGAGAAGGGAAAAAGCATGGAAACGGAAGGAGACCCTCAGAGTTATACAAAAGTACATACAAGAGGAAGTGAGGGGAAGGGGGAAAATAATACAAGGGGGACAAACGAATGTCAGTAGAGGGGGCAGAGAGAGAAGAGGGGAGGGGAGGGGAGGGGAGGGGAGGGGTGATAGTAGAGGATAGGAAAGGCAGCAGAATACAACAGACACTAGTATGGCAATATGTAAATCAATGGATGTGTAACTGATGTGATTCTGCAATCTGTATATGGGGTAAAAATGGGAGCTCATAACCCACTTGATCAAATTGTGAAATATGATATATCAAGAACTATGTAATGTTTTGAACAGCCAACAATAAAAAATTAAAAAAAAAATAAATAAATACAATGGATCAACAAATATATGAAAAAATGTTCAATATCTCTAGCAATTAGAGAAATGCAAATCAAAACTACTACATTCTGCTGTCATTTATGTTTTTAAAAAAATCAATAAAAAATTTACTCTTAAGATTTCATCTCATTCTAGTCAGAATGACAATTATCAAGAATACAAGCAACAATATGGGCTGGGGTTATGGTTCAGTGGTGGAGTGTTTGCCTTGCATGCGTAAGGGGGGGCACTGGGTTCAAGTCTCAGCACCACATAAATAAATGAATAAAATAAAGGTATTAAGTCTATGCATAACTAAAAAAAAATACAAGCAACAATAAATGTTGGTGAGAATGTGGGAAAAAGGTATACTCATACATTGCCAGTGGGACTGCAAATTGGCAACCATTCTGGAAAGCAGTATGGAGATTCCTCAGAAAGTGTGCAATGGAACCACCATTTGACCTAGTTATCCCACTCCTCGGTTTATACTCAAAGGACTTAAAATCAGCATATTATAGTGATGCAGCCACATTCATGTTTATAGCAGCTCAACTCACAGTAGCTAAACTATGGAACCAACCTAGGTTGGTTCAACAGATGAATGGATAAAGAAAATGTGGTATATAATATACAATGGACTATTACTCAGACTTAAAGAATAAAATGATGGTATTTCCTTGAAAATGGATGGAACTGGAGAATATCATGCTAAGTGAAATAAGCCAATCCCACAAAGCCAAAGACCAAATATTTTCTCTGATATGTAATGCTAATTCACAATAAGGGGAGGGAGTTAGGGAAGAAGAGAGTTACTTTAGGTAAAGTGGAGTGCAAGGAGGGGAGGAGGTATGAGGGTAGGAAGAACCGTAAAATGAATTGGACATTATTACCCTATGTGCATATATGACTACACAACCAGTGTGATTCTACATCATGTACAACCATAAGAATGAGAAGTTATACTCCACTTATATATAATGTGACAAAGTGCATTCTACTGTCATGTCTAATTAATTAGAACAAATTTTTAAAAAGAAAAAAGATATAACAATCTATTTTAATATCTTTTAATATAATAAGATATTTGTAAGTGAATCCAGCTATATATAAGAGGAATAATACATCACAAACAAGAGGAGCTAAGGAAAGGCAGCAGAATACAACAGACACTAGTATGGCAATATGTAAATCAATGGATGTGTAACTGATGTGATTCTGCAATCTGTATATGGGGTAAAAATGGGAGTACATAACCCACTTGAATCAAAGTGTGAAATATGATATATCAAGAACTATGTAATGTTTTGAACAACCAACAATAAAAAATTAAAAAAAAAGATATTAGTAAGTGAATCCAGCTATATATAAGAGGAATAATACATCACAAACAAGAGGAGCTAATCCCAAGGTAAGATCAACACTCAAATAACAATTTAATTTACCACATTAATGGGCGAAAGAAGATACACCACATGATTATATCAAATGATATAGAAAAATATTTTATAAATTCAAACACTTATTAATGATAAAACTCTCAGCAGACTAGCAAACAGAGAAATTTCTTAATCAGATTGAAGGATATCTTCAAGTATCTTACAGGTATCATCATATTTAATGGTGAAAGACTTAATATTTTCCCCCTAATCAAGAATAAGACAAGGATGTCATCTCTTACCTCTCTTATTTGACAGTGGGACCCCATTCAACAGGGAGCCCCATCTAGTGCAATAAGAAAAAAAAATGAGGGCTTGGGTTCTGGCTCAGCATTAGAGTGCTCACCTAGCACATGCAGGGTGCTGGGTTCAATTCTCAGCACCACACATAAAATAAATAAATAAAATAAAGACATAAAAATATTTTAAAAAGAAAAATAATAGAAGAAGTACACACTGGAAAGGAAAATATAAAACTGTTCTTATTTGCAGATAATGTGATTTTCTATGTAGAAAACCCCAAGAATGTACACAACTACTAAAACAAGTTTATCAAGGTTGCAAATAATAAGATCAATATAAAAAAAAATTAATTGTATTTCCAAATGTTATTAAGCTGGAACTTGCAAGTGTATGTGTACACAATTCATTCACAATAACACATAAACGGATTTAAATTTAACAAAATCTGTAAAAGATTTTTATGTTGAAAACTATAAAATGCTGATTTAAAAAAATCAATAGCCTAAATAAGTGGAAAAATATATAGTGTTCATGGATTTAAAAGGATGCTAAATATACAATCAATTCTCCATAATATCATCTAAGAATTAATAACAACTTCAATAAAAATGTTACCAAGGTTTTTCTGTAGATAAACACAAGTTGATTCTAACATTTTAATAGAAAGTAAAGAATTTTAAACAAAACCAATTCTGAAAAAGAAGGAAAGTGGAAGACTCCAATTACCTGGTTTTAAGATTTGGTATATATGGGGCTGGGGTTGTAGCTCAGTGGTTGAGCACTTGCCCCTCATGCGTGAAGCACTGGGGTCGATCCTCAGCACCACATAAAAAAATAAATAAATAAAATAAAGATATATATAAAAAAAGAAGACTTGGGGCTAGGGTTGTGGCTCAGTGGTAGAGTGCTCATCTAGTATGCATGAGGCACTGGGTTCGATCCTCAGCACCACATAAATATAAAATAAAGATATTATGTCCACCAAAAAATAAAAAATAAATATTAATAAAAAGACTTGGTATAAAGCAACTGAATCAAGATATTGGGGTTTGGGCAAAAGGATAAATGCTGGGAGCCATTAGCCAAGTAGGTATGACAATTTCCTTGCCAGCATACCCCATGTTGCAGTGACATTGAATGTAGGTGACCTTGCTCAAGGACCAAGGCGGATTAGGGCGTTCCCAGTTTAGGTTCCAGGTTTAAGGTTTAAGATTATTCCTGCTGGGAATAGGGCGTATCCTGCTGCCTGAGTTCCCCTTGAGTTCTCATGGGATTCAGACAATATTTTTTGGGAGATAGAAGCCCAGTGGAGGTGGATTTGGGCAGAGAACGTGGATTTGGGCAGAGAAGGTGGATTTGGGCAGAGAACGTGGATTTGGGCAGAGAACATGGATTTCCCCAGAACGTGATTGTAGACGGCTGGTGTGAGTTCGGGAATAAAGAGTTGCTGTTTGGATCTACAAGCTGTGTGGTGGCTCGTGATTGTGTGCCCAGCCAGACTGCGGCATTTGTGCCCAGCCAGACTGCGGCAGATAAACAAATACATTAATTGAATAAAGTAGAGAATTCAGAAACAGACACACACAAATGCGGTCGAGTGATCTTTTTAAACAGGTACAAAGGCAATTTAAAGAAAATGGCACAGTGTTTTCAACTAATGGTATCAGAACAAGTAGACATCTATATTAACCATGTTTTATATTTTCTGTATTATATGATATTTTAATGTCTCAGAAAAAGAAAAGAATACTGGCCAGGGAGAAACTGCCCTCCTTGGGCTAGACAACTCTTAAAATAGCCAGGGACTCAGCTGGGATCACATACTTCACACAAACCAAGAAGTCCCAAATTTGTAGCCCAATCAACTCCCGATCTAACTCTTACCTCAAGCCAACTATTTCCTCTGACCCTGTATCATCCCAAGGCCAGATAACAAGAAACTAGAGAACATTCCTGTGTCCCAAAGCCCACCGGAATTATTCAAACTAGCCAATTCTAAACTGTTACTTTACCTCTCCTGAGGAAACCCCAATAAAGATTCTAACTCAGCTTTCCTTTCACTCCTGCATCTGCCTGCCAAACCTGCTATGATAAATTGCCTTCTCAGAAAATGTAAGCAATAAATTCTTATATCAATGGCATTGACCTCTCTGTGTTGGTACTCAATCACTTCCGTAAGTTGAAATTCTACAGGTATAATTTTAATATAACACCTATATGCTAAAAATCAAACCTCAATCTACACGTCTTATGAAAATAGAAAGGAAATCAGTGGAGAAAGGGGGTCAGGGGAAGGGAAGAGAGAAGGGAAAAGGTAATTAGTAGGGAACAACATTGCCAAATTATTTTGTTATACTGTATGCATCTCTGAATATGCAACCACAAATCCCACCATATGTACAGTTATAAAGCTCCAATTTAAAAATGAAAAAAGTAACTCAATTGGATCATGTATATAAATGAAAAATTACACAACTTTGTCAGGAACCATGGTGTATGTCTGTAATCCCAGCAACTCAGGAGGCTCAGACAGGAGGAGCCTTGCAAGTTTGAGGCTAGCCTCAGTAACTTAGTGAGATCCCTGTTTCAAAATAAAAGGACTGGGAATGTAGCTCAGTGGTAAAGAGCCCCTGGATTTAATCCACAGTTCAAATAAATAAATAATAAAACTTTCAGGAGAAAACTTTGTGACCTTGGGTTAGATGAAGGAAGTATCCTTATCCTTAGATATAACATCAAAAACATGACCCATAAAAGAAGAAAATAATAAGCTAGACTCCATACAAATTAAAACATTTTGCTCATTGAAAGACAATACTAAAAATATAAAGAGAAGCTGTAAATGGGAGAAACTGCATGCAAGCTCAACAATAAGAAAACAAAAAACTCGACAAAAACCTAAAGATAGGCAAAATACAGATTACAAATAAGCCCTTTAAAAATTTTTAATTTCAGGCTAGGAATAATATAGTTCAGTTGGTAGAGTGTTTGCCTCACATGCACAAAACCCTGGGTTCAATCCCCAGAACCACACACACAAAAAAAAATAATAATAATATCACTAGTCATTCTGGAAACAAATTGAAGCCATGATTACATAACACTACCCATCTATTAGAACACTTAAAAAAATTTTTTTAAAGGAACTGACAAATGTCAAGAACACAGAATAACTGAAATTCTCATGTACCACTGGATTACAGTCATTCTGGAAAATAGTTTGGCAGCTCTTATTAAATTAAACATGCATTTAGCATACCAACCATAAACCCACTCCTATGTTATTTAAAATAAAGGAAACATAGTCATCAAAAGCCTGTAAATAAATATTCTTGTAGCTCTATTCATAATTACCCCAAACTAGAAACAACATAAATGTCCAACTGGTAAATGGATAAACACTGTGGTATAGTCATATAATGGACTACCACTCAGCAATACAAAGAAATGGACTATTGATACATGAATAACATTAATGAATCTCAAAGGCATCAGGCCATGTAAAAGCCTATTTCCAAAGGTTACCTACTATATGATTACATTTATATGACATTCTGAAAGACATGAAAGTAATGAGATGGAGAACACAACAGTACTTGCCAGAAGTTAGGGCAAGGTGGAGAGTTTGACTACAAAGGTATAGCATGAAATAACTTTTTTATTTTTGTGGCACTGGGGATTGAACCCACCAGGATCTTTCTTGAACATGCTAGGCACAGATTCTACCACTGAGCTATATACTTTCTAAGCCCATTTATTTTGAGATAGGTTCTCATTAAGTTGCCCAGGCTAGCCTTGAGCTTGGAGATCCTCCTGGCTTGGCCTTCTGAGTTGCTGGTATGGCAGGTGTGTGCCATATGTATATGTGTATGTATGTGTGTGTATGTCTGTGTGTGTGTGTGTGTGTGTGTGTGTTTAAACTGGGGATTGAAACCAGGAGCACTTTACCACTGAGCTACATCACCAGCCTTTTTATTTTGAGACAGGGTCACATTAAGTTGCTTAGGACCTCGATAAGTTGCCCAGGTTGGCCTTGAACTTGCTATCCTTCTGCCTCAGCCTCCTGAGTCACTGGGATTACAGTTACACAATACAGTGCCCAGCAAAATAATATCTTTGAAGTGATGAAATTGTTTCAAATCTTGACCATGGTGATGATCACACAAATTTATATGTATGTTAAAACTTATAAACTGTACACCAAGAAAGTTTTGGATATGTAAATATATTACAAAAAAAAAAAACATTTTAAAGAGGTAATGAAAACAAATGCAGCCTGAATGCTTTGTCTTCAAATATGTCACTGGGTTCAATTTTAATATTTAGTTTACTCAAATTTTGAAGAATAGATCTCTCTTCTGTCACTCAGCTGACAGAAGTTGCAAGGTAAAATCAAATTTATCAACCAAGGCAAAAAGACAATGATTTAGAGGCAATTTCAAACTCTCACAGTTCAATTTTAACCAAGCAAATCATCAATCTAGGGGACATGGAAGGGAGACAGATCAAAAATAAATCAAACTATGTCACTAATGAAAATTGAAAGCCAATCTTCAAATATGTTCTATTCTCAAATCATAAGAATCAATTTTATCAGGCATCCCTCTCCCTTCTGCAGATAAGAAGACTTTTTTCTCCCCTCTTGCCTTCAAAAATACTGAAGAAATCACTTACAGCTTTAAGGATAAGATCACACTGGAAAACAAGTGTCCTGAGTTGTGTTAAAATTTCTCTTTTGGTGTTTTCTAGATCATTTTGTCTTTTTTCAACATTTGTTACACAAACTTTGTAGAGTTTGTTTGCTGCTTTTACCTTCAGGAATATCAGAGAAAAAAAGCAAAAAATAACACTGATCACCAGAATTTATATTTTAAAATATATACTTATTGCAGAAAAGTTGAATTTAAATAACTGAGAAGCCTTTTATTCATGAAAATTCTGAAACAGTCTATCTATATTTTAAATGGAATACTTCTAAATATAACAAATAATAATCATTCTGGTGAGTGACTCAGGTGTACTTGGGTTTAATGAATATTTAAGCATAATTTACAATTAGTATATTGTCTGTCTATAAAGTGATCACTTCTATTTAAAATAGTGTTTTCTAAATTTATTTACTGTTTATCTCACATAATTTGTTTATCAAACTATATTTCATAAATAAAACAAAATTTTAATTTATACTTGCAAGTAGGTGCTGGAATTAGAACACATACAATATACACACTTGCCTAAAAGGTGAACTTTCTGAAAAATCAAGTAAAATATATTAAACTACTGCTTTAAAATACTTTTTTACAAATAAAACCCCAAATTCTTAAGTCTCTTAGCATAGTCATTCTCAAAGTGTGGATCTCCACCAGCATCACCGGGGAACTTGTTAGAAATAGGTTATTTGGGTCTCACCCTTGACCTACTCAATCCTCAACTTTAAGGTGGGCCAAGCAGGCTGCTTGAATAAGCCTCCTAGATAATCCCAACACATATTACAAGTTTAAACTCAAACCCTTTTCATATTATTGCTAATTGAGCTTTCAAATAACAAAAAAAAAATAAATATTACTTTTTGAAGTGCTTGTGCTTCCAACCTGCGATTTTTTTCTAGTTGCTTGTTAGGATTTTTTGCTAATCCACCACATGAGCACTGATGCTCCTTCTCTGCACAAAACACAGAATATTTTGCTTTTTCATATTCATCTTGACGTTGCATGCATAACAATTTTGCCTTTTTGAGAGCAGTTTCTGTTTTGAGCTATGCAGAAAGGAGTATATTAAACATAGAATTTGAAAGAAACCCTACTATACAAGTTTCTTTAGCAATTCAGGAAGACAGTTAAGCAGTACTTTAGAAAACTAGAGTAAGGTTAATGGTTATATAATATAGATGATTTTTAGATGCTCACAAATAGGTACATGAAACTCCAGTAAAATACTAACCATTTTACTTTGTTCCTGTTTCCAAAGTTCCTTTATTTCTTTCCTTTGCTTTTCTATTTTATTTTTCCTCCCCAGTAGAGGCTGTCAAGGATATTTTTTTAAAAGGACAAAGAAAAAGGTTGTTGTCTAAAGATATGCTATTTTTAAAAAAAATCATGCATTATATAAATAAATTAATTTTACCTGAACAAATTCATTGGCTTGGAGAGCTGCAATTCTTTGTTCTAAAAGGAGACTATTCTTTACATCATTAAAACACTGGTAAACACAGACTGTAGTGGCATAAACTCCTAGAATTTAAAATTAAGAAGTAAATTATACAATAGAAATGGCACTAGAATTCCAAATGCACACATTATTCTTAAAACAGAGAAACTTAAGTTGAGATTTATTTTCTCCCAGAAAAATGACTATTCATGAATACATTTATAAGAAAAATATAAAGAAAGTTAATTTTAATTATAAATTAGAAAATTAGCAGCCATCATGATAATCAATATTTGTATACAATTGTGAATTTCCTAGTTTTTTCATAATTCACAGCCATATAAATTTAAAAGGATTTTATTTGTCTATAAAAAGACTAGCAATTAAGTTCTTTCCTCTAGTAACTGAAATTTTCTGATTTTACAAGGCACTATTTTGGAGTCATCTGATTAGTCACTTGTAAATAGAACCCTTGAAATTCACAGAACACTTACCTCTAGTCCAATGTTAGTTGTAGTTGCTTCTGCCAACTTTATAATATTTCTGGTGGATTCCAATTCTGAAAAGATTTAAAAAGGTATCAGAAGGCAAAATTAAGTAATTTTTCCATTCCATACTCTATTTGTAATTCCCCAATTGAAAAGATTACAAGCTGGGAATGATGGTATATGCCTGTAATCCCAGCAGCTCGGGAGGCTGAGGCAGGAGAATTTCCAAATTCAAAGCCAACTTCAGCAATTTAGGAAAGTCCTAAGCAACTTAGCAAGATCCTGACTCAAAGTATTAAAAAGGGGAGCTGAGGTTGTGGCTCAGTGGTAGAGCACTTGCCTAGCATGTGTGTGCCACTGGGTTCAATACTCAGCACCACATAGAAAAATAAATAAACGAAATAAAGTTATTATGTACAACTAAAATATTTTTTTAAATAATAAATAAATAAATAAAAAGGGGCTGGGAATGAGGCTCAGTGGTTGAGTATCTCTGGGTTCAATCCCTGGTGCCCCAAAAAATAAGAAGAGAAAAAATGATGACACATACTAATGAGTGCATCTTGATAAAATGCAGCCATTCTTAACTTTTTTTTAAAGTTTTGATGGACACAGTATCTTTATTTTATTTGTTTTTATGTTTTTTATGTGGTGCCAGGGATTGTACCCAGTGTCTCACACATACTAGGCAAGTGCTCTACCACTGAGCCATAACCTCAGCCCCTCATTCTTAATTTTAAGTGTTCATCAGAATCAACTGGGAAAGTTTTTCAAAATATACTGGACTGGACTTCAGCTCTCTGAGAAATGGAACCTACGCCTTTGTACTATCCCTTTTTAAAGCTATTGGAGAGATTCTAATTAGCATTCCCTATTAAAAACAAATTATATAGTGGAAAGGCTTTGCTAGATTCTATTTTCTTCCAGTTATGCTATATGACTGAATCTGATATATGATCTTAGGAAAATCACTTGTTTATCTTATCTGTAAATGGGGCTAAGAATTCTTGTTTTGCCTACTTCCCACAGTTTTGTAGGACTAAATGAGATAATTCCTATGAAAACATTTTTTCAGCTGTAAAACTCTAGGCTAATATTAGCTTTTAAGGTGTTTCTTTGAGCTGGGAATGTAGCTCAGTTGTGGTAGAGTATAGTGTGCTTACCTAGCCTACCTGATGTGCTGGGCTCAATCCCCAGCATGGGAGGACGGGGGAATGTTTCTTTTAAGCTTTCACTGCCTTCTGCTTAAACATCTCTTATTGCTTTTATCTCCTTTTACCATATTATCTGTCTGTATTTCTTTTCATCCACTAGAATATGACTTCTAGATCTAGTGGTCAACCCATAGTAAATATTGAACAAGTATATCTAGTGTAAGAAAAGTCTCAGGAAGAGAAAATGAATAATGATTTTATTTATTACAATGAAACAACTAATCTGTAATCATAATACTTACAGTCTATAGAAAATGATCATAAACAATTTAGTTCTTACACTCCAAAGTTAATCAGATGCTCCAAAAGAAAACTCACCCAAGTTAAGCTTTTGTTCAATCCATGACACTATGATTTTTGTATATTTTGACCATGTTTTAGCATATGAAAAAGCCAATTCAATACAGTCAGTGTCTTTTAATAGCACGTTGTCTAATTCTATAGGAGAAAAATTTCCTGAAAATAAAAATATCAGAGTAAGTATTTGTTAAACATGCTCTATAATAATTTTAAAGAAAGCAGCATTCAGACAAATTTATAACTACAGGACACAACGTAAACATAAAATGGCCTCAAATTACAATATATTTTTATCTTTATATGTCATTTTTGCACTAAAAATGAGTACCCTAGGTACACTAGGTTACATTAATCAAGAAGATATTAAGTAATCCAAAACACTCATTGAAAGAAACTGCAAAATTTTTTGACAAAAATTATAAGTACATTGAGTATTACCTTGTTCATTGGATGGCTTGACTGAGTCCACAGATGTGTTTCCAAAAGACTTTGCAACATGGAAGAAAACAAATTTAAGATTAGTGCAAAAGACAACAAATCTCTACTTCAGAAAATTTTTATCCTAATTCATTACTTTGACATAATTCCTACTAAAGAATTTCAAGTATTTAAAACCTTTTAAAGAGCCTGAGAAGTTTGTTTAAATACCAGAACATTTTCTAAGAATTATATGGATTTTTTGCCCAGCAGTTTTTAAGATCCAAGAATAAACAATCTCATTATTTACTAACAGCATTAGTTAACATAAATGAATCTATGCAAAACTTTAAATTTTGCATATCCCCCAAATATTAGGAAGTCAAAGAAGTCATCTAAATATATTGCTATCTAAACAGAAGATACAGAAGAAGTGATCTAAATAGATTGCTATCTAAATAGAAGATATAGATCTATCCAGCCATCTTTTACCATTTTATTATATGATAAGCATATTCTTGAAAGTTTATTAGGTAGTTTAGCACAGAACTTTCTGTAAAGATGCAGATGTTTTATATATGTAATATCCTATATGGTAGCTATTAACTACCATATAGTTATACCATATACCATTGTAGCTACTTACTTGAACATTTTAAAAGTATCTAATAGACTAAGAAGATGTGACTAGTGGCTACCATTAGCAGGGCTAGAAAGCAACATCTATCAAAATTGTTAAATCTTAAACACATTTTATCTACTTGGTTGGGCAATACAAGGCATATATGGATTCAATGCAAAAGGGATCAAAAAGACCTAGGTCTAAAGTCCAGCTCTGTTATTCGCTCTATGACATAGGGTTACACATTTAAATTCACCTAAGGTTAGTTTGCCCTTCTGTAAAAAGAGGATAAGAACACTATACTCATTAGGCTGTTTTAAGAATTAAGATGATGTAATGTTATTAGCACAGTAGAGAGTACATAGTAAGCACTATTAAAATGAATTGCAGTTATTATTTTTTTATTTTTTAAAAACCTTCATCAAAAAAAGTAGTGTTATTATTAGGATTATATCATGAGTTTTTTAATCTTAATCTCTAGGGAAAATTAAAAATTTAAAAAGGAATAACATTTTTTAAAAAGGGGAAAAGTATTTTTCTATAAAAGGTCAGTATAGTATGTGTCTAAAGAAGCAGGAATAGGAAATACGATTCATATCTAAAATTTAAATTGGGCACAGCTCTGCTACACATATAAAATGTTTTATTACCTTCTGAAGAATCAGTTACAATTTTAAAAGGTAAAATTGAGGAAAAAAACTGAAAAACAGTAAAATATTTAACAATTTTAAGACTCTTCCTTATTCTCTGTTTATCAATGAGTGATTGTAGAAATAGTCCTAATTTTTTTGCAATATTATAATACATGTTCCAAATACCTTAAGTAGTCATGTTCATATTTTGTCTCATTTTAAGAAAGATCTTAAGGTTTTCTTTTGGGGGTGTTGGAGGTACCAGCAATTGAACCTGTGGTACTCAACCACTGAGACAGATCCCCAGCTCTTTTAGTTTTTTATTTAATTTTATTTTTTGGTACTGAGGGTCAAACTCAGGGGCACTTAACCACTGAACCCCAGCCCTTTTTTGTATTTTATTTATATAAGGGTCTCACTGAGTTGCTTAGGGCCTTGTAAGTTGCTGCGGCTCGCTTGAACTCACAATCCTCCTGCCTCACAAGCCACTGGGATTACAGTCATGTGCCACTGCACCCAGCAGCCCTTTTTATTTTTTTATTTTATTTTGATACATATTCTTGCTAAATTACTGAGGCTGGCTTTGAACTTGTGCTCCTCCTGCCTCAGCCTACTGAATTGCTGGGATTACAGGCATGTGCCACTACACTAGCTTAAGTTTTTATATTATTCTGATATAATACAAGTACCTGGTACATTTGCTGAAATCCTTTTTGGATCTGATCAATCTTTTTTTGTTGTTGTTGTTTTTTTTTTTTTTTTTTTTTGGTAACAGGGGTTAAACCCAGGGGTGCTTAACCACTGAGCCACATCTCCAGTCCTTTTTTAAATTTTGAGACAGGGTCTCACTAATGGATCTGATCATCTTAACGGGAATTATCAACACATGTCTCTGAGGGAGTATGTTTAAATATGATTAAGTGAAAAAAATAATCAGTAAACTTAAAATATTCCTACTATTATAAATCTTTAAGGCAACATTCTCCATACATTCCAGACACTTTATTATTCCAAAGAAATTTTTCTTCCAATTAGAAATCATAACCCTAAACCTAGGGATGCTGGTAGGGAGAATTAAGATATACAGGGTTAACAAGTGTTTCCTAGCCAAAAGAAACAAACAAACAAAAAATTGTATGGTACGTGAGATTACCACCCCCCCCACTTTTTCCATTTTTCTTTTTTTTCAAGTTTCACCAGTCTCAAGGTCAATGGCAAAGTCAGTAGGGAAAAAAGGTTAAAAATCTCTTCTAATATTTCAGATCTATACCATATGGATTCATTTTATGTTATAAAATATCAGGCATACTCTTTTAATAGTTCAGTCCACTTAAAAAGTATTATCAAATTACTGCTTCAGAAACTCATCATATTATCATATTTTAAATGAATTGGTCTGATTTTCATGCCATAATGTGGTAATTTATAAACTTCGCTATGAAAGTAATTCTGAGATTAAGATTAGGAAATAAATTACTTAGTTAAAAACATTAAAGGTTTCACTTTCACATAAACTTAGCCTACCTTATTTTCCCGAGAAACAGGCAGTCTGTGTACATGTCCCATAAGGAAGTTTGCAAAGCTATCCAGGGAGGTTAAAAAAAAAAAAAAAAAGCATACCATTATGCTTCTTTGTCACAGGCTTTACAATCATGTATTCTAGGACAATCTGTTTTAAGTAAGAACCTGAGAACTTGCAAATGAACTTGCAAGTGAAGGTTGCTTCTAAATAGCTATAAAGACACCTCCAAATACATCAATATAGTAATATGAAATATGGCTTTTTCAAAGTTGTGATAGTATGTTATAATAGTTAATACTTTACTTTCTATGACTTCTACACCCAATGTACTCAAACACACTTCAGCCAAGTACATTTAAATGACAGTCCTCTACTTACATATCCCCAAAGGTAAATGTCAATGTTTCAACAGAAGAAAATACTTCTTGGAATAGATTATTTTTGTTGTCTTCATTAACTTCTGTATAAATCACAGCTATAAGGAAAGGTTGGTTACAATAAATGATGGAGAAAATATTTGAAACTAGATTCATACAAAATCATTTAGTACTTTAAAAATTTATCATTACTACATTAAAAGATTCAGAAATTGAAAGGGTTAATATACAAAACCAATAGGATATTCAGTTATTTATTAAGAAAATCATAAAATATCAGTTTGCATGAAAGTAGTTGGCATTCCAAATTCCCTACTCCATGATTTACATAATTTTACACATATAAAAAGTAACTTAATGTGAAATCAATCTGTTTTGGAGTTGGAGTCCGTTACACCAGACCTCTTCATGAAGAATGTTCTGCACTATTTTCTCTTGCTTACTGTTCTCTGGTGTTTTAAAAAAACTGTTGAAGACATTGTGGCTCATGGAAATCAATAGGAAGCACATATTTACTATGAACCACCAATAACTAAAATTTTATATGCATATATATATATATATAAAACCTATAATACAACATATCATATTTTTTAAAAATCCAGTTCTTTATAGAGAATTTAAATTCATATTTATTCATAGTATTATTGCTCATAATAGGATCTTGGGACCTGAGATCTATGTTAATTGACATATAGCTGTCTTTTGATTATAATAGAGACTTTTTTTATTTTTTAATGCAAATCATGAAACAACTAAAAGGGTTTCTTTTAACTTTTTTTTAAAGAGAGAGAGAGAGAGAGAGAGAGAGAGAGAGAGAGAGAATTTTATTATTTATTTTTTAGTTTTCAGCGGACACAACATCTTTGTTTGTATGTGGTGCTGAGGATCAAACCCGGGCCACAGGCATGCCAGGCGTGCGCGCTACCGCATGAGCCACATCCCCAGCCCCTTCTTTTAACTTCTGTACGCACTCTTGATAAAAGCCAAAATACAATTTACTAAGACAAAATCTGAAGCTTTTTTCCTTGAAGTAAATAAACCATGTTACTCAGGCTGGTAATAAGGAGCAAATGATTCCTTATTACCCACCTTCTCTAGTATACTACCAATAAGGTGCAGGTAGAGAAACCATGTGGAGAAGAAGCCATCCTCTGCTTTACCAATCATTTTAAATATTGAATGAGGAGTCTTAAAAACAAAATCAGCCCCATCAACCAAAGATTCAGATTTGAGAAGTCTATAGTAGCCGGGCTCAGGGGTGCATGTCTATACTCCCAGTGGCTTCAAAGGCTAAGGTGGGAGGATCCTGAGTTCAAAGCCAGACTCAGAAACTGAGTGAAGTCATAAACAATTTAGTGAGACCCTGTCTCTAACTAAAATATGAAAAAGGGCTGGGGATCTAGCTCAGTGGTTAAGTACCTCTGGGTTCAATCCCTGGTACAAAAAAAAAAAAAAGGTCTGGAGTTAATGCACAGATATTTTTCCAAAAGCTCTCCCAAGTGATTCTAATATGCAAACAGAGTTGGAAAGCAAGTACTACTAGATTTGGATGAATTAAACCTTTAGCCTATAAACTCCATGAGATTACAATCAGATTTTACATGTATAAATCTTCGTAGATTGGGGCGGGGGTGGGGTGTCCACACAGTTCATCATATTCTTCTAAATATCCCTAATACCAACAAAAAGAAAAACTAAGAATCATTGCAAATCATTTTTGAAACACTCTTAAGACTTCTGTTCTGACCAAGAAACAGGTTATAATTATGCCTGAAATAACTGAAAAAAAAAAACTATATAAAATTTAAGAAGCAACATTTTTCAAGACCCTGTATAATCTGACAATAAAAGACAGTAATCCCTGACAGACAAGAAACACCATGGTAACTTACAACTGCCTGACTTTACTGTCTAATATTACATAGTATGGATTCACAAGCAAAGGAAATTACAGGGGGCAGTGAGGTGGGGAGTCACAGATGGATACAACCTTGTTTTATAATTATGAAGGAGTCAATTTATCAAGAGGACCTAACAATTCTATACATTTATGCATCCATCCAATAAACAGAGCTTCAAAATGCATGAAGCAAAGATAGCCAGAGATTTTAATAGCCTTCCCTGCAACTGACAGAACACACAGATGGAAAATGAGTAAGTGTAGGAAGAGCTGAATGATACTGTCAACCACCTTGGCAAAACGGACATTTATAGAGCACTCCACTTAGTGACAGCAAACACAAGTTTTTTTCAAATAAATATTTACCAACACAGTTCATATTATAGACCATAAAACATGTCTCACACTGAGTTTGAAAATATTCATATCAGACAAAACACGTTCTGCAACTACCTGGAATTAAAACAAGAATAAATAATAGAAGTGTTCTGTGAAATTCCCAAATACTTGAAAATTAAATCTCAAACTTCTAAATAACCCATGTGTCAAAAAAGAAGAGAAATTAGAAAGTATTTTGAACCAAATGAGAATGAAAATAAAAGACCAAAATTTGTGAAAGAGGAGGTAGAGGATTATAATGGGAGTAAGCATTATCATGACTATAATGACGTTTTCACAGGAATGTGCATTTGTCAGAATTTAACAATACATGCATGTATTTGCTTGTATATGTATAATATATCTCTGGAAAGATGCACAAGAAAGCAGTAGTAGTTATTGCTTATCTAGGGAAAGATATGGGTAGGCAAAGAGGTTTAGGTAAAAAAAAAATTCATTGGTGAATACCCTCTTACACAACTTGCATTTAATTGTGTGTATGAACTGCATATTGAAAAAATCAAGTTTGAAGAATAGAAAGAAAACATGAAACTTCTATAATCTTAGGGGTATAATTAAGGCTTATTTTTCTGCTTGCCAATTTATAAATGTAGGGCAAAATTCAGATCATGAAAAACCTAAATAAAACCTCTTTTTCTATTACATATTAAAATTTTCCTAAATAAATTAAAATACAACTACTAAATGCAGCATAAATTCCTGAGTTCTGAAAATGTCCTTTTCTGCTTCAAAAATAGCCTGTATCTCTCTTACCACATTGCAAATATTTTGTCAGACTGAACTTCCTGCTTGGAAACAGAAGGAGATGAAGGAAATACAAATCATTACTATAATGAATGGGGGAAAACTAAGAACTTTTCTTCTAAAGTTATGACAAGGTAAATTTCATATTTACAATAACAAGTAAGAGGAATTAAAGATTTCAATTTCTCATGTCTTATGCATAGGAAATGGATGCACTTCATTCATTCAGAACTGAGGAACACAAACATTATATACACAACAGATTCTGAAGGTATTCTGTATTGTGGGGTAGGTTGTTTTTGTTTGGGCAGTCTGACAAATTTGGAAAAATGCATTTGATGGGTAAGAACTCTAAACAAGTCAACTATTTAGGTCACTGTTGTTTATTTAAAATATAATCAGGGGGTTAAGACTGAATGATCTTCATACTTCTACAGCTTTTTTATCCTACCATATAAGAGTTTTTCTTAACAATTCTCTCTGAAATAAGCATAACAAAAATGTACATTTACAGGTTTTTGCAAAGATTGAAGTATGCAAAACACTTAGATTAGTTGGCAAGAAAAGACATTTAAAAATGGCTTCCACCTATATCTTGCCTTTTCAGGTTTTGAAAACTAAATTGTCATTAAATCAAAGAATTAAATAAGCTCTGATCTCCATTTTGCAGACCACTGAATATTTTGCATTTACAATATCAATATATTTTAGGGGGCTTCAACATTAGGAGCAAGGACAGGGAAGAAGGTTTTATTTAAAAACATGTAAACCTACCTCCAAAGAGAAAAGTTTTTAAAGTTTTCTAGTCTCACAAATTCTTGCTGAAAGAATAAATTTCACAAGTAATCTTCCTCTTTTAAGTTTCACCCAATGCAAAAGTAAAACAGTAACAATCCCAAGTGTAAAGACAGTCACCGTGGGAAATCATATTCAAAAGATTACTTTACCTCAAAGATAAAAAAGGATCTCCAAGGCAACTGAGAGACCATTCTCTTCATCTGTTTCTGGATTGTGGACACCATCCACAAGCACTCCTTCCCCATGACGTCCTGACTGCACACAGTAGCCACTGACAATTATTGAACTAGGCCGCTATTTCCAAGCATGGAAATTTACTCTCTCTAGACACAAATTTCCCTAAGTAGAGTTAAATAGCACTTGTAAACAATCTATTTAAAAACAAATCTGGTTACTTAAGCACATTTTTAAAAGCCACATGAGAAACTACCCATTTTTCCCACTTAAAATATCTACCACCTATACATCAATTCCCAGGTCCACACTTTCCATCTCCAGACTTCTCCATAACCCCTAATATGTTCAACTGGTTTTGTCAGTTCACATCTATCCCCCCTAGATGACAATCAACAACCTACCCACTACCACATCCCAGTTTCTGCCTTAGATCAGACCTTCAATTCTTATCTTGCCCATTACTTCTAACAATTAGGTCCTAATTGACCTAATACTCCCTCTTCACTCTCAATTCTTATATGTTGCAGCCCAGAATCATTTTAATGATTTTGAGTGATAAGCCATTTCAGTGGAGAGTCCCAATTCTTGACTGTTTTAGCACATATATGCTATGTGAGAGCTCACACTCATATACATATATCGGTTAAACTTATTTTACAATTTTAATTTCATTTCAAATCATAAAATAAGTCTTGTTCTTGTTCTCCACTTGGTTACTTTTACAAACTGGAATCGCTACAATTTAACGTTTTCTAAAACCACTCTTCCTCACATAACAAAGACACCTGTACACTAACAAACTACCTCAATATATTGTGAACTCATTCATAAAGTTCAAATTTTAAACATCAGTTGTTTGGTTTAAATTAGAAGTTTTACAGTGTTCACTGACAAGTTAAATTTTCTTTTTCTTTTTAAAGAGAGAGAGAGAGAATTTTTTAATATTTATTTTTTAGTTTTTCAGCAGGCACAACATCTTTGTTTGTATGTGGTGCTGAGGATCGAACCCGGGCCGCACACATGCCAGGCGAGCGCGCTACCTCTTGAGCCACATCCCCAGCCCCCTTAAATTTTCATTTTTAAGAGGAAGAAAGCTGTAGGTATGAGTTAGTGGAAGTATTTAAATATCCAAGTATATATAACTCTTTACTGATACACCTCATACAAATGCCATCAGAAGAGATGGTTATACAGTCACTATGAACTAAAGTGTCTCACTGGATATTTTTGTACCAAGCAACCCATTTTTAATATATCATCCTTACCTTTCACTTTTGCAGCAAGCATTTCTGCAGCATGTTGGATATCAACAGAATTGAGGTTCTGATGCTTATTAATTACAGATGTTAAAACATTGAGAAGTTCATCCAGACGTATATCAATGACTTCTTTAAAGCAATCTTAAAAAAAGGAAAAAAAGTTGTATCCAAAAAAGAGTTCTGGAAGTCTAAGCTACAAAAGATCACATGAAATACATTTCAAGTGAAAGGCATTAGAAAGCATTCCACAATTGTTGCCTACTACACATTTGCTTCTATTTCTACTACTGCAGTTATGTTGCCTTCAGAAAATTCTTGGTCATTTTAATTCATTAATGATTTCAAAGACAATTATGGTCAATTTAGTGCTACTTTTTTCAGTTTTTCTCCGTCTACATATGCTTTCCAGATTTTCCTTGAAATAACCATATAAAGTATTTCCTGTCTTACAGTTTTTACTATCATATAGTTAATATATGTGGTAACAATGTTAAAAGTTCTAAAAAGTTTGATATAATTGCATAACTAGTTTGCTTTAAAATACATGTTCAGTTTCCACATTAGAAGTAATTCTTTTTTTTTCCTCATGATCTGTTCTTTTTATTAACTTTTAATCTTAGGACCAACCTTTTCATTTATCAATATCCCATCATTTTAAGCTATCTTAGGTAGAATATACCTGCTTATATTTATCAAAACTCATACTGAACAATGAGTTCTGGGTTGTAAAAGAGGATTTATTTTTGCACTTGTCTACAAGTCTTTGTCCACAAGTTAAATAAAAACATACACAAATGCTACTAGAATTAATTCTTTCCATTAAGGAATTATTAGTTATTGGAAGCAGTAACTCTCAGGCTATATGGAAAGACCATCATTTGTCCTGCATATTTTAAAACTGCAATATAAATTATGTATGATCAAATTCATAGATTTTTAATGAATTTTTTTGCTTTTCAGAAAATTTTTTTCAGTTGCTAATGATGAAAAATTGGGTGAATCATTTTAAATTTTCCAGATTTCTGCCTACTCTAAAAAATGCAAGATTGTATTATACCAGGCCTACTGTCTTCCTCAGCAGCTGGAGTGAAGCAGTGCTATCCTCTTAGATGTGCACATTTCCCAGGACCCACTAGTCTAATCCTAGCCTCCTGTGCTCATTTATACCACCCCTGTCAGAGGGATGCAGATAAGAGTTTTATAGCCCCCGAAAATTAAGTGATCATATAATTTGTCCAAACCAAAATACTTTAGTGAGTAAAAAGGAGGATGCTCTTCATAATCATGCTAACATATCAGGCATATTGTGGATTATCATCCCAGGCAAACAAGTATGTATTATCAACCTACCTTTAAGCCTCTGAAGTAATCTTCAGAAGTTTGCAAAGATAATCATCTTAAACATAGTAGTATGCTATGATTCTCCTTTCCTTGACCTTACATCGCATTAGCATTTAATGGTTAATATTTATTTAAGTGCTCAGTATATGATAGACACTCTTAAACATGCTTAAAAGATATATTGTCCCATTTAATGTTTATGATCCTATTAGTTATAAAACCCCAAATTCTCCATTGTGCAGATTTATTAAACTGTAGAGCCATAATTTAAAGTCAGCACACCTAATTCCAGAATCCATGCTCTTAATGTTATACTGCCTCCCTACTGAAACAGTTCAGCTTAAAAACCAAAAATATTTTTAAATGTGGTGTTATAATTAAATGTATATTCGTGTTTTGAAGAAATGTTGAAAGATAATCATTAAACAAATTATTCATTTTTCAGAAATGTTAAGACACCAAAATGAAATGCTATCTATAGCATAAAAATAAAAAAAAAATCCAATATAATTCATAATGTATTCAATTTATTAACAGCACTATCGAGAGTGAAATAAATGTGTTTATAATGTGGAATAAATGTGCAAGGGGCAGGGGTGCTGGGCAGACAAGATAAAGAGCTGGGTATATCAGGGCAAAGAGAATTCAGAGAGAAGCAACAAAGAGTGGTCCACGTAGTGCTAGAAGCAAGAGAGAAAACAGTGCCTTCCAGGAAAAAAATATGATTCATTCATCTATCAAATTTTATTGACAGAAGAAACAAACTAGGAGATTAAGTGCTGGTTTAATTAACTCTGGAAAGTAGACTAAATGAGTAAGACTAAAGGCAAAGGAAATACTCTTGAGTTCTCTACTCCAATTGGTTTACAACTGACATCATTATAGATGTACACTGGAACTGAACAAGTGAATAAATGGGTAACATTGTGGAAGCCAGGCATCTCATTATTAGAGTGAAATTTAGAAATAAAATAAATAGGAGATTATAATAATCCAAGTAGTGATGGATCAAAGTTGGAAACTTCAGTAAGAACTGATATTCGATTTGATATAAATGGTTACATATAGAAATATTTATGGATATGTGTATATAAACACATGGATCAGCACAGACATATGTATTTCTTTGCTGTCAGCTAAGAGGGTCTAAAAAATGACACTCCAGTAGCAACAAGTATACCTAGCACACAGGTCTTGGTATCTGAACCATTCTGCAATAAAAGGCATCAGAACTCCTTGGAGAAATGATTAATTGTAGGGCAGGGGCAGAAAATATACAAGCTGAAGTCAAAAGCATCATGTAGTTCCAGAAAGAAGGAAATAAAGATGGTACAAGGAGGGGAGGGCATGGAGAAGTATCAGGGGAACAAAATATATCAAATTATGCTATGTCCATGTGTGAATATACCACAATGGATCCTGCTTATAATGTACTAATTGAAATAATAATAATAATAATAATAATAATAATAATAATAATAATATTAGTAGAGTCAGCAGATCAGGAGGAGGAGGGGAAGGAAAAGAGAGATGCAGGAGAATAAGAGTGGTCAATGATGTTATATGCATGTACAAATATGGCATAATGAATCCCCACCATTATGTATAGTTATAATGCATCAATAAATTTTTTTTTTTAAGTTAGAAGGGTATGTTCAAAGGTGTATAAAATTCAACTGAAAAGGTTCCCTCTGTCCAAAGCTGGAATAATTGGAGCAATAAATAGTATTGACTTTATATCTATAGTATAAAATAAACATCCATACATTCATATTGACATAAATGACTGAATAAATTAATAAATTGAGAAGAAACAAACCTCTTGTGTAAAAGAATACTAAATGCTTTATGTAGATAACTTTGCCCTCAGAGAGGTATGCATAGTGATTTCTTCCAAAGAGTACCCTATTCGTGGGAGGATAAAAACAGTAGTTTCACTGTGCAAGAGTTGATGAACACCACATAAGACATTTGATCAAGGTTAACAACAATGACAAATCATGTTAGTAGCAAGTGCCCTTGAGATGATGTGATGAAAAAAACACTTTACATCTGTAATCTCTCCCCTACTGTTTTACAACCTCAGTCTAATCATGAGAACATCAGAAAATTCTAACCAAAGGGCATGTGATGTAATATCTAGCCAGTATTCCTTGAAACTTTCCTCCCAAAAATGAGGAAAGTCCAAGAAACTTAAGAGCCAAGGAGAACCTAAAGAGACATGACAATTAAATGTACTGTAATAGGATCCTAAAAGACAAAAAGGACAGTTGGGGAAATCTATAAAATTTTAATAAACTATGAACTTTGCTCAATAATAAGGTAGCATTACTCTTGTTTACTGTCAAATATTGGTTCATTAATTCTTATAAAAATAAGGCAAACTGGGCATAGGCTTATATGGGAATTCCATACACTTTCTCAATTTTTGTGTATCTAAAACTGTTCTAAAAAACAAAGTCTGCTTTAAAAGTGAAATACAAGCTGGTCAAATATTTTAGGAATTTTATGTACAGCTGGAATTTTCCCCATAAACCTAATTTTTAAAAATCATTCATAATTTTTAATCCTTAGGGTAAATTTGAATATAAAGTTTAATGAATTATATTAATTAAAAAAACAACTATTTGATAATTGTGGGTGTTAAGTTTACTTAGTTAAGCCAATATAGCACAGTGGTTAAAAAGTACAGCCTTTGGAACCAGACTCCCTGACTTCAAATTCTGCCTCCATGGCTGAGAAACTTGGGCAAGTTACTTAATCTCTCTGTGCCTACTTTCCTCACCTATAAAGAGAAGACAGTGAGGGCATGGAGTTGTGGTTCAGCAGTAGAACACTAGCTTTGCAAGTGTGAGGCACTGGGTTCAAACCTAGCACCACATAAAAAAAATAAAGGAATTGAGTCCATACACAACTTGAGAGAGAGAGAGAGAGAGAGAGAGAAGACAAAAAGGGTTACTTCATAGAGTTGTTAGAGTAAAGGAGTTAAAACACATAAAGCACTTAGAACAGTGGCTGGAACATAGTAAGCCCTCTATCAACATTTGCAGTTCCTATTATCTTAAGCAACAGAAGATACAGGTTACAAAGTTTGGCTCTGAAACAGAATCCAGCACTGAAATAAAAGAAACTTTTGGGAAAATAACACAACTTGATAGTTAAAAAAAAAAAATCTGTAAAACACTCCAGACTTTCAATGTTATCCCAGTTTTGCACCGACAAGTCTCTTCTTTATACTAGGAAGCTAGTCTATGATAATATTTCTGGCTGTTTACCAAAACCAAGGTTGAGTGATGATCATCACAGAGAATTGTACTGGATTCTTTTTGAAACCTAATCTATGGTAGTGCTAAATACTCCCCAAAGGCCCATACTGGTTCTCAGCATGGCACTACTGGAAGGTGGTGGAATCTTTAGAAGGAAGGCCTGCATCACTGGAGATATGTCCTTAAAGGAGACTGTGGGATCCCAGTCCATTCCCTTTCTCCTCTCCTCCCCTCTCCTCTTTTGTTCTGTAGCTCGACTTGTTCTACCATGCACTCCCACAATCATATGCTGCCTCTCCACAGGCCCCAAACCATGGGGGTGTTAAGTTGATAATAGACTATGAATCAAAATAAACTTTTCTTTATAGATATCATTTAATGACCCAACGCTGATTAATAGTCTTCAAAGAGAAAATAGTCATTTCTAATATTGACAATAAAATCAACAGATATTAATATACTTGAGGAATACTCAAGAATATATTGTTTTATTTTGAAGTCTCACCAAAAGAGATTGATTTTAAATGATTGTCAATAACCACCACCAATACTCAAAATTAGTATAAGATATTAAGTAAGAACTACAAAATACTAATGACCTAAATGTCTAGATAAACCAGGGTAATAAATTCTAGCCTTCTCAGAGTCAAGGAAATCAAATATATAGACATTAATATATGTTATATATTTTGAAATTATTAAATATCTTTAAATTTTCTCAGATTTAATGTCCAGTATAGTAGCTAATATGTAATAGATACAAAATACACAAATGAAAACTCTTTGGGACTCTCAGTAATTTTTTTAACAAGTGTTATGAGAATCGCTGCTATAAGTTTTCTTAAAAATAATTGCAAAACACTCTAATAACTGTCAGCAAAAAATACTTACTCCCCCTTTTCCTACAAGAAGTCTTCATAAAAAGATATTAAATTTGTTCCAAAACAAAAACAGTTACTTAGTTTTTTTTAGAAAAATGTTACAGAAAGACTAATAAATTGCATCATAAAATAAATAATTCCAATTCCTATGATTAAAAATATTTCTGAAGCCTATATAAATCAACCACAATGAACAGGTCAACTAAATAAAATGTTAATCACAGATTCATAAACTTTCCTATAAATTTGGGCAGAAGGGTCAATAACTAGAATATCAGTATATTCTGGTAATACTTTACCTGGGACTTCATAAATTAGCAAGCCCTCAACTATCTGTGCCATAAAAAGTAAAAAAATAAATTTTTTTTTAAATACAAAGGTTCTGTTTTTACCAAATATTCTTTTCCCCATAGAATTAAGTTCTCTTCAATGAAGCAAAATGCCTCTAAATTAAAACTATAACTTAAAAAAAAAAGTTTCAAGGAGTTTAAAAAGCTTGTTCACCAGCACTAAATATTCCCTACCCTGCCCCCATAAAATAAAATAAAACAGTCACACAACTGAGTAAAGCAAGAGGCAGTAACTGTTCTTTCCCAATACTGAATAAAGTGACTGCTTAGAAGACAAAAGACTTAAAAATAACTGCACTAAAAATAACTGACTGACTAATAAATAACTGACTTAAAAATAACTAAGAAATCCTTGATCTACTAGTGCCTTGAAATGACAATATACAAAACTCTTGGCTTCTCTGATCTTAGTCATCATCAGTAAGAGAGAATTGGTAAGAATATTTGTTTTACCTTATGTTGTGAACATCAAATAAATTAATAGAAATGAATTGCTTATAGTCTTAATATACAAATAATGATTATTATTAGTAAATCTGTAAGCCATCCAAACTAAGTATCTTTGAAAACGAATATGCCTCAGGTATATTCAGTAACAAACATATTTATATGCAAATCTCAATGTTTTAGTTAATGAAAAAGATACATTAAAGTTCCAATTTCATTTTATATGTGAAATCTAAATAAATTACTTGGAAATAAAATAGTCATTAAGCATATATTTTATAAAAATACTTCTATATCTGTCAATTTATAGTATTTAATTTTGTTCTATAATTAAGACAGGGTAATTTTTAAAGTCATAGTGGCCACGCTGTAAATGTAATAAAGCTTAATTAATACTACAAAGGTATTAAAGATATTAATATAACAAAATTCAACCAAAGTCTTAACACTAATTATCTAGAACAATAAAAAAGTATCCCAATGTTTATCTACTGCCCCTGTAAGATGGTAACCTGACTTTTAATTATTGTTTTGCCTATTTGAGCCATTTATTTTCTGCTTCATTCAGCTTATCAAGTGGAAACAGATTGGCCAACTCTGTTGTCTGGTTGTCATGTATTAACACAATACCACATCGTTTATATTGCAAACATTTCGTGGAAATATTTAAGTAAATAAAATTTAAAAATATGTTTTCCTTTATTAAAAAAATACTGGCAATATTTTTAAATCAGTCTTGTTAATTCTGCTTAATCTAGCTGGAGAGAGGAATGAAAAGACCAAGGAGGAAAAAAGCATCAGAACTCATCACTAGGAAACTCCTATTTTTTTGCTATAATAATTTTTGAATTTATAGGAAATGAAACCTGAGGAATAGCAGCTTTATCCAGTTACCTAGGGACTGTAAAAACAACAACTGGTGACACTTTAAAACACTTGCTCAAAACTCATTTAGTACCACAAAAATCCAGTGATGTACATAACTGTTATCTCCTTTTAACAATTGTAGAAACCCAGGCACAAAGGTTAGAGCTAACTAGCAAGTAGGGAAATGAGGATTCCAACCTCAGGTTTTCTGACTCTAAAGTTTATATTCCTAGTATAATACATTGCCACATGGTTAAAGAAGTTAAAGCTTAATGACATATCCCACAATATTTGATTTAACTTCCACAACTATGCCAGTTGTTACTATATATATTATTAAATTATGAAAACCATTCCAGGCAAGCATAGAAGAGGACTACATTCCCCAAGAACTGGTAGAGGTGTACTAAATGAGCTACCCGTATTTCATACTTCATTCCTCAAAGATTCATTTCACTTCTTTTTGTCTCTAAGTCATAACCTATTAACATTCACATTCATTTCTCCTAAGCGATACCTGTTAGAAATCACTTCTAAAGAGGATGACTTCTAGAAGACGGCACAACACATGAGGCTAGCAACTTAAGTTTTTGAAATTCCCACAAAATTTGTGGCACACTATGAGGCTAAATTAAGATTATCAGTGAGGTAAAATTAACACTGAAATTTTCCTGGGGAAAAAATTTACCTAACTTACTGTATATTCACCCTGGGGGTAATGGGGACGGACTTAGTTAATCTCAAGACAAGTAATTGAAAGTACAAATTTATGCAGAATCTTTCACAACAGAACATTTAATGGCATTAAGCTTTTCATTTCACTCCTACTATTTAATAAAATTTGCCTTAGAAAGTTAACATACTTCTTTCCACTAGAGTTCTATAAAATCTAGGATCTAGAATTTATCAGAAGCTATCACTTATAAGATCAGTTATGGTTTTACAAAATAAGCTTCTTAAAATTATAAAGCACTTTTAAAAATCCAGGAACTTAACTAGTTTATCTGAAACTGATGATGAATTTTTATCTCTTTCTTGCCTATTTACAAGACAAACCAAAAAACAATAAGGCACCATAATTAAAACAGTAAACTTTCACTAAAATCCATTTTACAATAGCATTACATAATCAAAACAAAAAAACCTATAAGAAATATTAGACTGGTGTTTCTCCTTCTAATATTTTATAATGGCACTTAACACTTCCAAGCACCGAGTAGTAAAAAAAGAGAAAAAAAAAAGGAAAAAAGAAATGAGCTATTCTGCACTATTCCTTCAAGCCTAATTTAAAAAGACTTACATCTTTAAAATACACAGATTTTGAACTTCCTTAATTTATACTTTACCTGGAAATGGGAAGATATGTCACAAAGGTATACTTTTAAACTACTGAATAAGCTAGAAGAACATTTATAAATCTATTATTTGAAATTCAGAAGACATTTTTTCCTCAGGGAACAACCATAACCCTGAACTAGTATTTACACTGCACATACATTAATTAATCTACAGTATTATAATTAAAAACAAAGTATATATGCATAAGTGAATACCTCTAGTGATTTAATAATAAGATGTAATTTTATCCCTGTAATTATTCATAATGTACCTTAATGACACTGGATGAGATATAAAACTTCAAATTCTATATCTGCTACATGTTTAAGACTTCAGGGCAATCTCACCCTGCACCTAAGCAGTAGAAAGAGAATCACCAAACTACTTATCCTATTGAAATAAGAATGGAGTGATTTCATAAGTCTTCAAATCTCTCATAGATAGCTATTGTGAAAATTTATCATCACAAAAGTCATGAGAACATTCTAGAGCCTAGGGAGGAGAGGGGATACCCTATGATATGTATTTTATAATTTGAAAATAAGTATTTGGCTGTGTTTTTCAGCTTCAAACTGAAAAGTATTCAAAATGATATATAATCTCCAACTTGAGTCAAATTCTGATTCACAAAATCATAAGACTGACAGAAACTTGTCCAAGTAGCTCATTCTTAAGAAATGATTATATGACTTAAGACATATTCCAAAGCAGTAGCAGAACTAGGTCTAGAACCTGGATGATACGATTCTCTGGGAAAGTTTTTATTCTGCCATCCTTTACTGCCACTAAATCACTACATAACCTAGCTAGAAAATTACCTGATGGTTCAAATCAAGAAGGGAATAAAACTGACACACTCCAGGAACAACTCAAAAAAAGGGAATTTTAAATGGACTTCTGTTTCTATTGGAAAAAAAAAAAACTTAAACATTTGCTTATTGTTATCAAACAACTTTTCTAGGTTTTAAAAAATGCTATAGAAATAAAACGAATATTTACAGTACAAGAACTCATCTCAGTATTCTCAATAATTATGAAGACCAAATGTCTCCATCAACATTATCCAACAGAAATTTCGGAAATAATGGAAATTTTCTGTATCTTTACTCTCTAATATGGTAACCACTAGAAACATGTACTACTTAGCATGTAAAAGGTGGCAACTGCAACTGAGGAGTGAAGTTTTTACTTAAAACAGTCATGTATATCTAATGGCTACCATATCGGATGGACAGTGCAAATTTAGACAATCCCCAGAGAGTACAGAATTGGCTAGTGAAAAATGAAAACACAGCAGTGCTTTTATAGAGTGCCTGCCATGCAAGGCAAGTGCAATAGGCTAGAAAGAATATACCGTTCTGTATTAATGACTTCTGGGGCTCCAAATAAGGTCATTATTTATCAGCAATAAAAAGCTGACAAAGATCATATAATCTTAGTTATACATACACCTTATTGGTAAAATGTGGCTAAAAGTACTTGCCTTTATAGGTACTAAATGAATAAATTTCTTTGCATATGCAGGTATTCTGTAAAATGGAAAACACCATGTACAAATGTAGAGCTTGAGTATCCCCAAAATGTTTGGAACCAGAAATATTTTAGATTTTGGAATTTTTCAGGTTTTAGAATACTTGCATAGACTTCACCAGTTCAGCATTACTAATCTGAAAATCCAAATGCTCTAAAATTGGAAACATTTTTTTTTCTATTGCCATGGTACTCAAAAACAGCTTTGCATTTTAGAATTTGGGGTCTGGAATGATCATTTTTACAACTCATTTGGGTAAATGAAAATATGACCATAAACCAATCACAAAGCTACTTATCTAAGTCTATCCTCAACAGTAGGATTAAACACCTGAGGCAAAGTCAAGTGAATTTGAGTATTACTGCCTCATTACAACTAAAGTATACATTAAAAAGGGGTATTCTGATTAGACCAAAAGGTGATTTGTCTATCCACATTTTTTATTCTTAAAGGTTAACTTTTCAGTTTTTTTTAATAGCTAACAAATGTGAATTAAAAGGTAATAAACAATGCCAGAATTTTGAAGGCAGAAGACAAAGTACTGGCAGCATCTCTGGCAAAATACTGACAAGGTTCCTTCACATCAAGAGAACAGTGAAACAGCTCTTTGCTGTCTGGCCACTGTTTATTGCTGTAATGGTAACTACAGAAATCAAGGAATAGTTCTCATTACACATGGTCCACGTCTATAGAAATGTATGTAATTAATACTACCTCAAAGAGTTATAGCATTTTAAACATTTTAACTGTTTGCCTGAAGATTATATTTTATAATAACTCTATTAAGTAAATAAGAAATAATCTGATACTCTAAGAAGCTGAAAATCATGCTCAAACTTAAACACAAGCATATTATTATATAGCAATCTCCTGATCTTTTATAATGGGGTTCATTTATGTTTGTATATACTTCCTCACTTAAGGAAAACAAAAACAAAAAGGTTCTAGCCAAATTAATTAAACAGTAATTTTCAGATTTGGACAACAATTTTCCAAAGACAGAGAAAACAAATTCTTACAAAATTCAAAACTCATTCTGACATGGTATACATGTATCTTTTAAAACCTGATTGATAAACCAAGCATTAAAATCAATCTCATTAGTATGAGAATTGGTTATAAAAAAATTGTTTTCCATGGTTTTTAAAAATGAATTTACAAGCTTTTTAATTACTGATGACACATATGTTATTTAAGTACTGGAATGCTTATTATTAAAAGGATAATGTCCATACAAATTTTTAAACTTAAATTACAGTGAATAAATTTTTTCCCCTGTATATCCTTTTATCTGAAGGGTGGTCTCCTTCTGTATCTTGTTACCATTTTTCTCTTTACTCGCTGAGGATCAGCTTCTTATCCTCAGTTCTTTCCTATTCTCTGAACTGTCTACTCAAAAATTAAAACTCAAAATTTTTTTGCCAATAAGGAGTGGTTCAACTTGTTTTAAATTACCACCATTTAAAATCTGTGAAACAAGGGATACCTATGTAAGATGAGGATGTTAAAAGGTATAAAACTCCTAAGGAAAAAAACAACAAACAGAAATTCTAACTAAAAATCCTATTTATATTATTAAAAATGTACTTCCATTAATATATTAAGTAGCATCATGTTTTACCCTAAATTGAGGTAAATTATTTGTCATTGAATACATTATTTTAAATTTCACCTTAAAAATTAACCCAGTAATAAAATGTACATCAAAGAGAACAAAATTTACTATAGGCAAACTTAAAAATAAGTTTTAAATGATTAAGCCAGTTAAGAAGAAATCTTTATTACAAAACTATACTCCTTTGAATAAATGGCAGATGTATCATCATACTAAGGAATTTGTTACCAATATAATACTTAATATATTTAGGATATTTTCCATAACAAGTTATCTTATTTTTATAATAAAGCTTGTGATTTTTTTAACTTTTTTTTTTAAATTGTAGTTGGGCACAACTCCATACATACAATAAAATACCCTTATTTTATTTATTTATATATATGGTGCAGAGGATCAAACCCAGGCATTCTACTACTGAGCCAAAACTCCAGCCCCCATAACAAGTTATCTTTACCACAATTTTTTTTAGTTGTAGATGAACATGATACCTTTATTTAATTTATTTATTTTTATGTGGTGCTGAGGATCCAACCAAGTGCTTCACACATGCAAGGAGAGGATTCTACCACTAAGCCACAACCCCAGCCCTCTTTACCACAATTTAATCATCCATTTTAGACTTCAAAATCAACCTGTTGAAATTAACAAGAGTGTGAGCAACCTCTTTCTGATAATATTTACAGTCTGGAGCCAGATGTGGTGGCATGCCTGTAATACCCAAGGAGCCCAAGCACCAGGATCTCAAGTTCAAAGCCAGCCTTAGCAACTTAGCAAGGCCCTAAGCAACTTAGTAAGATGCTCTCTCAAAATGAGTAACAAAAGAAAAAGGGTGGGGGGACTGGGAATGTGGCTCAGTGGTTAAGTGCCTCAGATTCAATCTCTGGAACCCCTCCCAAAAAACATATTTTACACATATGTGAGTGTGTATATGTATGTATGTATGTGTGTGTGTATATACATATATATACATATACTTATATATATACATATATGTATATATACATATATGTATATATATATATATACACATATATACATATATTTATACACACACATCACACATAAGTGTGTGTGTGTGTATATATATATATATATATATATATATATATACGTTATATAAATTATATACATATTTTTTTAATGTACTCTCAAAAGAGTAACGTATGATTGCTGCTGTAAGGAAAATTCAAACACTAAAATTTTGAGGCTTTGGGACTGGGGAGGTTGTTCAGTAGTAGAGTACTCACTCACCTTGCATGCATGATACCCTGGGTTCAAGCCTCAAGGCCAGAAAAAAATAATCATTTTTTCTTTTTTGGAGGCTTCAATTCTAGTTTACTTATTTCAGGAATTGCAACTTAAACATTATAATTAGGTTAGAAATAAACTCTGAAATTTAGTATAAGCATGAAATGTGGTTTTAGATTCTGGTTTTCAAAATGCATACCAAAAATAACCAAAGAGATAGAGAGAAAGAAAGATATATATATATATATATATATATATATATATATATATATATATATATATATATGATTTGTTGAACTCTCACAAATTTCTATGAAGGCCCATGAAGTCTCATATAAATACAATGAAAGTGAAGAGTAATCCTCACTTCATATAACATACATTATGAACATGAAAATGAACTGGTACTTATCATAAAAGTTCAGGAGCTCTCTCTTAACTATGTATTATCACTGATATCAAATTGGGACATTAAAGAAACACTAAAAGACTTAGGTACTACGATTAAGTCAGGGAACACATAACTCTTTACTTCAGGATAACCAAATCCTATTATCTATTTCTAACTAGACAAATTCTGTGATTAGTCCTTAATTTAAGAAGAGGTTACAAATCAGCAAAACAGAATTAAGTTTGAATACTGGGGAATAAAATTCATTCAAGTACAGTCAGTTTAAATTCGACAACGATATGGAAAGCTGAATTAAGGTCAAAGCATCGACAATCTACATTGTAAACATTAGTTTGCTTATTAAAGACCAATCAATGTGCTGTATTGCCTTTAACAAGAAGGTTTAGATTCCAATGGTCTCAAATTATCCTGAACCAAACTGAGAGGAACCCAAGATTTCTTTTTCTTTTTTGGTACTCTTGTTTCCCCAGCCTTACCAATTTTTTATTTTATAGTGCACTATTATTTATTTTTTAATTTTTATTTTGCTTTTATTCATTTTCCCCCATTATTCTTATTGGTGCATTACAGTTGTACATTATGGTGGGCTTTGTTTTTACATATTCATACATACACACAATATAACAATATAGTTTGGCCAATATCATGCCCCAACTGCACAATTACTTAACTATAAAATGGTTTACACTGTAAACATCAAACACATAGGTAAAAAACTAACCATAAAATAACTGAAACAGAACAATTTTATCATTGTATACACACTTATCTGTAGAGAGGCTAGCATTTAAAATTTTACAACCTATCCAGTAAGTATGCTAAGAGAAAACAGTGAACAAACCAGAAAGAACAGCTTCCTTGAAAGATTGTAACATGTGGGTGACCTCACTGATATCATTCAACATCTCCTTGATGTAGTCCTTCCTTGATGCTAAGTTGGAACTTATGGACTTATCAGCAGAAAGTTGGCCTGATGCTGAAAGAGACTTTTTCTTTGCCTTCTTCTTTCTGTGAGCAATCATCCTCTTATTTAAAAGTCAGAAAAACTGAAATCCTTAATGGGGCAAGAAACAAAAACAAAAAAGAATGAAACACAAATACTACATGAGCTAGGGAAACATATCAGGTTTTCACAAACTGCCCATAGTCTACCTTAGTATTCTATTTTTAATTTTTAAAAACAAATGAATAAAACACTGTACTATGAATTGTGGATTCTTAAAAGTGTCTGTAATCCTGACAATGTCCAATATGCAAACTATCATTCTTTTCATTTCACAAGTGAGGAACCTGGGTTTAGAGGTTTAAAAATATGTCTATGCTCTCTACTGCTAAATGATGAACTTCGAGTTGAATCTAGATCTGCCTTAACTTTCTCTTAATTCCTAAGGTATAGAACATTTTTTAATTGTAAAAGTTGTTTAAAATCCTCCTCCATCATTTACTATATGACCTCAGAAGCTGTTAATCATCTCTTCACTTTAGTATGCTTATTTATAAAATCAGAAAAACATCCTGACAACACCTACCTGAGGAGCATATTTTACAGAATTAAATGAGACAGTAGTATAGAAGTATACATTGAGCACATGAAAGTAGTTGAATTACAGTTATTTTCTCTAGTGAGATACATACACACACACACACACACACACACACACACACACTGACATTCTGGGTTATGAAGTTTCATAAAGAACATTTTTGTTGAAAACAAATTCTAAGGATGCCCCTTAATCTGATGTATCCTGACTAAACAAATAAATGTCATATTATCAGAGTAATACTTCTAGTAATTTAAGGATGTTAAAGACAATGTTTTGGAATTAAAAACAAGTTAGATTTGAATCCTGGCTTTAATATTTTCTAAATGTGTGACTTACACTATTTACTCTCATGTTTGCATGGAGATTAAAAGGGATCACGAAATTTAGAAACTTTTATGTTAAAATATCTATTCCTGGCCCACTGGGACTCAAAGAGAATCTTAGTTTCTTTTTCATCCTTATTTTAACTTTCCAGAATTAAAAGACCCAATTTTTGAAAATTTCTTAAAATAGAAAAGGAAACAACTTGAGGAATTAGCACAAGCATGATCATTAAAAGATTTTTCAAATATTTTGTCTTAAGTATTTGGATACTTTCAAAATGTAAAATGACAAAGGACTCCTATGAATTAACAGTAGAAAGTTTTATGCAATATTTTAATCATTGTAAGATACATTACTGTATCATGTACTATTACACCATGACCAATTCCACAGATTTGCTTTATCCCTGTGATTACAGTTCTCTAGTCTGTCCACTTCTATTTCTGCCTCTCCCACACTAGTGAATTGTCATTTCTTGCCTGAGCTACTGCACTAATTTCCTAATGATCATTCCACAACCATTCTTGTCCCATTATAAATGTAGTAAGTAAACTTTTCAAACATAAAAGATACCAAACAAAAAGATACAAAGCCAAACAAACACATTACAAGAAAACTGAGCCCAAATTCCTCAATACAGTATTAGCAAATTAAACCCAACAATATCATGGCCAAGAAGGCTTTGTCTCAGGATGCAAACTTAGTTTAACATTTACTAGAGAAAAACTATGTGACCATTTCAAAATGGTGTCATTTCTCTGCTTAAACCCTTCCAAAGGAAAAATGTCATGCTCTGTGAGACTGAGAGACATGGCTTTTGCCTGCCTCTGCAGTACCATCACACTCCTGGGCTCTAAACATTCCTGCCACATACACCTCCTTTTCATTCTTCTAACAGTATTTGTTTACTTTAACCCACAGTATGAAACAGTTTTACATCATGACTATTAATATATATATATGTGTGTGTGTGTGTAATGTTGGTGTGTGGTATGTGTAAGAATCTTTCGTAAAACAGATTCTAGCTAAGGATCCATAAGATGTACTCAGAATTTTTTCATTCTATTCAATTTCATTTTTATAAATGCTGATTTCAAGTTACTAAATTGGCTTCATACATGCAATAGGGTCATGACACTATAGCTTGAAAAACACCTATTGTTCAACTGGGGGTCCAGTCTACATGCAGATCAACTTGCCTGCAATATTCCTTCTTCTTCAATCACTGACTATAATCTCACTCCAAGATCACTTCCTCAGAGAAACTCTCCTGCACTACTCCCATGGTCCCATAACCACCATTACCAAACTAGAACAGAACCCCTAGCAATGCTCTAGAGCATCCTACACTGTTCATCGTTCCACAGTCCAAATAGATAATTCAATCTTACCATTTAGACTAGAATCTTAAAGAAATTAAGACCTTGTCTTGGTTGTTAATTATTTGTTCTCTTGCTCACAGCACAGTGCTTTACAAAGAAAGAATGAACTACTCAAAACTATTTGCAGAATGAATCGTGACTTTGCAGAAACAGTGAACATAAATTAATATAGTTAGAACTGACTTTTACAGAAACAAAAATAACTGTATTTTTGCAATATTTCAACGAGAAAAATTTTAAAATATCTATCTCTAAAATGTTATCTTTTTTTTGAAAAAAGGAAATGAAGCCGAGTGAAGGCAAAATTACAAAAAAACAACTGAAATAAAAGTTGTATTTCTTTTATGTTCTTTGTAAATATGGTAACCCAATACTTTTTAAAATATTTTTTTAGTTATACATGGACACAATCTTTGTTTTGTTTGTTTATTTTTATGTGGTGCTGAGGATCAAACCCAGTGCCTCACATGTGCGAGGCAAGTGCTCTGCCACTGAGCTGTAACCCCAGCACCCCACCCCCAATACTTTTTAATAGCTTTTAAAGTTCCTTTATTCAATATTCTTTTGTTAATTCCAAATTATTTAAAAATAGATTTTCTACACTTAAACTAGTTTCAAGCCTATCTAATGTTAATCCTTAAATATGTAATTTCTAAAATGAACCTTGGATCATGTTTTAGCACTCTTATTACACCTAATTTTTGCCATCAACAGAAATAAACAATTCAACAAAAATTTCAAGTGCCTTATTTGGGCAGCTCTTGTGTAAATCACTAACTGAAGAGCGATTAACCTAACAAATCTTATCACTTTTGCAGTTTACTTAATCAAAGTCATTGTTTACCTCTGGCAGCTTTTAAATTTAGTAAAATTAGGCAACTTTTTCACTGTTATTGGTAAAGACGTTACAAAAGTTAAAGACATAAGACAAGTTTGAAATAAAACACTTCACCTATAACCCACTTGAATCAAAGTGTGAAATATGATATATCAAGAACTATGTAATGTTTTGAACAACCAACAATAAAAAATTAAAAAAAAAAAAAAAAAAAAAAAAACTTCACCTATCTGAATAAAAAGAATAGACCTGAAGTAACTGTGTCAAATTAGCAACCCAGAGGGCTGGGTATGTGGCTCAAGCGGTAGCATGCTCCCCTGGCATGCATGCGGCCCAGGTTTGATCCTCAGCACCACATACAAACAAAGATATTGTGTCCGCCAAAAACTGAAAAATAAATATTAAAAATTAAAAAAAAATAGTAACCCAACATTGTAAAAAAAAATGACAATTTTTAACTAAGACAGCAAAATCTGTTCTCTCTCTCTCTCTCTCTCTCTCTCTCACACACACACACACACACACAGTACTAAAAGAGATTGTATTATACCTCTAATTAATATTATGATTAATGTTTTAATTTTATTATTCTACTTCTTTTCATGTTTAAAACTGAAAAAGATACCAAAGCCAGACAAACACATTACAAGAGAACTGAGCCCAAATTCCTCAATATAGTATTAGCAAATTAAACCCAACAACACCATGGCCAAGAAGGCTTTGTCCCAGGATGCAAACTTAGTTTAACATTCACTAGAGAAAAACTATCTGACCATTTCAAAAGACACAGAAAAAATATCTAACAGGATTCCATGCCCTTTCATGATAAAGTCAGCAAGTCAGAACAGAAGGGAAATTCTTATACCTCACAAAAGGCATTTATAAATTTTTTTTAAAAAACTAAGACCTATTCATCATAATGGTGACAGATAATGCTTTCCCTTAGGAATCTGGATCAATATTGTTACCAAAGGGCTTAGCCAGTATAGTAGATTGAAAATAAAATGCATTCAGACTGAAAGGGGAGAAAGCATTTTAATGAGATCACATGTCTGTGTTCCTAAAAAAGTCTTGAGGAACTCATAAATAAGCTACTACATCCAATAAATGAATATAGCAAGGTCACAGAATACAAGTCAATACACTACAATATATTAACAACAAATAATTGAACTACAAAATTTTAAAAAAACCATTTATAATACCATCAAAAAACAAGATATTCTTAGAGATAAGTTGAACAAAGCATGTGTAAGATCGTAAGTTAAAAGTTATAAAACACTACTGCAAGAAATGAAAGAACTGAATAAACTGCCACATTAATAGAATTGCAAAACTCAATATTCTAAAAATTCTTTTCTCTCAAAATGATATACAGTTTCAGGCAATTCCTATATCCCTCCAGGTTTTCATGCAGAAATTAACAAGCTGATTCTAAAATTTATATGAAAGTGTTAAAGATATGGAATAGCCAAAGAAATTCTGAAAAAGAACAAAGCTGGAAAATCTAGACTGATTGACTTTAAGATTTACTGTAGAGCTACAAGAATCAAGACAGTGCAAGATATTAGCATAGGAATATTCTCTTACAAATCAATAATAAGAAAGCAAATAAATAAATAAAATAATGAATAATAAAGTGAATAGACACATCACAAAAGATGATACACACTGAGAAATACATAGGAAACAATGCTTAACATCATTAGTATTAGGGAACTACAAATTTAAACTGAAAGACCACTAAATTTTCACAAGAAATTTTAATTTCAGCTAGACTGAAATACTAAATGTTGATAAAGATGAACAACTATTATAACTGTAATACAACACTGCTTTACAAGGTCCACAAAACCTTTGGAAAACAATTTGACAGTTTCATTTCTTTTTTTTATACTGGGATCCAATCCTGGTGACCTTGTGCACACTAGGAAAACTCTACTACTGAGCTACATAACCAGGTCCCTGACAGTTTCTTAAACATTTAAATATTCATTTAACATACAACCCAGCAATCTTGTTTTTTTTATATACACAAAAGAAATGAAAACATACACTCCCTTCAAAACTTGTTCAAAATTGTTCATAGGAATATTTTTCATGTCAAAAACTAGAAACAACCCAGCATCCCTGATTGGATAAACAAACTGTGGTATATAGTCTTACTTAACAATAAATATCCATTACATAATAAGAAGTCCATTACATAGTTCACTTTATTACTCATTATTTTATACTTAACAATATATATCCATTACACAGTAAAAAACCATTGATGAGTCACAAAAGCATTATGCTAAATCAAAGTCATTCCTCTCCACCCAAAAAAATACTTATATGTAACAGTATTATTGCAAGTACATGAAATATTAGCAAATATGAAAGCTAATCTTTAGTGATAAAAAGTAGGGGCAGGGCTGTGGCTCAGTGGTAGCAGACTTGCCTGGCATGTGTGAGGCACAGGGTTCATTTCTCAGCACTGCATAAAAATAAATAAAATAAAGGTCTATCAACAACTAAAATAATTAATTAATTAATTATAATAAAGTATATAATTGATTGCTAAGGTACAGGATGGTACATCGGTGTGGGAGGAATTGAAGAGGAGCATTACAGAACTTTTTAAAGTAATGAGGCAGATCCAACATGGCGGCAGGCGCGGAGAGATCAAGTCTCTGACCTCTTCAGCTGCGCGGGCATAGGGAGTCGTAAACTGTCTAAATGCTGTTTGCTCAGGATCACTAGGCAATGCTGAGTTGATGTGGATCTGGGGCGAACAGTCTGGGCCTCTCAGAACACACACCGAGCCCGGATCGGCTGATTTCAAGCTCCTATTCGTCTGTGTCTCACAGACAAACCGCTGTGACTCAGCACTAAACGATCCTGCTGAAACAAATGGTCGGCCCTTTTGAACCTGCAGAGGTTAATACCAACCGAGCCTTCATAGGCACTGGCCACAGGATTGAGACAGGGCTTGGGAGAGCCAGTCAGGACCCACCCGTTGCATCGGTCACCAGGCAAAGGGAATGAACTGTCGCCATTTGCGTGGGATACCACCATGGCAGAGAACTGACGTCACCAGAATGCAGCAGAGAAGATAACTTCATTGAAACCGGCGGCAGCAGGTGTGTAACCCCCAACCCTCCCTCTCCACACAGCAGGGAAACTTTAAGGGCCCCTCCCAGCTCTCCCGTAAGGGCCCCTTCCAGCTCTCCCGTGAGCACGATAGTCAGACTGAGGGAATCAGGAGTGGCGCGGGACCTGCGGCGTGGAACCCCCAGCTACCGCTCCCGCCAGTACTGACAACTGAGGTCTCTTGCACCAGCTACTGGGGGAGTGGCTACCGGAGGGCAAACAAAATTCACTGAGGGTTCTCAGCCCCAAGCTCCACAAACATAGGGTCTGAGGGAATGGCAAACAGGGAGAGTGTGCCCAGTCGTTAAAGAAAATAGGGCTCCTGGGAGCAGCAGACCTGGCGTGTAGCCAGTATTGTGGTGAACGTCACCAGTGAGCGGGGCCTGGTTTGAGGAAAAGTGGGGAAGTGACTAGACACAAGAGAAGGCCCTAGGCACTCAGGATTGGAGATCCGCCCAGTCTGGGAGGATGAGCTGCTGCACAGTGATTGGTTCCTATGTATTGAGAGGAGAAGCTTGGCCCGGTGGGCACAGCTCCACCTACTGGAAGAGAAGTTAATCAAACTCTAAGACTGCATTTATTAATTTTTTTTTAATTATTTGGGTTTTTTTTCATTTTCATTTTTTTTTATTTTTTAAAATATTTTTTATTATTTTTTTAATTTTAATTTTTTTGATTATTTTTTAAAATTTTTTTTCTTTTCTATTTTTTTCTTTTGTCTTTTCATTTCTTTTCAATTTCCTTATTCCCCCTTCCTTGAATTCTACCTGCTTACTCTCATTCTCTTTAGTGACTTCTTCCCTTCCCTTCTAATACCTTTCCTCCCAAGCATCAAATAAATTCATAGGAATAAACAGTATCTCAGCAGTCAAACAGAACAAGAAGTAACATGAGCAGCATGAAAAATCAAGGACAAAAAGGAGTACAAACAATGCAGGGCAGCCTAAATATTCAGGAGGACCTAGAGGCATCAGAAAAATGGTCAAATAAAGAACTCAAGGAATACCTTAGACTGATGGAATGGAACCTTAAAGAGGATATGAGACAGCAAATTCAAACAGTGAAAGAACACATTGAAAATGAATTACATAAACAGATAAAAGAAGCAAATAAGCATCTTTATCAGGAGATAGAGATTATTTAAAAAATCAAACAATAATTCTAGAAATGTAGGAAACTATAAACCAAATTAAAAACTCAAATGAGAGTATCACTAACAGAGTGGAGCAAGTAGAAGCCAGAACGTCAGATAATGAAGACAAAATATATCATCTTGAAAAGAGTCTAGCCAACTCAGAAAGGCTGGTAAAAAATCATGAGAAAAACATCCAAGAGATATGGGATAACATAAAAAAAACAAACTTAAGAGTCATCGGGATAGAGGAAGGTATAGAGGTTCAAACCAAGGGAATGAGCAACCTGCTGAATGAAATAATTATAGAAAACTTTCCAGAAATAAAAAAGGAAGCAGATATACAAATTGTAGATACATACAGGACACCGAGCATACAAAATCACAGTAGACCAACGCCAAGACACATTGTTAGGAAGATATCCAACATACAGAACAAAGAGAAAAATTTAAAAGCTACAAGAGAAAGGAGGCCAATAAAGTTAACAATGGATTTTTCATCACAGATGCTGAAAGCGAGAAGATCCTGGAACAACGTATTTCAAACACTGACAGACAATGGATGCCAACCAAGAATTTTGTATCCAGCAAAATTAAGCTTCAGGTACGACAATGAAATAAAAATCTTTCATGATAAAAAAAAAAAGTTAAAAGAATTTGCAGCCAGAAAACCAGCATTGCAAAGCATCTTGAGCAAAACACTACATGAGGAAGAAATGAAAAACAATAACCAAAACCAATAGTGGGAAGTGCCTCAGTAAAGACAGAGGGCAGGGGAAAAGCTACTCATGGAGAAACAAACTAAATTTAAACAAAAAGATAAATAATCAAACATGGCTGGAAGTACAAACCATATATCAATAGTAACTCTAAACGTTAATGGCTTAAACTCACCAATAAAGCGACATAGGCTGGTAACATGGATTAAAAAAACAAATCCAACAATATGCTGCCTCCAGGAGACACATCTGATTGGAAAAGACATACACAAGCTGAAGGTGAAAGGTTGGGAAAAAATATACCCCGCACACGGTCCTCGTAAACAAGAAGGGGTGGCCATCCTCATATCGAATAAAATCAACTTCAAGACTAAGTTAATCAAAAGGGATAAGGGAGGACATTATATACTCTTAAAAGGAACCATTCACCAACAAGACATAACAATTATCAATATTTATGCACCAAATAATGGTGCTGTGATGTTCATAAAACAAACTCTCCTCAAGTTCAAGAATCAAATAGACCACAACAAAATAATTATGGGTGACTTCAACACACCTCTCTCACCATTGGACAGATCCTCTAAACAAAAGTTGAATAAAGAAACTATAGAACTCAATATCACAATCAATAACCTAGACTTAACTGACATATATAGAATATATCAACCATCATCAAGAGGATATACTTTTTTCTCAGCAGCACATGGATCCTTCTCAAAAATAGACCATATATTATGCCATAGGGCAACCCTCAGTAAATATAAAGGGGTGGAGATAATAACATGCATTTTATCTGATCATAATGGAATGAAACTGGAAATCAATGATAAAAGAAGGAAGGAAAAATCCTACATCACAAGGAAAATGAACACTATGTTACTAAATGATCAATGGGTTACAGAAGACATAAAGGAGGAAATCAAAAAAATTCTTAGAGATAAATAAAAATACAAACACAACATATCGGAATCTATGGGACACAATGAAAGCAGTTTTAAGTGGGAAATTCATCGCCTGGAGGTCATTCCTCAATAAAAGAAAAAACCAACAAATAAATGAGCTCAAACTTCATCTCAAAGCCCTAGAAAAGGAAGAGCAAAGCAACAGCAAATGTAGCAGAAGGCAAGAAATAATTAAAATCAGAGTGGAAATCAGCGAAATTGAAACAAAAGAAACTATTGAAAAAATTGACAAAACTAAAAGTTGGTTCTTCAAAAAAATAAATAAGATCAACAGACCCTTAGCCATGCTAACGAAGAGAAGAAGAGAGAGAACTCAAATTACCAACATACGGGATGAAAAAGGCAAGATCACAACAGATACTACAGAAATACAGAAGACAATTAGGAATTATTTTGAAAACCTATATTCCAATAAAATAGAAGATAGTGAAGACATCGATAAATTTCCTAAGTCATATGATTTGCCCAGACTGAGTCAGGAGGATACACACAATTTGAACCGACCAATATCAATGGATGAAATAGAAGAAGCAATCAAAAGACTACCAACCAAGAAAAGCCCAGGAACGGATGGGTATACAGTGGAGTTTTACAAAACCTTTAAAGAAGAATTAATACCAATACTTTTCAAGTTATTTCAGGAAATAGAAAAAGAGGGAGCTCTTCCAAATTCATTCTATGAGGCCAACATCACCCTGATTCCAAAACCAGACAAAGACACCTCAAAGAAAGAAAACTACAGACCAATATCTCTAATGAACCTAGATGCAAAAATCCTCAATAAAATTCTGGCGAATCAGATACAAAACACATCAAAAAAATTGTGCACCATGATCAAGTAGGATTCATCCCTGGGATGCAAGGATGGATCAATATTTGGAAATCAATAAATATTATTCACCACATCAATAGAATCAAAGATAAGAACCATATGATCATCTCGATTGACACAGAAAAAGCATTCGACAAAGTAGAGCATCCCTTTATGTTCAAAACATTAGAAAAACTAGGGATAACAAGAACTTACCTCAACATTGTAAAAGCTATCTATGCTAAGCCAGAGGCTAGCATCATTCTGAATGGAGAAAAATTGAAGGAATTCCCTCTAAAATCTGGAAAAAGACAGGGATACCCTGTATCACCACTTCTATTCAATATAGTTCTCGAAACACTGGCCAGAGCAATTAGACAGATGAAAGAAATTAAAGGCATAAAAATAGGAAAAAAAAAGAACTTAAATTATCAATATTTGCGGTGGCATGATTCTATACCTAGAAGACACAAAAGGGTCTACAAAGAAACTACTAGAATTAATAAATGAATTCAGCAAAGTGGCAGGATATAAAATCAACACACATAAATCAAAGCCATTTCTGTATATCAGCGACAAAACTTCTGAAATGGAAATGAGGAAAAACACCCCATTCACAATATCCTCAAAAAAAAAAATAAAATACTTGGGAATCAACCTAAGAAAAGAGGTGAAAGATTTATACAATGAAAACTATAGAACCCTAAAGAGAGAAATAGAATTATATCTTAGAAGATGGAAAAATATACCCTGTTCATGGATAGGCAGAACTAACATCATCAAAATGGCGATATTACCAAAAGTTCTCTATAGGTTCAATGCAATGCCAATCAAAATCCCAACGGCATTTCTTGTAGAAATAGATAAAGCAATCATGAAATTCATATGGAAAAATAAAAGACCCAGAATAGCAAAAGCAATTCTAAGCAGGAAGTGTGAGTCAGGTGGTATAGCGATACCAGATTTCAAATTATACTACAGAGCAATCGTAACAAAAACAGCATGGTACTGGTACCAAAACAGGCGGGTGGACCAATGGTACAGAATAGAGAACACAGAGACTAATCCACAAAGTTACAACTATCTTATATTTGATAAAGGGGCTAAAAGCATGCAATGGAGGAAGGATAGCATCTTCAACAAATGGTTCTGGGAAAATTGGAAATCCATATGCAGCAAAATGAAACTGAATCCCCTCCTCTCACCATGCAAAAACGTTAACTCAAAATGGATCAAGGAGCTTGATATCAAATCAGAGACTCTGCGTCCGATAGAAGAAAAAGTTGGCTCCGATCTACATATTGTGGGGTCGGGCTCCAAATTCCTTAATAGGACACCCATAGCACAAGAGTTAATAACAAGAATCAACAAATGGGACTTACTCAAACTAAAAAGTTTTTTTTTCTCAGCAAGAGAAACAATAAGAGAGGTAAATAGGGAGCCTACATCATGGGAACAAATTTTTACTCCTCACACTTCAGATAGAGCCCTAATATCCAGAGTATACAAAGAACTCAAAAATTAAGCAATAAGATAACAAATAATCCAATCAACAAATGGGCCAAGGACCTGAACAGACACTTCTCAGAGGAGGACATATAATCAATCAACAAGTACATGACAAAATGCTCACCATCTCTAGCAGTCAGAGAAATGCAAATCAAAACCACCCTAAGATACCATCTCACTCCAGTAAGATTGGCAGCCATTATGAAGTCAAACAACAACAAGTGCTGACGAGGATGTCGGGGAAAGGGTACTCTTGTACATTGCTGGTGGGACTGCAAATTGGTGCAGCCAATTTGGAAAGCAGTATGGAGATTCCTGGGAAAGCTGGGAATGGAACTACCATTTGATCCAGCTATTCTCCTTCTTGAACTATTCCCTAAAGACCTTAAAAGAGCGTACTATAGGGACACTGCTACAACAATGTTCATAGCAGCACAATTCACAATAAAAAAATGTGGCATTTATACACAATGGAGTATTACTCTGCACTAAAAAATGACAAAATCATGAAATTTGCAGGGAAATGGATGGCACTAGAGCAAATTATGCTAAGTGAAGCTAGCCAATCCCTTAAAAATAAATGCCAAATGTCTTCTTTGATATAAGGAGAGCAACTAAGAACTGAATAGAGAGGAAGAGCATGAGAAGAAGATCACCACTAAACAGGGATGAGAGGGGGGAGGGAAAGAGAGAGAGAAGGGAAATTGCATGGTAAAGGAAGGAGACCTTCATTGTTATACAAAATTACATATAAGAGGAAGTGAGTGGAAAGGGGAAAAAACAAGAGAGAGATGAATTACAGTAGATGTGGTAGGGAGAGAAGATGGGAAGGGAGGGGAGGGGAGGAGAGGGAAGGGGAGTGGAGGGGGGATAGTAGAGGATAGGAAAGGCAGCAGAATACAACATACACTAGTATGGCAGTAGGTAAAAAAGTGGATGTGTAACCGATGTGAATCTGCAATATGTATATAGGGTAAAAATGGGAGTTCATAATCTGCTTGAATCAAATGTATGAAATATGATATGTCAAGAACTTTGTAATGTTTTGAACAACTAATAAAAAATTAAACCATGGCCTTATTGAGAATTTGTAACCAAAAGATGATAGCTATAAATAAAGCCTCAATGTGGTCTCTACTCAGCTCTAGTCTTTCAGACACACTCCCTGGCTATCAAACAAATACTTGTGCATATAAATTTGTTTCTGTGACCTGCTACTGAAAAGAAATGGTTACTCCCCAACTGAGAATGAATTCTTCCTTCCTTCCCTTCAAAACTGAAGTTTGAGAAAATCAATTCTCTGCTTCTGCAATCAGGGTCTGCAACCAAGACAGACTCTTTTAGTGTTAGCAGTTCATCACTGCAGGGAATGCCTGCCCATGACTGGTGTCAACTCCAAGGGTTGCAGCCAGCAAAGCTGGATTCTTCACCACTACTGAGTGGCATGTTGCAGCTCTTAGAAATGATGGGCTGTGCCTTCCAGTGTTGCAACAGACCTCAGCACCTCACTGTAACCTTCTTTCTGGATTTTTGTCTTGCAAATCATAAGAATGAAATTCATGGCACCATGGAAGACAATAGGGAAAGGAGTAGGGTTTATTCAAGTGCTTGAATAAAAAATCTTGCAGGGGCAAGAGGGGACCTTAGCAGTTGCTTCCTGAGTGTGCTGCTAGTCCAGGGCTTTATACATCACTTGGATCAATTCTATTGGTCCAAATATATGCTAATCAGGGTTGGGAAAAGTAAATGCTGTTGGTTAACTTTTGAGTCTGAACTTCCATTCAGGTCTGCCCCACTTCTGTTTTCTCACTGGTCTGCATTCCCAGGTTCCCAGGAGGTTGAAGTTGGCAGATGTTGTCTGCTCAGGGGTTCTGGGCTGAGGTACTGTGAAAAGTAGATATCTGCACTGGCCTGAGCTGGGCTGGATGCTGCAGTGTGACAGGTCAGCATACCTTGACTTGTCTTTGCCCTGACTTGCCACACCTCAGGCCTGTGCTTGCATGGTGGGCTCCACATGGCCAGGAGCTGTGCTTGCCATCTGCCCTCCAGCTTGCCTGGGCTGCTCAGCCTGCTGGGCCACAGTTCTGCAACTAGCCCTGGGACAAGGTCTTGGCTTTCCTTCCTTCCTTTCTTCTTTGTGGCAGTGGTCAGACACTGAGATAGCATAATCAAATTGGTCTTTATTCCTACTGGATAATACAGAGGAATTCAGGTTTATATTCCCCCTGTATATAAAAATACATACCTAAATTTTTCTTCACTTCCTTTCCTACAAAAGCCAAATCCATTCATCCATCACATGCTGGGTATTTTTACCAAAGGGATGATAAATGTATCTGGGTTCAGGTGCCCTCCTGCTCCCCTAACTCAGATCCATGAAAAAACTAATGAAGAATCAGGCACCAATGGATCCAAACTCTCTTTTCCTCTGAGCCCTGGTGTCTTCAACACAGAGCTCCTGGGGTCCTACAAACAGACTGGACATTTGACAAATATCAAAACCTTTGCACTGTGGTCCTTCACATGCCAAACACTGATTATATAAAGTTGAGCAAAACGCAATCTTTACATTCAAGTCCACTACACATTAGTGAGTGAAAGAAAGGTGACAGTCCCTTACTTTCATCCCCTACTGCATTTTCTGGTTTTGAGAAAGACATGGTTAAAATTTAAAAAGCTAAGAACATTTTTATTCTTAAGTCTTACCTTCTGCTGAAAGGTCTAAGATTGAAATGTATTATTTAGTCACAAACTCTCAGATTTGTGTTCTTTTCCAAATTCTCATTTAATTACTTGTGACTTAAAAATAACTTAGCTATGTAGTTCAAAAGGAAACTACTTTAATTTCCTCTTTGTGGGCTGGTAAAGGAGACCATGTATCTCAGTGGGATTATCTTCCCCTTCACTCATAAGGTAGCCACATAATTTCCTTCCTCAAAATCCTCAACTGGTAAATGGTGCAATGTGAAGCTCACAGATGGCAAGTGAAAGGGGAATTGCCCACTCCTTGTCCTGCAGCTCTGGAAGTAAGTGGCCTTGTAATGCCAGATTCGTGGGACCCCAGTAGACTTCCAGGAGCCAAATCCGATGCAATCACACAAGAGTCTTTATTGCAAGCTCCAGCCTGGACTCACAACCGTTTCCCACGCAGCGGTCCTGAGGAGAGAGTCCTGGCCCTTAGTTCACTGAGGATTTATAGGTTTTTGGGGATACTCTATGCATCACAACAAATCACTTCACACCGCAGGAAAATCAAACAACAACTCTTAATATTGATTAGCACATTCACTGGCGGGAACAAATCGGGTAAGGGTGATTGTTAGTTCAAGTGGTGGATACATTTGAACTGATTGGTATAAGCCTCAAGGGATGTACACGCTAAACTGCACAGTTTCCTAACATGATATCAGTCACCAAAACTACTGAGAGGGTCACCTGGCATTTCTGGTATTTTCCCTGTCTCACGCTGATTGGTGGTTGCTAGGGGGTTGCTATGGGTCCTCACCTAGTGTAACTGAGTCAGGGACACCTGGGGCAGCAGATCTCTCCAGTTATTTACAGACAAACAACTCAGCAGGGTGGGTATGTGCCTAGGAGCGCTCTGAGGTTTTTCCAAGGACAAAGGTCACAACTTGTCACGACTTGCCCTCCCTCTGGACAGGCCTTGAGGTAGAAGCTCAAAAATGGAGTCACATCAGTTTCTCAGCCTCAGCCCTAGACTGCACAGGCCTCGGAAGGACCTTCCATTGTTTTCACCCAAAAGCTCTTCATCTGTCTTTACAATTGTCTTGATGAGGTAACCCCAGTTTCTCAGTCAACAATTGCAGATGACGCTTCAAATGCAAGTGCCCCCAGAACAAAGCCACTCATTTTACCTTAAGGTCTACATGATTAAAAACAGATCTGAAACCAGAATAATGAGGAGGCTAGGGAGGGCTAGCCAGCAAGAGGAAGAGACAATGGTACTTTCTCAACAAGAAGATTCTGAGATACAGGGTGGGAGGGAGGGAAATTTCCAGTGACTTCCTTACCATTTTAACCAAGTCTTGCTTTTCATTAACACTGAGAGAAGTTACTTGGCTGATGCCTTGTGTATCATTAAAGCCACTCCCCACGGAGACCATCCGATCATCTTTTCTCCATGACACATGGATTACTCTTCCCTGCCAAGAAAGCCTCTCCATATATCTAGAGCAGAGAGCCTGGGGTTTCAGCAGGTTTCACCTCTGCTGAGAGAGGCTGGTTATTGGCTTCAGCATCTGATTCCATTTTGTGCTGAGAAAATTCAGTGTGAAAGAGAGAAAAAAAATTCACATACATTTCTGCTGAAATAGAGCATTGTGAGAAATGGTTGACAATATAAGGCTTTCTGTTTCATTCTTGGCTACTGTTGAGTGAGGACTCAGGGAACTACACGCCTCTCTACATTTATGACACTGCGGTTTCTCTCTTGCTCTGAGGTGCAATGAAAGCTGACTGCCTCTCTAATTACTTCCTTACACCCTCCACACCTCCTTAAGGACCCAGGGATTCTTTTTCTAGTTTTAACTCCTTTCAGAGGGCTCACTACTGAGTTAGAATGTTTATGTCACACATTTTATGCAATGAATATAGTTTTAATATACGGTTTTAATATTAGTATTTGATAACTATGAGTTCACAACCAGCTCTAGCAGAGTGTGCCTGGTCAAGTTCTATGGTCTCCATGAACCATAGTGTTATTGATAAAGTAAAAATATTAATACCTAATTTTTTAGGTGGCAAAAACATGGGAAAATATAAATGTTTGATACTCATTTATAATGTTATTATTACACTGAAATGTTCTAGCTTTAACCCTGATTTCAGAGGAGTTTTATGTTCACAACAAAACTGAAGGAACAGAGACATCCAATATACCCCACCCAACTCCTATGCTGTAAAATTCATCTGCCTTTTTATTCCCTACTTCCTGATAACCTCTGGCAACCACTGATATTTTCTTCTCTCCATAGTTTTGGGTTTTCCAGAATGTTATACAATTGGAATCATACAGTATGTAGCCATTCTAGTTTGGCTTCTTTCATGTAGTAATATGTATTTAAGTTTCCTCAATGTCCTTTGATGGCTTGGTAATATTTTCTTAATGTTGAATAATTTTCCATTGTCTCATTGTATGGATGTACCACAGTTTGCTTATATGTTCAGTACTGAAAGACATTTTCATGTTGTAATATTTGTTTATTTATTGCATACTGGGGTTTGAAACCAGAGGTACTCTGCTACTGAGCTATATCTCCAGCCCTTTGAATTTTTTTTTCTTTTGAGACAGGGTCTCACTAAATTGCTAAGCCTGTTTTTTTTTTTAGATTTATATATTTTAATCCTCATAATTTTTTCAAAGTTAGATATTTAATTCTACTCACAACCAAAAACAAATAAATAACTTATTTATCTTGTATTTCTATGACCTTGACTAAAAGAAGTAATCAAAGAAAATGAAATTCTCCAAACTACAATCCAGTCTTTAATGTATAAAAATTACTCTTTTAGAAATTGTTTATGTGCCATTGTGAATTGATCTAAGTCCACTGGATCAATATCTTAAATAGTTTTTAGTAATTTTCCAGTCTCTTCCCCTCTCTATCCTTATCATTCAACCCTCTTGATCTTAAAGATATTCTCATCACATGGCTCAACATCTCTCTGAAAGTTGTCCCTTTCATCCTTTCTTTGATCTTCTTTTTTGGCCCTGACTTCTATTGAGTCAGCCCTTCTAATATCATTGCTTTATATTATTCTCTGAGGCTGGTCTTGAACTTCTGATCCTCCTGCCTTAGCCTCCTGAGTAGCTGGGATTACAGGTGTGTGCCACTGCATCTGGCTTCACATTGTAATTTTTAAAACAGTACAGCTTACCAGTGAATAAATTGCTGCTAACCAGTGAATAAATGATTAGAAAAACAATAATAAAACATTCATATGATAATATAACATTGTAACAAACATTTTTACATACATTTTCTTCTTTGAGACCTATCAGTCTGGTGAATTTGGCAGATCAGGTATTTTTAAATATTTTGGAAATTGGAAATTGAGCATCAGGGAAGTAAATCAAATCACACAGTTGTTCAGGTATTTCATATCCTATTCAAGAGAAGAAGGTGTGGCAGTCCAGAAAAGTGACTCATTGGAAGGAACAAAGCTAGTTTGTAGAGGTGAAAACTGGAAACCAGATCTTCTGATACCAATTTCCATGTTCTTTTCATCACTATGAATTAGGTTTAATTAAAAAGAAATCATGGAATTATGCAAAAAGGTAATAAAAGCATATTTATTTATTTGGCACAGGGGACTGAAATCAGAGGCACTCAAATACTGAGAAACATCCCCAGACCTTTAATTTTTTTTTTTTTTAATTTGAGACAGAGTCTTGCTAAGTTGCTTAGTGTCTTGTCAAGTTGCTGAAGATGGCTTTGAACTTGTGATCCTCCTGCTTCAGCCTCCTTAGTTGCTGGGATTATAGCTCTGTGCCACCATTCCTGTCAAAAGTACTTTTATTTTTAATGCATTGAAATGCCATTCTGTATCTTTATGAACTTAAAAAATTTGCTTCATATGTCACTTTCCAAGAGAGGTACATTAATATTCCCAACTATTAATAGTGACTTCTTGAACTATTTTTTCATTTGGTCAGCATCATAGAATACATTATTCAATGTTTACAATGTTATTGTTTTGAATTGTATTTTAACATTAAAATTTCTATTCTCATTATCTTCTGGTTCATATTCATTTCCTATTGTTTTGTTTTCAACTTTCTTTATCCATTTCTTTAAATTGTGTGACTATTGTGGACTACTTATTTCTGGTTTTACAAATACAAGCGGAGACTAGTCTTGTTCTCATCATTTAAGTTTATCCACATACTTTTATTGCAGTTACTGTTATATTATTACATATTTCAGCTCATTCATTTCATATCTTCTACTTACTTTCTTTTCCTTAAAAATTCCTTTCCTGCCTCCCTTTGGATAATTTAAATTTTATTTTAGCTATTTAAAAGTTACATATCACATTTTTGTTCTTTACATGATCTATTTACATACTCATTTTCTATCAATTTTTAATTGTTAATTAATATTAATATTTCCCTCATGCAAGCAAACACCTTAACACATTTCTGTCTCCTTTCTTGTTTTGTTTTAAAGTGTTTTTTTTTTTTCCTTTTTATCTTCCATCTCCACTCCTTTGTCTTGTAATTTTCTAGAGTTAGTTGGGGGTTGATATAAATATATAGAATATATAAATATTTTTGAGAATTGGGAGTTTTTGCTCATTGTTTTTTTGTTTATTTTGGAAATTTTGTTTTGTAGATAGCAACATATTTGGGTAAAATTTTTAGCCTAAGCTTCCTTTGCATGTGTGCTGGCTTAAAATGTGTCTAAATTCTTCACACACTCTTTCCACAAGAGAGAGATCTTATTCTCTTCTCATTTGATGTGGACACAGTGACACAATTCTTTTTTACTTGTAGCTTCATTGAGATAAATTAATATACAATAAACTGACCACATCTGAGTGTATACTTGGTTTAGTTTTGGTGTATGTATGCTCCTATGAAATTGAGACAAGAAAGCAATCCACAATACCCAGTGTTTCCTCACACCATCTATATAGTACCTCCTGCCACCTCTTTCTGCACTCCTCCCTCACCCCCTTTGTCACCAGGCAGCCATTGATCTGCTCTCTTTCTGTCTATATAAGTTAGTTTTCATTTTCTAGAATTTTATATAAATGGAAATATAAAGTATGAAATATATGGACTGACTTTTACTCAGGATAGATTTTAAGGTTCATACATGTTTGATATTGTGTATACTATTTTATTGCTGAATACTATCTCATTGTATGCCTATATGACATTTTGTTCATTCATTTGTCAATGGACATGGACATTTGGGTTGTTTCTTGATCTGCGTTATTACAAATAAAGTTTCTTAAAACATTTGTGTACACATCTTTCTATAGACATATACTTTCTCTTTATAAAAATACTCAGGAGTACAATGGCTAGATTATAAGTGTGTGCTTAACTTTTTAAAATAATTATCAACTCCTGTTCGAAGTGTTTAGACCATTTTACACCCCACAGCTGTGTATAAAAGTTACAGTTGCTTTGTATCCTCTCTAATACTTAATATGGTTATTTTATATTCTCAGTACAAGTACTTTGTCAGATACATGATTTGAAATAATTTCCCCTAATCAGTTTTGGTCAGCTTTTTTACTGCTGCAACTGAAAGACCTGACAGAACAACTGTAGAGGAGGAAGAGTTTATTTGGGGGCTCACGGTTTCAGAGGTCTCAGTTCATGGTCTGGCTCCATTCCTCAGGGCTCGAGATGAAGGTGAACATCATGGCAAAAGAGTGTGACCCAAGGAAGCAACTCACAGGATGATCAGGCAGCAGAGAGAGACTCCACTTGCCAGATACAAAATATATACCCCCAAAGCTCACCCCCAATGACCACCTCCTCCAGCCACACCCTACCTGCCTTCAGTTACCACACAATTAATCCCTACCAGGGGATTAATTCACTGATTGGATTCAGGCTCTAATAACCTAATCATTTCTCCTCGAAACTTTCTTACTTGTCTCACATATAAACTTTTGGGGGACACTTCACATCCAAAGTATAACATGTGGCATGACTTTTGCTTCTTTTAACAGTTATCTTTCAAATAAAAGCTTAATTTTGATGCAGTTCAAGCTAACATTTTTTTTCTTTTATAGATTGTGCTTTCAGCATAGCAGCTAAGAAATCTTTGCCTAAGATTTGCAAAGATTTTCCTCTAGAAAATTTATAATTTTTGATCCGATTCATTTTTTAGTTAAATTTCATACATGGAATAAAGTATGCTGAAAAGTTCTTTTTCTTCCCTCTTCCTCTCCCTCCTCTCCCTTCTTCTTTCTTTTTAAAAATTTCTCCATTTTCTTTCCTTCCTCTTCCTCCTTCTTCAGCAGATTACTATCCAATTTTCTGCCCCATTTATTGAAATACTAATTTATATAAAATTCTCCCCTTCATTTCTTTTGTACCATGGCAACTTTCTCAAGAATTGATTGTCCATTTAGGTGTCAATTATTTCTGAGCTTTCTATTCTGTTTTATTTATCTGTTTGTCTACCTTTGGGCTAACACTACACTGTTTTGATTGTTATATCTTCTGAATAGGTCTCAAAATGACTTGCTATTAGTTTTCAACTTTATTCCTCTTTGCAAAGTTGTTTTGACTATTCTAGTTATTTTGCTTTTCTATAGGAATTTTAGATTCAATTCATCAACTGAAAAAAGAGCCTGCTAAGATTTGATTGAAATTGTATTTAAATCATTCTTGGAATATTGACATCTATTATAGTTTGGATATGGGGTGTGTCCCAAAAGCTCATGTGTAAGACAGTGCAAGAAGGTTTACAGGAGAAATGATTGGGTAATGAGAGTCTTAACCCAATCAGTTAATTAACCATTGGTGGGATTAATTGAGTGGTATCAGAAGGTGCAGGCTGGAGGAGATGGATTCCTGGGGGTTTGTCTTTATGTATGTATTTTATAAATGGTGAGTTGAGTCTCTGTGTTCTAATCATCATGTGAGTTGCTTCCCTGGGTTGCACTCTTCTGCCATGATGTTCTCTCTATGGACTGAGACCTCTGAAACTATGAGCCTCCGAATAAGCTTTCCTCCCCTAAAATTGTTCTGGTCAGTATTTTAGTCACAGCAATGAAAAAGCTGACTAAAACAACATCTTAGCAACATTATATGCTCAAACTAATGGATGTATCTCTCTGGTTTCTTAAGTCTCCTTTATAATTTCTCACTAATATTTTAGTTTCCATTGTATGCAGGCCTCACACATCTTTTAAGATTCATACAAAACTATAATATTTTTGATGATATTGTAAATTGTCTAGCTTTCCTATTTTAATTTATAATTTTACATTTAGTTTTTAGTATGTAGTAATGGAATTGGCTTCAGTATATTGACTTTATATGTTGCAACCTTGCAAACCCTATTAATTTGTTCTTTTTTGTCTGTTACATAGAATTTTCTGGATAGATGATCATTAATGTATGAGTAAAGACAATTTTCTTTCTTCTTTCTTTCTTCTTTCTTTCTCTTTCTTTCTTTCTTTCTTTCTTTCTTTCTTTCTTTCTTTCTTTCTTTCTTTCTTTCTTTCTTTTCTTTCTTTCTTTCCTTAACCTGAATGCCTTCTTATCCTTCTTTATTGCCTAATTTAGTGTCTAGGACCTGTAATACAATGTGGAATACAAATGATGGGAGCAAATATCTTGTATTTTTCTTGATTTTAGGGGGAAGGACTGTGTTGTCTTTCACCATCAAGTATGATGTTAGCTACAGGTTTTTTTTTTTTTTAATATGAGCTTTATCAAATGGAGGAACTTTCTTCACTTCTAAGTTTGCTGAGAGTTTTAAGTCAGGAATATAGGCTAGATTTTATCAAAGGTTTTCCTGTATCTACTGAGATTGTCATATAGTATTTAATTTTTAGTTTTTTAATATGATAAGTTATAGTAATTAATCTGCAATGTTAAATCAACTTTTCAATCCCAGGACAAACATCACTTGGTCACAATGTATTATCCTCTTTATATATTGTTTATATATTGTTGATCCAATTTGCTGAATTTTGAATAGAATTTTTTATCTATGTTCCTGAGAATTATTGGTCTATAGTTTTCTCTTTTTATAATATATTTTTCCAGTCTTAATATCAGGCTAGTGCCAAACAGATTTAATTAATTGAAAACTATTCCCTCTTAAATTTTCTGGAAGAGTTTGTATAGAATTGGTATAATTTCTTCTTTAAAATGTTTGGTGTAATGGATCATTGAAGCCAATTGGCTTTATCTGTTTCTTCTTCCATGAGATTTAGTGGTTCCTGTCTTTCAAGAAATATGTCTATTTCATCTAAGTTGTCAAATTTATTGGCTCAAAGTTGTTTATACTATTCTTCTGTTGACTTTTAGTTCTTGTAGACTCTATAGTACCATACATACTATGAATACTGTTTTGTGAGCAGCATCACACACAATTTTTTAAAAAAATATTTTTAGTTGTAGATGAACACTATAACTTCAATTAATTAATTAATGTATGTGGTATTGGATTCAAACTCAGTGCCTCACAATTGCTGGCAAGTGCTCTACCACTGAGCTACAACTCCAGCCCACCACACAATTTTATGTTGTGTTTTTAAAATTTCGTATTTTAGCCCATTTATGGCTGACTATGTAGTTCATTGGTAGAACACATACCTCATATGCATGAGATGCTGGTTCAATCCCCAGCACCATAAAAAAGACAAAAACAACAAAAACCCCAAACTCTCTAATTTTTCTTGTTAATTTCTTCTTTGAGTGAGTGGGTAATGTAGAAGTGTGTTATTTAGTTTCGGAACATTCAGCAGTTTTCCAGAGATCTTACTTTTTCATTTCTCATTGACTTTAATTGTGGTTAGAGAAAGTAGTTTGTATGACTTCAATTCTTTCAAATTTATCAGGATTTGTTTAGTACTCCAAAATATGGTATACATCGGTCAATGTGGATATGTTCCTGAAAAGAATCTATCTTTTTGTTGTTTTGGGATAAAGTATTCTTCAAGTCTTCTGTATTCTTACTGGTTTTCTACTTATTGTATTAGTTACTGGGAGATGGATATTGAGAACATTGACTGTGATTATGGATATCTGTTCCTCCCTGAAGTTCTAACAGATTTTGCTTTGTGTAATTTGAAGCTCTGTTATTATGTGCATAGATGTTTAAAATGTGTTTTCCTTATAGATCCACTCTTTTTATCATGATGAAATGACCTTCTTAGGCTGGGTGTGGTGGTGCATGCCTGTAATCCCAGCGGCTCTGGAGGTGGAGGCAGGGGGATTGTGAGTTCAAAGCCAGCCTCAGCCAAAAGCAAGATGCTAAGCAACCCATTGAGATCCTGTATCTAAATAAAATACAAAATAGGGCTGGGAATGTGGCTCGGTAATGGAGTGTCCTTGAGTTCAATCCCTGCTAACCCCCCCCCCCCCAAAATGACCTTCTTTACTCTTTGTACTATTTTTTCTCTGGAATCTACTTTGGCTGACTTAGTATACAGATAGTTTATTTCAGTTTCTGTTCATATAGCATCTTTTTGCATTATTTTAATGCATTTTGTCTTTATATTTGAAATGTTTTTCTTGATGGCAGCACAGTTAGGTCTTGCTTATGTTTTACAGCAGTTTTTCTTTCTGGTGTAATTCTATGCTTAGAGTTGAAAAAATAGTCATTTTCATATACCTTCATCAGTTTCCCATATGTTAACCTATCATATAATCATAGATCATTTACTAAAATTAAGCATTAACTTTGGACCTATGAGTTTATAGTCATATTCAAATTTGGAAAAAAGAAATCAGTCATTATACCTTCAAACATTATTTTCTCTTGCATCCTTCTCTCTCCTTTTCCAAAGGATAGGCATTCCATTTATGTGTATATTAGACTGCTTGAAGTTACTGATTAGTGATGTTTCTTTTATGTTTTTCAGTTTCCAATGCTTTGTATTTTATGTTGGAAAGCTTCTACTTCTGTGTCTTCCAGTTCATTAACCTTTTTTCCTGCACTTGGTAATCCCATCCAGTGCATTTTGAATCTCACACTTTGTACTTTTTATCACTTAAAAGTTACTTTTGGTTCCTTTTATATTTTCATGTCCTTACTTAGCATGCTCATTTTTCTATAGCTTTTAAATATATATGGAATATAATTATGATAATTTTCTCTCTATATAAAATGGTGTGTTTGCTTAAAGTGTTGGACGACAGAAACATTGTATCTCTCAAGAGAAGGGATAGACATGCAGTGTGTGTTAACTTTTTTGCTTCTGTGACCAGAAGACCTGACAAGAACAATTTAGAGGATGAAAAATTTATTTGGGTCTCATGCTTTGAAAGGTCTCAGACCACGGATAGCCAACTCCATTCCTCAAGGCCATGATAAGGCAGGGCATCAAGGTAGAAGAGTGAGGAGGAGGGAAGTGGCTCAGAACATGGCCTTCAGAACAATTTTTTTGCAGTGTTTCCTCAATGATATTTTATGGGAGATGGCATATCTAAACCATAATGCATGCTTATAATGTATTTTGGTTTCCCAAGTTCAATTATCCTCTCTTATGATAACCTGGCAGGTGAGAGGTATTATTTGATCTTCTTTGTATCACTTTGTGGGAATTGGGGATCAGAGAATCAGTGGAATAAAATGTGCATCTTTTCTACTGTTATTTTTGTGAGTAATAAACTGTCCTTTGTCTCTGACCCAGAAGTCTGTGTCTTCTGGTAGCATCTATGAGTCTATGGCAGGATAACTTGTTAGCTATCTTACATGTAAGGTAAAAATCACATCTCTTTTATAATTTTTTTTGCATAAGATTTTCCCTTTGTTTGAAATATGACAGATCTCTGTAACAGAAGAGGTAGAATCATTAGAAGACAATGCACCTCTTTCTTTATATTAAGGCATTTGTAAGAGAATTCAAACCTATATGATTGGAAAAGCTGTTTAAACAGTCTCTGTAGGCAGTTGTCTTCCTGTGTGGGGCTGGAATTTGAAGTTTGCAGCAAAGGCAGTCAGAATGGAAAGAGGAATATTAGAATTAGGAGAACAAGGAATGCATGAAACATGGGTTGGAACTCAAAATGGAAGAATGAAATTCATTTCATTTATCACTGCCTTAAAGAATGAAATTCATTTCATTTATCACTGTTAAAACCTTGTGGTGGTGAGAAGTTGGAACCAGTCATCATGGAGTTAAACACATTTGACCTATGAGTCTGGAGGTGATGGAGTTTCCCAAGGGAAGTTGAATCTTTTGCATATCTATGAAGTAAACCAGCAAACAAAGTGCATGAGTTGCAGAAGCTCCTAATTATCATTGCCCTGCATTTCTGATTGCAAAAAAAATCTGGATGCTGTTTCATTTCTCTCTCCAATGTTGAGCAAAAAGAGTCTTGAACCTCAACTGGAAATATGAAGAAAGGAATTCTTGGAAACATAGCTCATCTTAGCCAAGTTGACATGTATCAAAACCACCACAACCTCAGCATATGAAATAAGAGGAGGAAAAGGGATAGAAGGAACTCTGAGAGGTCCTTGTTTCTCCTCCACGTGTAGTTACCTGCTTTTCCCCAGGGTGGGTATAACCCTGATGTCACCCTGCTGTCTCTGGCCAGCACTGTAATGACTTGGTTATCTGCTTTGCAGTTTGCAACACAGAACATAGGAATAACCCTTCTAATTCAATAAACAGGCACAGAAAAGAGCACAACCTAAATCTCTCCCTCGTTTTATTTCTCATCCATGTTTTCCAGCATCAATCCTTTACTGATGCTTTGTGCTCTCATCCTTCCCCCCATCATCTCCACTAATTGCAACACAACTACTTTCCAACAGGTCCTTCCATTTCCATTAGTGTTTTGGCTCCATCTCCCTCCTTGAAACATAGGTGGTGATATCGAGGTTGGTAGAGAAAAGCAGCCCTTGAATTTGTTCTCATGTCAGCAATAAAATATCGTAAATGTAGATTTTAAAAATTTTAAAAGAAATTATTAAAGTAATGTAAAGAAAATCATAAAAGAAATGACTGACTTTGTGGGTGATGTTGCTTAGCTTTTCTAGAGACTTGTTCCGCATAGTTCTCTTCTGAAAAATCTGAGGGGAAAGGGGCAATTAAGACTATGCTTAAAAAGCCACAGGGGGGGATGGGGATGTGGCTCAAGTGGTAGTGCGCTGGCCTGGCATGTGCGAGGCACTGGGTTCGATCCTCAGCACCACATAAAAATAAATAAAGATATTGTGTCCACCTAAAACAAACAAACAAACTAAAAAATAAATAAATAAAAAGCCACAGGGCTTTTTAAGAGTTGTCTAATGTTTTGCCCCTGCATCAGGGTAGAAATGCAGTTTAACAAAAGGGGTTGTCTTAATTGTTCTCAGAGATGAGGAAAGAAGACTATACCATGAGCAACAGCTGATCTTGTCATTCTGGAATATCATTCATCTGTAAGATTCTTCCCTTTGGCTCCATAAATTGTAGCAGTATTTCCTTAGAAATCAAAAGGGAAATGCATACTTTCTGTGCCTTTCATTTCTAATGCTGGCTTTGTGACTGGTTCGAGCAACTGGAAGCATCCGGCCTGGTCAACACATTTCTGTGCGTCTCTGAAGATGAATTTTCCAGTATCTTGCAATACTGAGCCACAAGAAACACGGGCAAAATAGGGGTCAATAATATAGATTAAGCTTTATTCTTATTTCAACCTGATAATAGAACTTAAACTCCCACAGATGCCTGAAATGAAATTTAACCACTTAATTCAATCTACCAGAAATGATGTCTTTCGGGTTTTTTATTTTTCATTTTTTTCAGCAACTGATGATTCAATATCTGAATCTTTCTGGGAAATCACAGAGCATGCTGGCAAAACAAGACTGTAGAAATGTTCCCAAATCAAGTAAACACAAGAAAAGGGAACAGGGGATGCTCTTCTATGTTACTGATCTTAGTGTAAACTATTTGGGGAAAGGTAAACCTCTTGTGGGCAGGCCACATGCTATGCTCCTCTCCTGCCTCATGAGGTCTGAGAGGCTGAGTGACGAAGTTGCAACAAAGAACACAAAGGGAAGAGCCTCGGCAACACTAGAGCTTCATTAAGAAGTCACTTGGAGTAGGGGACAAGTGCAGAGACTGATCTTCCCCAACAAAGTGACACAGTGCCTTGACAATGGCTATGAAAGCTTGATGACCCTTAACATCTCCTGGAACAAAGAAGTCAGTAGCACAAGGTGAAAACGTTAAAGGGGGAATATGAGGAACACAAAAGAAGATGACAAGGTGACAAGTTAAACATAATCCACAGAATAAGAAACGTCAGAAGCCTCCTCCGCAGTACACCTACAAACACCTGCCCTTTTGTTCATACAGGAAGAGAGCCTCTCCCTGTAACTCCTTCCCTTCTCTGGTGGAGGGAAGTCAGGTGGAGATGCAGTGTGGGGCTGCCTGGAGGGAAAGATCTTACTGGACGAGACATCCAGCAAACTGCATGGCACCCTTACTAGTCTTTTATATGTTACCCCCACCGCTGCCCAAATCCTGGTTATTCAAGTCTTCCAACTCTACCTTATTTCTTCTTTTATTACTCCCCACACACACACAAATCTCAAAGAGTTAAAAAAGCAGACACATTCAGTTTGTAATCCATGTGTGTGTTGGGGAAGATGAGAGGGGGATCCCCTTGACCTGAAAACTTCCAACCCGAGCCAACTTTCAAAGAGGTAAGCACACAGCCACTTATGGTATTCCATCCTTGATTACAGGCATCCTGTCTGAATTCTCAATCTATGGTCATGGATTTCTGAGGACCCTGGAGGTCACTGACCTGGCTGCACAGGAGTGCACCCCATGCTCCCAAAGAGCTCCCCTGTTTGTCTCACTTCAAACTCCACCGCAAAAAGGAGAGCCTTTTATTTTAAATGTTTCTTTCTAATTAAATAAAGGGGGGGGGGGTCTTAGTGTGAATGAGACAATGGGATTCAAGCAACTTAACATAAGTGATTATTCATTTTGGTTTCTCTAATGGAAGAAAGGTGATAGTTGAATAAGGATCAGAGGAAGGAAAATCCTTCAATGAGGCATTGAAAGAAAGAGATGAAGAGTTCTGAGTGGGAAGCATCAATTATCTTCTTAATAAATATCGTGTGTATGTGTGTGTGTGTGTGTGTGTATTTTTTTTCCTTTCTGGACATCAGATGCAGAGGATGAAGTTAGTGATTAGTGATCCCTTTCGGTTCATACCACATTTTCATTACTGGTCAAAGCAAGACTTTCTTTTTTTCCCCTTAAGTTTTTCCATTTTATTTCCATTCTTCATTTCTATTCCACCTCCCCCCAGATAGCCTTTCTAATGTATTAAACTGATGTCTTTCTGTCACATGTGTCTTTGCAAAACTATAGTTCTGTTTACATTTAATTGACACAATTAGTGGTATATTATATATTTTAATCTATTTTTAAATCTCTCTGTTCTCAGGACCATATTTTATGATCTACCCATGTTGCTGCAGGTACATCAGGACCCTTGCCTCTAAACACCAACAGTGTGTCCATTTTCCAGGGATGTGTAGTCAGATTTCCTCTAGTTTCCTTCATCTCAAATGATGCTGAAGAAAATATTCATGTACATGATCCTGAAGGAACAATGCAAGACTCTCTTTACACTCTACATGCAAGAGTGAAATTGCTGGTAATAAGGATAGAATATATTTAAAACATTCTGGTAAATTTTGTTTTTGCCTTTTTTCTTATCTGTAGGGTTAGTACTGTCACACTTTACAGGTGAATAAATGAAAGGATCAGACACTAAGTAGAATTGTACAGTCGTTCAGGGAGTAAAGGGAGGACCCTGAGTGTAAGACTTTCCCTCCTGACCACAGCATTCTTTTCTGTTCTTTGCACCACATCACTGGCCTCGACAAACTTGTCTTATCCTGGAATTAGAAACATTGGGATTAGATTCATTGCATTACACTTCCTGTGGGCTACCACTCTTGCCTTTGTGAACGTGGTCAAGAAGTGACTCATGGAGTGAGGCAAATGATGTGGGAGATGCAAGTTCCCTGTTGGCTGACAACAACACTTATTGAACTGCTTTCTGGTGAACTAGAAAATGTATTTCTGCATAAAAATCAAAGACCTATAACTCCCCAGAACAGGTCTTTCTGGTGAATTTCCAAGGTGACTGACTCTTGGAGGTCCATCAGGCAAGGACAATGTAGTTTTTAACTGGAATCCCTGATGTCAGACACAGAGAAGGCCTGAAAAAAGTGACCATGAGCTTGTGCACGTCTGCTTGTTTAAAAGTGACCACGAGCTTGTTTAAATCTGCTAGGAAAAAAAAAAGAAATAAAGCCACTTTATGATAGTTTACTCAAAAATATTTTATAAATGCTTTATGATTACTAATCTGAGTGCTAGAGGAATCACATTTTTAAAATTCATGCAGTCATTATATATGCAATACCTTGTTTGTTTTTAATGTTATTCTGAACAAAGCCCTTACATTCTTCTGATATGGTCACAAGGCAGACTGAGTGTCCACACGGCAACACCTCTGTTATCTGCATGTGGTTGTCAGTCCTTGGGAATGCCTGATACAGTCATTCCAAGCATTCTCACATGGACAGTTATGTCTTTTACAAGAGTTGTGAACTGAACCAAAGAATCTTCTTAGAAAGTAGAATGCATCCTATTATAATTCATAATGGAAACTTTACTTCAGCGAGAGCGATGATTGATCTCAACTTGGGAAGAAGGAAGAGAGTTGGCTTCAGTCTCTTGGGATGCTGGTATGTGTGTTTGAGGAGTGGGAAGTTTTAAACTCTGTCAATCTTTACCTAGCAGATTCTAGACCCCTCCCCGAGAGGTTTTTGGAACATACACTCCCAACCCCAACCTCATTCTCTGCTTTTAGGACCATTTCCTCCAGGCTCTTTGGATGATATGCCCCTGTGGACAAGAGCAATGTCAGCAGTTACTTCAGCAAATGTCTTTACAGAGCTAATAAAACAAGCGTTAAGAAAACTGGGTGGAGTGATGGGCCAGAATTTTAGAAAAAAAAATTTTCTTGAATTCCCTCAATCCCCACAATATTTTAATTTTCCAAAGAGTAGCAAAGGACATTAGTCTAAGGGAAAAAAGTAAGCTAATTTTAGGCAGAAACTCAGGTTCTAGTTGCTCTCTCTGCAACAAACATCCTTATATGTTTGGAAGGACTAGAAAAATGCCAATATCTTGTCCAGTTCTAAAATCACTAGGTTATTAAATCTAGAGGAAAAAGCAAAGTACAATGGGGCCTATCTTCTAATCACCCTCATTTTCTAAAATTTTAAATCAAGAATGTGAACTATAATTTTGACTTGATACTTCTCCTTTTTAAATTTGTTCTGTTTAGATATACATTACAGTACAGTGTATTTTGACATATTATACATACAAGGAATATAACTTATTCTAATTAGGATCCCATTCTTGTGGTGTACATGATGCGGAGTTTCACTGGGTCATGTACTCATATATGAATATAGGAAAGTTATGTACAATTCATTCTACTGTCTTTCCTATTCCTTTATTTTTCCTTCCCTTCATTCTCCTTTGTCGAATCCAATGAACTTCCATTCTTCCCCATCCCAGCATACTGTATTAGCATCCATATAGCAAAGAGAACATTGGGCCTTTGTTTTTTGGGGACTGGCTTATTTCACTTAACATGATAGTCTCCAGTTCCATTCATTTACAGTAAATGCCATAATTTCATTCTTCTTTATGGCTAAGTAATATTTCATTGTGTATATACACCTCGTTTTCTTTATCCATTCATCTGTTGAAGGGCACCTAACTTGTTTCCATAGTTTAGCTATTGTTAATTGAGCTGCTATAAACATTGATGTGGCTGTGACACTGGAGTATGCTAATTTTAAGTCCTTTGGGTATAGATTAAGGAGTGGGATAGCAGGGTCAAATGGTGCTTCTATTCCAAGTTTTCTAAGGAATCTCCATACTGCTTTCCTGATTGGCTGCACCACTTTGCAATCCCACCAGCAGTGTATGAGTGTACCTTTTCCCCTACATCTTTACCAACATTTATTGTTATTTCTATTTTTGATAATTGACATTCTGACTGGAGTGAGAAGGAATCTCAGTGTAGTTTTAATGTATATTTCTCTAATGGCTAGAAATGTTGAACATTTTTTCATATAATTTTTGATCATTCATATTTCTTTTTCCATCAAGTACCTGTTCAGTTCCTTTGTCCATTTATTAATTATTTAATTAAAATTTTTTTTGGTGTTAAGTTTTTGAGTTCTTTGTATATTCTGGAGATTAATGTTCTGAGGAGCAGGTGGCAAAGATTTTCTCCCATTCCACAGGCTTTTTCTTCATATTCTTGATTGTTTCCTTTGTTGTAAAGAGACTTTTTAGTTTGATACCATCCATTTATTAATTATTGATTTTACTTCTTGCACTTCAGGAGTCTTGTTGAGGAAATCAGTTCCTAAGCCAACATGATATACATTTGGACCTACATTTTCTTCTAGTAGGTACAGGGTCTCTGATCTAAAACTCAAAGTGGTCTGGATCCACTTTTAGTTGAGTTTTATGCAGGATGAGAGATGGGTTTCAGTTTCCTTTTTGCTACATATGGATATCCAGTTTCCCCAGTACCATTTGTTGAAGAGGCTCTTTTCTTCAATACATGTTTATGGCTCATTTGTCTAATATGAGAAAATTGTATTTATGTGGGTTTGTCTCTGTATCTTCTGTTTTGTTCCATTGGACTCCATATATTTTTGGTGCCAATACCATGCCGTTTTTGTTACTATAGCTCTGCAGCATAATTTAAGTTCTGCATTTTGATGTCTTCTTGCTTTGCTTTTCTTGCTGAGGATTGCTCTGTCTATTCTGGGCCTTTCATTTTTCCAAATGAATTTCATGACTGCTTTTTCTATTTTTATGAAGAACATAATTGAAATTTTAATATGAATTGCATTAAATCTGTATAATGCTTTTGGTAGTATGGCCATTTTGACAATGTTAATTCTGCCTATCTAAGAGCATGGGTGATCTTTCCAGATTCTAAGGTCTTCTTCAATTTCTTTCTTTAGTGTTATGTAGTTTTCATTGTAGAGGTCTTTCACCTCTTTTGTTAGGTTGATTCCCAAGTTTTTTTTTTTTTTTTTTTTTTTTTTTTTTTTTGAGGCTATTGTGAATGGGATAGTTTTCCTAAGTTCTCTTTCATATGATTCTTCATTGGTGTATAGGAATGCAATAGATTTATGGTTGTTAATTTGATACTTCTTTTCATGATTTATTCTTCTCTGTAGCAAAACTAGTAACATGCATGGGGGCTGAGGTCTGAGGAGCAGGTTGATCACAGGGATGTGCTTCTGTTTCCTTTGTTGGATAACCTAGGCAGGAAAGAGGGTCTCATAGGAGGACTCTTCAGAGAACTGTCATTTTCCTACTTAGCAGCATCAGAATCAGAATCACAGATTTTGGGCCCAAACCCCAGAGTGACTGGTCCAGGAGACTTGGGGTGGGTCCCAAGAATTTCTAAGTTTCCAACTGGTTTTGGACATTGCACATGGAGAAACACCATGTTTGCTCATCACTGAGGCAGCAATCTGAATGTCTCCAGGTTGACTTTGTCCTCAGGTTACAGCCTGTGTTGGGAAGCTTTTGAGATAATGTCATTACCTTCTGTTCTACTTCCAGAAACTCTATCTTCCGGTAGTAATCACTATATAAACAAGAAAAACAGCAATACAGAAAATGAGAGTAGGCTAGATACAGTCATTCAATTTCTCCATTCTTCCCTTCATTGTCACTCAAAACCGTAGACTGTCCAGTTCACATAACCTGCCTAAAATAATGAAAAGAGAGATGTATTTTGGATGGTACACATGCCATCAGATTTCAGCAGAATGCAATAGACAAAGGCCATAAATCAGAGTTCAGAAATGGATTAGAGTTGCTCCTTTTTTCTCAGGTGTAGCTGATATTTATTGTTTTCTGTTAACTATGAAATGTGCATCTAACTTCACATGTGTTATCACATGTAGCCTTTGAAAGAATCTGATCAGATGGGTATTATTTTTTAATCCCCATTTCATAGAAAAGAAAACCAAAACTTAGGCAGAATAAGTTGCCTGAGGTTGTTCAAAAAATAAAGTGGTGGAACTAGGATTCGCTCCATTGAACTGCCTCCATCTCTGTGGTACTGGAAAACCAAAAAAAAAAATCATCTTTATTATTGTGTTCTGTAAAATGGGACTATCTCCCAGGGATAAAGTGAGAACACAATAATAGGTTTATTGAGAGCCGCACAGAAAAGATGTGTTATGGCTACAAGATATTACTCTGAAATATCATAGATGCTGCTTTCCTTTTCCACAACAAATCAAATGCTACCTTGTACAATTTATTATTATTGTCTGCTCTTTACTCTTTATATTTCTGCTCCTCAAAGAATTACTTTTTGTGTCCTTTTCCTCAAAATGATTTTATATTCCTTTTCCCTAATGAGATTCAAAGAATTACTCAAACTTAATTTTAAGGTGTTAGGGACCTAGGGCCCCAGCCCAGCTCTGCTGCTGCTCACTGAGGGCCAAGCAGTCACTGATGCATTTCAGCTGGTGGGGCTGGGCTTCCTCCTAGGGGCTCAAATTTTTCAATCCCACAGTTTATAAGATGGATGCTTTTCATATTCACACATCAAGATTTGAGTGAAATCCACAAACATTTTGTGGAGGTACGAAATGAATATCATTGCAGCCATTCTTTCTAACTGCAACAAATATAATAATTTACAGAATGTCAGTTAGCTCACTCACTGTGTCATAGATAAGATAGGCCCAAGGTTATCAGCAATTTATGGAAAGCGGGCTGTAACTGCACCTCTTTATTCCCCATCCAGAAAGCACTTCAAAATGCAAATTAAAATGATAACATTGTCATGAAAATCGTTTGGAATTCAATCCAATTAATTTTTTAAAAATAAATCTTTTCCAAACAACAGCACATTCTTATTAATAATAAAATCATTGGTGATAGCACTCACACCTGATCACCACTCTCTGGTTGAGAACCACAGGACTAGGTGATTTTCAGATGTCTTCCCATCTCAGAGATGGTTTTGGGCTTTTATCCAACAGACCCTATGATATTCTTTCTGCATTCACTGCTTTGAAAATGAGTTACCCTGAGCAATGACTTCTAAGTTTAGTTCAGTTTGCTAATCTGAAAAAAAAAAATGCATTGTAGTCATTCTTTAAAAGACTCAGCCCTGTGAAGAAAACAAAATTGCTACACTCCATTATTTTGTCCTGCAGAATTATATGAGAATGGAAGATGTTGGGCCCAGGGATTGATCTCGCGAAGAGCATCATCATCTGAAGCCAAGGCCTCAACCCCTGGTGGAGGCAATGGGGCCACTGATTCATGGGTGCCTAAATCTCTCAAATGGAGAAATCATTTTATGTCAGACTGTTCGCTTCCATTTTTATATTCAGCATTTCTCCCCATTCACTTATTTATTTCCCTTTGGGATTCTTTAAAACCTGGCTGGGGAATTTTTAGAAAGTAGTTGTAATATCTATAAGGACAACGCAATATTTATGTTACAGTTTCCTTTTTAAACATTTTAATCACTTATTATTTATCCTATTTATCCTGGAACAAAGTCTTCAAAAACAGGATATTCTTCATAAGTCCTATTTTAGGTATAATGTGGCATATCACAAGCCAGCTTTTATAATTTTTTGATATGGAATCTTGGAATTTCCACAGCTTATGTTTTGAGCCAACAAAAATATACAGAGATAGAAAGCAGGGAATTTTCAAATGCTGTTGACTTACTTCATAATATTATGCTTTTGCAGATACACTCGCTTAACAGGGCTGTGAATTTTAAGTATGATGGAAATGGAAAGTTGGTTTGTGTGAACTCAGAGGAAAAGATGGTAAAAATAGTTTGCATCCGATGATACCACATCCCAAGAAAGGGTGATGCCTTAATTATCTGCAAGGCTTTCCTGGACCTCTGCAGGCACAGGAAGACCAAAAAAGGTCTGGGGTTGAGCTGAATTGAGACTGTTTTGAAAGTAGGCACTGTATTAGAGTGGAAAGAAAAATCATCAGAGAATCAGGAAGCTTAACTTCTAGTCCTGGTTTTCTTATTACCTAGGGATGTGCCTTTGAGCAGTTCAGTTAACCCCTCTGACCCTCAGTTTCCTCCTCCTTCTAATGGAGGAAAGAAAACCAGTCACCTTGTGTACTTCCTGGAAAGGAGGCTTTTAGGAGGCTCACATAAGATAAAAAGAAAACACTTAGAGAATTTTTTGAACTACAAAAGCATGTTACAAATGTGAGATATCTTTATAGATCTTTTTACAATTCAATCATCTTTGAACACCCAATGTTTAAACTGGATTGGATAGCAAGTTTAATTGGGACATTCTTGCTTGACAGGACCTGGTATTTGCATCATTAGTATTTGTTTACACCCTTTCAAGTCTGTCTATCTCTTTGGTTTAGCAATATTAATGGTTCTGTTGTCGAATAGAAGGGAAGTCTATGAAATAGACCCAAAAGATGGTGATAATAAGGTTTGGTCTTAGATATTCCTCTAACTGACCATCAGGACAAACCCCATCTTTTCTTACACCCCTCTTGACAAGTTCAAACTTCTGCATGCAGTTATCAATATACCTCTGTTTACTTTTCTTATTCTAATTCTGAATTTTCCAAGACTTTCATTGTGTACACTATAATTTTAGATGGGTCATTTGCAATATCCTTGACGATATTTATTTCCACTTGGCCTTTGCTTCACCTTTCTATTCTAATGGTTGGGTTTGCTAATGCTCCAACAAAGCCCTGCCAGATGATGACCCCACATACCACAGATCCTGGAGGTGAGACTAGGGCTCCTTCTTCTCACTTATACTTCTACAACATCCCTTTCCACTGCTACCCCAAACCCATCTCCTTTATTTTCCTGATAACTATGGTGACCTTACTTTATTCCTCTACACCATGCTTATCTTTATCTTGGAAAATCGAATTCCCTCATGCACCTGGCCTTTGAGTTCCTTGGATCTTTCTTATAATAGTCATTGCATCTGCCCAACTTCAATCATTCCCTCCCATAGCCCTTCTCTAAAACTCATTACCACCATAATATCCCTAACTGAATTCTTGATATTAAAATTCTCATTTTCTGACCATCACCTCTTATTTTTCTCCCCTATTCACTAGCTATGCTACAATCCCAATTTAACAATACTCTGGCTATATCTTGTTGTCTCTATATACCATAATCCAGACTCACCTTCACCCTCTATGCCCTCTTCTTCCAATGTCCTCATCTGTATCCTCCCAACTTTGGTTGACACAGCATTTCCTGATGTGGGTCCTGTCCTGCTGTAGGTAAACCTGACTAGAACAAAACCAGTGGATATTTTAGTTGTGTGGCTTCTTTTTATATTTATTTCACATCATCCGTACTCTATATTTCAGGCCACTAACAACACCCCATATTTACCAAATATATACACTTAGTAAATATTTATTTTGACACCATTCTTAGTGTAGAGGGGGAAATAGACATGTCCTCGTCCAGGGACTCAACTAGAAACATTGGAACATACAGAGTAAATGTAAGAGCCTAGAACCTGAAGCGAACAGATGGGAAAAGTCTGTCCAAAACATCAAAAAAAGTAACAACAATGACCTAAAGATATGAAATAGAATTTTCATGAAGTTTTTCAAAGAATCTCGACCTTGTAAGAGGACCTGTATTGTTTCCTTGGATTCCTAATGCCTGACCCACTGATATTTCACCAATTTGGCTATGGTTCTTTTGTTACTCATTATTAGCCCAGAAATCATAATGAGGAAGAGGAAGGACTTTAGAGACCAGCTAGCCTACTCCCTTCTGCTCTGCAGATGAGAAAACTTGGCACCTAGAGTGAAGACTCTTACCTCAGATTACCCCTTCATCTACAGAATGAGATAAGAACCCAGTTTTCCATACTTTCAACTAGTTCTTTTTTCTTCATGGTATGCTGCAAATGTCAGAACCTCTTAGTTTAGTAGTGTAATGCTAAGCACTCCTTGAATGACCTCTAGGTTCCAAAAGAAAGTCTCATGTGTTGCTTATGAAAATTGGAACTTTGATTTATCATGTAAATAAAAATATCCCATTTCAGAGGGAGATTTCCGAAGGTATTATGCTTTTGGGAAAAATGTCTGATATAGTTAAATGGCGGAATAATATCTTAGACTTTTTTAATACAGCAAAATCTGATCATAGTACATTATGAGATCATTCCCAAATTACATGAGCCATTTGTAACCCATTTGGTTTCAATGATTTTCTCTCTTGGTATTTGCTCCTTTTTTTCTTTCTCATGTATTTACTTAGCCCTGTCTACCGCAACCTCGTAAAACATCTTCTCTAAATCTCCTTTCACTAATGTAAACAGCTATTTCATAATCTTTTAGAGTGGGGGTTGTGACTGAATATTTTCATCTGTTCCTTAGTGTTGGTCGTGTACAAATAAATAATGGAGTTGAGTTAATTGGGGTCAGAAAGTGTGGTGGGATGGGGTTTGGCTCTTTTCCAAGAAAATCCTACTCTGGCTGACTGGACACAGCTATAGGAACACAGAAAAAAGATGTTTTTGGACTGAGGGCCTCCATTAATTCTACTTTAAAGCTCTAGCAAGAATCAAAGGGAATTCGTCCTTCGAATTCACCCTTAAAGTGAATCTAGACAAGGTGTTCCCATACTGTCTGCTCATCCCTTTCCTTATTGAATTCCTATCACAGATTCTGAATACTTAGCATAAATAGTTGTGGTATTTAAAATTCAAAATTGGCCTGAAAGTGGTATTAAGAAACTTATCAACTTAAGAAGTGGGTGCAGTCTTCTGGGTCATCTGTCACATTCATATGTCAGGTTGGAATTAGACCTCATGGGCTTCTGGGTCCCTTCAGGAACATTAATGCCTGAAAGGAGGGTGTGTCCCTCAGTAGTCTTGGAGCTTTGATGTAGTGTACAGAGAGAGAACTGGGAATGAGAAGAACTGTGTTTAAGACCCAATGCCTGCTTCTCCATATCTGTGTGATCTTTCTCAAGTAACCAGACTTCTCTGTTTCCTGACCAACACTGAGGACAAAACCAACCACTTCCTTCTCTTTTAGGGTTGCTCTGAGGCTCACAGGCTGGAACTTCAAGGCACTTTGTACAGCTCTTCAGGTAAGAGTGAAGAGCTAACACAAATGTGAAGGGTTATTAGTAACTCAAAGAAATGTCCTGAATAGTTGCTTCAGAAATCATCCACTTATTTATTTAATGTAAATTCATAGGCATTTGGGGCTAGGGGAGCACCAGATGGGGTAATAAGGAAAAATGAGCAAGACTTCTATGCCCAAAGAAGTAAAATCTGTTGATAAAGTAAAGCACACACTAGAAATAGTAATCAAATGATTTCATGGCAAGATGCTTTTAAAGAAGTCCAGAGGTGAGGATTAGCAGAGAAGATGGAAGGTCATCCGTAAAAGGAGAACTGAAATAAAAAAAAGTACTTTGCTTGTTTGAAATGCTGCACTTAAACACATGGGATAGTCAAATCATAAATGATTATGTTCTGAATTCCAACAAATTTACGAAAGGTAAAGAAGAAATAATTGTTATATTGAGTCTTCTTTCCATTAATATTTTATGTAATTATTCAGTGCTGTTACAATGAATGTTGGTGAGGATGTGGGGGAAAAGGCACTCATACATCACTGGTGGGACTGCAAATTGGTGCAACCACTCTGGAAAGAAGTATGGAGATTCCTAAGAAAATTTGGAATGGAACCACCATTTGACCCAGTTATTCCACTCCTAGGTTTATACTCAAAGGACTTAAAATCAGCATACTACAGTGACACATCCACATCTGTTTATAGCGGTTCAATTCACAATAGCTAAACTATGAAACCAACCTAGGTGCCCTTCAACAGACTAATGGATAAAGAAACTGTGGTTTATATTTGAAATGAAATATTACTCAAACTTTTTAAAAGATTTTTTTATAGTAGATGGACACAACACCTTTATTTTATTTTTATATGGTGCTGAGGATCGAACCCAGTGCCTCACACATGCTAGGCAAGTGCTCTACCAACTGAGCTATAACCCCAGCCCTATTACTCAGCCTTAAAGAAGAATGAAATTATGGCATTTACTTGTAAGTGGATGAACTGGAGAATATTATGCTAAGTGAAATGAGCCAATCCCAAAGAACCAAAGTCCAAATGTTTTCTCTAATATGCTAACATTAATTCACAATAAGGGGTGGGGGAAGAATAGAGGTATTTTAGACTAGACAGAGAGGAGTGAAGAGATGGGAGAGGGCATGGGGAATGATAGTAGAATGAATCAGACATTATTACCCTGTGTGCATATATGATTACATGACCTGTGTAACTCTATAACACATGAATGAGGTATAGAGTTATACTCCATGCATTCTACTATCATGTATAAATAATTAGGACAAATAAACCCCCCCAAAGTCAATGCTATTTTAAAATTCAGGAAGCCACTCATATCATGTGTTTTATTAAATATAATTTTTTATTTGTTTATTTTATTAGGGCATTATAGCTATACAGAGTAGTTGGGTTCATTTGAAAAATCATACATGCATGGAGGTTGATTTACTACAGTTGAGTCCCTGTTCTCCTCTTTTCACTCCCCTCCTCCTTCCCCCTATTCTCCTGCCTCTACCCTGTTATCTTCCCTTTCTTTCTATCTATCATCCATCTATCTATCTATCTATTTATCTATCTATCTATCTATCTATCTATCTATCTATCTATCGGTAGTAGGGATTAAACACAGGGGTGCTTACCAATGAGCAACACCTCAGCTCCACGCCCCTTTAATTTTGAGCCAGGGTCTTGCCATGTTGCCTAGGGCCTTGAGAACCAGATGAGGTTGGCTTTGAACTTGAGATCCTCCTGCTTCAGTCTCCCCAGCTGCTGGGATCACAGACATTTGTCACTGTGCCTCGCTATTTAGTTTTGATTGCTTTCTACAGATACATAAAGATGGACTTCTGTGTGGTATATTTATATATGTGCATAATATGATTTTGTTAAATTTGACTTTCCCTCCATTTTCCTGACCCTTCTCCCTCCCTCCCAATCTCCTTCTTATAGTTCACTAATCTTCCCTATGTCTCTACGATATCTGATTCTGCTCTTCCCAACACGGTACCTTTTTTCCTTATGTTGGTCTAGCTTTCACACATGAAAAAAAAAAAAATCAACCCTTGATTTTCTGTGTTTGGCTTATTTCACTTCGCATGATAGTCTCTATTAAGTATCATTTTACTCTCAATGATAACTAACATACCTCAAAATTCCAGGAAGTCACAATAAATTTAGTTCACAATAGGCTATTTACCACACAAAGGTCCTTCCTGTAGTTGGCCTTTCAGAAAAATCTCAAACTTATATCAGCTTGCTAAAATACATTTCATGTCCTGATAAAAGATAAATAAACAGACTGTCTTCTGAGTTAGAAGTTGAAGTATGCTAAAGTTCTTTACTGATATTGCACAGGTCTTCTTCATTGTGGTACAGGAACTGTGTCTAAGTTTTCATGCTCCCAGTGCTGGCCCAGTGTCTGTCTCCTAGTTTCTCAACAAGCATTCTGTGAATTGAACTGAATTGTGAAATTGTGAGAGACACTGCTCATTGCCTGCCTACTCTTTTTTTCTTATGAAGAGGAACCTGATTTATTGCGGGGGGGGGTGGGTGGGTGGGGGGTAACAATGTATTCCATTAAAATAGTCAATCTCCTTTCTTTTCAATGAGATATTAATGGAAGTCACCTTGTGGGATTTATTGGGAAACTCCTTAAAAAGGGACAATTCCATTGGCTTTGACTTTCCTTGCTCTTCACTTTCCCCTTTGTTTCCTGCCTGAAGTACAGATGATGTTTGACAAGGGAGCAGCCATATTAGGATCAGGAGGGTTAGTCATAGGACGAAGAGGGCAGAATCAGAACCAGAATCAGTCTGGACCCTCCCAGTTTTCTTTCAAATAATTGAACCCAACTTTTCCTTCAAACAGTTGCCTCTAACTGAAGACTCTGAGGATTCTGTTTAATAAGGCCACAGTGAGATTTCTGTTACATAGAGGTATACAGAGTCACAGATGTAGATCATTGGATCTATCTAGAGCATTTATTCTCAAATGAGGAAGAGTTCGATATTGTCCAATCAATCAAAATGCTTTTTCACTCTCCCTACCACATTCAATATGTCCTGCCAAAAAAAAAAGAATCACTCCTCCTCTCACCTGGGTGAGAACTGCTGTGATAATGAGCCACAGTTGTTGTTGGAAATGCTGCTTTTCTCAAATGTGCTAGGCCACTCAAGAACAAAGGCTGGGAGGCCCATAATAAATTGAAGCCCTGAAACAGCTGGGGGTCTGGAGGTGCTATGAATCTGGTAGTTATTAAGCAGGTGGAAAGAAGCATCTCGGGTTCCAACTGAAGCCTCACCAAAAGATGCTTACTGTTTTGATGTGAGCAGTGAGGGGACTGGTAATGCTGGGCTAGACAGGTGGCACTGATGTGATAACACCATCTTAGCATCAGAAGGCACATTTACAGCCATATGGTCAGATACCCTGTCCAGGGAAAAACTTGACGTCTGCCATATTTTTAAGAGATGTCATCCAACCTTGCTTGAACATTCCCAGTGGCTTTTAACTATTGAATTCACAAAGCCATCCATGGCTCTGTTGAAGAGATTTAATAGCTGGAAAGTCTGTCTTTCTCATGATCATAGTATATCTCATTATAGTACTTTGCTATATTACTTTAAAGAGATCATAAGCTCAGTTTGCATTTGACAGTTATGAAATCATGTGAATCATTTGGAACGATATTATTATCTCCAACTGAGCATTTGTAAAACTGCTCAGAGAAGTTATGTGTACTCATGCAAGATTTCCCAGTTCCTAGGTAGAGATGCTAGATGCTAGGGAGAGGAGATGAATTGGGTCCAATACAATAAACTTGCAATCTGTTGAGGAATTTTGTATTTCTAAGACTTTCATTTGGGAAAGTGTGCTCAATTCTTGCAATGGTGTTAGAGAGTAGCCTTTATCTGACTCGTTGACCTAAAGCTCCAAGACGTGAAGTGACTTGCTTCAGATCCCAGAGTGGTGAAGATAGAAACTGATCACAGGGCAACACCTTAACTTCCCACAGATATTATAGGACATCAGGTAGCTAACGGTTCACTGAATTTTCTATTGTAGATCAGTAGAAACATTGAAATTCATTATGGCAGTGGATATTTGTTGTAAGAACTTCTTTTTTGATCTATTCATGGCAAATCAGCCTGTTTTAAAGTTTCTTGAGATGTTGACAGTATGTTTTTGTAGGTCATATTATCTTGTGCTAATCTTCATTCTTGCCCAAGTAAAATCTGTGCTCTTTAGCACTTTGATATTTTTAGCCCTTACTCATAAACTCCATGGGTTTCTGATTCATTTTATAGATTTTGTTCACTATTCTATGTTTGTTCCAATAAAACAGCTGAAGATTATGCTATTTGGGGGGCAGATGTGAATACAATGTGTTTAGGATAGAGATGAAGAGTTCTAAAATCCCATAATGAAGCTTAAAGCTTAAACTTCATTTAAAGTTTAGAATTTCACTCATTATCTATTAATTTGTTATTAACATAAATATAATTTATAGTCAAGATTTTGATTTGCTTTCTAAGTCACTTCTCTACCAAACATATATATTTTATTTTATGGGCAGGGATGAAGCTCAGTACTAGAGTGCTTGCATAGCATGCTTGAGGTCCTAGGTTCAATCTCCAGTACTGAAAAAGATATCAATAAATACAGATTGACTTTAGATTTTGTTAATCTAAAGGGACATGCTAAATTAATCGATTAATTCTCACTTATAGTTGACTTTAACAAAGAAAATAGGCAGAAGATTTTTTCAAAATATTTATTTTTTGGTTGTAGCGGGATGCAATACCTTTATTTTATTTATTAAGTTTTATGTGGTGCTGAGGATCAAACCCAGGTCCCCGCATGTGCTAGGCAAACACTCTACCTCTGAGCCACAACCTCAGCCCAAAGGTATTTTTAATATAATTTTGTTTCTTTAGCTACCAGAACCATTGGTTTTATTCCAATGGTACCAGGAATTTATGGAGCTTGCAAATATCATCCAACGTATTAGCCAAGAACAGGACACCAAAAGGGACAACTCTGAAAACAACACATCTCCAAATATGTGTATGGAAATCAACCAAATTCTTCTCAAAACCAAGGACCTTCTAAAATAATTGCCACCGTCCAATTTTAACACTTTACATTACCTTATCATCCATCTTAAGAGGTAAGAATTTTTATACCCTCTTAGCCATTTTTAATTGAACAGGGCAATAGTATTCAGTACATTTATATTGTTGTGTTATGATTTTCAAAATGATTTTTAGGATGTTCTTATTATGTGTTTTTTTTTAATATATGTTGAATATATGTTCATGCAGCAAACATGGTTCCCTCAGATGCTTCCTGTGTGCCAGGCTCTGGCTGGTGAAACTAGGATAGAAACATAGGTTTTCTGCTATTTGTGGGCTTATCCTCTTGGGGTACAGATCTGTATATAACCACAGTTCACCATCATCCTTTTTCTAGTAGCTGTGAGCAGCTTGTAGGCATGCAGAGGAAGTTTTGGGGGTAGGGATAGAGCAGAAGGGGCAAATGCCTTTGAGTTCAACTTTAAGAACTGTGTGATGATTTGGTAGAGAATGTGCAGAAGAGCATACGAGGCAGAGAGAAACAGACATGGAGACACAAGAATGCATTTTGCATGTGGAAAATCTGATTTCATTAGGCTACAATATAGCAAGCAGTAGCAGGAACTGTGCTACCCTTCCTAGAGACTTGATAAAAAATCTTACGTACCTGGCAGATGAGTTGACCATGTTGTTTCTATACCCACTAAAGAACGTAGAATCAGGAATTTCCCATATTCAGATTTGCCTGCTAGACCTTTCTGACAGCAATTTAGATTTCCTTTTTTAAATTTATTTTTAATTTTTTTGTGGCTGGAATTGTGGCTCAGCAGTAGAGCATGTGCAAGGCCCTGGGTTCGCACCGCAGCCCCACATACACATAAATAAATAAAATAAAAATTAAAAAAAATTATTAGTTCAAATCAGTTATAAATGACAGCAGAATGCTTTTCAGTCCATTGTACACAAAAGGAGGACAAATTTCCATTTCTCTGTACATGATGTAGAGTCATATCACATGTGCCGTCATACATGAACTTAGGGTAATGATGTTTGTCTCATTCCACCATCTTTTCTACCCCATACCCCTCCTCTTCCTTCCCTATCCTGAGCCCAATCAATGTTCCTCCATCCCCAGAGACCCAATTATGTATCAACATTTATTTATCTGAGAGAATTTTGGCCTTTGATTTTGGGGGATTGGCTTACTTCATGATATTCACCAACTCCATCCATTTACCTGTAAATGCCATTATTTTATTCTCTTGTAATGCTAATAGTCCATTGTGTATATATACCACAGTTTTTTAACTATTCATATCTTGAAGGGCTTCAAATTATACCATGAAATAGAAAAGGAGGAAACCCTTCCAAACTCATTCTGTGAAGCTAGTATCACCCTGATACACAAACCAGCCAGAGACACATCAAGGAAAGAAAATTTCAGATCCATATCTAACCGAGGAACATAGATGCAAAAATTCTCAATAAAATTCTGGCAAATAACATACAAAAACTTATGGAAAAAAAAAAAAAAAACACAATGCACCATGATCAAGTTGTGTACTCCAGGGATGCAAGGTTGGTTTGACATACAGAAATCAATAAATTTAAATCATCACATCAATAAACTTAAAGAGAAGAATCCTATGATTACATCAATTGATGCAGAGAAAGCATTTGACAAAATACAGTACCTTTTCATGTTCAAAACATTAGAAAAACTAGGGGTAGTAGGAATATACCTCAACATAGTAAAAGCTCTCTATGCAAAACCTAAGGCTAACATCATTCTAAATGAAGAAAAATTGGAAGCATTTCATCTAAAAATTGTTCAACATAATCCTTGCCACTCTAGCCAGAGAAATTAGATGAAAGAAATTCAAGGGAATACAAATAGGAAAAGAAGAACTCAAATTATCATTCTTTGCCAATGACATAATTTTACACTTGGAGGATCCAAAAAACTCCACCAGAAAACTTCTAGAATAATAAATGAATTTGGCAAAGTAGCAGCATATAATATTAATACCCATAAATCAAATGCATTTTTATACATCAGTGATGAATCCTCTGAAAGACAAATAGCAAAACTACCCCATTCACTATATATATATATATATATATATATATATATATATATATATATATATATATATATATATATCACAGTTTTTTTTTACCCATAGATGAATCTAGTATCATCCTGATAGCTAAAACAGGCAGAGACAGATTTCCTTAGATAGTCATAGAAATAACAAGCTGAGAGTGTTTGAAGTAAAACCAGAACAGTGATAGTGGCAATAGAACAGAGAGATGTTCAGGAGAGAGAATCATCTAGGCTAGAAAACTAGCTGTGGGCAGCTGGGAGTGTGGCTAGTGATAGAACACTTGCCTAGCACATGGGAGACACTGGGTTTGATACTCAGCACTGCATAAAAATAAATAAATAAAGGTATTGTGTCCATCTCTACATAAAAATTATTTTTTTAAAAAAATAAAACTAACTGGGCAGTGAGAGAGAAATTGACAGTGATGTTTCTGTTTCCAGTATAAGAAATGGGGAATATATCCCACATACAAAGATGGAGCAATTTTTAGAGGTGTTTTTCTTCCTTCTGCTACTGAGTTCAGTAGTTCCTTCTACTTACATGCATTTTATCCTAAAATAGTACTCTGAAACTCAGTTTGGTGTGTGGTAAGTATCATAATGAAACAAAGGATTCTTTCCCTAGACCCACCAAACTTGACCCTTGACAAACGTTTTGCAGTCTTCTATAGCCCGAGTTTTCTCCACCCTTCTCAAGTCATAGTAAACTACCATTAAGGACATCTATTACACAAATCTCATACACTTTATGTGTTCTTCTTTTCAGGGTTGTAGACCATTCTGAAGAAAACCCGATGAACTCAAAAACTTGGGGGTGGTATTTGGACCCTGTCTGATGAGGCCCAGGCCTACTAACCACTCCTGGTACCATCTCTTCCTCTCTTGTTGCATATGCCAATCAGGCCCTGTTGGTAGAGTTCCTCATTACCAATGCACAGATGATCTTTGATGGGTCCCTAGAGCCACAAAATGTTTCATCTAGTACTGATGTTGTTGCACCTTGGGTGGATAAAAGCCCTCCTACCAAACCCGTATATCAACAGAACATTCCACAAAGTCACAATATTTTTCTACAAAGCAAGTGAGTTTTGACCATTACAGAATTGGATTAAATATGTGATGTTTATGTTAACAAGTTAATAGTCTTTGAACTGTTTGTTTTTGAGATGTGTTTTGCTTTTAGTTTAAAGCTTTTCTTGTATCAATAGGATATCCACAATGCAGATATTGAAATTAAAAATTATGAATTGGCTACATCATTTGAGGAATCAGAATGCAAGCAAAATGCATTGGAATAATGGGATGCATGTCTCATTGGTGAGTGGTCATGTAACATATATCTTTGCATATTTCAAACCTTGCCAAGAAGTCATGATTAAAAACCAAGGTGAGGGCTGGGCTTGCAGCTCAGTGGTAAAACGCTTGCTTTGGCATGTGTGATGCCATGAGTTGGATCCTCAGTACCATATAAAACAAATAAATAAAGATAAAATATTGTGTCCATCTACAATACTCATCCTTTAAAAAAAAAACAAGGTGTATTAAGTTGAGGTAAGTTCAAACTTCAAGGTTTTATTAGTTAACTTTTCTAGCCACTGAGAAAGTTTAATGAATGTTATTTAAATGAATATCATGCTTTGTTTCTTTCTTGTAAAAAGATATCTTGAAATTCATAAATTATTTTTGTTCTCTTTCTGAGATTTGTTTTCACCTTTACTTCTTTGTCATCAATTAAAGTCAAAACAGAAAAAAGCTGGACTCCTGAAACTCAAAAAAATAGACTCCTAAAGTTTTTTGATGTGCCTTACTAGCACATTAAGCACACATGTCTTCCATTTTCTTGGCTACAGTCTTTTTGTTCACTGTTTTTTGATCGCTTTATTTCAGTGAAAGGTTTCTGGTAAGGGGGTTGAAAACCTTTCATTCGCTACTGCTTTAGTAGAACTAAATCCGAATTTTTCAATATATGTTAAATTTGATATATAAAATTAATGAAATATCAATTAGTGTAGCCTGAGAAAGTCTGAAAACAAAGACAGTCCATTACCTCTCTGCAAAGAAAAGCACTGGACTCACTGATTCTATTTATATGATTTGATCTTATTAGCATTTCTGTGCTATGAACCTTGGCCTCCTTTAAGCCATAGCTAACAGTCTGAGGAAGGTAAATAATGCCAAGGGTCATGTCCCTAAATTATCGTTGATTCAGGTTTTGAACCTCATCCTCTCTCATTCATAAATGTAACCTTGTTTCACTGTCCAATGAAATTGGATTCCCAGGTAGGTATAGAAATAACAATGGAGGGAGACCCTCATTGTTATACAAAATTACATATAAGAGGTTGTGAGGGGAATGGGAAAATAAACAAGGAGAGAAATGAATTACAGTGGATGGGGTAGAGAGAGAAGATGGGAGGGGAGGTAGGGGGGATAGTAGAGGATAGGAAAGGTAGCAGAATACAACAGTTACTAATAGGGCATTATGTAAAAATGTGGATGTGAAACCGATGTGATTCTGCAATCTGTATTTGGGGTAAAATTGGGAGTTCATAACCAACTTGAATCTAATGTATGAAATATGATATGTCAAGAGCTTTATAATGTTTTGAACAACCAATAAAAAAAAAGATTAGAAAAAAAAAGAAATGATAAAATAATTCCATATTTATACCTGAACTGAATTGAGATGTTTCTACAACCGTCTTCTATATGCATTTTGAAATTAAGGGTGACAACAATCAAAACAAAATCCATCATAAGAACAAAAAGACAAGTAAAAGAAGAAAAGGGGATTAAATTACAAATTCAGTATAATACACTATGAAAGGGGATATGATAAAAATAGAAATAAATACAAATATACAAGATTCCAAAAAAAAAAGAAATAACAATAAATAATTTTAAAATATTTGAAATTTTCATTACATACCAGGTAATTCTGAGCCTTTTCTTTAGAAGATCATTAACACATGCCAACATAACTCCACATAGGAGTTTGTCTTGACAGAAGAAGGCAAGTAGGGCTAGTGCACTAGGCTTGCCCAGGGCAGAAATGGAGCTGGAGCTGAGCCAGCACCCAGGCAGCTAGAAGTGGTGCTAGAAGTTCTGCAGGACTGTAAATATGTTCTGGTGGTTGCCATACAACCACAATGGCTCAGCTCCCTTCTATCAATGTGGAGAAGGGTCCAGGACAGGAAATCACATGAGCACTGCCTGGGAACCAGGGAAGAGAGGCCAGCAGCCTCAGGTGAAGAAGGAGGTCAGATGAGATGATGACCTGCGATCATCATCAAGTGATGCTGCTGTGCACCTGTCTGCAAACCAATGCCTAAGGATACGGGAGAAAGGCCAGGTGGCAGGGATGAGGACTGTGGGCTATGAACAGGGCTGTTGGAAAGCCATCAGACCAGTGGCAAGGCACACAGTTGTCTGATGTTTCTCAGCAGGGAGACGAGGATAATGGCCAGATGGCTGCACCTTTCTAGCAACAGGAGCTTCTGGGATACATGCAGCAAAGACAGAGTGGGAGATGCTAGGGTTCTAGGTGAGAAAATAGGGACCTTGGGACCAGATGAGAGGAGAAAGAGAAGGAGGTAAATCTGGAGTCTCCAGGACCAGTAGCACAATGGCAATTTTGACAACTCTTCAACCTTCCTTTGTCCAGAGGATGTTACCATTTATTAGTGGATCAGCTGGGAGAGCATCCAAGTCCTCTCTGGTGTGTTGCCCTCAGTATGGAAAGAATGTATCTGGGAGGCAGATTGATTGACAGAAAAAATCCTTGGGATTCAGGACATGGCTTTGTTTGGTGTACAGAATAGTGTTATTGTTGTAGAGTTACCATTGTCTGCCTATTGAAATCAGGAATGTTCTAACCCAGAAAATAATCATTCATGGATAGTATATTAAAACAAGTTACTGGGCTGGGGATGTGGCTCAAGCAGTAGAGCCCTTGCCTGGAATGCGTGCGGCCCGGGTTTGATCCTCAGCACCACATACAAATGCAGATGTTGTGTCTTCCAATAACTAAACAATAAATATTAAAAAAATCTCTCTCTCTCCCTCTCTCTCTCTCTCACACACTCTCTCTTAAAAAATTTAAAAAAACCAAGTTACTTCAGGAAGTGTTCTTTTTTTAATTTTATATGCTTTCTAGCTAATTGTTCTATTGATTTAGATAAATTTTAAAAAGTAATTCTTTAATTCAAAATGAGCCTTTAATAGTGTATGGATTTTTAATTCGTCTGCATAGATGACTGAGAATATCATGTAGGAAAAAACATGTAAGACTATATTTTTTGAGAGAGTGCCCATTTATAAATAACCACACTTCCTTATTAACCAAGCTCCATGAAGTTAAAAAAAAAAAAAAAAAAAAAAAAAAAAAAAAAAAAAAAAAAAACTCTTCTTTTTCAGATAACAAACAACTTGAATCATCATCCCAAAAGATGGATGATATGTGTAAAACCACAAAACCACTTAGTCTGAAATCTGATGTGACAACAAATGATATACAGAGGCCTATGCCAAGAACCAAGATCAGACATTTCCATTTGCCTATAGATAGTTTCCATATTGCAAGCTCTCCTAATGAGAGAAACAGCAGAAATGTGGGAAATGTGAATTCAGACAAGTTTTGCCAGAATCTTACTTTTGAAGTACTTAATAGAAAAGATACCCCTACTACTGCTGGTTTCCAATTTAATGGCTTTGATAAGCAGATTCCACAAAAAACTTAGGAACAACGATGTGAACCAAAGAACTTAACTGGCATGAGTGCAGTGATTGTGCCAAGTGCACGCCAGGAAAAAGTCACAATGAGCTTCAGGGTTAGTGGTGACCATTCCAGCGATGCCACACAGCCCAACACACCAGCCAGTTCAGCAAGAGAGGCACCAGTGAGACATTCCTCTCATTCTCACCATCTTGCTCCTTCAAGAGCATCCAGAATATTGCAGACCCTTCTTGGGACCACATTTTACAAACCACCTACTCTGACCAGCAAAGTCAGGGGGACTGAGGAGAGACCAGCTTCATCTTCAGCAGGAGTGCCTCCTAGCACAGCTCTTACTCCCCTGAGTCATGTGGAGAAATCTTTTCCAGAGGCAGACAGCACATCAGCTTATGCTTTGAAGCCAGCTGCTGAACCTAAAGAGAACTGTGAGGAGGTTGGCCTGCCTGACATGAATCCAATGTGCCAAGGACTCAGGCTAAAACAAATGGAAGAGTTACAAGACCTTGAAATTGAACTGCCACAGTTTGTGTAGGGTTGTCAAAATTCAGTTTTTCTTTTTCTTGTTTCATTTTTTTTGGTATTGTGTTTATTTTAGGAAAGAATGTTGTGACAGAACCCTTTTGTGTAGGATGGCCAAAGTGTGTATTTTGCCTTTTGGCCTTGTATTGTGTTTGCTAGTCATATAGAATGGTAGTGTTTTAGTCATATAGAGTGATAGTGCCTCACTGGTATTGTCTTTAAATTCTGTGTTTTTGAAGTTGTGCATAAAATAAGTATTATAATTTTAAATTTCAAATGATTTTCTCTATAAAATGATCCATGTAAATGTATCCTTAATATATGGTATTATTCTCAACAAATAGGGGCAGTAGGGGAAAATGAGTTTTATTTTGGAGCAAATCTGGTGCTGATTCATAAAATGTTTCTGAATGCAAGTACCTGAAAAATGTTGATTGGGTATGAATATATTTCTTCCCACATAATGTTCTAGTGCATCTTTGACCATTGTGATGTTATACTATGTATGGAAGCATTGGCAATTCACTTAACTTTTTAATATTTACATAGTGGCCAAAATGCTTGTGAATCTATATTTAACTACTTGACAATTTTGACATATGGTAGTCAATACAATTGTAGAAATGAAATGCACTTCAATACTAAAAGTTTGAGACATTGGCAGAGAGAACACAGATGGACAGTGCCGCAGCCTGGCTGGCTGGGCAAAGTAATCGGGGGGTGACGAGCAACTTGTGTAGATTGATACAGCAGGATTGGAAGCCATTTATTGTAGGACAGGAGCAGTATTTATACATTCCACACAGCTTATCTAATTAACATAAACTAGATACAGCAGTCAACCAATAAGGAATCTCCACACTTAATGGCATTAACATAAACTAGATACAGCAGTCAACCAATAAGGTATCTCCACACTTAATGGCTCGCTGGAGTTACTTCACAAACCACTCCCTCTGGCATTTTGCCAGGCGCCATCCAGACTTGTTTACAGACCCTAACAATTCCCCCTTTTGTTTAATTTAAATAACGACCATAGTGGTTTTTACATAAACACCATAAATAATCTGCTACAAGCAGAAGGGGAGGATACAAAATGCCACAATACCAAGCCAATTGATGGCTCCATGCAAGAAGCCCTTGGAAAAATTATACCAGCAATGACACGATTAGCAAAGATACTGAGTTACAATTTGTTGTAGATTACAGTTTGTTGTCTCAGTCCAGGTAAAGCAGTGTCTCAATAGATTAACTCACAGTCCAGGTAAATCACAGTCCAGGTAAGTTCTGCAGGCAGCTAGCTTAAATCACAGTCCAGGAAAGTTCTGCAGGCAGCTAGCCTAAGCTGTAGCAGCAGAAACAGCAACAGCTCCGAAGTCTCTGTTTCTCAGCCAAAGTTTTGTCTGGTTCTCAGCAACACTGGAAATTCTTCCACCTTCGTCTTCACTGGCACTGGGACAAAGGCAGGAACTCTGGATGGCTAAAGAAAATCCTGTAGTATTCCAGCAGGCACTAAGGAAACAACCTTCTGAACAATTTAATACATTATCTCAAGGTTTTTTTTACATTAGAAATAGGCCTTAATGGCGCTCATTACTCATCAGCCTCCAGGTGTGGGAGAACCATTGTAGCTTAGTTATTGGCATTGAAAATGACCAAACATCAGGGACACCAGTAGCATCTTCTGCTGGCTGTCGCGTCCCGGCAGCCCCAGATGGCCCTGGGGAGTATCCTGGACTCAAACTGCTACTGGGCACAGGTTTGGATTTGGGCTCTTGCAGTGGCGTCTCTCTCCCCGGGGCAGGGGGCAGGGAAGAGCCGGTTGCCGCCGCTTGGAAAGCCCTTGCTGTGCCTTGACCAGCTCACGCACGTGGCAGCCGCCGGCCGATTCACGCACCCTGTGGTAACGAAAAGTATTCAGTAATAGCCTTTTGCTGCAACTTTTTTCCTGATAATCCTTCTTCTTGTGAACTCTCTTTTTCTTTCTGACTAGAGTTCCTGGGCTTCCATCAACACATGCCCTAACTATTCTTGGTTCCACTGGGGTGCCTCTTTCCCTTATCAATTTACTTCTCACCCCTTCCATATTTTCATCACAAAGACAATACAACATTTCAAGACAAAACAAGACACAAACATACTGCATCAATCTTCTCCATTTTCTCAAAATGGCCATTTTCCCTCTCACCCTATCTGCCTAGGGACGAGCAGATTGCTCCCATCCTATCTATGGACGGGCAGCTTTTTTTTTTTTTTTTGTCACTTACCCCCCGAGTGTCCCGGGGCTCCCTGTAATGGGCCAACATCTGCTGCAGCATGGCTGGCTGGGCAAAATAGCCAGGGGGTGATGAGGAACTTGTGCAGATTGATACAGCAGGAGTGGAAGCTGTTTATTGTAGGACAGGAGCAGTATTTATACATTCCACACAGCTTATCTAATTAACATAAACTAGATACAGCAATCAACCAATAAGGAATCTCCACACTTAATGGCTCGCTGGAGTTACTTCACAAACCACTCCCTCTGGCATTTTGCCAGGCGCCATCCAGACTTGTTTACAGACCCTAACAGGACAGTGTTGAGGTGTCTCAGTGTGACAGACCCATAACCTCATTGCTCTTAGCTGCAGCCTGTTGCTAGATTGCCTGTGTCTTCTGGCTGTCTGCTTTTCTGGCTGCTGAACGAGAGCAAGTGGCCAACAGCTATGGCAAGATGAAGCTCTCTCTGGTAGCTGGGGTGCTGCACAGCAGCCCTGGCTGAGGATGAGGACATGAAGGAGGACATGGGTACCGTGGTTGGCATCGACCTGGGGACCACTTATTGCTGCATCAGGGTGTTCAAGAATGGCCACGTGGAGATCATCTCCAATCATCAGGGCAACCTCATCATGCCATATTATGTGACCTTCACCCCTGTAGGGGAATGTCTGATCAGTGATACATCCAAGAATCAGCTCACGTTCAATCCTGAGAACACAGTCTTTGACACCAAGGGGCTCTCGTCCACACTTGGAATGACCTGTCTGTGTAGCAAGACATCAAGTTCTTGCCTTTCAAGGTGGTTGAAAAAAAAAAAAAAAAAAAAAAAAAAAAAAAACTAAACCATACATTCAGGTTGATATTGGAGGTGGGAAAACTAAGACATTTGCTCCACAAGAAATTTCTGCTATGGTTCTCACTAAAATGAAAGAGACTGCTGAGGCTTATTTGGGAAAGAAGTTTACCCATGCAGTTGTTGCTGTACCAGCCTATTTTAATGATGCCAGTAGCAAGCAACCAAAGATGCTGGAACTATTGCTGTCCTGAATGTTATGAGGATCATCAATGAGCCTACAGCAGCTGCTATTACTTATGGCCTGGATAAGAGGGAGGGAGAGAAGAACATCCTGGTGTTTGATCTGGGTGGTGGAACCTTTGATGTGCTTCTTCTCACCATTGACAATGGTGTCTTTGAAGTCATGGTCACTAATACTGATACTCATGGGGTGGAGAAGACTTCAACCAGCATGTTATGGATCAAACTGTACAAAAAGAAGACTGGCAAAGATGTTAGGAAAGACAACAAAGCTGTGCAGGATCTCTGGCATGAAGTAGAAAAGGCCCAGCGGGCCCTGTCTTCTCAACATCAAGGAAGAATTGAAATTGAGTCCTTCTATGAAGGAGAAGACTTTTCTGAAACCCTGACTTAGGCAAAATTTGAAGAGGTAAACATGGACCTGTTTCAGTCTACCATGAAGTCTGTTCAGAAAGTACTGGAGGATTCTGACTTGTAGAAGTCTGATGTTGATGAGATTGTTCTTGTGTGTGGCTCTACTCAAATTCCAAAGATTCTGCAACTTGTTAAAGAGTTCTTCAATGGCAAGGAGTCGTCCTGTGGCATAAACCCAGATGAGGCTGATGTATATGGTGCCACTGTCCAGGCTGGTGTGCTCTCCAGTGATCAAGATACAGGAGACCTAGTACTGCTCGAAGTATGTCCCCTGACACTTGGTATTGAAACTGTGGGAGGTGTCATGACCAAGCTGATACCAAGGAATAATGTGGTACCCACCAAGAAGTCTCAGATGTTTTCTACAGTTTCTGATAATCAACCTACTATTCCAATGAAGGTCTATGAAGGTAAATAACCCCTGACAAAAGACAAACACCTTCTGAGTACATTTTATCTCACTGGAATTCCTTCTGCTCCACAGGGGGTCCCTCAGATTGAAGTCACTTTTGAGATAGATGTGAATGGTATTCTTTGGGTGACAGCTGAAGACAAGTGTACAGGGAACAAAATTAAGATTACAATTACCAATGACCAAAATCGACTGACAACTGAAGAAATTGATGAGAAGTTTGCTGAGGAAGACAAAAGACTCAAGGAGTGCATTGATATTAGGAATGAGTTTGAAAGCTATGCTACTCTCTAAAGAATCAGATTGGAGATACAGAAAAGTTGGGAGGCGAAGTTTCCTCTGAAGATAATGAGACCATTGAAAAAGCTGGAGAGGAAAAGATTGAATGGCTGGAAAGCCATCAAGATGTTGACATTGAAGACTTCAAAGCTAAACAGAAGGAACTAGAAGAAATTGTTCAGCCAATTATCAGCAAACTCTATGGAAGTGCAGACCCTCCCCGGACTGGTGAAGAGGATACAGCAGAAAGAGAAGAGTTGTGGACAATGATCTGCTAGTGCTGTAATATTGTAAATACTGGACTCAGGAACTTTCATTAGGAGACAATTGAGAAAACTTAAGTCTCGAATGTACTTGGAATTTTCACCTCAGAGTAGAGTTGAAAATGCTATAGCCCAAGTGGCTGTTTACTGCTTTCCATTAGCAGTTGCTCACATGTTTTGGGGTGGAGAGAGAGGAGGAATTGGCTATCTTAAAAACTGGATATAAAAACGTGGGTGAGGATGTGTGTTCACCTCAGAAATGTTCTATTTAATGATTTGGTCATGCACATCTCATGTAGGAACGTTTTTCTACCATAAGTCACATCAATAAATGTTTGTTATTTAAAAAAAATACTAAAAAGTTTGGAACTGTCATAAAATAAAAATTTATACAGATAAAGCTAAGGGAAAAAAACACTATCAGAAGCATTAAAACCATCTAAAGCCAAATAACTAAACTATATAAATTAAATTATATTTATATATAATATATTATGTATTATGTATTATATATATATATATATATATATATATATATATATATATTATATATTACATATTATAGAATTACATATATATATGATATATTATAAGTCATTTATATATAATTATAATATAATCCATATATTTTATATATTATATTAATATAAATTAAACTATAATATAATAATCATATCATTATCTTATTAATAATAGAAATTATATTATTATATAATTACATTACAATAAGTAATATAACAAAAATTAATATAAATTTAGATATTTTATATGATAATAATATGTTATATATAATATAATAATATATATTTATATTTAGTTTATATATTATTATATGTGTATATAAAAATATGTATTTCCTATATTATAAATAAGTTTTATTAAATATGTATAAATCATATATATTTTTATATATAAATACATAAAATTTATATAATATATGATTTATATCATATATACTTTATATATATATTTACATATTAATATATATAATTTATATGTAAGCATATAAATATATTATATATAATTTATATAAATATATAATATATAAATATATGAATATATAACATATAATTTATATTATATATTACATATAATTTATATTATTATATAAATTATATGTAATACATAATATAATTATATATTAGTATTTATAATTTATATATATTTAATTTATATATAAAATTTATATATATTATATGTATATATAATAAAATAATAATATATGTAATATAAATTAATATAAATGAGAATGTTTTATGAATATTTCTATGTATTTTCTCTTGAGATCATGTGGGTTTTGTTAAAACCATTCCTTTTGGCCAGGAACAGGGATGTATGCCTGTAATCCCAGTAGCTCTGGAGGCGGAAACAGGTGGATCTCAAGTACAAAGCTAGTCTTAGAAATGGTGAGGTGCTTAGCAACACTGTCTCTAAATAAAATTCAGAATAGGGTTGCGGATGCAGCTCAATGTTTCAGTGTCCCTGAGTTCAATTCCCAGTACAAAAAAAAAAAAAAAAATATATATATATATATATATATATATATATATATCTCCTTTTGAATGAAATGTTTTTACTTATAAATCACTTTACATACTCTTTCTACCTGGACTATCAACCAGTGAAAACGTTTATGTCATTAGAATAGAGCAATAATTTATTTAAGTTCATTTTGAGAGCATAGTAAGTCTCATTGTTTGCAATTTGAGAAATGTAGATTACTGAATGTGTTTCATTTATAAAATACCCAGTTTTTATAAACTAATTCATTCCTGTTATTTTCTGGGTTTCATCATCTTGCCTAAAATAGGATGTAAAAGGGACAAAAATAAAATAGCCTTCTTTTGTATGTTTGAACTATATTATGAGTCAATGTTTTTGTATGATCATATTATACTTGATAAAAAATTATATGTACAGGTTTATACACACATTATTATATGTAAATTATTTCAAGTACATCAAGTAATTGTGGCTTCTCTGAAATTGTTGCCTCTTGGAGTATGATACCTTAAGATTATTAACTATTGACTCAGTGGTCAACACATGGGCTCATCACTTGACTATAATATGAAATGGGTTTTAGGGAATGTTGTCTTATAGTTCTCCATAACATTAAGGACTAAGGAGAAATGAACAAATGGCATTTTTTATACTAAAGCCATTTTTTTAGCCTTCCTTATACAAAGTACAAGAATCATATTGGTTTGAACTTAAAAATAAAATCGGAGCTGGCATTTATTGAGCTTCTTTTGTGTATTTAGACTTTACCAAGTTGAAATTTCACAGCAACCTATAATGGGTAAGTAAGCATTTTATAATTCCTGTGTTACAGGTGAGGAAACTGAGGCTTAGCTAACTGACATGTCTTTAGTTTTCAGAGATGCAGCAAGCAGATCCAAATCTCAAATACAAGGCTGTCAAATTTTGATTAGTGCTTCTTTTTTCTTTGGGGTGGGGTACCAGAGGTTGAAATCTTAAGCACTCGGCCACTGAGCCACATCCACAACCCTATTTTGTAAATTATTTAGAGACAGGGTCTCACTGAATTGCTTAGCACCTTGCTTCTGCTGAGGCTCGCCTTGAACTTTCAATCCTCCTGCCTCAGCCTCCCAATGGGATTACAGGTGTTCGCCAGTATGCCCGGGTGGTTAGTCCTCTTAATGAATGTGATTACTAAATGATAGCAGGAAACACTGAAAGATAAAAAATGCATCTTTCGATGATTTTATTGTAAAATACACATAAAATTAGCCATTTGAACTATTTTGAACTGTACAGTTCAGGAACACTAAATATATTCACATAATTCTGCAACTATACTCAAGGGTCCATTTCCAGAACTTATTCATCATCCTGTGAGAAAACTTACTTACATTTAAACTCCTTCAGTTTTAAGATGTGGATACAACCCATTCAAACCTCACAAATAGAGTTGCACTTTCATGTCCTCCCTGGGATTTTGTTCAGCTTGGAGCCTTCAGCCTGAATGTTCCAGCTTCCTGGAGGCACTGAAGCAAAGTGTCTCTGGAGAAGGGGTTGCTGTTTCTAGAGTACCCAGAGCATACACCGTGCCCTGCTACCAATAATGTGGCAGAAATTGTTCATTGGAAAGTTGTTTTAGGACACTTGGAAACAGATGTGAGCAAGGGGAAAGAGCATCATGGAGATTCCTTTTAGAGCTGCCAGGCCACCAGAAAGCTTTGTGCAAAGCATATTGTTCATGTTTATGAGAAGTATTTCCTTTCATGGGCCTATTTTACATGCTGAGAATTTCAGGAGAATTTATGAGTATTTTAAACTACTTTTAATGTACAGTGTTGGTATGAATATAAATGTAGACAATTCAGTGAATATCTGTAGTTTAGCAAAGTTTCATTCACCATCAGTCTGGAGTAGTCTGTCCTATTCCTGGATATGGGCCACTAACAGAAATTAAGATCTCTTTAATAATGAAATGAAAAGTGGAAGGGCTTAAGAATAAAACTGTATAAAAGATCTTCATGGATAAAATTTTAGACCACATCAGAAATTAGAAGCCTCAATATTGTAAAGACATTCATTTAACTTACATTTATGGATTTAATATAATCCCATCCAAAATATTTTTGGATCATTTGAAAATTAAAGACATAATGCTCCATTACCTCTAACCACTTGAGTATGTACTTAAACAGTGACGCTCCTTTTTAACCATAGTATACACATCAAACTATGGACATTAACATGATGACACCTAACCCATAGATTGAATTCACATTTTGGTAATTGTCCCAATAATGCTGCTGTCTTCAAGCATCCCAATCTAGGATCACATGGTTCATTTTGTTGTCTTATCTCTTTGGTCTCCTTCCATCTGGAATACTTTTTTGGTCTTTTCATTCATGACCTTGATACTTGAGGAGCATAAGCCAATTTGTATAGTGTTTCTTGCTTAGTTTGGGTTTCTGTAATATTTCTCATGATTAGAGTTGGGATATACATTTGTGTCATAAATATCCAAAATGATGATTGATTCTTTTCATTGTATTATACTAGAAGATTCACAGTGTTTATTTGTCCCCTTACTGGTGATGTGGTCTTTGGCCACTAGGTTAGGATAGTATCTAAAAAGTTTTTCCATTGTAAAGTTAGTAATTGAGGAGATTCCTGGAGACCATGAAATGTTCTAATTCCTACTGAATTGCTGACAGCTAGTTTGAGTCTGTTGACAATTCTTTCCTGAATCAGTTACTATTTTGATTGAGTCCACCACTTCTGCTTTGATATCCTATAGTAAAGAAGAATCTTCACTTCTCTATGTGTTTATTCATTTATATCAGTTTAGACTTCTGGGATCTCATTTTACTTAAGTAGCTGATAATATATCATTGATTTTCATGCTGAAAATTTCCCAGATTTTGTCTGTGGGAATCTTTTTACACTATCTTCTAAGTCCCTTCGACATGTCTACATGTCTTTGGATTCTTCCTTATTTTTGGTACATCAAAATGTTACAAGGTCATCTTGTACTTTTCCCTACCCCAGATCTAGATTAGACAGTTTCAAAGGAACACTGTTTTCTTTAAATGGGGAATGGTATATGGAATCCAAGACTGGGGAAGGATTCATAGCTAATTGGGAAGTTACTGGCTTTAACCTATTGGGAGACAAACTTGTACATATACACATGTAGACACAAACACATTGTTGTGCATTCTCATGTAAGCATACATTGTAAACCTTGAAAACCTTGAGTTCACACTGATATTTCATTGTTCTTCTTTGATGCTTTGGGATTTCAACTATTTTCTTTTCCATATTTGTAAATCCCTTTTCTCCTGGATTGGGATGCATGAGGACATCCCAATCTGCCTTCTATAATCCTAAATATTTTATTTGTTCCCTTAACCTCCTGACAAGGTCAACTGCTCCTTCATTCTGCTTGTTCTCAAATATGCCAAATCCAGTCCTCAGTCATTGCTGTACTGGTTATGTCCACATGGATCCCTGAAATGCCACTTGAAACATAACCTCTACTACACCAGCCCAGACCACACTAACTGAACTCTTAGCCCCAGGGAATTTCTTGCTGAGCCCACCATTGGAATCTTAGGTCCCTATCATTTGCTAGAGAGAGGCAAAAAACAAATCAACTATCTTGAAAATGAGCATTTATTGAATTTTGAGTTTACTAAGAAAAGTTTAAAAAACAATGGTTATACATATTTACCAGAAATAATTAAACAAGCATGTATTTATGACATTTTTAGAAATAATTTGTAAAAAATAAAGTATGATTTTACTTTTGACTGTAACAAATTTCAAATAATAGTGATAAATTAATTAGTAAACCATCTATGTTATGCTGTTCTAAAATGTCTTTACAACCAGCCAGTTTAAACCTAGCACCTAAAAAGAAGAAAAAGAAAAATAATAAAATAAAATCTTATCTAACCATATATCGCTAACAGATTGTTAATCAGCAACTTACATCCCTCTTAATTATAGGCCTGTTTCTTCCCCCACCAGGGTAAACATTTGTGAATGATTGAGCTAGGGGGTGCAAGAATTAACCCAGCATTTTGCACATACCAGGCAAGCATTTTACCACTGAGCTAAAAGCCCAGCCCTTTTTCTATTGGATGTTGAGGCAGGTTCTAACTTGCTCAAACTGGCCTAAAAATTGAGATCCTCCTGCCTCAGCTCCCAAGTAGCTGGGACTGCAGGTGTGCAGCACATCACTGAGACATTATCTTGATTATTATTATTTTTTGTTTGTTTGTTTTAATTTGCCATGAACATACTATTCAATTTTGCCTGTTTTATTGACCTTTTTGCAAGTGGAATCACCAAATCTTTTGTTACTTTGTACAAGGCTGGGAAAAGAAACTTGGAACTCTCAATGTAAAAGCTCACCTAACTATACTGTCATCTGATAAAACAGATTTTAAGTGAAGAAGCACTATCAAAGACAAAGAGGGATATTTCAGGCCTAGTGTCATCATCACAGTGCCTCAGGGAACAGAATGTCCAGGATGCATATATGAGCTGGTTTTCCACATCATCAAACTCAGAACTCAATATTCCTTGAGCTTCTCTTGGGGATACTACCTCCTACTAGCACTTCCCATCAATGGATAGAATCAGCTCTTCAGGATTAACCAGTTCACTCTCAAATCCCCCAGCATAGTACCTGCCCCCTCTGTATTCTGAATGATGCTCTTGAACCCAATTCTGTGCTTCCTTGAGTAGTATTGTAAAAACTGCTCCAGCATTACCAGCCTCAAGATTTTTCCCTTTGTGTGCATCTCTGGCCTGAGCCACACATAGCAAAGTTCTCAGAGCTGGGTCACTGCCTCATGGGGCCCAGGTGATATCCACACTGCTCAAATAGCTATCAAAAACCTTTGTGTCAGGGAGACAGTTCCAGGTAATACTTGATCTCTCTTCACTATCGAGGATTCTACTCAAGTAAGCTTCACTATCAGAATTTTTCCGCTCTTCATCTAGAGTTGGGATAAGTGCTGAATCTTCTTCCACTAAATATGCAGACATCCTGACTTACAGTACTTCCAGAAAATACAGTCAAGGCATTATGAAAACTTGAGGTAAATGCCACATTTTCTTCATGAGTACTCCCATGGCTCAGGAACCACAACATCTTGGCTGTCCATGGCAGATGCAGAAACTCTGCTTCAAATGGTTTCCCAGAAACTTCTGGGGTAGGCACCTCAGAAAGTGAGTTAGTTACTTATAAGATGAAATGATACAGCTTCTGTATGTGATGTAAAATAAGCAAAGAATTCAGAAGATAAAGTTGCTATGGCCACTGTTTATATTTCAAAACTGTCAAAATAAAATCTAGAAAGATGTTAAAAATAAAAGTAATTTAAAATAGAATAAAAATTATGAACCCAACTTTTGTGACTATTTATTCTACCAGCAAACTACATTATTATTCTCAGAACAATATGCAAAAGTATACTCTTGGCACACATTTCAAATTATATCATGTCTTGGTAATTCAAAGTATTCTAAACTTTTTAAAAGAGTGATTAAAATAAAAAGACCACTGGGGGTTGGGGTTGTGGCTTAGCAGTAGAGTGCTTTCCTAGCATGTGCAAGGCCCTGGGTTCAATCCTCAGCACCACATAAAAATGAATAAAATAAAGGTATTATATCCAAATTCAAAAAATATATATTTTTAAAAAACTGCTATGAGGAATGCAGATATTTCCCAGGTAGCATTGTGCAAAGGTTAAAAGGTCATACCCAGAGCCAGGTTCAGATCCTGCCTCTGCTATCTGCCCCTTGTCACTCACACTGGACACATTCTTTAACCTCCCCATATTTCAATTTTTCTCCTGTAAGAAACACAGAAGTTATCTGGAGAAATGAAATGAAATTACACAGTATTCATAACAGTCTCTGGCTTATAGTGTGTCTCAAAAATAAATCTTAGAAGCTGCTGTTATCAAGAATATGTGTAGTAGTTCTAAGTCCACTTAAATTTGTCCACTAAAGTAAAACAATGGACAAATTTGTAAGACGAGAATTTTCTTCCTCAACATTAATGAAGATCTCTGTGTAAAAAGAGAGTAGCTTCTTGGGACACAGAGAGAAAAGAAACCTTTGGGGAGGAGGCAAAAACAAGTAAAATTGTGGCTTTTAATTGCAACATTAAGGTTAAATTAATCTGTCAACTCCAGAAGTGTCTTTATTTGGCTTAAGTGGGTAGAACGTAGTATGCTTCATTTGGGAAAAACTGAACACAAGAATATTTTGTTTTATTTATTTATTCACTGATGCATTTTGCTAGTGGGATTAGGTAGATGAAAAAAAAATCTGATTTTGGAGTGGCTTATTTGGAAATGTTTAGTAGGCAGACAGACATTTGCTAGAACTCAAAGAAGAGGTCAGGACTGAAAATACAAATGTGAAGGTCCTAACATGTAAATGGTCACTGAAGATATGGGAATGGATTAGGCCATTTGGGAACAATGGACAGAGAAGGAATGGAAGAGAAAGCCTAGAACTCCAAGGAACACCAATACTTTGGGTATTGGAGAAGGTGGGCAGTCAGAGGTGAATAAAATGTCAACAGATGAAGAAGCAAAGATTAGGTTATCACCAAAACCAAAGGAAAAGATTTTTAAGAAAGAATTGCTCAACATTATCAAGTGTGGCAGAGATGTCAGGTAAGATAGAACTAAAGAGGGCACACTGGATTTACCAACAAGGAAGTCACTGATAACACTGGTGAGTGTAGTTTCAGTGAACAGGTGGAAGCCAGATGACCATGGGAAATGGAGACAGGGAACACAGACAACTCATCTGAAGTCTTTCAGTAATAAAGAGAGAATTCAGGGTGGCAGCCAGATGGGATATGACGTAAAGGAAGGAATTCATTTTAACATCCAAGAGACTTAAGTGTGCTGTAGTAGGAGTGGGAAAGAACCAGAATTGGAAAAAGCTGAAGATGAATAATGGAGAAGATCCAGTCCTGAGAAAGTCAGAGTGAAGGGATTTAGAGGACAGTTAGGAGAATGGGTGCTGGACAGGAGAGTGTATCCTCTTTCATTATGAGGAATAAAAAGAAAAGAAAAATATTTGGTATAGTCAAATTTATCATTGAATTTTCATCACCCAGAATTGTTCTAATGAAAACTTTCATATAAACAGCATATCACTACTTGGCATGTAGAAGGTCCTCAAATGTTGGTGTGATACTTACTTTCTTACAATTTCACAAAAATCTTTGTAGCTTCATATAAGAAAATACTTCAATTGGATCACACAAATCCTAATGATAAATAATTTTTTTTAAAAAATAGCATGCCTTTTCTGGAGTAGGAGAAGGCATGCTTGTGGTGAGCCGTTCCTATAGACCGTGGCCGCCATTAGAAGATGGCGCCAGCTTCCACTGTGGCCTGTGATAAACAACTCCTTTTTTGGAGAGTTGGCACGTAATCCCTTATCACCCTATGAGAAAGCTCTACGGGGCAGCTTTGCATTGGGGCTTGAGATGCTTTATTAAGGCTGGGAGGGGCATCCAAGAAGGAGAAGAAGAAATATCAAGGGCCTGAATAAACTGCTGAAAGAAGATTCCTGAGTTGCGTCTTCCTTGCGGGCAAGGGGTCGCGACAAGTGGTGCCAAGACCCGGGAACCAGAACTTTCAGCAGTCAGGGGTGGTGCACCGGTTAGTCCCAGGTAAGTGGGATCCGCGACCAAAGCGGGGTTAGTCCCAGGTAAGTGGGACCCGCGACCAAAGCGGGGCAGCTCCTCTGTAAAGAAAGAGAGAGCATTACATTTTATTGCAGCTGCACTGTGTACTTTTGCTTCTACTTTCGCTTTTGTTTTTTGTGCTTCCTTTGTTGTTGTGTCATGGGTGCCGCATCTTCAAGTCCGCTTCTCCTGGCCCTAGATGGCCTGTTGCGTTCCAAGGGCCTGGAAGTGAAACATAGTACTTTACAGAGATTTTTACACAAGATAGATATCGCTGCACCGTGGTTTGCATTTTCGGGCAGCCTTACTGTACCTAGTTGGGATAAATTAGGCAAAGATCTTGACTTTGCTTGTGAGCAAGGCACCTTAGAGGGTGGTGTTATACCACTTTGGAAGTTAGTTAGAGGATGTATAACAGATGGTAAATGCCAAGAGGCTGTGTGTGAGGGTCAGGCTGTTCTTGAGCAACTACATGAGGAAAAATCTGAAGGATCACATAGTGAAGTGGCAGAGAGTATCAAAAGTAACAGTAGTGAGAAGGCAAAAGAGCCTGAAGATAAAAATAGGAGAAGGCTCTATCCAGACTTGACCGAATTCAAAACATCTGAGGACACAAGCGGCTCAGAGTGTTCTGAGGACCTTGATATATTGTTGCAACAACTACATAAGATAAAAATGAAAAAGAAGAAAAAGGAGACACAAGGCGCGCATGCCTACTGTAAGAAGGGGGAGGGATCTAATATTGGTCAACAGAATTCTGAGGAGGAGGAGGTTGAAAATTTAGAAGAAGATATGACGCCTGTTGCCCCACCCCCGTATGTGGGGGGGAGCCAAAGTTCCTGGAGATCTTTTCATGCGCAAGTTTGGAGGACAGTTAATACAGATATGGGACTTGCATACCCTGTATTTCAGGACAATAACAGGGGAAGATATCATGAGCCTTTAGACTTTAAGATAGTTAAAACCTTGGCAGAATCCGTCCGCACTTATGGCATAGATGCCGCTTTCACTCTCACTCAAGTGGAGGGACTTACTAGATTTTGTATGACTCCCTCAGATTGGGCTAGTCTAGTCCGCGCTTGTGTTTCCCCAGGGAAATATTAGGAGTCCAAAGTTGGCTGTTTAATGTTTCTGGCACTACCCAAGACTCGGAGCGAGGTAGGAGGCTTAAAATTTTTGCAAATAATTCACAATTATCTAATGCTACATTACCCTCCGCAGCAGTCTGTCTCCAATCTCCGTTCCTGTTTCTTTTGGCTAATGTTACATTACAGGGGATGCTTAATTGTTCTAATGTTACTTGCTACTTGTCTGAGTGTTGGAATGGCTCCTGGACTACGGCAGTGATTATGAAAATTCCAACCTTTGTCCCGATCCCGGTTACTGCAGATCCAGAATCCTTTCCTATTGTTGAATTGATTAGAACCCGTAGAGATTTTGGAATTACGGCAGCTATAGTGACAGCTATGGCAGTGTCTGCTGCTGCAGCGGTTACGGCCGGAGTGGCCATGGCCAGTCAAGTACAAACTGCTGCCACCATTAATCAAGTTGTTCAACAAACTTCCACCATACTTGAATCCCAAAATACAATTAATCAACATATTTTGTCAGGGATTTTAGCTGCCAACCAAAGAATAGATTTACTCCAAGCTCAGGTAGAAGAATTGGCTGACTTGGTGCTTTTGGGTTGTGTTGACCAACGTGCACATTTATGCATAACCTCTGTCAGATTTAATGATTCCAGGAATGCCTCCCGCATCATTGGCGAATATTTGGCCGGAAATTGGTCCATGGCAGCGGAAGACTTGATCCAGTCTCAACTAACTCAGATTGCTGTTTTGAATAGTACCCCGTGTCGATCCCGTGACTTTGGGTCAATTCACCGATTGGATATCTTCTGCTTTTTCCTTCTTCAAAGAGTGGGTGGGGGTAGGCATTTTTGGTGCAATGTGTTGCTTCGGTGTTGTACTTTGTTTGTGGCTTCTCTGTCGCCCTAAAGCTCGCCATGCGCAAGAGAAAGGTATGATTGTACAAGCTCTTGCAGCTTTAGAAAATGGCATTTCTCCACAAATCTGGCTTGCACATCTTAAACAGTGATTTCTGGGCATGGCCATTGCACCCCAAGTTAGTTTCACATTGCACTGGGATTGGCATGTCCTCTTCTTTATGCTCTCCCGGTACTGAATAGCCCTTGCACTCTGCAGGTCTTGTTACCATTGCACGCAGATGGGTTTCAGGACTGGTCTTTCTTCTCGGCTACAGACTCTTTACCTTCCTCTGGGGCTTAGGGATTGTGTTGCCAACTTAAATTTTGTCATCATTACCAGGCTACCTGTGTTATCCTACTTCTCATCGTCGTCACGATGCAGGATGCGAGGCAAGGCACTGCACTTGAGTGATCCCTCAACGGACCTCAAGGAAAGCATGTCCTATTGCATGCGGGTTTGACGTCCACGCCCCACCCTACGAAAAAAGGCGTCGGCTGATATGGGATCAGGTCTGGGGAAGGCGCCTCCTTAGGACTGAACCATACATTGCAGCCACTTCTGCACAGTGGGATAGGACCTCTACTTTCGCCTGCATTGTTTTATAAAACAGAAGGGGGAACTGTGGTGAGCCGTTCCTATAGACTGTGGCTGCCATTAGAAGATGGCGCCGGCTTCCACTGTGGCCTGTGATAAACAACTCCTTTTTTGGAGAGTTGGCACGTAATCCCTTATCACCCTATGAGAAAGCTCTACGTGGCAGCTTTGCATTGGGGCTTGAGATGCTTTATTAAGGCTGGGAGGGGCATCCAAGAAGGAGAAGAAGAAATATCAAGGGCCTGAATAAACTGCTGAAAGAAGATTCCTGAGTTGCGTCTTCCTTGCGGGCAAGGGGTCGCGACACATGCTATTTTAATATTCAAAATTTATAAGGAATTCACACAACTCAATAGCAGAAAAACAACAACAACAAACAACCAAAAAAGCAAAACTCAATTAAAAATGGGCTAAAAATTTGAATAAACATTTTTCAAAAGAAGACACATAGATGACCAACTGGAATATGAAGAGAAACTTAAGAGTATTCATCAATGAAATGTAACTGAAACTACAATGAGATAATACTCCACAACAATTAAAGCAACAATTATAAATAGATAAAATAGAATAAGTTCTGGCCAGGATGTGGAGAAAAGAGAACACTTATACAGTATTGGTGGGGATGTAACTGGTATGACCGAAAAACAAAACAGTATGGAGGCTCCTCAAAAAATGAAAAAAGAGCTGGGCACAGTGATGAGCAATTATGATTCTAGCTAGTTGGGAGGCTCAGGCAGGAAGATCCCAAGTGACTTGGGCAATTTAGTGAAACCTGTCTCAAAAGGGCTAGGAGCCAGATTTGGTGGCTCACACAAACAACTCCAGCCTTGAGGCTTTGAGGAATGATAATTACAAGTCTGAGCAACTTAATAAGACCTCAGCAATTTAATGAGACCAGCCTCAAAATTAAAAATAAAAAAGGTTGGGCCAGGTGCAGTGGCACATGCCTGTAATCCCAGTGGCTTGAGAGGCTAAGGAAGGAGGATCACAAGTTCAATGCTAACCTCACCAACAGAGAGGCACTAAGCAACTCAGTGAGACCCTGTTTCTAAATATAATACAAAATAGGGCTGGGGTTGTGGCTCAGTGGTCAAATACCCTTGAGTTCAATCCCTGATTTTTAAAAAAGGGGGGGTTGGGATTAAGCTCAGTGGTAAAGTAGCCCTGGGTTCAATTGTCATTACCATTTAAAAAATTAAAAATAGAACCATAATATTATCCAGCAATCCTATCCCTGGGTATTCATCCAAAGGAAATAAAATTAACATTTTGAAGAGACATCTGCAACTCCATATTCACCTCAGCATTATTTGCAATAGCCCAAATATGGAAACTGCCTTAAGGGATGAATGAAGAAAGAAAATGTGATGTGAGATGTACACACACACATACACACACACACACATACACACACACACATACACACATATATACACATACACACAATGGGTACTATTCAGGCTTTTTTTAAAAAAGGTAGGGGGGAAGAAATTTTCCCATATGTAACAATGTAGATAAACCTGGAGCATATTATGCCAAGTGAAATAACCCAGACACAGACAAATACTGCTTGATCTCACTTGTATAGAATCTAAAAGTCAAATTCATTGAAGAAAATAAATTTATTTGGCTACAGCTATACAAATTCGTCAATTCCACACTTTCTAGAAAAAAAACAATACAGATGCAGAAGACACAATAAAAAGTAAAATGAAAAATTCCTAGATTAATTCAAGAAAAAAAAAAAAACACCTCATAATGAAATTTTGAGAACACACACCACAGTCTAGAAAACCAAACAAAACACCCAAATTTCAGTAAGATTTAAAAATCCTGCAAGGACACAGGAAATTAAAATCAGTTTATGAACTGTGTCCTTCTGAAAAAGGTAAAACTAAAAATAAAGTGAAAGGAATCAGGGCTGGAGTAGAGAAAGGAAAATGAGATGGTACATAGTGGATTTTTAGGCAATGGAACTATTCTACCTGGCACTACATAGTAGTACTGGATAGTGGATACATTCTGCATGGTACTGTATGACGGATACATCTCATCACACTTGTTAAAAGGGTTGGGAATGTAGCCTTGTGAATGAAGTGCAATGAAGCATGAAGTTCAATCCCAGTCCTGCAATTATAAAAAAAAAAATGGAGAAAGCAACAAGGGAATATAGAACTCAGAAGGTGATGTGAACTGTGGCATCTATACCTAGCCCAAACTATGCCTTTCAGAAGAAGGTAAAAATGTTTCCCAGAGATGCATAAAACTATTACCTTTCTGAATAAGACAAAGAAATGTACAATAACAAAAAATAAATAAAAAGTTAGGTCTTAAAAATTAAGAAAAACTGAGGTTGTCTGTTATTTAAAAAGTACTGTATATTTGAACAAAAAGACTTTTTGCCCTTTGTGAATATTATAAAAACACAGGTGAAAATAATAGCTGTGAGCAGTTTCTATAATCACATATTTTATTATTTTATGGGCAGTTAATTCAAGAAACTTGTGGCTCTTACTGTATATATCACCGTGTTCACTGAAGCATTGCTTGCAATAGACAAGATACGGAAATAACCTAAGTGTCCCTCAACACATGAAGGGATTCTTTAAAAGGTGATATGGTGGTATACATCCACAATGAAATACTATTCACCCTACAATTACAGGAAATTCTGTCCTTTATAACAATATGGATGACAGTATGTTAAGTGAGGAGATTATGTTAAGTGAAATAAGCCAAGTAGTGAAAGAAAACAACCTACACTCTCACTTAACATGTGGAATCTAAGAGTCAAAATCATAAAAGTGGAGAGTAGAATGGTGTTGACCAAGTCTCATGTGTATGGCAGAGTGGCAGGAGGCAGCCGGTAGGGTAGATGGGGAAAAGGGGAGACTTTGGTAAACAGGCATGAGGTTAAGTTAAATAGGAGGAGGGCTATAATTAACAATAATGTCTATTTCAAAATAGCTAAGACAGAATTTGAAATGCTCTCATCACAAAGAAATAACAAATACTGAGGTGATGCATATGCTAATTTATCTGAAATATCACATGGTACCCCATAAACATATGTGAGTAGTTATTAATTAAAAATAAAAATTTAAGAAGGAATATTTACCGGTTTTTATAGATAAACATAAAGCTTTACATAAACCACAATATGTTTTGCTTTAAGACTTCACTCCAAAGCTTTTCTTATGTCCCTGCTTAAAACATTTCTCTTGTTCTGGTAAACTCCTGGAGTCTTCTACATGTAGGTCTATAGTAGTTCCATTGTAAAGATAAGATAAAAGAGCAAGGGATAAGAGTTTAATGAAATTTTGATATGTATTATGAAAGTATTCTGCTGGTATTACCACAAAACTTCTTATCAAAAGAGAAATACATAATTCTAGAGGAGTAAAATGATGGGGGTTTCTGTAACAGGAATATTAATTAGTGAAGTCAGAAAAGCCTGTATAGGCCACCAAGACATTCTTGGAGAGACAGATAAGGAGAAGAATGCAAAATGTTGACATTATTGAGATTAAGAATAAAAGAGCTAATGACACAGTTGGAGCATAACAAAATAGTACAAAGAGTGCTGCAAATTTTAGTGTGAAGCTCCATTCTGGCTGTCTGGGTTATCCTTATGATAATGATCTCACAAGCATACAAACTTCTGCAGCTGAAGTAAATTACCATCAAAGAAACAGCAACACTACTAGCTAGCTGTACTTTGAAGGAAGGTATGGGGAGGAGCCTGGAAGGGCTGTATCTACACATATGTGAAAGGATGAGATTCCAAGGAGGCTATATATAAAAGGCCAGTACTGAGCACACATGCTGGGGTATTTCTTTAGTGGCATAGTTGATTTTTCTTTTTTGTGTCTTGAATTTTATTTTCGATATTTTTATTGGTGTATCATAGCTATTACACATTTATGGGATTTTTTTGTTACATGTTCATACATGCACATTTTATAAGAATATAATTTAGCCAATATCATTCCTTAGCACTTTTCCCTCACTCCCCTTCTCCCACTCCCTGGTCCCTTTCCTCTTTTGATCTCCCACTGATTTTTAGGAGATCCACCCCAACTTTTGTTTTCCTTTTTCTCTCTAGCCTCTACATATAAGAGAAAAACATAACAACCCTTGATCTTCTGAGTTTGGCTTATTTTGTTTAACATAATAGTCTCTAGTTCCATCCATTTTCTTGCAAATGATATATTTTTTTAAATTTATGGCTCAATAAAGTTTCCTTGTATATGTACACCACATTTTCTTAATACATTCGTCTGTTGATGGACACCAAGTCTAGATCCATAGGTTGGTTATTGTGAATTGTGTTGCTATAAACATGGATATACATGCATCCTTATAGTATGATGACTTTAATTCTTTACGACAAATACTGAGGATTGGTATAGCTGAGTCATATGGTGGTTCCATTTAAAGAACCTCCATACTGATTTCCATAGTGGTTGTACTAATGTACAATCCCACCAACAGTGTAAAAGTGTCCCTTTCTCTCCACATCCTCTCCAGCAATTATTATTATTTGTATTCTTAATGACTGCCATTTTGACTGTTGTCAGATTTGCATTTCCCTAATTGCTAATAATGTTGAACATTTTTTCATATATTTGTTGGCCATTTGTATTTCTTCTTTTAAGAAGTGTCTGCTTAATACATTAGTATTTTTATTTTTATTAATTGGGTTATTTGATTTTTTTGAGTTCTTTATATATTCTACATATTAATCCTCTCTCAAAAGAGTAGCTAGCAAAGATTTTCTCCCATTCTGTAGGTTCTCTCTTTCTATTCCTAATTGTTGCCTTTGCTGTGCAGAAGCCTTTTAATTTGGAGCCATCCCATTTATTAACACTTAGCATTATTTCCTGAGCTTTAGGGGTCCTATTGAGAAAGTCATTGCCTATGCCTGGATGCTGGAGTGTTGATCCTATATTTTCTTGTAGGAGTGAATTGTTTTTGGTGCAATAGTGGCACAGTTTTACTGTGGAATCTCCTGCTGATTTTGATTAGTACAAATAATCTTCATATTTATGCATCACTTGACCTGTTTTACACCACTCCTCACATCTAGGAAACCTAAGAGTGAATAAGGTAGGTGAGTTAGAGAAACTACAAAAAAAAAAAAAAAAAAAAAAAAAAAACATTTAAAACATCTTCTTAATTATTTTGAATGCTAAACAGATGTTTCTTTGAAGGCAATATAATACAGTAGAGAGTTATATGGCCGCTAGTTTTTATATAAGTTAGAGAAGCAAAAACAGTTTTCAAATTCATTTTGACTTGTTACCAGCTGATATATTAGTTTTCTCAAATGAATAAATGCTAAGTTCTGATATTGCAGTTATTACTGAGTTCCTGGTTGCTGAAGCCTGACAATTTATTAGTATAATTAATTTACAATTCTCAACTTATTTAATTTCAAATGCATATTATCTGTGTTACTAGCTTGTTGATTATTTTCCCATTAGTAAAAATTATGTCATTTATAGTGGCTCATTTACAGTTGCTTATAAATGATTCTTTATTACTTTACTCTAAAACAAAATTTTAGAACCAATTACCTTTTTTGCAAGCTCTATGAACAATCTTTTTAATGACTTTGCTGGGGCTAATATATCTGAAGTTGTTCATATCTTGTACATGAAAATTGAAATGTTCACAGAACAGTCCAAGCAAGATAGTCAGGTGAGCTTGCTAGAAGTCATTTATTAACAATAAGGTGGCCAAAATGCATAGATGAGACATAGAGGTGATATTTTAAAAATATAAAACTTACTGGTAACCTGAGCAGGTCAAAAAAGATTAACAACAGGAGATAAAAATGTTAATAATTTGTTTAGACATCAGCACTAGAGAATTCCCAGAAACTGCTATTGAAATGTGGTTGCAGTTTGTGGACAAGGAAATATATAAAAATTTATATAATTTTATATATTTAAATATATAAAAATTTAAATATATAAAATATATAAAATTTCAGAGAGGATGTTACTAAATGAGCTTATTCTAATGCTATGCTACTGATGACTCATATGAAACAATAACAAACACGCAAAGTCTAAAATCAACATTATGTGTAGTTCCTCATTTCTTCAGGCTAAAATAGGTCTTGAGTGTAAGCCAGATTCTAAGCCACAATGCATGGAAATACCAAATGATTAGGAGGAGTCTGAAAATTTCTTCTGAAACTAATTACCAGGGTTAAGACAAAAAAAGAAAAAAAAATGTAAAACAGCAGATGGACTTCCAATCTTCAGTTTGTTTTTAATACTCATATCCCTATTTTGTCTCTCTTCTCTTTTGATTTTTAGTTGTTAATAGTCCTTTATTTACTTATTTATATGCGGTATTGAGAATCGACCCCAGTGCCTCACACATTCCAGGCAAGTGCACTACTGATGAGCCATAATCCCAACCCCCTATTTTCTCTTATACTATTCCTTTACCCTAACAATGTTCCAGTCTCTATCTTTAAAAAACAATACATAAAATAAAATTGCTACTTGTTCTTGTTTCCCCCCTTTTACCTCATTCCATTTTTCTCCTTCTCTTCATCAACAAACCTCCCAAAAGTACAGTTACACTCCATGCTTCTGAGCTTCACCACCTGCTCACTTGCTTAGTAATGGAAACCTGGTTTTTGCTCCTAGGACTCAATGAAAGGTCTCCCTCAGAGCTCGATAATGTCTTGTCAAATAAAGAGAGAAGCTCTAACCCCACCCCATGTATCCACACAGTGCCAGAGCCATTTTATTTTCCATATTTTTATTGGTGTATTATGCCCCTCATTTTACTGAAAAAAGGTCTTTTGCTACTAAAATTCCAGCCTCTGGCACTTGAGTATTGTTCTATTTGCTATCCCTCCACCACCTACATACCTTCATACACCTTGCTTGCACCTTACATTCAGAGATCCAAAAGAAATATGTATAAAAGATAAATGGAGTAAATTGGAAACAAAAAGGATATCCAAAACGAACAATCCTTAATTTACATTCCAATCCTGAAAGAATATTATGTATGGCACTATTAAAATAACATATGCTAAAGTTCTTAACAATTTGGAAAATGCTTATTTTTATAATGTCAGTTTTAAATAAAACAAATTAAAATATGTGTATGCAATTTAGTGTCAACTATGTAAAGAAATGAATCGGAGGATACTAGAAAGCTATACTCCAAAATGTTATTAGTGATAACTGTTGATGGTTAACATTTTTCCTTCTTGGTAATTTTATGCATTTTCCAAATTTTCTATACTGATCTTGTTATAATTTTAGACTCAGTAAAAAAGTGAGTACAAGATCATTTGCTGGGCTGGGATTATGGCTCAATGATAGAGTGCTTGCCTAGCATGTGTAAGGCACTGGGTTTCAATCCTCAGCACAACAGATAAATAAATAAAGTAAATTGAGGTATTGTGTCCATCTACATCTAAAAATAATTTAAAAGATCATATTGCCTACTGAAGTAAGCCCAATTTTTATGTTGGCATTCAGTCAAAATCTAACCCTCAATACACTTTCCAGTCTTGTCCCTCACTATATCCCAAAACATTCTCTGCTCTCTTGCTGGACACTACGTTTTCAACAATGCATTCCTTCACGGTTCTGTCCATGACTTAGCAAGTCTGTCAAAAGTAGGAAGAACTTCAACCCTGAAGAACTTTGTTCCCTAAACCCTAATACAGAGCTGGAGGAAAATGCTCAGAATCACCCAAGAAAAAAAGAAATTCTTTTATTCAATCCATAATGGATATACTGGTACCAATAAGAAACATAAAACTCACTGGCTTACATGACACATGATAACATTTTCTCTTGAGTATAAACTGCCACAAAAGTTAAAAATTCCTAATAGAATTTAGATACATAATCTGATCCTAAAAACTTAAATAATAGCCACTTATAGATGGTGGAGATCAAGATAAATCAGAATAATAAAATCTTTATACATTGTACAGATAGGACAATAAACACCAAGAAAAATAATTTCATAATATAAAAAAAGCAAAAAAATAACAAGTAGTTTAATGCCTGAAACAGTATCTAGTAGATACTCAACAGGTATTCGTTAAATAAAAGAATGCACTTGTCCAAGGAATTAGATTGTATGTGATGAGAATTAGTCAGAAAACACTTGTTTTAGAAAATGACTTTTTAAATATAATTCACATAATATTCAATTTACCTATTTAAAAGATGTTCAATGGTTTTTAGTATATTCAGTATGTGAAATCATCATAATCAATTTTAGAATATTTTTGTTGTTGTTATAAAACTGCTTTAATCGAGTTCTCTCTGCATTACAAGCCCGGGGACAGGCAATGGAATGTGCTCATGGCCACTGCGCTCCACATACAATACTGAGCCTGTAATCGCTTTTATCAAAATATATGCATCACCATAAAAAAAAAAAAACCGATATGCTCCTCCACATATCAACAGGTATAAAAAATTATAAATATTTACACCCTTGTCACACTCTATGAAACTGGGGATCCGAGGAGACCGGCCCTGTTGCTGGCCCGGTGGGACCAAGGAGTCCCCCAGAGTAGGAGGGTGGTCAGAACCTGGAGGTTCCAACCGCCTGGAGTCGAAGCATCAGAGCAGACAGGAAGAGAAACATGACTTTGGTCCAAAATTTGAAGCAAAAGGAAACAACAACAACAACAACAAACAAACAAACCCTGAAAGTTCTAGGGCTGGTCTTCCTAGGCATATCTTGGAGGCTGAGTAAGGCCACTGAGGAGTGTAATGCACAGCAAGGCCCTGCCCCTGGGGGAGGCTGGGTCCTGCCTATGATTTGATTGATTTCAAAGAATAAAATAGAAAGTACAGCATACAAAGTAATACCAAGAGAAAGATCACACTCATACCACTGGATCCTCTTCCTATAAAAAGGTACTTAAAACTATTTCTTCTGCAAATAAATGAAAAAAGATTAGGATATTTGATGAACTGGAAATATTACTAGGCACAGATGTCTGCAACCACATCAGAATATTATAACAAAAGGAGGAATATTATAGCTCAAGGAGGCTGGGTTTGTGCCCTCTGGGCCTGGCCAGGTGAGGGGACCTGGGTGGCTGGAAGACATGGGGAGAATCATGTCACTTGATATGATTCAAGTCACTTGACGTGGGAGGGTGTCAGCCAGCCCTGCTGGCACCTTGGTTTCCACTCCCTCCCAGCACTGGGCACATGATCCGTGGGAGCAGGAGTCTGCTTTGCGTTTGCTTGGAGCAGATCCCTAGCCCCTGGGTCCCTGGGTCACCTTGGGTGGGCGTGCTGCTACAAGGCAGGGAGGTTTAAGGCACCAGGAGGCCAAGTCATGGTTGGGGGCCCACTGAGGGCCGCATGCCCAACACGCCCTGCAAGGCAGGGTGCTGGGTCTGGTCTGGCCTGACCCTGGGCAGGTTGGGGACCCCTTCTGCAGTCCCCGAGCGCCGGAGCCATCAGTCACCACAAGGTCAGCAAGGTGAGCTAGATTTAATTTTTTAAAAAACAGGTAAACTGATTTCACTTTAAAAATAAAATAAAATAAAATCTCTGGTCTGTTAAGGTCACTTCAGCTGCTTCTTAAAGTGGCTTTTCTCTGGAATGACAGAAGTGCCTCCGGACCCCGGCCGGGGGCTGGGCCCCTAGATGAAGGACTTGGAGAAGGAGACTCACAGGTGGTGGTTCTCGCCCAGGTCATGGTTGTGCAGGTCCATGAGTGCCTGCACCACCTCCTCCAGGGAGCCCATCTGGATCAGCGCCATCTTGTGGTCCTTCTGGAAGAATTTGAACCCCTTGACCACGCCCCTGTTGCTGGAGAACAGGACCTTGAGGTCTTCCTCCGTGAGGAAAGGCAGGAAGTTGGAGAGGTGCAGGATGGCGAAGGGCAGGAAGATCTTCTGGAAGTTCTTGGAGCCCGGCTTCTTGAAGGGGTGCAGGGGGGAGTTGCCGTAGTCCTTGTTGAGGCCCTGGTCCTCCTGGCCCTCACGCAGCAGCTGTATGTTCTGGTGCTTGAGCAGCTAATGTGGATGGGGTTCCCGTGCAGCTTGTGCCCATTCAGGTGGCTCATGGCCAGCTGGGACTGGCTGCCATCTGCCATCTGCCATCTGCACCAGCGCATTCTCCTTGTTGAACAAGATCTTCACCCCCTGCATGTCCCCATAGACGCCAAAAAGAATAAAGAGGCTTTGGGGTGTGACTCTCTCAGGGTTGAGGTTGCTGACCAGCAGGATGGGGTTCCCAGCCCCCGCCAGGCCTGGGATGGTGATTTGGCCTGCAGCAGCCATGGCAGCTACAGTTTATGGAATGGCCAATGGGGCCAGGGCTCCGTGCGTGTTAGGAACAGACAGACCAGTGGATAGAGGAATTGCAAAGGTGGGCGGGAACCCAGCTCCTGCATATGGAGATGCTGAGATTAAACCAGGTGCACCAAAGGCCATGGCCATGGTCTGGTCCATTGAGGGCTGGCTGTCCCCATAGGGCAGGTCTGGGTGCCCATAATCCTGGCTCTTGTCCTTATTGTACTTGATGTTGGGCTGATGAGCTTGGAGAAGTTCATGCGCAGCGTGAAGCAGGCATTGTAATGTTCTTCCCGTCCAGAGACAGCTTGGCATGCTGGGCGCTCACAGGATTGGCATACTGCAGCAACGCCTGGAAGTGGTTGTTCTTGGTGAATGTGATAATCTTCAGGACTGTGCCGAACTTGGAGAAGATCTAGTGGAGCACGTCAAGGATCACAGGGTAGAAGATGTTCTCCACGATGATCCTGAGCACGGGTCTCTGCCCAGTCACTGCCATCCCAGCATCCACGGCAGCGGTGGAGGTGGCCAAGGCCAGGTTCCCCCACTGGACTGAGTTCATGGCCTGCAGGGCTTCCTGGCCCACACTTGGTTTGGGGACCTGTCAGTCTTGAGCTCCTTGTGGTTGGAGAACTGAATGTAGATGGGCTGGCTGCAGCACAGGTGTCACCGAGGTGTAATAGTTGACCATGTGTTGGCCGCCTCCTGGGTGTTCATCTCAATGAAGGCCTGGTTTTTGTCCTTCAGCATCAGGAGGTTGGTGACTTTCCCCAAGGGCAACCCCAGGGAGATGACCTCGCCCTCTGTGACATCGCTGGGCAGCTTGCAGATATGGATCATGCAGGAGGGGACTCCCACACTCCTGCTGTCGCCTTTGAACTTCTTATTGTCATTTCCATTTGCTGCAGAAGCAGAGTTGCTGCTCATAATAAAGGGTCCATTAGTGACACATGTAGAGCAAAGCTCGTCAGACCGCTTAGTGCCAACTGCTATGTCTGGGACCATGCTGTCTATGGCACACAGAGCAGACCTGCAGGGGACTGAGTGGAGGCTCCGGAATTTTAGAACATTTTTATTACCTCCAAAAGAAAGCTTCAACCATTGGTAGTCATTCTTTACCTCCCTCCCACCCCTCAGACTCAAGTGACAACCATTTATCCACCAATTGTTTCTAATATTTTGATTTTTCCAGATATTTCATATAAATGGAATCATACAATATGTGGTCTTTTGGTGACTGGCTTCTTAACATGATGTTTCACCTACAGTGCAGCATGTATCAATACTTCATTTCTTTTTGTTACCAAATAATATTCCCTTTTATGGATACACCACATTTTATTCAGCTGACAGATCCTGGGGTCATATAGATATTTTTTGGCTCTTATGAATAATGACATATAAAATTCATGTGCAAGTTTCTATGTACATGTTTTATTTTCATTTCTCTTGCATATATACCTATGGGACTTATTGAGTCATATGCTATTTCCCCTTACTGGTTAAGTCTAAGTTCAAAGAAAGAATGGAACTGTTAATTCTGGCTGAGAAATTAGAGAAGACTACTTAGAAAAAGTGGTATGTGAGCTAAGTTTTGAAATAGGAGTGATAGGACTCAACCACAAAAGGGAAAATGAGATGACAGAAAGTCAGACATTTTGACCTGAAGAACATTTTGACTTATGTTTGCATATCATTATCCAAAGTACATGTATAAAGACACGAATTGGTGTGAATATATTTTATATACTACCAGAGATATGAAAACTGTGCTCTATAAGTGTAATACGAATTGTAATGTTTTGCACTGTCATTTTAAAAAATCAATTAAAATGCATTTTAAAGAGTGGTATATCAGTAGTAAATCTTCATCAAGACAGCATATGTTTTTATTTCTGAATGTTTCATTAGTACATTATAGTTCCACATAATACTGGGCCCCATTTTGACATAATTATACATCATGGAATAAAATTTTCTCCACTTCAGTCCCCAGTACTTCCCCTTTTCCTCTCCTTCTCCCTCCTCCTGTTTCCCTTCTACTCTACTAGTCTTCCTTCTATTTATTTATAATTTTAAAAATTAGTTCTTTATATATAAACATAAAGGTCAAATTCACTGTGGTGTATTCACATCTACATAGCACAATTTGGTCAATTTCATTCCATTATTCCTCTCCTTTCCCATTCCTCCTCCCTCCCCATCTATCCCCTTCTTTTGCTCCACTGATCTCCCTTCTATTTTCACAGGAGTCCTCCCCCACTTTTTCCCCTTTCTTTGGTCAAACTTCATTCTATGAGAGAAAACATTCCAGATATTTCATATAAATGAAATCATACAATATGTGGTCTTTTTGTTACTGGCTTCTTAACTTTCTGAATCAGGCTTATTTACATATATATATATATATATATATATATATATATATATATATATATATATAAAATTTAATATTTCACTAGATCTATACAGTTTCATGGCATTGAGTACATTCACATTTGTACAACCATCACCACCAACCATTTTCAGGACATTTCCATCTTGGCAAACTAAAACTTTTCACCCAATAAAAAAAAAAAAAAAAATACTTCCAGGGGCTGGGGATGTGGCTCAAGCAGTAAAGCGCTCGCTTGGCATGCGCGAGGCGCTGGGTTTGACCCTCAGCACCACATAAAATAAAAATAAAGATGTTGTGTCCACTGAAAACTGAAAAATAAATATTAAAATATTTTCTCTCTCTCCCCCCCCCTCTTTCTCTCTCTTTATAAATCAATCAATCAATCAATCAATCAATCAATCAATCTTCCAGTCTCTGGCAATCTCCACTCTACTCCTAGAGTACTTTTGGACTGTTTCTTTTTCTCTTAGTAAGAGAGGTCCACCATTGACTAATGGGTGGTGTCTATATTTGCAGGCCTTGCTGCACATACATTATTGAGTATGTTGTAAGGACAGGTAACAGAAAATAGGGGAAAAAAGAGATGGAGACAAAAACTAAACATATGGATCTTGTATCCATAGGCTTAAGCAGCCCTGCCGCAGATCTGCCTGATTATTTCACATCAAGAAATTGACCTTCCACCTGGTGCTGTAGCACATGCCTGTAATCCCACCAGCCTGAAAGGCTGAGGCAGGAGGATTGCAAGTTCAAATCCAGCCTCAGCAAAAGCAAGGGGCTAAGGAACTCAGTGATACCCTGTCTCTAAATAAAATACCAAAAAAAAAAAAAAAGACTGGAGATGAGACTTGGTTATTGAGTGCACCTGAGTTAAATCCCGTGTACAAAAAAAAAAAAAAAAAAAAAAGGAAAAGAAAAGAAAAAAGAAAAAGAAAACCACAAAAAAACCAGAAATTGACCTTCCTAAAATCCCAAATACTCAGGAAGCTGAGGCATGAGGATTGCAAGTTTGAGGGCAACCTGGACAGCTTAGCAAGACCCTGTCTCAAAATCAAGTTTTTAAAAAGGGCTGGGGATACAGCTCAGAGGTAGAATGTTCCTGGGTTCCAGCCCCCATACTGGGGAGTGATAAAAAAGAAATTGATTTTTGGAGCCATTTCCACTTTGCGGATCCACCAGCAGTTTTACAGTTTCCCTGCCATCAAAGGAGGCCAGGCACATCACAGCACCACTGTATAGCTTTGTGTCCTCAGTGCCCATCCATGGTGAGGATTCTGCTGAGGGTCCTGTAGGCACCTTCCATGTTACCCTCCTATGCAAAAAAAAAAAAAAAAAAAAAAAAAAAAAAAAAAAGACTGGCATTGAACTTCACATGTTTTACCATGACCTTGGATTGAAATCTAAATTTTGTAGAACCCTGAGCCCCCAGAACCCAGTCAACCTGAAGCACATTTGCTTGCACTCATGTTTCTGTCAAGAAAGCATTTCCTAGTGCAGCCTCTTTTTTTTTTTTTTTTTTTTTTTTTTTGCTAGAGGATTATTTAATTGATTTTAAGATTTTCACATGCAAATAACTTCTGAAAAATACTAATTAAAACTAGTTACATGTAGTCTTTAGAATCCTGTATTCCAATAGAAATAAAGTATATAAAATAGAGACAAAAATACTGCTTAAATCTATTAGATTATTTTTTTTAATTTTCTTTTTTTTATTGGTTGTTCAAAACATTACAAAGCTCTTGACATATCATATTTCATACATTAGATTCAAGTGGGTTATGAACTCCCATTTTTACCCAAAATACAGATTGCAGCATCACATCGGTTACACATCCACATTTTTACATAATGCCATATTAGTAACTGTTGTATTCTGCTACCTTTCCTATCCCCAACTATCCCCCTCCCTTCCCCTCCCATCTTCCCTCTCTACCCCATCTACTGTAATTCATTTCTCTCCTTGTTTTTTTTTTCCCCCATTCCCCTCACAACCTCTTATATATAATTTTGTATAACAATGAGGGTCTCCTTCCATTTCCATGCAATTTCCCTTTTCTAGTGCAAACAACTTGGCAATGCCTCAGAGTTAAATGTTATACTATGATGGAGTGTTGAGAGCCACAGCCGAAAGGGCCCCAGCAAACTTCCAGCTGCCAGTACCAGGTGCCAGCTGATGATTGGCTCACAGTGGCCCCAGCAAACTTCTAGCTGCCAACTGATTGGCTCCTCTGCAGTGATGCTCATTAGGTTGTTTCCCTGCCCTTTCAGACCAGGGAGCTGCTCATTGGGGGACTTTTTTTGGCTCCGCCCATGCGACCCAGCCAATGGGCCTCAAGAGCAGGAGGTGTGGGGGAGGTTGAGAGGCTTGTGGGAAGCTGGTGGCAGCAGTTGGGCTCTGAGGGTTTTCCTGAAGAGCTGTGTGGTGTGGCGTGTGTTCTAAAAATAAAGTTCGTTTCTTTTGACAAGTGGCTCCTGAATTGTGCCCAGCCAGACTGAGGCAATGGAGGAACTTTCCAAAAATGTCAAATAAAAATTAATCACTGTATAAGCCTAAGCCTACATGTCTATAGTTTACTAAATCATATTAGTTAGTAGAGTGACGGACTGAACTCATCAAAAATTGAGTATTGAAAAAAAATTGTTTTTAACACCTGTGTACTTTACTTGAATATAATAACACATAAATAATTAGCTTAGCCTTATAAAAATCTGGGGCTTGGTCAAAATATTTACTCATTTTTTAAAAAATAATGGTAGAATACACATAACGTTCACCATCACAACCGTTTTGAAGTGTACAGTTCAGTGGGTTAATTACAGTCATGCAGTTCTGTGTCCAATATTCAGAACTTTTTATCTTACAAAACCAAAACTCCATTTCCATAATATTTCCCCATTCCACTATTCATTCCATGACAACCACCAATCTAATTTTCTGTCTCTATGATTCTGACTACTCTGGGACAGATTAACTAAGTTAAGTAGAATTATACAGTATTTGTCCTTAGTTCACATAGCATCGTATCCTTAAATTTCATAAATGTTGTATCAGAATTCCCTTCCTTTTTAAGAATGAATACTATTCTACTCTTTGTGTGTATGCCAAATTTTGTTTATTCATTCAACCTTTGATGGACACTTAAAATGCCTACACCTTTTGGCTACTGCCAATAATGCTATGAGCATGGTTGTCCAAATACCTGTTTGGCTTTTGTTATCAATTCTTTTGGGTACTTAAACCCCAAAGTGAAATTGTTTATTAAGGTTTTTCAGCAACTGCCATACTGTTTTCCATAGTGGCTGTACTATTTTACATTACCCCACCAACAACACAAGAAGGTTCCTATTTTTCCATTCCATTGTCAACACTTGTTATTATCATTATTTTTTAATAGTAGCCAATCCTAATGGGTGTGAGGTGCTTCCTATTGTAGTTTGATTTTCATTTCCCTAATGATAAGTGATGCTGTACATCTTGGCTTATTGGTCATTTGTGCAACTTCTTTGGAGAAGTCCTTTGCCCAATTTTAATCAAGTTTTATTGTTGTTGAGTTGAAGGAGTTCTTTATTCACTTGGCATTTAAAAAAATATATATTTATTTTTTAGTTCTAGTTGGACACATATGTTTATTTTTCTAATTTATTTTTATGTCGTGCAGGGCCTCACACGTGCTAGGCAAGCACTCTACCGCTGAGTCACAACCCAAGCTCATTACTTTGGGTATTTTTAAAAAATATTTTTAGTTGTAATTGGACATAATACCCTTATTTTATTTATTTTTCTATGTGGTGCTGGAAATTGAATCCAGTACCTCACCTCAGGTGCCCTACCACTGAGCCACAAATCCAGCCCAACTCTGGATATTAAACCCTTATGGAATATGTGATTTGTAAATATTTTCTTCCCTCCTATAAGTTGCTATTTCACTATCATCTAAACATGTTTTAATATGAATAAAACTCTTGGGTTTTTTAGAAACTTTAATAATCTCATCACTCTCAAAGGTCTTAAAATATTATACTTTTCTAGCTTGTACTTTTTCCCCACCCAGTTCTAGGTACAACGTTACTGAAGTCTTTTTGAGCTGTGTGATAATTTTAGACTTAGACCCCTGGGTAAGAAATCCAAACTTTTTCTCTGTTATGTAATGAGGAAGCCACATAATATAGTAAAAAGTCTTGGACCAGTAGGGAGAAATCCCAAAGTTTAGACCTGCTCTATCACTTATTACTGTGTAATCCTTGGGTAAGTCATTTAATTTTTTTGACCTTAAGTTACCTATTTACAAAGCAGAATACTAATTACTGGCCTCCTGTGGACCATTCACCTTTCCCATGTGGTTCAGCACTCATGTTCTCTGGTATTTAATCCAGTGAATTGAGAACATATCCACATAAAACCCTAACTATACATGTTTATAGCATCTTTATTCATAACTTCCCAAACTTGGAAGCAATCAAGATGTTCTGATGAAAACAAATGAATTGAATTCTAGATAACAGAATATTATTAAGCACTAAAAAAAAAGTTAGGAAGCCATGAAAAGACATGGAGGAAGCTTAGATGCATATTACTAAGTGAAAGACACCAATGTGAAAGGGCTCCATACTGTTCGATTCTAACTACATAATATTCTGAAAAAAAAGCAAAATTATGGAGAAAGTAAGATGATTAGTGGTTGGGGAGACAGGGAAAATAGAAAACCTACAGAGGATTTTTAAGGTGGTGAAATTATTCACTATTATAATACAATGGTGGATACATGTCATTATACATTTGTCAAGACTCATACAATACCTAACACCAAGATTGATCCTTAATGGAAACTACGCAATTTAGGGAACAATGAGGTGTCAGTGTGGATTGCTGAATGTTACAAGTATGCCACTGTAACAAATGCAGGATGTCCATGGTGGGGAAGGCTCTTTGAGTAGGAGCACAGGAGGTATATGGAAACTATGTACTTGCTTTTAAAATAAAGTTGATTTTAAAAAATGGGGAGAAGTAACACCCTCAGAGAATTTAGTAAAGGAAATAAAGAAGTGGGAGGTAAAAGTAGAGAATATGGTTCATGAAACCAAAATACTCAAGGTTCAAGAAATAGGTAATGATAGAGTTCTGAGCAGAGCACAAAGGTACAAATGAGAAAATATTGATTAGTTATGTCAACTGGAGATGAGTGATGATATTAGGAAAAAAAATTGAGTCAAATGGTACAGCAGGACTCAGAGTAAGAGTTAAAAGGGAGAAAAGGAATGCTTAAGAGATAGGAATTATAGATTATTTTTTCATGAAATTTAGATCAGGATTGCATAGCAAAACAAGGAGAAGGAAATAAGATGTGGATTGGGTCAAAGATATAGGGATGGCAGGGAATAGTAGGAATACTGTTTTTCTGAAATGAGAGCTAATAGGCAGATGGTGATGAGGATTGTAGAGGGGTGAGAGAGGTGCCTTGTATCTCTGGGGCCTTTGATATAAACAATTTCATGTCCATATTGGACATCCTCAAGCCTCTCAGTTCTACCTATGTATTTCATCCCCACAATCCACAGGAGAAGATGAAAATGGAAGTACTGGTCACCTATTCTCCTTCGGTCCCCAATATGCTCTGTCTTTTCTCACTCTTTGTTTTGGATTTTTAAAAAATTTCCCTGGCCTGGTTGCCATCCGTATGCAATTTGGATCCCATAATTGATTGCTTATATTTCTTTCAACACTCTTAATCCCTTGCCTTTTGACCCTTCCATCTAACTATCAACTTCTAAACCTGAATCAATCCTACCATCCATTTTCTCCTACACCTAACCTCACTCTGATTCATTCTCTTGTTGCAAATTTCTTTCCCCTCATTCTGTCACACCACCTGAAACCTTTGTTCCAGGATTCAACAAACCCTCACATTCTCAGTCTTTTCACTAACCCTCTACTTACTGCCTAACTGAAACCTGGCTACCTCAAGAGGATACCACTGGAATTATGCCCCTGCTGGTAGGAGGTTCATTCTCCACCTCCATCTTCCACAGGTCCAGAGGCAGAACTAGCCCTTTGTAGCACCCTGTCACTTGCAGGTTGTCACCCTTCTACTTTCAAACTTAAGACTCAAAATGTGAAGGTACAATATGTCTGGTTATGTCATGCTCTTCTCCTAGTTGATACTACAGTTGAAATATCTGTTTTGCAATCTCTCTCTTCACCCCAAAACCTGCAATCATACTAGCTACCTTAACACTAGACAAATAACCTAACACCCTAGGCTCAGCGTTCTTTGCCCTAACCAAGCCTTCATGTCATTTCAGCAGCTCCCACGACCTTGACCTTCCCCACTCTACACTGCTTTACTGAAGGAAACTCAGGCTTTAATATCCCACTCTTGAATCCCTACCCCTCCTCCAGCTTAATCAAGCATCATAGCATTACTGCTTAAATACACACCTTCTTTGAAATCACTGAGGCCTCATCTTCCAAACATTCTATACTTTCCAGATTTATCTTCCTGGCCTGGTTTCCTTCCTTATGCAATTTGGATCCCATAATTGATTGCTTAAATTTCTTTCAACACTCTTAATCCCTTGCCTTTTGACCTTTCCCTCTAGCTATCAACTTCTAAACCTGAATCAATCCTACCATCCATTTTCTCCTACACCTAACCTATGAGCATTGCTGAAGGAAACTGTACAAATGTGCATGCTACTCTTACTAAAATTCATATTTTAAAATTTCAGTGGGGCTTTTTGGACTTGCCTTTGTTCTCCTTCCCATTCCATCACTTGTAGAAGCTTTTCTGATATTTGATCATACCTTCAACTACCTTTCTTGATTGCTGAGAAAGCTAAGGTGGTCTGTCAAATGAGAATTCCCTTCAATTTCAGCCTAAATCCAACCTATCACTTTGTTTAAGTCACTCTTCTGTTTTTGACTCCTTAAATACAGTATGGACACAAGTCTAGATTCATTGAAATAACCACTTCCTCTCCCTATCTTTTTGTGGTATCAGTAAAATATCACTATCCTCACTGTGCCCTCAACACACCATGTTGTTCATGCTATATATGCTCTTCCTTCTGCCACTCTATTTCTTCCTCCAGTCAGACTTAAAAAAAAATCTTTGCTAAAGAAACCTCTTCTATGTCTCCTAACTCCCCTCCACAAGAAGGGAAAAAAGTAGTTAAATACTTCTTACTTTCCTCCTCCTCCTCCTCCTCCTCCTCCTCCTCCTCCTCCTCCTCCTCCTCCTCCTCCTCCTCCTTCTTCTTCTTCATATTTATATTACTGCAATTTTTACACGGCATGGTAATTATCAATAAAGGTAATTTGAAGAACAAATTTGGTGTGAAGGGACTGGTAGGAACAAGAATTATAACAACTGAGTGAGAAGTCAAAGTAGGATGGTAAGGAAGGTTCTTCATTCATTAAACAAATAACCAACATTTTAACAATATATTTAGTATGTACACCAAGGGTTGGAGAAAAACAAGTGGGTAGGCTGTAGGTTGGGACAGGTGTGGCAATCAAACTGATGAGACATTAAATTACATCTAGATCTTGAAGAAAGGTTGGAATGTGAATTAACTAAAAGAAGCTTGAAGGAGAGGTAGGGAAAGGATAGGTTACCAAGGAAACAAACACGTACATATTTGGCTAATATAAGCTGACTGGTCCTGGCTAAAAAAGAAAGGTTTAGGAACACTGGTATTAGGAGACAAAACTGAAAGCTCAATCATAGACACTTGCAATTAGAAAAGATTTAAGAATCATCCAAGTGACCCATCTTCCTAATGAAGAATGATATATCTTTCTTTCTTTCTATCTATCTATCTATCTATCTATCTATCTATCTATGTATCTATCTATCTATTAATCTCTCTCAATTTTAAGATAGGGTCTTACTAAGTTGCTGAGAGTCTGAGTTGCTGAGGCTGGCTTCAAACTTGCAATCCTCCCACCTCAAACAAGGAGCTGGGATTACAGGCATGTGCCTAGCTAAGAATGACATCCCTCACAAATGGACAAGGCCATTCAATTGGTAATAGAACTGAGGTAGCCTATTCATTATTGTACTCTTCTAAATGTTGAAAATTATTTGTTCTAATATTAACTGTATAGAAACATGCCTCCTTTAACATCTCCCTACCAGTCCTGGTTCTGACTTCTGATGTACCCAGCATAACTCTATGTTCTCTTTTGGGGACAGTTTTTCAAATATCTTTGTTATGTGAGGCCTTGAACAAATTATTTTCTGAGGATCAAGTTTCTCATCTCTAAAACAGAGGTATACAGAAGCTAATTGTCTCCTGATAGCTGCTGTCCCCTCCATTTATTATAATTAGATTTTTTTCTAGGTATATGGAACCCAGCAATGATTACATTTTTTATCCTTCCAGACAATTGAATGTGACATTCTGCTTATGTTCTGGTCAATGGACTGTGAGCAAAAGGGACCTCCTCATCCCCTTTCCTCATTCTCAAAGGTTGGGGCTAGAATTCGGATGTAGGGTGAGCCAAGTTAATCCCTGTGGATGAGCACAATACCCTGAAAACAAGATAAAAAGAGACCAGGCCCCTACAATTTGACAAGACAGAACTACCATTCCAGTTTGAACTTTATATAAGAGAGAAATAAACTTCTATTTAGTTTAAGCTTCTTGTTACTTTTTAAAAATAAATGTGTTATGACACAAGAACATATAGTCCAAATTTGTTGGTCTCCTCTAATCTGTGGTCACCTGAAATTTTGGTTCAGGACCTAAGCTCGCTTTTTAATACTCAAACTTTTTTTTTGAAATATTTATTTTTTTTAGTTGTAGATGGACACAGTATCTTTATTTATTTTATGTGGTCCTAAGGATTGATCCCAGGGCCTCACATGTGCTAGGCGAGAGCTCTACCGCTGAGCCACAACCCCAGCCCTTAATACTCAAACTATAAGGAAGAAAAGAAGTACCGTACAATTGCACCATGGCATGGCACATGTAACTTAGGGAACATAACACTTAGAGTCATAGTGAGGAAACAGAGCACAGGGTCTCCAACACCACTCCACTCAGAGAGCAAAAGCCCCCAGTCAGCATGAAATGGGAGACACCAATTTCAATTTCTTCAGTTACTTTGTCCTTAGTTTCCTGGTAAATATTAAAACATGCACATCTTGCTACATAGGAATAATTCTAGAATTTAAAGATATGTATTGTCATGCAACTTTATCCTTAAAAAATAATCCAACAACTTCATTGTAAATTTATGTATAATACTGACAGAGATATGCATATACTACTGCATTTATTGTTTTGGTTTTGTGGGTGTTTCTCATTATTTTCAAGGGTAACTTTGACAATTCATGATTCTTGTATGTTGTGTATGTGTGGGGGGGTGTACTGGGGATAAAACCCAGGCCTTCATGCTTACGAGACAAGCATTCTACTACTGAGTTACAACCCAACAATTCATGATTTTTTTTCTTGACTCTATAACCTTTCATAATTACAACTCAACTATAAGGAAGAAATACAGGAAGTAAACAACTAAAAAATACTGCAGATGATATCACATCCTGAAAACTTCATGTATAGGATTGGTTTTAGGGGTCACCTAAATCAAGAAGAGTCTGTATCAGTCAGGATAGGGTCCATTATGCTTCAGTTTATATGCAACCCCCGAAATCTAATGGTTCAAAAAACATCCAAGGGTTTGTTTCTGTTCATGTTAATGTCTAGTGGAGGTCACCTGAGGTTCTGAACCATACCATATTCATTTAGTGTCCAGGTTGACCACACATGGACAGCTGTTTGTAGTAAAGGAAAAGAGACACAGCAAACTGCATCATTTCTCTTAAACCTTCTGCCAGGAAATGGCAGATATCACTTTTGCTCACATCTCATTGGTCAGAGAAAGTCATATGATCACTTCTGAGTTCCACAGGTATTTAATCTACTGCAGAGAGAGGGGAACAGAATACTTAGCAAACTTGCAAAGATTCTGGGATGGGGTGGTAGCTCAGTGATAGAGCACTCGACTCACATTTGTGAGGCACTGGGTTCAATCCTTGGCACCACATAAAAATAAATACATACAAAAATATTGTGTCCATTTACAACTAAAAAAGTATTTTAAAAAATCTTCCAAAGATTCTCTCTTCAACATTTCCCAAAACAGTTATTCAGTCAGTGCTCAGGACTCCACCATCCTCTCAAAGAAACCCATTCAATGTCCAGTAAATACAAAGCATTGGGACGTGCTCTTTAGGTTGATTATAAATCTACTCCCCTGAAGCTCCCACCTATTGGTCCTCATTTTGTGCTCTTGTGACAGTAAGGTCAGATCTACTCCTTTTATTTTTCTTTTTTTTTTAAACTTTATTTTATTTAATTTATACGTGGTGCTGAGGATCGAACCCAGGGCCTTATATGTGGGAAGTGAGAGCTCTACCACTGAGCCATAACCCCAGCCCCAGATCTACTTATTTTCTATGAGACAGTTCCTAAACTATCTAGCACTTCAATTATTTCTCATGTAATAGGATGAATGGTCATTTCTGAATATTTTTCTTTTTATAAACCCTTATTCTGATAATTTCCTTAACATTAAAAATTTTAAAAATGTGTTATGACATATCTGCTAATCCAAGAAGAGTAGCAATGATTTTTTTTACTTCTGTTAAAGGGGTTTTGTAATAATTGGGTAAAATTAGGAATGTAAAATATACATGCATATATATGCATATATACTATATATATGAGCTAGACTATACATGTATATTTTATTTTATATACTACATAAGCATATGTGTGTGTGTGTGTGTGTGTGTGTGTATATATATATATATATTCAATTCTCAGCATTTGAAGACCTTCATCTCTCCCCCATTCTCTTGTACTAAGGAACTGATTTCAGTGTATATTACCACTGAGCCACATTCTAGCCCTTTTTAAAATTTTGGGTCCTCTCCAAGTTGCCCAAACTTGTTTTGAATTTCAGGTTCTCCTGTCTTGTGTGCATGGTTTAATGATATAATGGGGAATATTAACTTGGTGGCATAAAATGGCATTAGCAAAAGTTTTAGAAGGCATGAATACCTGGGAATGAGACTGAATATTGCAGACTTAGAACTAGAAAGCCACAGCTTGAAAAATAGAGTATATGCATGAGTATTATGTTTTTTATCTTTTATATATGACTATCTTGAGGCAAATGTAAATGGTCCAGGTCTACTAACCCATTTAGTGGTATCACATATTGGAACCAATTTCCTATAATTAACATTCAGGAAAAATCATACTACATAGATTTATGTATTGGTTTTCTAAAACATAAAGCTGAGAAAGCCTACAACCCAAAAGTAAGCAGCATTAAAGTCTAGTGATTAAAAATGGACCCTGTAGCCTGCCTGCCTCCTGGCTCTGCACTTACTAGCTGACTTTTCAACAATTCTTTGTGTTTCTATTTCTTCAGGTATAAAATGAGAGTAATAACAACAACAATGGTAATAATAGCAATAGTAATGAGAAAATATTAGTACTTCCTCATAGGATTATTTTGAGGAGTAACATAAAGACTTAAAAATATATTAGGAGTTGGTGGAGCTTAGCGTAGCCTGCTGAGCACTGCGGGCGGGCAGTGCACAGGCAGGCCGCCAGTGCCAGCCACCGCCTTTGGCTGGCCGGTGCCCAATCCCATGGCATGTCGCCCAGAACCCGCCGGGATGCACACTGTAGACCAGGCAGGCAACAGGCTTGACACTGCTGCCCGCGGAGGTGGCTTTGGGACGGCGGTGGGGTCACCGGCTGGAGCCAAGAGGATGGCCTCGGTGTTCATGTGCTGCGTGGAGGACCTGCTGTTCACCAGCAGCCCCTTCGTGTGGAACCGGACAGTATCCACGCTACGGAGATGGTCCACAGAGCGGCTGCGGGCTTGCCACCAGGTGCTGCGGACTTGTGCGGGCTGCGGATGTGTACCAGATGACAGAGGACAGGCACTACAGGTGCACCTCCTGGATGACAGAAGGCTGGAGCTGCTGGTTCAGCCCAAAGTTCTGTCAAGAGAGCTGCTGGACCTTGTGGCTTCACATTTCAACCTGAAACAAAAGGAGTACTTTGGAATAAAGTTCATAGATGACACTGGAAAGCAGAAATGACTGCAGTTGGACCACGAGTTCTGGACCATGATCTGCCCAAGAAGCCGGGCCCAGCCGCCTTGCACCTTGCCATCAGGTTCCACAGAACGGACACACCACTCTAGGGCGTGGACCAGAGTAAGACGAACACAGAGAACAGAGCAGCTGGCCTCAGCACCAAGCCTAGGATCCACATGACTCTTCCCAGCTCCATAGTAGTGACTTTGACCTCCAGTAGGAACCAAGATCAACGTGTTGGCCCCCTAAATCCAAGTGCCTATTCAAGGAAAGCCCGCCAAAATAACTCCAGTGCTTGCTTTCTGACCCCCGTGTCCAGTCCTCTGGCTGACAGCCTGCATGCTGTCACCATCATGTCCCACTGAAAGGTGGTCAGGTAAGCCATCAGGAAAGAGAGAAGATGCTCATGGGAGGAGCCAGAAAGGTGGCAGCAAAGCCTCTGGAAGCAGCTGCTCTTCCCCAGAAAGCATCCTTTGTGAAGCTGTTTGAAGTTTAACTCCAAAACCTACTCCAATTCAACACCTCTGAGTTCATTCCAAAGCTGAAAATTTAACCCTGGGCATCAACTGAACAAAATCCTGGAGAAAACCCCGCTAGTGCATGTGTAGAAAGCAAACAGTGTGTTTTCAAAAAGGGTTCAAACAAGCCTTTATTCTGTGAGTCTGGGATGGTCCATTGGCTTCCATGAAGGAGCCCTGGGCACTGCATGGTTGGTTCATGGTCCATCTGATAGGGGTGCCTGGAGCCCATCTCCCCAAGGACCCTGTGAGCTTTCCATGAACACCCCCTAAACAGGCACTGGTTCCAGTGACCCCTGAGGCAGAGGTGGCTGGTGGATTCAGACAGCAGGTAATCGGATGCCCAGGAAGAAGCAGGCACAAGAACGGGTCACCGAGAAGTGGGGGATAAGATAGGGACTGCTTGCCTGAACCCCAAGAGTCTGGGAGAAACGTCAGAAGCCAGTGAATGCAGAACCTCATTCCAAGGGGGATGGGCCACGAATTAACTAGTGCTGGGCCATCTGTCTTCCTGGTCTCTTGAAGACCAGCAAGAGACCAGGTCTCACGGACAGGCCCTCTGCTTGCGATGTCCTTCCTAACTTAGTCACCTAGTGTGCTTGGCCCACCTGTCCCCTCTCTGTAGATGCATCTGATGGATTTCAGCTGGGCAGCAAGGTCCCTCTTGACCCATAAGCTGGGTTGACTACATCCATCTCCCGGGCCCCATAGCACTGTGTGCACCTGACATTTCACTGAGGTGGTGACTACAGGAAGGCTCCGGATGTGAACTCAGAGGTCTGACAGACCCCAGTTTGAGTCACAGCTCCATCACTGCCTAGCTGTGTGGCATGGAGAAGTTGACCTGACATCTCTGTGCCCCAGCTTTCTCATGTAGAGTCCATAATTTCCTTTCTACCACATCTGATTTTGCTAAAAATTAAAGGAAGAGACCCTTGTGGAGAACTCGGTTGCTCCAGCACATAGATACTCTCTGTTAATTGAGTTCTTTGGTCACCAACAGCCACTTCTTGTGACTAACATAAACACAACTTAAAGAAAACTAAACTGATTAGGCCTTGGAAGAGATGAAAAGATGAGATCAGCAGAAAAGAGTGGCCGATTCCACTGGGGTGCTGCTGGCTAAACCAACAGACTCTGTCCTCTCTGAACCCTGGTCATTCTGTTAGTATCCCACCATGAGGGAGTCTGGTCTGGCTTGGTGGCAGGCCAGCTAGGAGGTGTGCTGAGCAGGTTTGTGCTCTTCTGCCCTACACCGGCCCCCCGGGCAGCCTAACGCCACATGCATCGAGTGAGTCCTGCTGCCTCTGCACCAGTGACCCGCAGGCCAGAGCAGCCTGACTGAGTCAACCTCACAGTCCCAGAGGAAGGGACTTAAAAAGGAAGCATTGGAGACAGAGAAAATATGCACGAGAAAATCCATGGACCTTGTAGTATTGGTCTGACCCTTCTCTGTTAGAGATTTGTGAAGGGTCAGACCAATACTGGAGGACAGCATGTACCATGGTGTCTCCTCACTCTCTGCACATCTACTTCCTTTGTGATCTTTGGTCTTTGGGGAAAGCAAGACTGTCTTCTCTATGAAGACAGTGTGACATAGCTGGACACGTTTTTGAGCCTAACAGACCATAAGTTAGTTAACTGCTTTGTAAATAGAGCTGATCATTTGCATTAGACATTTTCTCTAATTCTTTGTTCTTCAGTTATAAAATGGGAACTAAATTAGGTGGAGGATTCCTGTTCCATGCCTACCTCATAGAAGGCTCCAGAGAAAAGTCTACTGTTTAATTCCCAGTATCGATGTCATCATTACTAGAGATTCCTAACAACCTTCCCAATGTCTGGTGCCTACTAGGTATTCAGAAGGTGTTTAATGAATGAGCAATTTGTACTTTTATACATACACATGATCATATACATATAATTTAATTGAAAAAAAAAAAAAAAAATATATATATATATATATATATATATATATATATATATATATATATATATGGAAAGTGCTAAGATAAGTGTTAGCTACTAGTAGATCACAGCTATTATAATAAAGTAAATTGATGATTCCATTTCCAGTGAGGATATAAAGAGTTCTTCTTACATCTTTATTTATATTAATATATAGTTGACCAAAAATTATGCACTCAATTATATATTTATTTCATAATGTGTTATTACATGGTGTATAATGATGTTTTGATATATGTGTACATTGTGAAATGGTTCAATTAAGTTAATAATTTCACCAATTCACTTGTTTTTTGTTCTCAGAACATTTATCATCCACTCTCAGCAATTTCTAAATGTACATTAACTCTGATAATTATGATATACAATATATCTCTGGGACTTATTCATTCTAACAGAAATTAGAAATTCCCCATACCTCCCACTCCTATGCTCTGAAGACCAACATTCTATTCTCTGCTTCCAGGAGTTGGCCTTTTTCATGTTACACATGTGCACTGTCTATGCCTGGCTAATTTCATTTAGCATAATGTCCTCCAGGTTCATCCACCTTGTCACAAATGACAGGATTTATTTCTTTTTAAAGACTGAATATTATTCCATTGGATATACCACATTTTCAAAATCCATTCATCTGTTACAGACAGGTTGTTTCAGTGTCTTGGCTATTGTGAATAATGTTGCAATGAACATGGGAGAGCAGACTTCTCTTCAGCATACTGATTTAATTGCCTTTGTATACCCAGAAGGGCCATTGCTGGAGCCAGGGTGTAAACAATTATCTGTCATATGGTCAAACAGCATTTTCTAATATTGGTTACTTTTGATATTTGATATTTATTAGTTTTTTTCATCATCAAAATTCAATTTAATGCAAAAGGGTGAACTGGCAGTATATGTCAAATGTTTTAAAAACATGCATGCATTACTAGATATTTCCATTTCTAAGTGTTAATCCTAAATAATCATGCACCGAATTGGGCTATATGGATGCTTATGATGGTTTATTTATAAAACTATTAATTACAAAGGAAAAAAGAGTTGGGGATATGGCCTAGAGGTAGAGGTCCAATACCCAGCATCTCAAAATAACAACAAGAACCTGACTGCTACAAAAAGGTTGGTACAATAAATCATGAAAATTAATAAAATAGAATGATATGCATCTATTTAAAACATTTTCGTTTTTATTAGCACATTTTAATTATACATAATAGTGGAGTTCATTCTGATACAATCATACATGACTGGAATGCAATTTGCTCCATTTCAGTCCCAGATACTTTCTCTTTCCCTCCCCTCTTCCCTGGCTCTATTCCCTTCCTCTGCTCTGCTGATCTTCCTTCTATGTATTTATTTATTTATTTTTTTTTTTAAATTGGTGCTTTATAGGTGCACATAAAGGTGGAATTCATCATGGTACAATCATATATGTACAGATCATAAATTTGGTCAATTTATTGTGCATCCTCCCTTTTACAGTCCCTCCTCCTTCCCTTCAATCCTTCTCTTCTACTACATTGGTCTCCCTACTATTTGCATGGGGCCCCTGCCTTTTCCCCCTTACTTTGCTCTAGCTTCAGCATATGAGAGAAAACATTTGCCCTTGATTTTCTGAGTCTCGTTTACTTCACAAATGCCATGATTTCATCCCTTTTTATGGCTGAGTAGAATTCCATTATATATATTACATTTTCTTTATCCTTTCATCTGCTGATGGGCACCTAGACTGGATCCATTACTCCGCTATTTTGCACTGCACTGATATAAACTTTGGTATGCATGGATCACTATAGTATGCTAATTTTAAAGCACTTTAACATTGAATATTTAATGATATAGATGTCAAAAAATGTATTAATTACATTATGATCTCTTTTTAAAAAAGCTGATTGTGGAGGGGGCATGCATATATGTCTATGCATGTATGTATATGTGGGGATTGATACAGGTTCCTAGGTCATAAACCAAAATATCGGTAATAGTGTTTATTTCTGGATTGTTCATTTACGTGCAATTTTTGTTCTTTTCTTTTTGCTTTTCTAAGTTTTCCACATGAGTCTATATAACTTTTGAAGTATGGAAAATTACTAAAAAAAAATAAACAATGAAGTGAATTAAAATCTTGAAAACAGGGAGGGGGCATGGGGGTAGAAATGATGGTGAAATGAGTTAGAAATAATTACCCTAAGTACATGTACATAGACATGAACAGTGTGAAATATTTTGTGTACAATCAATGACTTGAAAAATCGTGTGCTATATATGTAATATGAAATATATTGTATTCTGCCATCATGTTTACCAAATTGGAATAAATAATTTAGTTAAAATAATAAATATTTGTTACACAAGTTAAAAAAATAAAATGTTGAAAACATAAAGACAGTCTTTGACAAAAAAAGAGAGAAATCTTTTTAGCTTGTTTACAAAGTAAAAGATCCAATACACAGACATGTTCAATAGCTTCCCGGACACTTCCTGAATTCACATGTGTTTTTGCCACAAACTCATGTGAAATCTGAAAAATTACTTTAGCTATTAGCACCCACCCACCCATACAGATGAAGAAATAGGGAAAATTGGCCTAAAATATGTAGAAAAAAATTCTTCTTTTATTTAAACAGAACGAAATTAAATTTATCCTGACAGTCTTAATAAAACTTCAAAAGTGATTTAAATGTTTACAAAAGAAGAACTCTAAGAAGATTCAAAAAATATAATATTTTGTCTAAGAGATATTTGAAAATATTTTATTATGCAAGAATTTGGCTTCAGCTGAATTGACCAATATAATTGTACAAGGTATTTTCCAAATTTTATAATAATTGTGGTTATGTAAAATCTAACCATTTACCCTGACCATTTTAATAACACTTATAGTTGGATACGATGGCTCTCCCCTGTAATCCCAATGACTGGGGGCATGGGGCTTTATGGCAGGAGGATCCCAAGTTCAAAGTCAGACTCAGCATTTAGTGAGGCTCTAAGCAACTTAAAAAGACCCTGTCTCAAAATAAAACATAAAAATGGCTGGGGATGTGGCTCAGTGGTTAATCACCCCTGGGTTTAATTCCCAGTACCAAAAACATAATAACAACTTCATTCATTACAAATAAATACCTTTTAGTCTTATTTCTTTTTAACCTCTTCACTGAGCAAACATTCCCTGAAGAAAATGGATCCTTCTAAAATTAATTTTCACTAACAATCACTAAAAGGCCAAAACAGTATAAGGAAGACCTAAATGAGAAATAAGCAGGTTTGTATGGCTCCCATAGACAAGAATTTAAGAAACACATATATCGCAATAAATGTGACTTCAACTGCTTATCAGACTCACTGTCACCCCCAATGTATCATGTTATCATGTTATCAACTTAAGTCTTCATATCTTCTACCACCATATACAATTGTCTGGACTTTCTTATTTCTCTCCTGGCATCAAGGGATCTATCACAGCATTTTCATTTATCAGTCACTCATATGAGAAACTTGAGTTCAGGATCTCATTAGCTCCTGCCTGCATTATTTTAATAGGCTCCTAGTTTTCCTCCTCATCGCATCTATTATCACTTAAATTCAAAAGTATCATCCTGCCAGGACGCTCAAATATCACTTTAATCCTACTACAACTCAGTTCAAGAATCCTAGCTTGAATTTTATCCTATGAGCAGTGGAAAGCAAACTATAATGGCATTCAAAGGCTTTTTCTTATCTTCTGCTTTTGCTCCACATGAACTCTGTGGAATCAGGATTATCTAGAACGAATTCTATGAGTGTCTTGCTCAAGCTGTCCTCCCACCTCACTTTCTTGTCAATGCAAATTCATCCTCCTAGCATGCTCAACTAAAATGCAAATACAATTTTCAGTAACCAGTACAGTTGTAAATGAACTCTTTTCCTTTATAACTTCTACAACCCTCACATATTGTCTGACCCATAGACAGGGCAGCAAGTCATACTGTCTCCTACTGACAAATAATTATAATTATTTTTATTAACTTGAAGTAATTTTTTGTGGACCCTTTATTTGTTGTACTTCTCACAATTCCTAACAGCTAGAAACTGGTAAATGCACAATTAATATTGGTGAAAAATGAAGTATCTGCATGTTTAGGTTTTATACAAAGCCAAGTGTTTGGTGTGTGTGTATGTGTGTGTGTAAGAGATGAGAATTTTCTATATATCTCCAAGACTTTTCTCTAACAAACAAATATTGTTTCACATTAGTTCATGTAGGGGGGTTCCCAAGACCATCCCTGGGTTTGGAGATTCCTCAGGAGAACTCACAGGACTCAGCATATAGTTGTTTTATGGCTATGATTTATTACAGCAACAGGATACTAAGCAGACTCAGGCACAATTTCTTTAGCATCAAATTGTGGCATGTGTTGTCTACTAGGAAAACTCATTAGAGACTCAGTGCTGAAGGTTTTTATTAGGTTGGTTACATTAGCACTTTTTGCTTAATGGACCCAAAGGCATGACTCTCAGAAGGTGTTTATCAAGAATCACACTTTGTACAGTCTAGGCACATTGAGCAGCTTGTACCATTTAGATGAAGTTTTATATCAGGTATAGAACTATTTACCACTCAGGTTCCCAGACACTAGCCAAGAACAACCTGGTAAACCTTTCTAAAGACAGCAGTCTTGAGTGTGCTTTATAATATCTTTTACATATTATTGATTTCACATATTTTATGGGAGAAATGTTACAGTGTTTAATGTTTCTGATTTAAAAGGGTCCCACAAATGGATTTTTAGAAATTAAAACCTAGCATTTAATCACAGTTGCATTCCTAGACTGGCATCCACTAGGTAAGAGTTATGCAATTTTGAAATAATTTACTTACCACTGGTATTTCAGGATTTCTTTTTTCCCTTGTAAAAGCAAGCAGACCTTTTCGAATAAGTTTGTCATCTCCTCTTTAAGTGTCAACTAGATGCCAAAGCACTGTTGGGCACATCAACGTACTAAATCCTCAAAATAGCCTCAAGTGTCAGTGACTGTTTCAATTTTACAGATTTTTAACTTTGAGAGCCTAAGTAACCACAACCAGATCTACCATGGTGGAACTGGGATTAGGCTTAAACCTACCTCATTCCAAACTCTTGTTCTTAGCTTTATGCTAACTCTCTCTACCTAACTTCAAAGGCACATACTTCTTATTTTGAATCATTTCCCTCAAATTCTGTTTCTTTGTTTGTTTGGCTGTACCAAGCACTATTCTTTTTTTTTCATAAATACAAATTTTGTAATGATAAGAACTGAGGAGGAGGGGTGGGGCTGTAGCTCAGTGGCAGAGCAGTTACCTAGCCTGTGTGAGGCACTGTGTTCAATCCTTAGCACCACATAAAAATAAACAAAGGCATTCTGTCCATCTACAACTACAAAAATAAATTTTAAAATAAATTAAAAAAGAATTGAGGATGAAGAGAGGGGGATAAATCAAGAATCAGAGTTTTCTCATTCTCTGCTCAGCCTAAAAGGGAAAAAAAAGGAAGACAAAATCAAGCAATATGCTTAACATTGTTTACCTTGATTAAAGCCACATTTTAGTTGGAAGAGAAAGGGTGAAGCTTATCACAGCATAGTTTTTCCTTTCCAACTCTTGCAGAGGACAAATGAAATGACACCCACTGCACTTTAAAACCATTAGGAAGCTGCCTATTTAGAAGCTCTTCAGCACAGAACACACTTTCTCCTTTTATCTGGCATCACCCTGTTTGATGTTACACCTGTATCACAGTCTCGGCATTACACATATCATCTGTGGGGACTTTGAATCATTTATTCACAAAATGTGGATCCCTAGGCTTGCTGTGAGAATTAAATAGAATCATATATTTTAGGAGGATTGTGAGTTCAAAGCCAGCCTCAGCAACGGTGAGGCCCTAAGGAACTCAGCCAGACCCTGTGTATAAATATAAAATACAGAATAGATCTGGGAATGTGGCTAAATGGTCCAGTACTCCTGAGTTCAAGCCCCTGTACAAAAAAGAAAAGAAAAGAAAAAAGAAAAAGAAAGAAAGAATTATATTCAAAAGGTAGCCAGCAAGTGTCCTGACCACCAGGTGTCACCATTGCCAGAAGTACTCACCTATCTGCTCCAGGTAGGGGGGTAGAACCTAGCAGGGAAACAAGACTGTCACTTTCACCTACAGTACACTCAGAATTGATATAGGCTTTTCCGTACCTTGGGAGCTGGTTTTACACACACACACACACACACACACACATACACACACACACATATTATTTGCACCATTCATTAGCTGAATATCCTCAGATTTGTTACCAAACTTAAGTTTTAAATTTATCCTCAGTGGACTATTTATTAATTTTGAGAATCAATAGTGCTTTACACATCCTTTGGTTTAGCCAACCAGACATTATCGGGCTGCCATAATCTTCAATATTGCCACAGGGACAATTTTCTGGCTCCAATTCCACAATCCATTGACATTATTTCCTTTACAATTTTAATGGGATGATAGATAAAAAGAAAGTACAATATTTTTAGTGTAAAAATAAAGTCTGTGACCACTATATATATATATATATATATATATATATATATATATATATATATATATATATATATATATATGGGTTAAACAAAGATTATTAACCCTTCTCCTTGACCTCAAGAACTCAAAAATTCCGTGATAAACTTTTTGGGTTTTTTTCTTTTCAAGAAAATAGAAAAACACCCTAGGGCAAATCTGTCAGTCTGTGAATAACCCTGAAATTACTCAAGGAACATTGCCACACCTGGCTGCATTCTGGAACCTATTAATGTCTCTCCCAGAGAGTGCACAGGGCACACAGGGAGAGGCTCATTTCAAAATGAGCACAGAGTTTGGGATCCCCTCCTGGTTCTAAGTCCCCCACATTGAGACTCACAGTGGTCACTTCAAGACAGGTAATTAGATGAGCATTAGTTCAGACCTGGAGATGCAATCTACAGTCTCATGGACTGTTGCCTCATCTGCTAGGAATACTTTCCTTAAATTAAGGCCAACCTGGCCTACCTCAGCCTCAATCTGGGCGCACAAAACCCCCTTGGTGTCAACCAAGCACAGGCTGTTCACAGGGGCTTAGAACTCAGAGCAGCTGGGATCCTTTTTGTTTTTAACAACAGCTCCAATTCCACTTTGTATTTTACAAATATGGAAATGTCTTAAAGGAAACAAGAAGCATCCTCTCTCTCCCTTTGGCCATTGCTCCCATTCCTAGAGAATTGGGAGGAAAGAGCTGTCACCAGGAACCATTTGGAGCCAGGAATGCAGAAGCCAAGGCCAACCTAATTAAATCCATTTGTGAAGCATTTTGTGCTGATGGATACATTCCTGACTGGTTTTGGACGGGTCCCTGCAGGACAGGGAGCTCACAAGGCTAGCTGCCCAGCTGGAATGAAGGGGCCAAGGGAAGGGATGCTGTCCAGGAACCAGCCAAGGCTGCGCAGGCAGGCCTCTGGAGGCGCGGGAGGTAAGGAGGGCGCCTTACCTGCAGTGAAGCTGCCGCCGTCCAGCAGCCACATCTTGAAGAAGAGGACCCCACTGACGAAGGGTACCTCGAGCTCGAAGTCAACCTTAAACTTAAACTTCTTCATCATTGTGAGAGCCAGGCGCTGGCGAGCGGGCTGCGCGGGCGGGCGCCGCCTTAGCTCCGCTGAGCCCAGGATCTGCCCAGACCCGGGGCGCCGCTGGATAGCAGGGGCCAGGACCGACGCCGCTGCCTCTCCCGGCAGCCTGAACCTGAGCGTGGCAGGCGGCTGCGTCACGGACCCCAGCCGCCTTTGGCAAGCGGTTGTGCTGCAGCTTGCCCGGGGAAAGGGCGCCCTTCGGTGTGCACCTGGCCACTGTCGCCACCCTTCTGAGAGCTTTGAGAGGCGAAGCTAGGAGTAAGGTCGCTGTCTCCACCTCAGCGACTCGGCCCCTGGCGCCCCCAGCGGCCGGGATCTGCAGCGCACTGCAGGGCGGAAGCAGGAGGCACCTGGAGGGCGGGGAGATTCTGGGCATGCGGGCGCCTCCTGGGGGAAACTAATCTGCGACTGCAGTTAGCGCATCACGCCTCTCTGGACTTAAAAAAAGACAAAGGCAGCCAAAAAAGCTGGGCGCCTTTGCTTTCAGTTTTTGCACCGCCTCTTTTCTCCCCCTCCCCTTCCAGCGATTTCTTTCCCTTGGGTTTCAGAGTTAATAGGGACTGTCAGAATATGACTCTGTTTTAGTCAAATTGAAATCCAAAAACTAAAACTTCTCTTAAATACTCAACATTCGCGAACCTTCAAATATGAAATAAAGAAGAGGAAAAAGGAAAGGAATTAAAATGTGTTGAGGGCCTACCAAGTGCTCAGCCCTATACTGATACAGGCTTTTTTTTTTTTTTTTTTTTTCTTTTATCTAATGCCTGTCACCCAGGGTAAAAAAGAGAATAGGCGGAGTTAAAAATCACACCTTCCCTTTTAAAATTTGCCCATACTTGGAATTGAAAATGTTTAAAATCAAATTCTGCAGGGTAAGCTTTAAAAAAAAAAAAAATCTTGCTATGTGCATAGCAATTAACTGTCGTGTATAAGCACATACAATATCTTGTAAAAGTGTATATTGACTTGGTCACATAAAGTTCAGGTTTTTCAACTGAGACTATTATCCTTTAATCTCAAAGTTTCTCTTGCAATAACCTCTGAAAGGGTGTAATTGAAAAGATTCTCTTTCCCAGTTAATTCGTTTATTCATTCATTCATATAAAATATTTTAATTGCATAAAATATCAATCACAAGCTAGTCCCAATGATTTAAAAAAAAAAAAAAAAAACTAAGAATTTTACCTTCTACTGATGGAGACATGTTTAGATCCAACATTAAAAGTCATGGCATCAAGCCAGGTGCCCTAGCCATTTACTTGGCTCAGCTACCCATCAAGCCCAGCTGCTTCTGAGGCTGAGGCAGGAGGATCACAAGTGGGAGGCCAGCCTGGGAAACCGAGACCCTGTCCCAAAATTTTAACAAGTGTGGGGGATCTATAGCTCAGTGGTAGAGTGCTTAACTACCTATGTGTGCAAGGTCCTGGGTTCAAACCCTTGAACTGCAAAAACAAACAAACAAATCCCACAAGCAGACAAAAATAGAAATAACTTAGGTAGAACTTGGAGGAAGAAGCAATGAATTGAAATTGACCAGTTTTCTGAATTTCAAAGAATGCAAAGTATTTGAGAGAAAGTGGGGGCAAAGTGTTCTTGGTAAAAGAATTAGGAAAAATAAAGACTCAGAAACAGAGTGTAAACTGTGAGAATGGATGAAACACGTTGCCCAGCAGGACAAAGGGGGGAAAAAAATGGAAAGAGTTGGGGGACTTTGAAGTTTGTCACTTGGACAACTGGGTGGACTGAGTACTGGAAGCAGGAGGAGGACAGGTTGGGAATGGAGAAATAATGAGACTTTATCTGAACTGCTTGAAAGGAGAGAGGGCCAGCCTTAGCTCATGTGAAAGGTTAAGATTGAAAATATGCTTTTGGGGATTGTGGTATTTACTGATGGCTACAGTCCAAAAGGCAGATAAGAATGAGCTGCTCTGAAGAATAGTTAATGGGTAGACAGAGGAGGAGTTGATTGTGAAGGCTTCCAAGAACAAAGAAAGAGGAAAGCCAGAGAAAGAGAAAAATCAAGAAAGAGAGATGACCTGGAAGCAAAGAGAGTGTTTTAATCATTCAACATTTGTAGTTACTAAGACCTACTGTGTACCAGGCTATTATGCTGGGATACAAATACAAATGAATGGAAGAAAACAGAAAAGCAACAGATCAATGGGAGACAGAAAGAGAGACAGAGATGCACAGAGAGAGGGAAAGACTCATTCCCTTTCCTAGGACTCTTTCCTTGTTCTAGATCTTACAGTCTTGGAGGACACAGGTAAGTAGGCAGTCGTAGAACAATGTAACAGTGAATACTCTCTCTGTATATTGGTACATAAAGACTGCAGAGGGAGAATATTTGCCACAGTCTGGCTGGGCACAAATAACCGAGCTGCCACAAAGCACTTGTATGTTCAAACAGGAAACTTTATTGCCCGAACTCCACCAGCACTCCACGCACCCTCCCTGGGAACTCTCTCCCACTCCACTGGGCTGAGCACACTCACTCTCTAGAACTCTACGGGAACTCCAAAGTAGAGGATGCACCCAAGGCAACAAGAGCCGCCCTATTACTGGACAGTAAAGGTCTAATATACAGTTGAATGCACAGCTTAACATAACCACCATCATCTCAACAGCTCCCTGGCATCACCTCTCAACCACTCCCTTCTGGCAAAATGCCATGCAGTCATTCCAACTGGGCTGTGGCCCTCAACAAGTATTCTACCATCTCAGGGAAGTTCATGAGGGTAAGTGACTTTTTGATGAGAGTGGGGGTGGTGAGCAGTTTCCAGCCTATGCTGCATGTGCAGAGGCTCAGAGGAAGAGAACACATTGCAGAGGGAGCTGAAATTACTTCTGTCTGGCTGCAGCTTACAGTGGGGGTGTGGTGATGGTTATACTTGGGAGCCACTGATGTTTTAAGGCAGAAGAAGGGCATCTTAAAAAGACCTCCATCTGTAGTAAACCTGGAAGATGGGAGATGGTCTGTTACTCTTTTTTAGACTTATAGTTGAAAATTTTTGCTTATTAAATACCTGCTATGAATCAGGTTCAAAACAGACATCATACTCAAAGTGTACTCAAGAGGGAAGTTTAATGAAAGGAGCCTACAGAGTTGGAGGCAGGATAAAGAACTCACAGTTTAATGGGGAGTTGAAAGGAGGCAGAGAGAGATATTCTGATCTGTCTCAATTCCTATTTTCTCATCTCCTCCTGCTGGATTCTCCCATGATCCCACCCAACCAAAGCCAGAAGGTAAAGGAGCCTGGAATATGCAGTTCATACAGGACAGCCTTAGGAGGCAGAGATGGTAAGGTCAGGTAGTGGTAAAATTATACAATGCTACCATTACACACTCGATTCAGCCAGCGTTTACTGTAGGAATCCAAAACTACTCTAGATATTTCAAAACACAAAGGAATTTCATCTGGCATTTCAGTGCTTCTGAGGTCCTTGGAAGGGATGGAGGAGTAGAAATCCCTAGAAAAGTGAGTCCAAAGTCACATCAGTTATGATGAACATAACTAATCTGGTCCTATTTCACTTCTTTTCAAAATTTTTCTATTTGTTCTTTTTAGTTATACATGACAGTAGAGTGTATTTTGACATACCATATGTGCATGGAGTATAACTTCCTATTCTTGTGGTTGTGTAAGATGTGGTGTTACACTGGTTGTATATTCATATATGAACATAGGAAAGTTATGTCTGATTCATTTTACTGTCTCCTATTCTCATTGCCCCATCTCTTCCCTTCATTCCCCTTTGTCTAATTCAAAGAACTTCTATTTTCCCTGCATGCCACTCCTTATTGTGTGTTAGCATCTGCATATCAGAACACTTGTCTTTTGATTTTGGGGGATTGACTTGTTTCACTTAGCATGATTGTCTACAGTTCCATGCATTTATTGGCAAATGCTATAATTTCATTCTTCTATATGGCTGATTAATAGTCCATTATGTATGTATACCACATTTTCTTTATCCATTTCTTGAAAGGCACGTAGTTTGGTTCCATTGTTTAGCTATTGTGAATTGAGCTGTTGTAAACATTGATGTGGCTGTGTCACTAGAGTACACTGATTTTAAGTTTCTTGGGAATGTGCCGAGGAGTGGGATAACTAGGTCAAATGGTGGTTTCATTCAATGTTTTCTAAGGAATCTCCCTACTGCTTTCCTTAGTACTTGCACCAATTTGTAGTCCCATCAGCAATGTATGAGGGTACATTTCCCCCCACATCTTCACCAACATTTACTGTTATTTGTATTCTTTATAATTGGCATCTAACTAGAGTGAGATGAAATCTCAGTGTAGTTTTAATTTGCATTTCTCTAATTGATAGAGATGTTGAACATTTTTTCATATATGTATTAACCAATTGTATTTCTTTTGTGATGTGTACATTCAGTTCCTTTGCCCATTTATTGATTGGGTTATTTATTTGGTTTTGGTGTTAGTTTTTTGGGTTTTTTTTTGTTTGTTTGTTTGTTTGTTTTTGGTACTGGGATTGAACTCAGGGCACTCAACCACTAAGCCACATCCCCACCCCTATTTTGTATTTTATTTAGAGACAGGGTCTCACTGAGTTGCTAAGCACCTCACAATTGCTGAGGCTGGCTTTGAAGTCACAATTCTCCTGTCTCAGCCTCCCAAACTGCTGGGATTATAGGCGTGCAGCACCACGCCCAGCTGGTGTTAAGTTTCTTGAGATCTTTATATATCTTGGAGATTACTGCTCTATCTGAGGTGCAGGTAGCAAAGATTTTTCCCCCATTTTGTAGGCTCTCTCTTCACATTCTTGCTTCCTTTTGTGTGACTCATTTACTCCCAAATATGGAAGCTTACATTTCTAGGTCCACATGTAGATAGGACCATGTGACTAATTCTAGCCAATTATACTTGAGAGGAAGTAATGTGTCATTTCCAGGATGACACCATCACAAGCTGTGAGCACTCTGGACTGTCTCTTCCATGCCACAAAAGTCATGGAAGAGACCTGGGGTAACCTAGTAGCTACATCGTTGAAGCATCCTAGATTCTAAGAACATGGAGAGCAACTGTCCACATCTGCAGTAAACATTTTGGTGTGAGAAAGAAACTTTTACTGCATTAGGCATTTCCTGCCTGAAGGGACGTGTCCGCTCTACCCTGGCTAAGGCAGTATAGGAATTACCACCATTCCCAGGTGGAATTGTCTCTCCACTGGAGGTGCTAGTTGCCTCTACCCTGGCTGCTGGGGTATATGAGCTCCACCTGACACCCAGGTGGGAGGGGTCTTCCGCCTGGAGGAAGGAGTCTCCTCTAACCTGGCTGCAGCTGTTAAGGAGCTCTACATGACACAGACGTTGGAGAGGTCTCCAGCCTAGAAGGGTGACTTCCCCTACCCTGTCTGCAGGGGTTTACCAGCTTTCCCAGAGAACCAGATGGGAGGGGTATCCTGCTTGGAGGGGCGAGTCCCCTCTATTCTGGCTGCTGTGGTATAGGAGCTCCCCCCTCCAACAAAGATGGGAGGTGTCTCCCGCTGGAAGGGGTGAGTCCCCTCCACTCTGGCTCTGTAGATACACAAGCTCCCCCACACACCCAGGGGGGAGTGGTCTCTTGCCTTGAGGGGTGAGTCCATTCTACAATGGCTGCAGCAGGATAAGAGACCCCCCTGACAACCAGATGAAAGTGTTCTCCTGCCTGGAGGGGCGAGTCCCAGCTACCCTGGCTGCAGATGTATATCTGCCCCCGCCCAACACCCAGGTGGGAAGTGTCTCCAGCTTGGAGGGGCAAGTCCCCTCTACCCTGGCTAAGGTGGAATACAAGCTTGCCCTGGCACCAAGATGGAAGGGGTCTCTCACCTGGAGGAGTGTGTCCACTCTACCCTGGCTGCAGGGGTATAGGAGCTCCCCCTGACACCCAGGTAGGAGGGGTCTCCTCCTGAAACAATGAGTTCCCTCTACCCTGGCTGTGGCCTTATACAAGCTCTCCCACACACCCTGGTGGGAGGGGTCTGCTGCCTGGAGGGACAAGTCTTCACTACCTTGGCTAAGGTGGTATACAAGCGCCCCCCTACACACAAGTGGGAGTGGTCTTCCGCATGGACAAGTGAGTCACCTCTACCCTAGCTTTTACCTTATACAAGCTCCCCTGACACCCAGATGGAAGTGGTCTCCTGTCTGGAGGGGGAGAGTTCCCTCTACCCCGCCTGCGGTAATATAGGAGCTCCCCAGCCACCCAGGTGGAAGGGGTCTCCCGCTTGAAGGGGAAAGTGCCCTCTACCATGACTGCAGTGGTATAAGATCTCCCCCTGATACCAAGGTGGGAGTGGTCTCCTGCCTTGAGAAGCAAGTCCCCACTACTCTGGCTGCAGGGGTATAAAAGCTTCACCCCCCCCACACACACACACAAAGGTGGCAGGGATCTCCCACCTGGAGGGGAGAGTCCCCTCTATGCTGGTTGCTGCGTATAGGAGTTCCCCTGACAACAGGTGTCAAGGGTCTCCAGCCTGGAGGGTAGAGTCCTCTGTACCCTGCCTGTGGCTGTATAGGTGCTCCTCAGGACACCCAGGTGGAAGGAGTCTCACGCCTGGAAGGGCGAGTCACCTCTACCCTGGCTGAGGCAGTATAAGAGCTCCCCTGACACCCACGTGGGAGGGGTCTCCCGCCTGAAGGGGCGAGTCCACTCTACTCCTGCTGTGGCAGTATATAAGCTACCCTGACACACAGCTAGAAGGGGTCTCTGGCCTTGACAGGGGAGTCCCCTGTATCCTGGCTGCAGCGGTATAGAAGCTCACCCCCCACACACAAGTAGAAGGGGTCTCCCGCCTGGAAGGGCAAGAGTCCACTCTACTTTGGTTGGTGCCATATAAGAGATTCCAGGACACCCAGGTGGGAGAAGTCTCCAGCCTGGCGGGGCGAGTGTACTCTACCCTGGCTGCAGTGGTATATGAGATCCCATCTACACCCAAGTTGGAGGGGTCTTTGCCTGGAGAGGGGAATCCCCTCTAAATTGGCTGCAGTGGTATACAAGATCCCTGCAACTCAGGTGGGAGAGGTCTCCCTCCTGGGGGTGCAAATCCCCTCTACCTTGGTTGGGGTGTTAGCTCCCCTGACACCCAGTTGGGAGGAGTCTCCTGCCTGGAGAGGCAAGTCCCCTCTACCCTCCTTGTGGAGGTATATGAGTTCCCCCAGACACCCAGGTGAAAGGGGTCTCCCGCCAGGAGTGGTGAGTACCTGTTACCCTGGCTGCAGCTCTATAGGAGCCCCCATACAAACCCAGGTGTGAGGGGTCTCTTGCCTAGAGGGGCGAGCCCTGCTACTCTGGCTGCACCTAGATATGAGCTCCACCTGACACCCAGGTGAAAGGGGTATCCCACCTGGAGGGGCGAGTGCCTGCTACCCTGGCTGCAGCTGTACACAAGCCCCCAACCACCACCACTGGTCACCCAGGTGGAAGGGTTCTCATGACTGTAGGGATAAGTCCCCTCTACATGGGCTGAGGCAGAATACAGGCTAGCCTGTGTGGGAGGCCGACCTTACTGGTGACTGAGTAACACTCCCCAGCTGGGTGCTGAGGTGCTCAGTCACAGAAATGGGTGTGTCTTGCTACAGCCACATGGGTGAAGCTATGCTCACCTGTTCCTTTGTAATATAACCCCTTGCCCTGTTTAGGATAGAATCTTCCATGGAAGTGCCTTGTGTGTGTCCCTCCTCTTACTGTGCCCTTGGGTGTGGCCTACCCAGGTGTCAGTCAACCTGCTGACAATGCACATCATGAAGATAGACTCAGCCCCCTGAAACTTGACCCCTTGCCTCATTTGAATAGCTTCTCCTCAATAAAATGGATCAGTGCATGCTCTCTCTCTCTCTCTTTCTGCAGACCCTTAAGGTCAGAGGAGCTGTCACAGCAACCCCAAAGAAAAAGGTATTTGTGTCTCTTGTGTGGTTATTTCATGCAGCCCAGTTAGCCCAGTTTAACTAGAGTGACCCCTGAGCCTTTTAGTAGCGAGAACAGAAACCCGGCAATTGGTGTCCAACGTGGGCCAAAAGGTCTGCGTCTTTAAGCCGCTGGGACAAAAGCAACAAATGCTGGCTCCTAAGGGGACTCCAATTTGAATATTAAAGAAAGTTAGTTAAGTTGAAAGTTCTCTCCAGAAGTTAAGCATGCTTAGGATTGCAGAGTATTGTGGGCAGAATTGCGGAAAGTAAGTGAATTAGACAAAAGGAAAATCTGTGATGTTAAAATTTTTAATATTGGGGTATAATTGTAGAGACTCTAAATAAATATAGTTATTAAAATGATTGATGGGCTATGTTGTTGAGTTGAGTCCTCTCCATGTAAAGCGCACTTTTGTGGATTTTTTAAAATTGTTTTTATAAATATTTAAAAGATTTTTTTTGGGACTAGGATTGTTGCTCAGCGGTAGAGTGCTTGCCTAGCATGGGCGGAACCTGAGTTCGATCCTCAGCATCACATTAAAAAAAAAAAGAGAGAGAATTTTTTTGGCGTTTATGTTCTATAAGTGTAAGGATCTGGTGAACGTCGGAGGAAGAGACCACCAAGAGACCGACTCATGCAACAGCAAAAGGGGGTTTATTGAGGATCCAGCTCGCTGGGGCTCCGTGTCACTCAAGAAGGGAGAGCGGCCCAGAGCCCCAAGCAGGGGTTGAGCAGTGCTTAAGTACACTTTTTTAGGGAGGGCAGGGACTTTACATACATCACAGTCCCCTTTAACAAATCACCATACATCACGGGAAAATCAAACAACAATTCTCAAACATGATTAGTACATTCATTGGCGGGAACAGGTCGGGCTGGAGTGATAGGTCAGTCCTAAGGAGGGGGATACATTCAAACTGATTGGTTTGGGCCCTGAGGTGCCTACGTGCCAAGCTGCACAGGGTCCAGGTTGTTAAACAACTAAGTGGTCAGGGGGAATTATCTAATGGGCAGTCCTGGGAATTGTCCTAACAGCTACAGGAATTTCAGGTTTTGAGTGTAGCTTAGAAACTTAACAATACCTGGTCCTATACATTTTAACTCAGGCTTTGCAGCTTAGAAACTTTACCCTTTAATTTCCCACTCCCTTTTTCTGACTACTTTTAATCTTAAAAGTAATGAATTCCAATTATTGGGGAGTCTCATTTTTCATCTCTGTCAGTGGAGCATATTGCTGTCTGATTACCATGAATTGTCCTGCGTTTCCTGGAATCATTTTCAGCATGGCCTCCATTTTAGATTTCACTCGGTATTAGACCCTGATTAACCTAACTATACTGATTACCTAACTTTAAATCTGGCTTCATTCCCCCCTCTAATTTGGGAATTCCTTACTGCTGTAAGGAAGGGGGGCGAAGATCTTTCTGCTTCTTCAGGCTGAAAAGGGACGGTGTGGGGCAAGCAGTTTGGAGTCCCCCTTTAAAAATCAGGTCTATCGAGTGGTCCATGATAAAAGTCCAATTGAGAAGTAATAGGCTGGGGGGCAGCATTTGAGTGATGGGTGGTCTATAAGAGAAACAAGAATTCATTAGTTTGGGAACCAGATTGATGCAGCAATAAATCCCATAGCACAGGAATATGCCAATGAGTATAATGGCAAAGACAAAGACTAACAATGTTTTCCACCAGGAAGTACCAAGAACCAGGATCTAAGATGTTGTTTCCATGACAAAGTTGCTGAGTACATGGCTTCTATCTGAGCATGTAAATCTTTAAGGATATTTGTCACATTGCCAGAAATGTCAGGGATGTAAACACAACAATTAACATTTAGGTTTACAGATGTCTTTTCCCTTAAGATATAGTCTAATAATTTAATGTCATCTGATCTTGCAAAATCCGTTTACTAGTATGACCTCTGTGTCTAATGGAGAAATCTTTAATTCTGTCACTTAGGACTGGATAACCATACTAGCAAACATTAAGCCTACCTGTGTTGGTTAGAAATAAAAGTCTTAAACTAAAAACTACTTTGGCAGTTCCCTTTGATAGTCATCAGGCATTCCTGTCTGAGAATTTCTTTTGTAGCCTCCAGTTTACTTATTTCTGGAGATTACATTTAACTATTATTATCATTTAAAATGTCCAGGAACAGCTGTGTTTTGGCTTTGACTGTCTTTGCTAAGTGTTTAAGATGAAGCAAGTCAAACTGACTTTTGTTTCTATCTATTGTTAACAGTCAGCTGAGTTTCCCTGGGAGTCCTCGGGGAACTTACAGCAGTTTCTCAGTTCTGCTGGTGCCATTTGCGCTAGGATGGGTCCAGGCCTTGCTTGACCATGTGGCTTCCCTTGGAAGCATCAGGGATGTCTCCCTTTTCTGATGACCCTCCTCTTCATAGCAAATGCACTGATTGGCTTTTTGTCCTCCAGCCGTCTCATTAATCTCCCTGATCTGATCGGGAGGTTATGTGGCCCAGAGTTGCAAAGCTCTTTGGAGAAGTCCCCCTATTCCCTGATTCAGACTGACTCAGAGGGCAAGAGCCAAATATTGGTTTTCTTGGCCCTTTTAATTTAACTTTAATTTTAAAACTTAATCTTAAACATCCAGCAAATATGTTAACAGCCTTATATTAAGAGCACTGGGCTTTAATGTCTATCTCTCTATCCTGTAGGTGATAACTCATTATCTTAAATTAACCCAGGTTGTGAGTTCTTAAAGTAGTACCACTGCAAAACATTAACTGGCAATTTTCAGACCATTTATAAGAAACTACAGAATAAAATTAACTAGGGTAAAAACATATTTAGTTTATATAATAGGTACCTTGAATTTCGGCAGAGTTATACATTATAATCCCCTGTTTGAGATCCTAGTAATCTTGGCAAAACCAACTTTTGGACACAAATTTACCTGTACTGAAATCTGGCCTACTTCTTTCAAAGACTCTTTCACATGAGATGGGACATACAGCCTTATCTCAAGTAAGACGGGGCTCTTCATAAATCTTAAATATTATAGTTCTGAAGCTGATCTTTGGTTTTTAGACATCATTTTACAAAGCCTACATAAATTGTTGCTCAAGTTTACATGAACATTAGCTAACACAACATAACACCACATCTAAAACATGAATTAAAGAAAGGCTGAAAGCTTTTAACCTTTTGTAGAAAAGTAGCAAAGTATTTTTGTGCTTTACAATAAAACCTTCATACAGATTAGGCTCTCATTAACTTAAAAATACATTTAAATTGTATCTCAGTGTAAAAAGTAACATAGAACTTTACATAACTTATTGATAACAAGTCCAGTTATAGAACACAAATGATATAAATAAATCTCCAACATGTTTTTCTTTTTAAGCCTAAAATTACCATACAGCTTTAGAACACTAGCTTGATATAATGCTCTTTTGAAGCTTCTACCTTACAGAATTGTATACCTGGAAGATATGAACACATTAATGGCATCACAATTTCATTGATGATTTTATATTAACCAAGGTTAGCTTTTAAAGAAATAACATTACAATATTGAAAAATAACAGTTGTTGTTTAACCATAGTTATATAATTTTTAATTTCTTTAAGATTACTTGCTCAAAAACTTACACATATAACCAACTGATACAAACCTTTTTTTATCACATTTTTTATCACACTTTTTATCACATTTACTTAATCACATAGATTCTCTTATCCAGAAACACATTTTCCCTCTATTAAATCCATATCTAGAACCTTCTAGTTTCTCTTTTCCATCTGTTAACCTCCTTCTGTTCACCTTTTGAAACAATACTTGTAAATTTTTGAATTTAAGAAGATTATTTTATAGACATTAACATTTTATTAGGGCCTTTTTGAACACCTAGAAAAACTTATAAGCTTAATTTTAAAGACATCTTTATCTTTATCTGTTTACCCAATTTAAATTGAACCATTAAGCAAGGGGGTGTGAAAGGAATCGTTAAGTCTCAGGGTTGGGGTTAGGTCCCTTATTGGAGGAGGGGCACCATAGAGAATTTCATAGGGGGTGAGGTTACACAAAGAGGCAGAGGGGGTATTTCCTGAACAAAACAGTGCATAAGGTAGGAGCATAGTCCAATCTTTTATGCCGGTCTCCAAGCTTAATTTCGTTAAGATCTCTTTGATGGTTCTATTTATCCTTTCTACCTGTTCTGAGCTCTGGGGTCTATAAGCACAATGTAACTTTCAATTAATCCCCAAGGTCCTGGCCAATCCCTGACTTACCTGGGCCACAAACGCCGGTCCGTTATTGGACCCCATTACCTTAGGCAATCCGAATCTTGGAAAGATGTCTTCTAGGATCTTTTTGACCACCATCTGAGCCGTTTCTTTCTTCGTGGGGAAGGCTTCGACCCATCCTGAAAAAGTATCTACAAAGACGAGGAGATATTTAAGTCCATACCTTGCTGGCTTAATTTCAGTAAAGTCCACTTCTCAGAATTGTCCTGGTCTGGTTCTTCGCTAGCGCCCCCCTGCAGGAAGCTTGGAAGGGTAGGCATTAACTAATTGACAGACTTGACAAGCTCTGGTCACCTGCTCAGCTATTTCTTTCCTCTGTGAGTCAGTCAACAATAAGTCCTTTCTTTTGTCCTTTAAGAGTGCCTGTAACTTCTTTGAGCCTAAATGGGTGAGCTGGTGTACGTCTTTGACGTAAAGTTGGGCTTTTTGAAATTGTAAACTTGGCTCTGTACGGTCCCAGAGTTCTGTATCTGTGTCCCCAGATGATAAGTTGCCGGAATGTTCCTGTGCAGCCAAGTCTCCTGGTTGTTGTTCCCCCGGCGTGGAAACAGTTATCAGGGTCACTCTGTTTAGGGCTGCCAACTTAGCTTCCTCATCTGCCCGTCTGTTTCCAACTGCCACAGGGTCGTTTCCCTTCTGGTGCCCCTGATAGTGCACTATAGCTAGTTCTTTAGGGCCTTTTACTGCCGAGAGAAGGTGGAGGATCTCATCTTTGTTCTTTATTTCCTTCCCAGGGGAGGTTAATAGCCCCCTTTGCTGGTAAATAGCCCCGTGCACATGAGCAGTGGCAAATGCATAGCGGCTATCAGTGTATATGGTGGCCTTTTTGCCTGTTGCTAGTTCCAGTGCTTTTGTAAGGGCAATTAGTTCTGCTTTTTGAGCTGATGCCCCTTCTGGGAGGCCAGAGGACCAGATGACATTAGTTTTGCTAACTACTGCTGCTCCAGCCCGCCGCTTACCGTCTTGGAGGAAGCTGCTCCCGTCCGTAAACCATTCGACCTCAGGGCGAGGCAGTGGCTGATCCTTTAGGTCTCATCGTACACTGGTCTCCTCTGCCAGTATGTGTTGACAATCATGAGCGACAGGTCCTGATGATTCTTCTGGCAGCAATGTAGCCGGGTTGAGTGGAGCAGGGGGTCCCAGCGTTATTCTGTAGTTCTCCTTGGTGTTGGCTGCCAGCAGCAGATCATCCACATATTGGAGTAGGGTGACTTCGGGGTGTGCAGTTCTGAAGTCATTGAGGTCCCTGTGGAGAGCTTCATCAAAGAGAGTGGGAGAGTTTTTGAACCCCTGTGGGAGTCTAGTCCAGGTTAGTTGGCCAGATGTTCCAGATTCTGGGTCTATCCACTCGAAAGCAAACAACAACTGACTGTCCTTATGCAGGGGCAAGCAGAAGAAAGCATCTTTTAAGTCCAGCACAGTGTACCATTTCTGCTCTGGATTCAGAGTGCTAAGCAAATTATATGGATTAGGTACCGTGGGGTGAATGTCCTGCACTCTGTTGTTGATCTCTCTTAGGTCTTGAACAGGACAGTAGTCACCAGTTCCTGGTTTTCTTACTGGTAGCAGGGGGGGGGGTATTCCAGGCCGACTGACAGGGCCTTAGCACCCCAAGAGCCAGGTATTTCTGAATATGGGGCCGTATCCCCTCCCTAGCTTCTTTGCTTGAAGATATTGTTTAACACTGATTGGAGAGGCAGAGGCTTTCAATTCTACTACTATTGGAGGTTGTTTTATGGCTAGACCTAACCCAGCAGTTTCTGCCCAGGCATCAGGATAATCTTTTATCCATTTCTGGGGTAGCTTACCTGTTTGATCAGTCCCAGGGGCCGTGAAGAGTTGATGTTCATCTTCTACTGACATAGTCAAAGCCGTGACTATGGGGGTTTTTACTGAAGGATTTAGAAATTCCACTTGGGGACCATCAGGGTTAAAGGTTATTTTAGCCCAGAGCTTGGTGAGTAGATCCTTGCCCATCAATGGGGCCGGGCATTCTGGGATTACTAGGAAAGAGTGGTGGACTTTTCCCCTTCCTAGGTCCATAGTTCTCTTTGTTGTCCAAGCCCGATATTTATTGCCATTAGCCCCTTGAACTAAGGATCTTTTATTAGATAGAAGGCCCAGTGGGGTCTTTAGGGCTGAATATACTGCTCCTGTATCTACTTCAATGGTCACTGGGGTCCCCTCCACTTCAAATGTTACCCTGAGCTCGGGGAGGGGATCCGAGCCCTGACTTTCTTAGTCATCTTCTAGAGTTAGCATGACAGCCTGGTGTGGCTGCCTCTTTTTGGGGCACTCTTTGGCCCAGTGTCCTTTTTCTTTACAGTAGGCACATTGATCCGAGGCCAGGGGCAGCTTTTGGCATGGGCCCAGGTATCCCTTCATGTCTCCCTGTTTTTTAACTTCTGGTCTATCTGCGGCTGCGACCAGGACCTTTGCCAATGCTTTAGTCTGCCTTTTTCTCCTTTATCTTCCTTTTGTTCTCTCTTATAATATACTTTCTCAGCTTCTCTGACTAAATCTCTTAAGGTCATATCTTGTAATCCATCTAAACGTTGTAACTTTTTCTTAATATCCAGGGCAGCCTGCCCAATAAAAGCCATTGCAACAGATGCCTTTTGGTCCTCTGCCTGAGGATCAAAGGGAGTATATCTCCTATATGCTTCCATAATTCTCTCCAGAAACCTTGAGGGAGATTCATTAGGCCCCTGGATAATCTCTCTTACCTTGGCCAAATTAGTTGGCCACCTGGCGGCCGCTCAGACACCCACTATAAAAGCCCGGTGATAAGTGGACAGATGCTCCCTACCTTCAAAGGTGTTAGGGTCCCAGTTGGGTCGGTTCGAGGGGAAGCCAGCTTCAATGATGTTGAGAAGTTGAGTTGGCCTCCCATTTGGTCCGAGAATATTCTTTCTGGCTTCCAGGAGGATTCTCTCCCATACCGTTGGCAGTCATCCCAAGTGGGCTGGTGTGAGAACATCAGCGACTCGACTAACCCCGTAAGTTGGGTGGGGGAAGGGGTTGGAGTGGGGGCTGGGAAAAGGAAAGGCTTCACCCATGTGGGAGGAAATTCACAGAGGTCGTGCCAGGTTAAGATATATGGCTGTTGATCTGGATGGCCATGCGGCCCCGGCTGAAAGACAATATCTCTGACTTTGCGGATTAAAGGGAGGTGGAAAGATCCTTCTGTGGGCCATTCAACTCTGAGGGTGGGCCATTCTGAAGTGCAGAGAGTCTGCCAGGTCCAGCGTTTCACTGAAAAAGAAAGATTCTGGGCCCTTGAGCGGATATCCGTCCAATGATCAAGGGTCAGGGACAGAGGCATGAAATGGCTTTGTCCCATAATGGGAGTTACTCAGACAGAGACAGGGACAATACAAACGTGACACAGAAAGGACAAACAGTAAACGTTTAACACGAGTACCCTAAAGGCAGACAGTAAACTCAACACGAGACAATGAACAAAACTAAGTAGCCAGCAGAACCTGATGGGTTGGCAGCAGAGTCACTGAATACACCTGAGTTGAGGGCGCTTCCATCCCCCAGATTCCCGAGTCCTCCAAGGCGTCCCTTGGGGACATGGCCTGTGGCTTCAGGACACGTCTGTCCACCACCGCCGGGGGAGCTCACGCTCTCCGCCGGTAGCCACTCTGCCAACCTTTAAACCGAAACTCCGAGTGATCGCAAGAAAAAGGAAAAAAAAAGGCGCCCTACTTACCCCTAGAGGAGTCCGTTGGGGTCTCCTTGTCCAGCGCTGCGGGATTCCTGGCCAATGCACCAAATGTAAGGGTCAGGCAAACGTCGGAGGAAGAGACCAACAAGAGACCGACTCATGCAACAGCAAAAGGGGGTTTATTGAGGATCCAGCTCGCTGGGGCTCCATGCTCACTCAAGAAGGGAGAGTGGCCCAGAGCCCCGAGCAGGGGTTGAGCAGTGCTTAAGTACACTTTTTTAGGGAGGGCAGGGATTTTACATACATCACAGTCCCCTTTAACAAATCACCATACACCGCGGGAAAATCAAACAACAATTCTCAAACATGATTAGTACATTCATTAGCGGGAACAGGTCGGGCTGGAGTGATAGGTCAGTCCTAAGGAGGGGGATACATTCAAACTGATTGGTTTGGGCCCTGAGGTGCCTACGTGCCAAGCTGCACAGGGTCCAGGTTGTTAAACAACTAAGTGGTCAGGGGGAATTATCTAATGGGCAGTCCTGGGAATTGTCCTAACAGCTACAGGAATTTCAGGCTTTGAGTGTAGCTTAGAAACTTAACAATACCAGGTCCTTTACATTTTAACTCAGGCTTTGCAGCTTAGAAACTTTACCCTTTCAGAAGTTTGTGCTAGGAGAGTAAGAAAAAGGTCGATAAAGTGTGATGTTTACCTGGAGAGAAATAAGTTTCAATTTTCAATTGTTTTTGTCAATACTCAGAAAGTATGTATGGACCTTTTTACTACATGATTGTCCTGTGAATCAGAATGGCTGTAACTCAGCCGCTGGGGACAAGAGACTTTAGCCACTGCTGCTTGTTGCTTGCTATGGGGTCCTAGCCCCTGCGGCCAGCAGTGCTTTTAACCCTTGAATTACTTGACCTAAATGCCAAACACAGACTAACGTAAGATCTGATGGTAATGCTAGCATTTGCTGCTAAAAAGCCTTTGGAGCACCCACGTGCCACAGAAAAAAAGTGCAGGATGTACAGGAGCTGCAATTGCAGGTTGCAGAGACAGAACAAACTACTACTACAGTAGGATCTTGGCCAGGCAGGGGAAAATGCAGACAAAATCAAACAAAATGCAATCGGCTAGGAAAACTTGGGGAAATTTTGCCCCCAACAATGGGCAGGGGACTCCACATTGTTTGCATCACCATGGTAACCAAAGGGTGCCTGGCTGGAAGAGCGGGCTTCCTGGTCCCACCTCCCACACTTTCGCGGGCTTCTGATTAGTTCTTCCACAGTCACTCAGACAGGATTTCTAGTCTTGCCTTCCAGCCACTAACCTGTACTACTGTGTTTCAGATTTCTACCAGAGCTGTTCAGAGCCTCTATTTTTAAAAATGCCTACCTGTAAATGCTAATGAAAGATATCTTTTTCAGACAAAATTTAATTCCACAGGTTTCTATGTTGCAGTCCTAAATTTAAGTTAGTTGTGAGTTAAATAACCTGACTTTTATCTATAGTTGTGTTACTAAATAATGCTCTATTGATGAGAGATATCAAACATGCTTCTTTATATTTTATTTTAATTTTGGAGATTATGAGGATGCATTTGCTCGCCACAGGAACAAAGCTGGCAATGTTCCTGTGATGATCAAAAAATCCTTATTCTCATTCCTAACTATAAAAAATAGATATGTATACACAAGGATCTTATTTCAGTTACATCAAGTGACGTCACATAGAAGAGTGAACTCCTATTTAAAAATAAATTAAAATGGATCCAAATATTTTAAGACCACGTGGTTACATAAAGTTAATACAATTATAAGTTATGTTCTTATTCTTAATATATAATTTTTAGATATTTAGATAACCTACATTTGTTAATCTATAAAATAATTAGCACATGCCTAATTGATTAGTTAATATATATTTGCCTAATTGTTTTTCTTCAACAGAAAACCCATAATTTATATTTTATATTTACATTTATCAGATACTCTGCCTTTTCAGTTACAGATATTTGAGATAAATGTGTTTACTATAAATTTGCTTTCAAGTAAATATACAATCTTCAAGTAGTTTCTAATTCTCAAAGTTACTGTTCAAACTCATAAGGTGATAAATAATTATAATTATGTCTACAAAATATCTAAGGATTTTAACTATATTTTCATTGATATTTCTTATCAAAGTACAATAATTTGTTTATAGATTCTAAGGTTTTCAGAAATTGTTCCAAAATGTAACCCAAAATTTTTTTTCTAAAAGAAAAATATGCTTCAACAAAGAAAAAGCACACATGGATCATAAAAAGAAGAAAGAAATCATCTTTGGGTAAAACAAGGTCTTTATATTCATATTTCAATGATAAAAGTATTTTCCTAAGTAAAAAAGATTTTTATATTATTATCTAAACAAATGATGTAAAAAGTTAGAATGATTAAAAAGAGATTTATATATACTAAACTGACTATAATTAATTTAAGGGTATTTCAGGCTATTTTCCTAATTTAACTATACTACTGTGAGCTACGATTTTTCCATATTTTAACATGATAAGCACCTATTAAAATGTAAGTTTATTTCTTTAAAGAAAGATCCTTATTGCCTAATAATTCTTACTGTTTAAGACAAAGATTAATTTTGGTAAATAAATTCACATGTTTGATTAAACATTAAATATATTGAACTATTAACTTAAATCCCGATTTTAACAATTGTCCTTAGAGTCTAAAATTGATTGATTCTAAGATACTGAGATATTAATTTTTACATATTTTGTTTTTAGATAATCATAAAATTTAAAAAAAAAAAACATTTTGTTAAGACTAAGGTTCTCCAAATTAAAGTTATATATTAATTTTAAACAATAAAGGTTACAAACTTAAAAAAAAATCATTGATGTTATATAATTTTTCTGACTAGATCTATTGTCCATAAAAAATACAGTAAGATTTATACACTGCTCCCTACACAGAAAATAACCTTAATCATATTTTTAAATGCAATTAAGAGATACATATTTAACGGATAATATTCTAAAATATAGAGATTTTGAGACCTTCTCTCAAAAAGATTGAAGATACTTTCTAAATTGTTAGGATGGATCGACTAGTCTATATTAAAAAAATTTAATAATCAATATAAGGTAAATCTATTTTTAATCATTTAAATACTTGTACTATTATCTATAACTTAAACTAATAATACTATGACTTATGCCAAGCCTGTACTCAATTTTATTAAATAAGGAAAACAGGGAATACAGGATCCCAGAGAGACACTAAATTTTACAAAATAATTTAAAAGTTTTTTTCTTAAATTGTAATATGAAGAGTCTTAATGTTACTGAACATGATTCAGTAAGTTAAATCAGATATCAAAGGAGAGTTTAAACCAGTCATCATTATAATGATTGAGAAACCTGGCACAGGAAGGTAAATTTCCAGCTACAGAGTTTATAGCCATGCAGCTTCACAAGCTTGTCAGGTAAATAAAAATTATGAAAAGACTTGTATGGACCCATTTCCCAGGTCCACTTTTAATGTGTCTTGCAGTGTGGACTGGAAAGTCCACCCATGAAACTAGATTAATTGTCCTGACTGTAATGGTCAGTTATACCTATATATTGATTCTATGGTAAACAGACTGTCTGGAAGTATCTTTTGAGAAAAAGACAGTGTTGAGATAACGGATTGTTCCACATCTGTATGGATGGCGGCTATGGACCAGATGTGAGTAACACCAATTAAGGACCAGTTCTGTATGAGGGATCTCCTCTTCATCTGTCTCTCTCAGCCTTGTTACTATATTACTGTTTGTCTGTCTATGACCTGTCTCTTTCCTTCCTGAAGGCATCCCCACCAACCCAATGCTGTGAGCTGGGCCCTCTATGGAGAAGAAACCTAAGTTTGCTGATCCTAGGGTAAATGCTGGAATGGAGGCCACGGGGGCATTATCTATCAAGGAGACAGAGAGCCCTCTTGGGGATGATGCCATGCACACTCCACATCACCCTGTTTGGCCCCAGAGGATGGCTGGTTAGTCAATGACGGGTAAGATTCCTCAAGGGAGGGACAACCTAAGACAGGCACAGTCGCAGAGGGGCCATCAGGAGAAAATTTGGGGGCCAACAGAGGTGAGGCAAAGAACCTCACCCCCCACTGGTGCAAAGGCCTAATTCTTCTCCCCTTCTGAGAGAGGTCTCCTGCTCCATGGCTGCTTTGCTCCCCACATCCAGCTCAGATCAGAACCCTAGTGACAGAGACCTAGTCTGTGGGAAGCCATTTTCTCACGTGATTGGGCACCTCCCGAATTGGGTGTGAGGTGCTCTGGCCAAACTGTGTCGGAGCTTTCCCCACCCTCTCCAGGTGCGAGAGCCTGTCCCTGTGGGGGTGTGACTGACCACTGACCCTTAGGCCAATCACTGACCCTGACCTTGGAATGCTGCCCCCCCTTGACCTTCATTGGATGAAATTTTCCCCTAAATTTCTTGTTCCCCAATAAAAGGCCACTCCCTGCCTTGCTCTCTCTCTCTCTCTCTCTCCTGCTAGCCCTGAGTAAGCCTTGCTGCCCCACTGGGTGGTTCGAGGTGAGAGCCGTCTCAGACCTGGTCATAGAAAAAGGTAATTGAGTCTGTGTGTTTTATTTTGATCTCACTAGTTAACTTCTATGCCAGGAACCTCTCTAATAAAACCAGCGTGCTGGTCACCTGGTGGACTAGTCAACAGTGACTGCCTGCTTAACATAGCAGGAGACAAATGCAGCTACAGGAATGGGCCATATCTGGATGCTTTTCTCTTTCTTGGTTCTCATTTTTTCTATGCTTTTCCTTTTCCTTTTTTTTCTCATCAGGGTTCTCCTTTGACAATAAATTTAATAAAAGAGGAGAAAATGTTAGAATAGCCTTCAGTCACAACTAACAGCAATGAGCATATAGAGTTTCCTCACAGTATGGTTACATTAGGCAGAAGATGATTGGCTTATGGATATTATCTTGCTTATGTAGATTAACAGGCATGCCCCACTCAAACCCTATAACAGTTGTGTACATTCCAAAAAGAAACTGAGCTACTGGACATTTACTTGAGGTTTGTCACCAGCCAGTTATCACCAGCTCCCATGACTGAGGTAGCCAAATAGCCGAGCAACAAATTGACCACACCAGTGATGGAAACTTATGCTAGAGAGCTGATAAAAAACCCAAGCCAGCCAATTATGCTGGACTTTAGTGACTAAGACTACATTTACCTTTATGGACAATTGTTGGAAAGATTATTAAAATAGATTTTTCCAAGGGTATTTGTATTACTGACAGACCTAATTAACTCCTTAAATATGAGAGTGAAGAGAAAAAATGATAAATATACTGTAGACTATAAGAATACAACTTATTGCCTCATTAATTATTGCCAGCTAATATTTCAGAACTATAATATGCTAAAGTTAATATTCAGGCTTTGAAACAGATGTATGTCTATTAACCAGACCTAGACAAACTGCTGGTCTCATTATCCCTAAAGTGACTACTTTAAATATTATTCCTTGCTCATTCAATTTCGGCCTTTGTGGCTATGTCTTAAAACTTACATTGTATGGATTTTCTTAATGTTTGACTTAAATTACATCCAACTTCCTTCAGGGTCAGATAAGTGCTGATGGAAGGATGAAAACTAAGTAATGATGTTCTAGAAGACAATGTAATGAATAATGTGAGTGTGCCCTTTGCTCTATGATTTTTGGAGAGGCCAAAATGCCATGGCAATGAAAATGTCTGTTACTATGGCCAAAAACAATGTGTCCCAATAAAATTGGGAAAAGATTAAAAATCTTCTGATGAGTGTTTGGCAAGGTAATAATAATCCAGATTATTGTGTTGACTGTTATGAAGATAATATGTGTTCTACTAATTCTTTTTGTGTTTCAATAGCAGATTGTGATGACCTTGGACTAAGAGCCAAGTGACAGAAAGAAAATTTCCCAGTTACATTCATATATATATATATATATATATATATATATATATATATATATATATAGAAAGGGAGAATATGTGGGAGGCCAACTTTATGGGTGACTGAGTTACACTCCCCAGCTGGGTGCTCAGGCGCTCAGTCACAGAAATGTGTGTGTCTTGCTACAGCCACATGGGTGAAGCTATACTCACCTGTTCCTTTTGTAATATAACCCCTTGCCCTGTTTAGGATAGAATCTTCCATGGAAGTGCCTTGTTATGTCCCCTCCTCTTATGTGCCCTTTTGTGTGGCCTACCCAGGTGTCAGTCAACCTGCTGACAGTGGACATCAGGAAGATAGACTCAGCCGCCTGAAACCTGACCCCTTGCCTCATTTAAATAGCTTCTCCTCAATAAAAGGGATCAGCGCGTGCTCTCTCTCTCTCTTTCTGTGGACCCTTAAGGTCAGAGGAGCTGTCACAGCAACCCCCAAAAAAAAGGTATTTGTGTCTCTTGTGTGGTTATTTCATGCAGCCCAGTTAGCCCAGTTTAACTGGAGTGACCCCTGAGCCTTTTAGTTGTGAGAACAGACACCTGGCAAGCCTGGACACCAAGGTGGGAGGAGTCTCTCACCTAAAGGAGCAAGTCGGCTCTACCCAGGCTGCAGAGTTATAAGAGCTCCCACAGACAACCTAGCTACCTCCTTGCTTCATAATCACCTAGTGATCCAGGCTAGTAGAGGCACTGTCCTCCAATATGTGATATCCTATGTTTCCCTTGATGTCAATATCTGACCAGAAGATGCCAGAAATGAAGAGGATCAAATAAGGACAGTCTCTGTGGACCAGGCCTCATCACGTCTGTTCACATTGCACATTAATTTAAATGATATTTAAATAAAAGAGGAGTGTGCATCTTCTAGGAAGTGTTGTTGAAAGTAGGGAGTATACTTTTCTTCCAACCATCTTCTCTCTGACTAAAATTGAGAAATGGTGGCTGGAGCACAAGCAGCTATCTTTAACCATCTGGTCAAAACCACACAGTAAAGATGATGGCATAACAGTGCATGAGTTCCTGAGGGTCAAGGAGCTCCCATGGCAGAGCTCCAGGCTGTTTACCTGCTGTCTTTAAGGATACAATGAGCTCCTGTCATATTTAAGCCACTGTCATTTTGAGTTTTATTTGCAGCTGAATCAACTTATCTTACAAGGTATTCTCTAAATGTTTGGTATGCTATTTTCTTTTCTGCCCACATCCACCCCTTTGTATTGGTGCCTTCTGCTATTTCCTTCTCATAGTCCAGAGTACTTTCAGAACTCTCAAATCTTTAGCAGCCAATAGTTTTAGCACATATTTTACATCTCTATTATTTCACTTGAGAAAGGAAAAAAAAAAACAAAACACTTAGGATTGGTTCATAAATTCAGATTATTTCAAGAAATATTTTTGACAACCACTAATGTCAGGTCCCAAACTGGATACAAAACATATAAACATAATTAGCAAAACTACCCCTGCATTTAAAGAACTTGCATTATGGGTACATTACTGGTACCCCTTCCAATTCCACTCCACCCTCCTGTTTGAAGAAATTGAAAAGATACAATTACATTTCTCAGACTCACTTCCCACTTGAGTTCTAGGTACAAATAAGGTCTGCCAAAGAGATATTCTTAGAAAAAAATGTACACATAAATGAAGGTTACCTTCCTACATTTGAAGGTCACTTGTGAAGTGCGATGACATGTGACATTCACACTCCCCTTGTGGTCTTCATGGTGTGAGAGTCAGTGCTGACAGCAGCAATAGCAGTGTTTAATCCTAGGTACATTCTAGTCAGAATAAGCCAGACTTATTAGTAACAAATGATGGAGGGGGCCTGGGGTTGTGGCTCAGTGGTAGAGCACTCCTCTGGTACTTGCAAAGCCCTGGGTTCAATCCTCAGCACCCCATAAAAAATAAATAAAGGTATTGGGTTTAACTACAATTAAAAATTTAAAATAAAATATTAAAAAAAACAACAAATGATCCCCAAAATCTCAGGCCTAATGCATTTTTTGATTCTAGGTTAATTTGTGTTCTGAGTGAGCACACAACAGTAGGATATCATAAAAAAGAGGACCTTGTTTGTAAGGGTGGCCGGGTCAGGAAGTGGGGACTGGGTTTCACTCCTTGGCCTCTGAAAGATGCAGAGTCCTTTGTGCACCTGTATCCAAAGACTCTACAGACCCTTCTGGAACACTGGCTAATTTTACCTCCACAATTTAGAAAACCCAGAAACCATGCTATTCTAGAGAAATAAGTGAACTTCATCAAAGCTAACTCAGGGAGCTGGGGACATTTCTCAATGGTGGAGCACTTGCTAGCATGTGGAAGGTCCTGGGTTCCATCCGAGGCATCACAGAGATAAGTAAACAAAGAAATAAAACGAATAATGATGTGACCACATTGGGAAGGTTTAATTGGAGTAGAGCTGTCTATCTGTTAAGGTCTGTAAACAAGTCAGGATAGTGCCTGGCATTTTGCCAGAAGGAGTGGTTAATGTTAAGTTCTGTAAACAAGTCAGGATGGCGCCTGGCATTTTGCCAGAGGGAGTGGTTTATGAAGTAACACCAGCGAGCCATTAAGTGTGGAGATTCCTTATTAGTTGACTGCTGTATCTAGTTTATGTTAATTAGATAAGCTTTGGGCAATGTATAAATACTGCTCCTGTCCTACAATAAAGGGCTCCCACTCCTGCTGTATCAGTGTAGACAATTGTTCGTCACCCCCCCCCCCCATAGTTTGCTGCAGCCGGACTGTGGCAGATGGTGGCCCGTTTGGGGAGCCCCGGGACACTTGGGGGTAAATGAAGAAAAAAAGCTGCCCATCCATAGATAGGACAAGAGCAAATCTGCTCGTCCCTAGGCAGATAAGGCGAGAGGAAAAATGGCCATTTCGAGAAAATGGAGAAGATTGATACAGTATGTTTGTGTCTTGTTTTGTCTTGAAATGTTGTATTGTCTTTGTGATGAAAATATGGAAGGGATGTTAAGTAAATTGATAATGGAAAGAGGCACCCCAGTGGAACCAAGAGCAGTTAGGGCATGTGTTGATAAGAGCCCAGGAACTCTAGTCAGAAAGAAAAAGAAAGTTCAGAAGAAGAAGGATTATCAGGAAAAAAATTGCAGCAAAATGCTATTACTGAATACTTTTCGTTGCCGGAGGGTGCGTGAATTTTTGCGGCTGATGCCATGTGCGCGAGCAGGTCACAGCACAGCAAGTACTTTCCAAGTGGTGGCAGCTGGCTCTTCCACTGCCACAAGCCCAAATCTAGACCTGACCTGGAGGCACAGTCTCCAGTCTCTTGCTCCCTGTGCCCAGAAGCAGATTGAGTCCCAGACTCTCCCTGGGGCCATCTGGGGCGGCCCAGGACTCTGCAGGCAGAAGATGCCCCCGTGAAGTTTGATCATTTCCAAGGCCAGTAACTACAACCATTAAGGCCTGTTTCAAATGTAAAAAACCTTGAGATAATGTACTAAATTGTTCAGAAGTTTGTTTTCTTAGTGCGTGCTGGAATATTACAGGATTTTCTTTAGCCATCCAGAGTTCTTACCTTCATCCAAGTGCCAGTGAAGACGAAGGTGGAAGAATTTCCAGTGTTGCTGAGAAGGGGATGAGAATTCGGATCAAGCTAGCTGCCTGCAGAACTTACCTGGACTGTGATTTAAGCTAGATGCCTGCAGAAATTACCTGGACTGTGATTTACCTGGACTGTGAGTTAATCTATTGAGACACTGCTTTACCTGGACTGAGACAACAAACTGTAATCTACAACAAATTGTAACTCAGTATCTTTGCTAATCGTGTCATTTCTGGTATAATTTTTCCAAGGGCTTCTTGCATGGAGCCATCAATTGGCTTGGTATTGTGGCATTTTGTATCCTCCCCTTCTGCTTGTAGCAGATTATTTATGGTGCTTATGTAAAAACCACTATGGTCGTTATTTAAATCAAACAAAAGGGGGAAATGTTAAGGTGTGTAAACAAGTCAGAATGGCACCTGGCAAATGTTAGAGTCTGTAAACAAGTCTGGATGGCGCCTGGCATTTTGCCAGAGGGAGTGGTTTGTGAAGTAACACCAGCCAGCCATTAAGTGTGGAGATTTCTTATTGGTTGACTGCTGTATCTAGTTTATGCTAATTAAGATAAGCTGTGTGGAATGTATGAATACCTCTGTTTTCCTACAATAAATGGCTCCCTTTCCTGCTGTATCAACATACACAAGTTGTTCCTCACCCACCCCACCCCCCCCACCCCCCCACCCCCGGTTATTTTGCTGCAGCCGGACTGTGGCACAGAAAGGTTCTATATTTGAAAGCCTTTACTCTTCAATAAGGAAAACTAGTATTAAAGATGATTATGTATTAGTTCTTAGGGATCAATAATATTTATTCAACCACAAGACCAAAGAAAAATGTGTCTTTTTAGATATGGCAATTTCTCCCAGGTGCAATGTAATCTCTTGAGGTTTTTAAATGCTCTATGGCAAGATACAGAGGTTCACACTTACAGTCCCAGTAACTTGGGAGGCTGAGGCAGGAGTATCAATGATTCCAAGCCAGCCTGGTCAACATAGTCAGACCCTGTCTCAAATATAAATATAAAAAGTGTCTGGGATGTAGCTCAGTAGTAAACTGCCCCAGGTACAAAATCCCAGGAACTACATACACACACACATACACACACACACACACACACACACACACACACACAGTCCAGAAGCCTCATGCATGCCAAGTGATTGCCATCAGATTCAGAAAACTCAAGGGAGCCAATACTGACCATGTAATGGCTTAGAATATTCCGTGATCACAATGTCCCAGCTGATGATGCTACTGTGAAAGATTGCAGAATCAAAATGAAATTGATGTACCAAATCCTCAAAAAACTGGAGGGCAGGGGACCATGCAGGAGAAGGTCCTTGAGCTTGATAGTTTGATAATAGAATTTCAGGAAGACTCTGCCAAAACCACAACATTACACCAAAAAATGGCTTCTAAACTCCTAACGTTCCAAAGAAGATCACAGGATTCTTATCATTGGCTCTCAAGAGATTAATAAAACACAGAATGGGACCTGCAAATTCCAAGAATCTCCAGGAGAGCCTTTCTTCTGCACTGCAGTGGAGTCTATGATGGTTCATTCTTAAGCACATTTTGATATTGGTGGGCAATGATTCCAAAGACAATTAAAAACAGTAATGGCTTCCACGTGGAATGTTCCAGTTGAACATCTCTCAATCAGCTGCTCTTTTAAGCAAGGTGAGGTGGGCCATGCCTGTAATTCCAGATTCTCAGGAGCCTGAGGAAGGAGGATGGCAAGATTCAGGCCAGACTTGGCCATTTGGCAAGCCTGTTTCAAAATAAATCAAAGAGAACTGGGCACTTAGCCCCTAGTTCAATGCTCAGTATTGGAGGAGGGGAGAGTAAACTTTTAGGCTTCAAATTGGTTTTATCAACTTCGCTGATTACATGGGAAAAGCAAAACTGAATCATCTCTGTTAAAAGTTGAAGTATTATTTCATAGGACATAACTTCTGTATTCACTTTAAATATCTTTCATCACTCTGGTTAAATGACTTATCTTTTATAATGATCTGGGCCCCAGGTTTCATTAAGTGCTTTAAACCTTTTGAGATTATTGACTAACTTCTCTATGATCAAAGACTACATTGTCATTTGACCTTGAGCTAACATTGGGATGTTCTAGAGAACTCCATATTTGCTCAAGGGATTTCTAGAAGAGAGACATTTAGGCAAATAGCCTAATTTGATATGATGGGAAGTTCTGTCAAATATGACATAACTTTTTCAAGTGATATTTATTTACATATGTTATTAATATTTGCTTTAAAATGGCAAAAACTCATAAAGAAATCTCATATGTTTTTAGACATAATTCTGGACACTATATTAAAATGTATGCCAATCAAATCACCTTGTTAATATCTGGTTATCATAAATTCCCACCAGATTTTTAACCATGATGATTCTAAATGTTTAGCATCAACAGTTATCACTTGGATGGGGAAGTGGCTCAAGCGGTAGAGTGCTCACCTGGCATGGACGCGGCCCTGGGTTCAATCCTCAGCATCATGTACAAATAAAGATGTTGTGTCCGCCAAAAAATAAAAACATAAATATTAAAAAATTCTCTCTCTCCCCTCTCTCTCTCTCTCTCTCTCTCTCTCTCTCTCTCTCTCTCTCTCAGAAAAAAACGAGTTATCATTTGGATTATTGCCCTTAACATAACTAAAATCAGATTAATTGATTAAGAAGAAAAAAACACTAACAAGTTTACTTGAACACAGTTCTCTCAACTATCTATCTGTCTATCTATCTATTTCTTTATTTATTCATTTCTTTATTTATTGTTGCTATGGTTCAAACTCAGGGCCTCATGCATGCTTGGCAAATGCTCTATCTTTTCAAAATTGGAATTCAAAACAGGGTGTGGTGGTGAACACTTTTAATCCCATCTGCTGTGGTGTGTAATTGATAAATGCAATCAATAAGATTGTCAGTTATGGGTTCCAGATTAGTAAAAAATACAGATGATGGATATAAAATCTTGAAAAGTGAGTTAAGACAATTATAAAGCAAGAACTCTCATAGGCAGGCCTTAGACTGCATTTTGCTGCCTCCTATGAAAGACTGTTATAAGAGCTGTTTCTGAGAAACTGAAATGACAGCTGTTTTCTTATTTAAAAAAAATTCCATTTCTGTACTTTGTACCCCACAAATTGTACCCTACTCAGGATGCACTGGTGATCGTGGAGAGCTATATCCTGGATTTGATGCTATTGTGTGTCTACATGACATTGAAGTAGATTCTCATCCCGATGACCCCCACCCAAATTCAGGATGTGACTGTCTAGCACCTGCTTGAACCCAGGACCGTGCTCAACTGAAATGCAAGGCTAATGTGCTGGCTTGCTGACTGGAAAATTTTGATCCTGCCTAGAGCCCAGAGGCCCCACTTATTAATGTTTTAATTTCTATAATTGGCTAGCTTACATGAGGATAAGCAAGTCACTGATTTGTGGATTTTGTGCTTATAATGTCTTTGGATGGATCAGGAAGCTGCTCTCCTCTCACAGAGCTTGAGACTCTGTGGTGGGTGACAGTCCCTAGTCAGGTAAGTAAAGCTCTCTTTTGATTTGAAATTCAGACTTAGAGTGCTTTCTGGAGGCACTCCCCATAACACCATCTATTTATCAGGCTAAGGCAGAAGGATCTCAAATTCAAGGCCTGTCTCAGTAATTTAGTGAGAACCTGTCTCAAAAAAAAACTTAAAAAAATGGGCTCCAGATGTAGCTCAGTGGTGTAGTTCCCCTGGGTTCAAACCTTGGTACCCAAACTGAATACATGAAAAATATAGTTAACTAAATAATTAATTAATAAAAATGAAAAGAAGCTGAGGATGTAGCTCAGTGGTAAAGCTCTTCTAGGTTCAATCCTCAGTGTCAAAAAAATAAAAAATAAAAATACATAAATTCAGGGCCTAAATATTTTTTTTTCAAATACGATCACCTGTACTCATATAATTTCTGCAAAAGTCTAACTCTTCATAGAATAGCAAAGGCTGCAGCTTGGAGATGAGATACCCAAGGCCTAATGAATGAGCAAAATTGAATTTAACAGTGATTTCCTGGTGGAGGGACTCTGAGAGCCACTCCCTCCAAACCCACCTTGTTGTTCAAATATGGCTCAATGTGTTTCAACACTGATTCCTAGTCATCTGTTAATTTCCTCCAATGGGGGACTGGACCAAACAGGAAAAGTCTATCCTGGCACTGAGATAGAATCAAACCCTAACCATTATGTGATACATCCAGAGGAAAAAAAATCTTCATCCCAAGGGGGAAACATAAATGGTGCTCAAATCAACAGGCAGTAACTGTGTCAAATCCTGATGAAGGGGAAGCAGGGTGCTGCGAAGGGAAGGTCCCTGGGCAGCCCTGCCTGATGGCAGGAACTATCACAAACCAGTCAGCCCCAACCTCAGCTGTGCATCAAATCCACCCAAACCCTCACCCCCCATTTTTTCTAAGAGGACACCTGGCCAGTCACCACCTATTGTCCTTGAACTGAGGCCACCCTTGGTACTGAATCTGTGGAGCCAGTGATAATTGATTCAAAGCTGCCTTTGACACCCTGTCTTTCTTTGCCTCCTGGATGGAGCTCTGACTCATCTTTCTTTAAGTGTCCTGCATTCCTGCCCCATTATGTTTGACTACACTTGTCCTTTGGAGAGCCAGTGTCTGTTGTGACATAGGTTGACTGTAATTTTGTCCTGCCTTGTGCACCAAGTCAGGGGTAATAAGGGAAGTCAGGGCTGTGGCATGAAGTCACCCTTTCAGCTGATGACACACAGACAAATTCCAGAGAAACTTAAAATTAAATCAGAGAGTAGATTTCAAATATTGTAGAGCATAAAAACCAGAGACCCTGTTGGATGTAGCCTTAGTCCTATATAGCTGCACACACACATGAAATTAAATGTGTTTCATTTGTGGCAAGTTATTACGTGAAACAGAAACCAAATATAACCTTAGCCAATTCTAATTATTTAACTAACATATGATTATGTGATGTGAGCAGGGATATTTTCCAGCAAGATACCCCAAAAGACCATCACGGTTTAGATGCTGTGTCTCCCAACAGCTCACATGTGACAATGTTTTTGGAGGAGAAATGATTGGTTTATAGCCTTAATCTAGCCAGTGAATTAATCCCTGGTGGTATTATCTGGGGGATAATGAGGGCAGGTGGGCCATGGCTGGAGGAAGCTGATCTTTGGGGTGTGAATATGTGTGTAGAGTTTGTATCTGCAGGTGGCCATCTCTCTCTCTCTCTCTCTCTCTCTGCTTTCTGGTAATGTGAGCCTCTTCCCTCTGCCACACACTTCTGCCATGATGTTCAGTCTCAACTTGGAGGTGCTGTCTCTGGATTGAGGCCGCTGCAACCAAGCCACCCAAATAAACATTTCCTCCTCTGTAGTTGTTGTCGTTGCGTCTTTTAGTCACAGCACCATAAAGCTGACTAAAACAAAGACAGACCGAAAAAACAGAAATGCAATTGTCTAACAGCCACCCATCAAACCATTCCTTCTACAGGTTCCCTGGAAGTGCTCACCTCACATGGCTCATCCAAGCATTCCATCTCTTTCTGTCTCTCCTTCCTCAATTTTAGAATTTCATTTTACTCAAACTCTTGAAATTTTCCTTTGCTTCTGTTCTTCTCCCTGGCTAAAGGCCTTGGAAAGTGCCTGTGGCCAAGGTTTTCTAGGAGATGTTCCCTGGGGAAGTCCCTGATTCTGAAGGAAGGCTCTCTAATTGGTGGCCTCCCTGAAGTCAAGGACACCTGTTGTCCAACTCTGTGTCTTTCTCTCCAACATCCCAAGTTGCCCGCCGCTTCCACCCTCAGTGGCTTTCAGACTTTCCCAAGTCTGATGGGGCATAGTGGCCAGTGCCTGTAATCACAGCAACTCAGGAGACTTGAGGAAGGGGGATGGCAAGTTTGAGGCCAGCCTCAGCAACTTAGGGAGGACCTAAGAAATTTAGTGAGACTCTGCCTCCAAATAAAAGCAAAAACATAAAAAGGGATGGGGATGTGGCTCGGTGGAAGAGAGCCAATGTGTTTCATCCCCAGTACAAAGAGACAGAAGAAATCTTGCCCTAAGTCTAGAAGACTGATTCTACCTTCCTGTGTCCTCTGCCTCCCTTAGTGTGCTCATATTTGCTGCAAGTTAACTTGACACTTGTGTGACTGTTGGAAACATGATTTCCATTCTGTAAGCTTTGTGGAAGACACTACTGTCTTCCAAAAGCTGTTTTCTCTCTGGAGTTTTCAAAATATTTTTGAAAATTATTTTTTTTTCAAATAATTTTGATATGGCTAAGATCCCTGTAGAAAGGTATTTTCCAGTAATGTTTTTCTAACATTAGGGATTAAATACTTTTACATCTCACAGTAGAAACAGGAAGGTCACATATGGACAAAATTGAGTCCACGGTGGGGAGTGCATGGACAAAGGCATCATTGACTCTCACAACTTCCGATTCTGCTGCTCTTGCATGACCATCAGATTCAATGAACTAATGCAAGGAACAAAATCCCATCGTGATTAAGTGGGCGGAGACTGGGGAAGGTGATCACATACTGCTTTCTGATTGGATGCTGATCAATCAGATGGAGGTGGGGGCGTGGCCAGAGAGGTCCATAAAAGCTTCTGCAGAGCCAGAAGAGAAGCACAAGAGTCTTGCAGCCTAAGGAGACACATCCTGACCTGCTGAAGCTCAGAGCACCTGCACATCTGGCCAGATTCCGTAAGTCCCTCACTGGCCTAAGGAACAGCGCCTTCCCTCCTCACCTGTGTGGATTCAGGAACATTTTGTTCCTGTCTTTCTCATGAACCAACTCAGGCCTTCGATTTTACCTCAGTGTGGTTTTGCCTTTATGCTGAATATTAGGATTCCCATTTTAGTTTATGTCACTTTCAAATTCCTTTTATTTCTTTTCTTTCTTCTTTTTTTTTTTTTTTTCGATACCGGGTATATGAACTCAGGAGCACTCTACGTCTGAGCCACATCCCCAGCCCTGTTTTTTATTTTATTTAGAGACAGGGTCTCACTGAGTTGCTTAGCACTTGCTCTTGCTGAGGCTGGCCTTGATCCCTTGATCCTCCTTGATCCTCCTTGATCCTCCAGAGCCCCTGGGATTATAGGTGTAGGCTCCACGCCCAACTTTTATTGATTTGTTTTTTTTTTGTTGTTTGTTTGTTTTTTAAGATATATATGGACAATATAATTTATTTATTTATCTATGTATTTATGTGGTGGTATGGTGATTGAACCCAGGGCCTTGTACATGTGAGGCAAGCACTCTAATAACGGAGGTATATCCCCAGGCCACCATTTATTAATTTTTATGTGCTGCTGAGGATCAAGCCCAGTTCGAGCCCCAGCCACTTTTTTCACCAAGGAGATTGGATTCCTATTTCAATCTAATTGATTGCAATTCTATTTTCTGATGATGGAAATAATTATATTGTGTGCCTATAAATTATACTCTTTTGCTGGGTGTGGTGGCACACACCAATAATCCCGCCAACTCAAGAGGTTGAGGAGGCAGGAGGACCAGAGTCAAAAGCCAGCTTCAGAACACGAGATGCTACACAAATCAGTAAGACCCTGTCTCCATCTCAAATACAAAATAGGGTTAGGGAAGTGGCTCAGTGGTTGAGTGTCCTAAATTCAGTCGCCAATATCGGCCCCTAAAAGAGTATACTGTATGGCCTAGGTGGTTTTGTATTTTTATAATTTGTTTAAACAAATTAAACCAAAAGCTTCAAATGATCTCATGGAACAGTTCACAGACTCTGTTCTGATCTGTTTGTTCTCCTCAACATCCCCCTAAGATGGCAGAATGTCACATGTGTAACAGATATCCATGAGACTCTGTTGTAATATCCAAGTGTTTTATAATATAACATGCTTTATAAATGCTCACTTTTAAAAAAATTAAAACGAATGTCATCCATATGAGGACAAGTCCATTTCCAGCCATATAGTTGTTGAATCTAGGGGCCTACTGCTTAGGTCACATGACACTCCAATTCCCCTTTTAAAAGGACAAAATAATAATCCAAAGCTTTCCCCCATAAGGGTGAGGTGTGCTTATAGACTTCCCAGTACCCCCTTCCCAGAGGCTGGCAATGGATGGGATAGTGACCTTTTCCCTGGACCATTTGCCAGGATTTTTCTTCTTTCAGACTCCCCAGGATGAGCATCCAGTCCCCACCCACGCTGCTGGAGCTGGCAGGGTGCAGCCTGCTGAGCAACAAGTCCAGGGCTGTCCTGGATCTGGAGGACCTGCCCATAGAGCTCTTCCCACCACTCTTTGTGGAGGCCTTCAGCAGGGGACACACTGAGGTCCTGAAGAAAATGGTACAGGCCTGGCCCTTCACCCGCCTGCCCCTGGGGGCCCTGATGAGGAAGCCACAGCTTGAGATGATCCAAGTGGCCCTGGATGGGCTGGACATGCTGCTTGCCCAGCAGGATCACCCCAGGTGAGGGGGACCTAGGTGGCCTGGAAGGGAGCACCCTTGGGGCCAGGGAAGGAATGGGAATAGGCGGGGAGAGTGGGTGCTGAATTGTGCACCACAGGCTTCCTGTGCTGCCAGCAAGGAGGGGAGGAGAGGCCTTGGCCATGCTGAGCCCCATCTGGGAAAGGCTTCCAGATGTGGAGGTGGTTGTGGCAGCTGTGGTGACAAATAAAGGAGGCAGTAACTGCCCCTGCCTCAGTCTGTACAAGTGGGGTCACCAGGCTGGATTGGAGGGACGTGGATGGAGAAAAGTGAGACAGAAGGAAGAGGTGGAGCAGGGGGCAGCAGCTGAGAGGTGAAGGAAGGGGCCTCGGGGCTGAGACTCTGCTGTCGTCCCCGCAGGAGGTGGAAACTGCAGGTGCTGGATTTGCGGGATGTTCCCCAGAACTTCTGGAGGATGTGGTCTGGAGCCGTGTTTGATGCCTGCTCACCAGAGAAAATTAAGAAGAATCAAACCTTGAAACTTGGTCCAGCAATGGCAGCTAAGCCACCCTTCAAGGTTTTCATAGACTTGAGCCTCAGAAAAAGACCCCTGGATGAATTCCTGAAGCACTTGTTCCTGTGGGTCAGACAGAGAAGGGACAGGCTGCACCTGTGTTGCAATAGGCTGAAGATCTTTGGGAAACCCACCCGTCACACCAGGAAGGTCCTGCGACTGCTGCAGCTGGACTCTGTCCAGAAGGTGGAAGTGCACTGCGCCTGGGCGCCCTCCACCTTGGCTGCTTGTGCTCCTTTCTTGGGCCAGATGAGGAACCTGAGGAAGCTGCTTGTCTCCCAGGTCTATGTGCCTGCCTACACCTCCCAAGAGGAGCAGGAGCAGCTGCTCGCCCAGCTCACCTCACAGTTCCTCAGGATGGACTGCCTGCGGAAGTTCTGTGCCAATGCTGTCTTCCTCCTCGAGGGCCACCTGGAACAGGTGCTGAGGTGAGTAAGGGGGGGTGAGCGCCCTCTGCAGACCAGTTACAGGAAATTTGCACCTACTAGCCACTGACAGTCTCATGGTTAATAAGACACTGGAAGGTAAATAACCCATCCTTTTGTTCCTATTGGATCCTGAAGCTAGGTCACATAACGTGTGTTGGAGCAGACTCCTAAAGGAGGGCCCATAGTCTGGGAAGTGCCACCATGCTGGGAATCCAGTTGGGAGGGACAGGAGCTAGGGATGGGATTGATGTTCCCTCCATGGGAGGCCTGTCCAGTGAAGGTGGTGGAAAGCGGGTAGAGAAGAGGGTTTGGAAGGAGGGAAACCCCCACACTGACACCTGTCAACAGGGAAGCTCTGTGCTCCCCAGCTGGGAGCAGAGGACCTGCCTCTATACCCACCTGGGGAAGGCTGTTCTGAACTCCAGGTAGTGATCCTGGGTGTAAGGGTCAGGAGCAGGGGTGGAAATCTTGCTGAGGATATAGGGTGTGAGCCTCTCAGAGGGTTAACCCCAGTGGATTTTTTACATCCTGCTCAAATGTGTCCTTCATACATGACTCCCCATGACCTCCTGTGGCCAGACCTGTGACTTTCTGCTTGGCAGAGAGGAGGGGACACCGAGATGCGGACTCATCACAGGAGATGTGGTGAAAGGCTCACCCTGACATGGGGTGAGGTGAATGACCAGATTCTGCAAAAGGCAGCATCCTAATTGTGGACCATTGTCAGATCACCAGGGTGACTTTGGGTTTGGGCCAATTTGTCTTCTGCCTCCATGACATTGCTCCTCAGCACTAACTATCTGGTTTTTCCTTAGGCACCTGAAGACCCCCCTGGAGACCCTCTCAATAACCAACTGCCCACTGTCCGATTCTGACTGGAATTATCTTTCCCGATATCCGAACGCCAGACAGCTCAGACACCTGGACCTGAGGGGCATCAAACTGACCGATTTCAGTCTGGAGCCCCTCCAAATCCTGCTGGACAGCACTGCAACCACCCTGAACAGCCTCGACCTGGAAGCCTGCGGGATCACTGACTCCCAGCTCCAGGCCCTCCTGCCTGCCCTGAGCCGCTGCTCCCAGCTTGTGATCATGAGCATCCATGGGAACCGCCTCTCTATGTCAACCCTGAGGGACCTGCTGCTCCACACTGCCAGGCTGAGCCAGTTGAGCATAGAGCTGTACCCTGCCCCTCTGGAGAGCTATGATGCCCGGGGTACCATCCACCCAGGCAGATGTTCCCAACTCTGTGCTGAGCTGACAGCAATAGTGAGGGACTTTAGGCAGCCAAACATCCTTGTGTTCTCTACTGTCCCCTGTCGTCGTTGTGGCTCCAAGTTCATGTATAACCAGGGTCTCATTCACTGCTCCTGTCCAACAGCTGCCTAGTTGGGTGTGTTTCAAAAGTGTACTTCTAGGCAATTGTAGGTATAACCAGGATGTAAGGTCACCTTAGAGGGAACACAGAGCCCACCATTTCAGACATTGCCTAAAGAGTGGATGGGGAAAGGAAAGCACAGCAGGGGGCTCCATTGGAGGGAAGCCCCCCGAGGATAGGACCTTCCGGACATGTGTCTCTATAGAGACATACATAGGGACCTGGATTTCTAGATTGAAATTCAGGCTTGATGGGCACAGGAAGATGCTACTTTCTTTCATGGCTGGTCCATAAATTGTCAGAAATGAACAGAATCTCAAGGTTAGTCTTCTGACATCCTCTGCACTGGATTTACCTGGCTTTCTAATGAAACCTTGGGATTCTCCAGGTCCTGATGGAGAAAGAAGGCATGGGGTTCTTAGTGAACAATGAGGTTCAGCCCCAAAAAGCCAAGGTATCAAACTGAAATCTGGTCATGATATGTGGCTAGTCTGTGGCTTAACACATGTAGGTTTACACAGGTGGATTGGAACATTCTATGTCGGCACTGAACATGAGCCATTGCAAGAAAACCTCTTCTCAGTGGACCTCAGTGCCACCCAGACATTCAATGCTGGTTCTTCCTCGTGGTTGTCCATGTAGACCCAGAAAACTCAGGTCCTGGTGTCTGGGAGTGCTGGGCAAGGGCATCTGTGCATAAGACAGGACCCATCGTCCCACTCCCAGTGCTGCAGGAGGTGTCCATGCTGCACATTGATCAGAGCCTCTGGGCCTCACCAAACCCTGCCTGTCATCCACCTAGGTAGTCTGTCCACAGTTAAACCTTTGGTGCCCCATGAAGGACCCAAATTCCCTTTCAGCAAAATAGTAGAATCATATAGGTAGATAACACTTGTAAATATTTCAAAATGAAACTGAATCAATTGCAAGCTCTGGTGGGGGGTTGGGTAGCACATAACTGAGAGATCTTCCTCTAACACTTCCCTCCGCTGAGGACTGGGCTGATGGGGTTGTACAGCGACCTTAGCCTTAGTTTCTCATCCAAGGATGAGAACAAGGTCCACCCAGTCTTCATTTGAGGTATTCTAAAGCTGCCTGTGGACGTGTTTTAATTATGGCTTGAATAATTCTCCACACACAGTGAACTGGAACCCACTTTGATGTGTAAGCAGACTGCAGCTCACTCTTGGAACTGGTAGCAGAGTCTGGGCGAAGCACAGCCGGCATCTCTGTCACCCACAGAGTGATCTTTGTGCCTCGCTCCCTCTTTATGGCACTTCCTTTGCTCGGGCTCTAAGTCTAGCTTTCACGAGTGGGGCAGGCGGAAGGTTCTAAATGGCATTCATTTTGTTGGATTCTAGGATCAAATAAAGTCAAGGAAGATCTGCATAATGAGATCTGTCATCATGTGTTCTTTTAAGAGTTATCATGACTAAAAAGGGACTTGAAGATATTCTGGTGCCTCCAGACCCCTTGAACACTGGAAGGATTGTGAGGGCACTTTGTTTTCTCAGATGCCTGGGGATAAAGCACTCACCTCTCCTTGAGTTCCTCATCTTTTGACTCTAGGTTCATTTGTGCTGTGAGCGAGCACACAACTGTAGGATGTCATAACAAACAGGACCGGGTTTGTAAGGGTGGCCGGGTCAGGAAGTGGGGACTGGGTTTCACTCCTTGGCCACTGAAAGATGCAGAGTCCTTTGTGCACCTGTATCCAAAGACTCTACAGACCCTTCCTTAACACTGGCCAATTTTACCTCCACAATTTAGAAACCCAGAAACCATGCTATTCTAGAGAAACGATTGAACTTCATCAAAGCTAACTCAGGGAACTGGGGACATTTCTCAGTGGTGGAGCACTTGCTAGCATGTGGAAGGGCCTGGGTTCCATCCAAGGCATCACAGAGATAAGTAAACAAATAAATAAATCCAAAAATGATGACCACATTGGGAAGGTTTAATTGGAATACAGCTGTCTATCTGTTAGAAATATTCAAAAAGAAAGAACCACAACCCACATGAAAACAATGGAATGCATTCTTTAATTGGTCTGGACAGGTGGGTCAAATTGATGTCCTGAAAGATTCTCTTCCAAAAACAACTGGAAAAGCTGGCTTGGTGGTGCTCAGCTGTAGTTCCAGCAGCTCAGGAGGTGAGGCAGGAGGATGGTGAGTTCAAAGCCAGCCTCAGCAACTTACGGAGGTTGTAAGCAAGGTTGTGAGACCCTGTTTCAAAATCCTACCTGGGGATGGGGCTGACTGGTGTGGCACCCTTGGGTTCACTGCCTGGTCCCCAAAACAATAACAAACAAGTATGGAAAGCTGGTTGCAGTGGCACATGCCTGGGATCCCAGCTACTCGAGAAGCTTTATGATTTTATTCCTTCTCCCAAATTTACTTACTGAGGCATGACCCATCCTTATTTTTTCCAGTCCCTTGAGATGCAATATTGGGCCATTTATTCAAGATCTATTTTCCTAATGAAGCTATTTCTTGCTGAGGACTTCCCAGTTAGAATTGCTTTTGCTGTATCCCCAGGTTTGAATATCTTGTGTGGCCCTTTTCATTGGTCTGCAGGCATTTTACACTTTCTTTTTTATTTTTATTATTTTTCTTATTTCTTACATACATGACAATGTTTTGATTTCTTCAATGACCCATTGGTTGTTGGGGAACACGCTGAAGAATTCCCATGCTTTGTAACTGTCCAGGTGTTCCCCCTGCTATGGATTTCATTCTTATTAAATTTATGGAGATTTATTTTGAGAATAAATGAAGAATGTGTCGTGTGCTGTTGAGAAGGATGTTTGCTCTGCAGTGGTAAGGTGGGATGGTCTGTAAGTGTCTACTGTGTGCAGAGATGATCTGTCCAGTGTGGAAAAGGGGAGTTGACTGGGCTGTCCATGTGGCTCAAGCAGTATCGTGCTTGCCTTGCATGCATGCGGCCCGGATTCCATCCTCAGGACCACATACAAACAAAGATTGTGTCCGCCAAAAAACTAAAATATAAATATTAAAATTCTCTCTCTCCCTCTCTCTCTCTCTCTCAAAAAAAAAAAAAGGGGGGGGGGAGAAGTTGAAGCCCCCACTGTTCTTACTGTGTTGTAGTCGACTTCTTCTTTTACATTCCAGTAATATCAGTTTTGCACATGTGGGTGCTTCGGTGTTTAGCACATGTATGTGTACAATTGCTGTCTCATGTTGCTGAATTGACCCCTTTATCATGGTGTAACCACCTTGTCTCTTTTTATTGTGTTTTAATCTGTAGTCTATTTTATCTGACAGGATTTTAGCCATTCCTGCTCTAAGTTGGTTTTCTTCCTGTGGAATATCTTTTCCATCCCTTCACTGTCACTCTGTGTGTGTCCTGAGGTGAAGTGACTTTCTTGTAGACAGCAGGTGACTGAGTCCATTAAAAACAGAAAATCCATTCAGTCACTTTACATCTTAAAATTGGGGAGTTTATTCCCTTTACATTCAAGGTTTTTTTACTGAAAGATACAGAATTATTTCTGACTGGTCTTATTTGTTTTTAGTTTCTTTTTCTGATTTCTCTTTATATCTTTTTTTTTTTTTTTCTGTTTTCCTCCCTTACTTTCTGTGGGTTGGTGTTTCCTTCTGGGATAAGTTTGGATTTCCTTCTTTGTCATTTGTGAACATGCTGTCATTTTTTTTTTTTTGTTTTGTTTTTTTTGTTTTTTTTTTTTTTTTTTCCTTTCGGCTTCCTCTGGGAATTAGAAAATTTTTACAATTACCAAAGAGCATTTTAAGCTGAACAGAACAGAACCTCCCTCTGCTCTGATACCAGTACTCTGGATTCCGTCTTTTTCCTTGTAACTTGTGATTTGGTTGCCTTGGTCTCCTTCTCCTGGTTTTGTGCATCCCTTATCCTCTTACTGTGGCCATGCTTAACACTCACCATTTTGTTTTTAACTTTCCTATTAGTCATTTGAAAGTTTAAATATTCCTGTTAAGTAAGCCAGGCACACTGCTGTATGCATGTAATCCCTCAGGAAACTGAGGCAGGAGGATTGCAAATTGAAAGTTATCCTTAGCGACTTAGCAAGGGCCTAAAGAACTTAGTGAGACCTTGTGAATTCCCCACCGAACATGGGAGTCTCCAAGTAAGGCAGGGTCCACCATCAGTTGATAGGAATAAAAAAGTCAAATGTATTTTTCTGCCTCCTGATGTGGTTTTGGGTTAATGCCTAAGGTGTTACCTGTGCCCCCAATGTGCTATGTCACCTGGCAGCAGGTCCTAATCCGGATGTCTGTGGGGGCTCCAAGCTGTGGTCCAGGCTAGCTGTAAGGATGGCCTTAACCTAAAAATGGCCTAAGCCTGAGTAATTCCAGTTGAAAATGAACCTGCAGGTCCACCAGGTTCAGCCTCAAGAGCCCTCTAGTATGAATCAGGCACATCCTGATAAAGACAATTCTCTGTCCACAACCCAGAGGAAACTCAGAGTGAAGTTATGGTCATTTGCCTTCACCCTGATGGGAGTCAGAGGTGAGTGGTAAGGGCAGAAATTGTCAAACCAGAGGTCATGACCTGAATGTAAGATGTCACTAAGAAACAGAGTAGTAGCTGATAGGGACTTAAAAGGTGAGCAGAGCCCCAATATTTAGTAAAAATGATGGAGCAAGTGAACAGACATTGAGCCAGCTGCACTCATGGCCACATGCTGGAGAGCCTGATGAGGTCCTGCATTAGTATCCTAACTCTTGTTATTGTCTGCCTGATCCTCTGCATCATCCTCACTGCTCTCGAACTCTACAGCCACATCTTGACCCTGGTGAGAATGGTGACTTCCTCTTAAGACTGTCTGCTCAACCACCTGTCACATCCAGGCCAGGAGAAGCCTCCATCAGTTCCTGGCCTGATCACTGTGATCTTAATGAGTGAGCATCTGCTGGACTTCAAACCTAAGACTTGAGATACTAAACCTGGCACTTCAGCGGAGCATGCAGAGGGAATGTCTGTAATGAGTCTGGCATGATTAAGTGTTTGCTGTGCTCAGAGTTAACTTAGAATTTTTAGTTTTGAATTCATTATGTGTATTGCAGTGCCCAACATTAAGGATTATCATTTTCTTGATTAAGAACCTATACAATGAAGTTGTATTGAGTGATTTGAGTGAATAAAGCATTGAAAAATGCATTACTGTGTGAATGTGATTTATTTCTCCCCTCCACAGCAGATGTCACACATTCACCCATCCCAACAATAGCCAGGTTCCCTTGGTCCCCGACCACTTCCACAGCATTGTCCTAACTTTGCCAATAATCTTCTGGGCTTTACAACATACTTACTGTACATTCTCTCTGCTTAAATGTACTTGGGTTAATTTTTGATATAAGAACCATGGATGCCAGTCACAATGGCACATGCCTGTAATCCCAGTGACTTAGGAGGCTGAGATAGGAAGATAACGGGTTCAAAACAGCCTCAGCAATGGCAAGGCACTAAGCTCATCAGGGAGTTCCTATCGCTAATATATATTCACAATTGTGCTGGGGATGTGGCTCAGTGGTCGAGTCCCGTGAGTTTAATCCCTGGTGCCCACCACAAAACCAATGATTGTTGATGTGTGAGAATATGTAGGGTTCAAGTGTCCTAGAGAGTAAACACATATGTGAAAATTATTCTCTCTAGCCCAAGGCCAAGTAGAGCCTTCATTCAGTATCCACAGTGAATTGATCCCAGAACCCCCCCGCCTTTGTATACCAAACTCTGCACATGTTCAAGGTCCACGTATAAATGATGCACTGTTTGAATATAACCTATGCACATCCTCCGGTGTGCTTTAAACCATCTTGAGGTTCCTTATAACATTTAATACAATGGGAATATTATATAGCAGTTTACACTGTGCTGTTTAGAGAATGACAAGAAAAAAGACTCTACACATTCAGCACAGATAAACTTATTTTCAACCATTTTCAATCCAAGGTTGATTGAGTCTAAAGATCGAGACCCTACAGCCTCAGAGCCAAGATGAGAGATGCAATAGCACAGAAGTGTGAGCAGAGGCAGAGGCAAACAGAGACATCAGATACAGAAGATGACCAAAGAGCCAGGAAGAGCAGCCTTGAGAATTAGAAGCACCACAGCTCTGACATCTGCTTGGTGTCGGCACAAAAAGACCTATACACCTAGGGACAACAAGGGCATTTCTGAGAGAAAAATAAGACTAGCAAAATGCACCTGGTAAATTTCATTCAGTGCCTAGGTTTCAATAATGAAGGGAATTGTGTCTCTACTAATTTTTCAATGAAACAGTTCAATGTTTCATCTTACCTAAAAGCAATAAGCTTCAGAAATCAGGAACTGAACTAATAGGAAAGGACTAATTGCCCGACATGTTGTATAATTAAACTATTCATTTCCTATAACTTGTATTTATTGAATTTAAAAAAAATACTAGAACTGTGGTTCAGTGGTTTAGTGCCCTTGGGTTCTACTCTTGGTACCAAAGGGGGGGGGGGGGAAGAGGAGTAAAAGAAAAAGTGACTTGGGTACCTTGTTCTTTTGCTGAATAAAATTTTGGGGTGGGTAGCTTTAAAAAATGTGGATTGCCGCCAGTAAATATACAGGGGTGGAGATAATCCCATGCATTTTATCTGATCATAATGGAATGAAACTGGAAATCAATGATAAAAGAAGGAAGGAAAAATCCTACATCACATGGAATGTGGTGAGCCGCTTCTGCCGTTTCTGCAGACTATGGTCGCCATTACGAGATGGCGCTGGCTCCGCTGTGGTATGTGACAAACAACTCCTTATCTGAGAGAGTTGGCACATGATTTTTCACCACCCTGTGAGAAAGCTCCACGCGGCAGCTTTGCATTGGGGCTTGGGATGCTTTATTAAGGCTGGGAGGGCATCCGGTAAGAGAAGAAGAAAGAATAAGAAATATCAAGGGACCTGAATAAACAGCTGAGAGAAGATTCCTGAGTGTTGCGTCTTCCTTGCGGGCAAGGGGTCGCGACAAGTGGTGCCGAGACCCGGGAGCCAGAACTCTCAGTAGTCAGGGGTGGTGCACCGGTTAGTCCCTAGTAAGTGGGATCCGCGACTAAAGCGGGGCAGTTCCTCTGTAATGAAAGAGGAAGCCTTGCATTTTATTGCAGCTGCACCGTGTACTTTTGCTTCTACTTTCGCTTTTGTTTTCTGTGTTTCTTTCGCTGTGTCAGTGTGTTTCTGCTGTCTGTATTTTTTTTTTTTGTCGTTGTGTCATGGGTGCCGCATCTTCAAGTCCGCTTCTCCTGGCCCTAGATGGCCTGTTACGTTCCAAGGGCCTGGAAGTGAAGCATAGTACTTTACAGAGATTTTTACAGAAGGTAGATATCGCTGCACCGTGGTTTGCATTTTCGGGCAGCCTTACTGTGCCTAGTTGGGATAAATTAGGCAAAGATCTTGACTTTGCATCTGAGCAGGGCATGTTAGAGGGTGGGGTGATACCCCTTTGGAAAATGGTCCTTGGTTGCCTTACGGATGGCAGATGCCAGGAAGCACTTGCTAAAGGACAGGAGGTTTTAGAGCGATTACATGAGGAAAAGTCGGAGACGGCAGAAAGCGAAGTGACTCGGGAAGAGGGGAGTGTGCGGAGCATGACACGGGGGAGGAGACGGTTGTATCCAGATCTCAGTACGCTGCGTACACCCCCATGCGAAAGTGGGTCAGAGGAGGAGGAGGATGAGGAGGAAGAGCTCGGGAGGCTGTCTTGTCAGCTAGGGAGTTTAGCTATAGGAGAAGGGAACAAAAAGAAACAAGGGCTCAGGAAGAACGATCCCCCGGATCCACCGCCGTATGGTGGGGGCACTACGGGGAGAGCTTTCCATGCCCAAACATGGAGGGCTGTTCACGCTGAGATGGGTCTTGCTTATCCAGTTTTTCAGGATGACAACAGGGGAAGAGTCCATGAACCCTTAGATTTTAAAATTATAAAGACCCTGGCGGAGTCTGTGCGCACTTATGGGGTGGATGCCGCCTTCACACTGACTCAGGTGGAGAATCTATCTAGATACTGTATGACTCCCTCTGATTGGGCTAGCCTTGTTCGGGCTTGCGTTTCCCCGGGTAAATATCTGGACTGGAGAGCATTCGTGCTAGAGGGCGCAATAGAGCAGGCTGCCCAAAACCATGCGGCGGGACATCCCCATTGGGACAAGGATATGCTCTTAGGGCAGGGTAGATTTGCAAATCAACAGACAGGATTTCCTCTTGAGGCATATGATCAAATTAACAACATTTGCATTCGGGCTTGGAAGTCGCTTCCAAATAGAGGAGAGGTGTCTGGTAATTTGACCAAGATTCTACAAGGCCCTACAGAACCCTTTTCAGATTTTGTAGCAAGGATGGTGGATGCCGCTGGAAAGATTTTTGGGGATCCTGATAGAGCCATGCCCCTTATCAAGCAATTGGTCTTTGAGCAGTGCACCAAGGAATGTAAAGCAGCAATCACTCCTTATAAAAATAAGGGCATAGAAGCATGGATGAAAGTGTGTAGAGAGATTGGAGGACCTTTAACTAATGCAGGTCTTGCAGCTGCTGTCCTTCGGATGGCAAAAGGGGGCAGTCCTGGTGCCGGAACATGCTTCCATTGTGGTCAACCTGGTCATTTCAGACGTGAATGTCCTAAAAAAGATAATTTTACTGGACCCCCTCGCGGTGGCCCTTCCAATGGCCTTCGTCAACCGGGGCTGTGTCCAAAATGTAAAAAGGGGAAGCATTGGGCAAAAGAGTGTAGATCAGTGAGGGACATCTATGGACAGCCTGTTTCAGCTGGGCCAAAAAACGGCAGAAGGGGCCCCCGACCCCAGGGCCCACAAATATATGGGGCAATGGAGAATGTCACACCCAAACCCGAGACATGGCCATCTCTACGCCATCCCATGAGACGCGGAGAGCCACTACAGGTGCCGCGGGATTGGACCTCTGTTCCACCTCCAGACTCGTACTAACACCTAAGATGGGAGTCCAATTGGTGGAAACTGAATTCAAAGGGCCTTTACCACCTGGCACTGTAGGTTTGCTAATTGGACGTGCATCCTCTATATTACAAGGTCTTCATGTCTTTCCTGGAGTCATTAGTCCTGATACTGTAGGATCAGTAAAGGTTATGGTGGAAGCTCCAAGGGGTATTGTGTCCATTTCCCCAGGAGACCGGATTGCTCAATTGCTAATTCTACCCAGTCTGCATACCCGCTTTCCTGCTGATTCCTTTTCAAGGACAAGTGATGAGATTGGAGTCACTGGAGGGAATTCTGTTTATTTGTCCTTAGATATGAATGACCGTCCTACTTTAAACTTAACCATAGAAGGCAAATCAATTTTGGGGTTGCTAGATACTGGAGCAGATCGTAGTATAATAGCACAAAAGGACTGGTCAAAGGGGTGGCCGGTGCAGCTCTCAGATCAATCACTAAGAGGTTTGGGATATGCCCAGGCCCCTCAAATCAGCTGTAGACATCTATCTTGGAAGGACCCAGAAGGACACAATGGCACCTTTCAGCCTTATGTACTTGATTTACCTATCTCTTTATGGGGTCGTGATCTGATGAAAGACATGGGGTTCACTCTTAGTAATGACTATTCTCCGGTGTCTCAACAGATTATGCAAAATATGGGGTATAGGCCAGGTCTAGGACTAGGAAAACACCTACAGGGGTGTAGGCATCCTGTGCAAGGTCATCAAAGGCTTAACAGATTTGGTCTGGGTTTTTCCTAGGGGCCACTGGGGCTCAAATACCCATAACATGGCTCACCGAGGAGCCTGTTTGGGTGCCTCAGTGGCCTCTTCCCTCGGTTAAATTGGCAGCGGCCCATAATTTAATCAAAGAACAACTAAACTTGGGTCACATCCAACCTTCTACTTCTCCATGGAATACTCCCATATTTGTTATTAGGAAAAAATCAGGAAAGTGGCGCCTACTGCATGATTTACGAGCAGTTAATGCTCAAATGCAACTTATGGGGCCCATTCAAAGAGGGCTACCTCTGCTCTCCTCTATTCCTCAGGGCTGGCATATTATTGCTATTGACATTAAAGACTGTTTCCTTTCTATTCCTTTGCATCCTAAAGACTCACAACGTTTTGCTTTCACCCTTCCCTCGTGTAACCACGAGGAGCCAGATCTTAGGTTTGAGTGGGTGGTGTTGCCACAGGGAATGGCTAATAGTCCCACGATGTGCCAGATGTATGTGGGGAAGGCACTCGCACCTCTCAGACATAAGTATTCCTCCATCAAGATTATTCATTATATGGATGATGTGTTATTGGCCGCTAAGTTAGAGCAGATAGTTAATGAGGCCTATAAAGACTTAGTAAAGCTGTTAGCTCAATATGGGCTACATATTGCACCTGAAAAAGTTCAAACGGGAAATTCTATTGAGTATTTGGGAGCAATAATTGGGTATGATAAACTGAAACCACAAAAAATCACCATAAGAACTCAAGATCTCCAAACTCTGAATGATTTTCAAAAACTGTTGGGAGATATTAATTGGATAAGGGGATATTTACATATTCCTAATGGTGTGCTCCAGCCTTTGTATGCTACCCTTAAGGGTGATCCAGATCTTGCTTCTCCTCGTAGCCTCACCAAAGAGGCTAGAGCGGCCCTTATAACAGTAGAAGAAGCTATACAACATGCTACTCTATGCAGGCTCCAAAGTGATAAATCTTTCCAGTTATGTGTGCTTGCCACTATGCGGCAGCCTACTGGAGTACTGTGGCAAGATGGACCTTTACTATGGATCCATCCACATATATCCCCAGGAAAATCTTTAGAATACTATCCTGATGCTGTTGCAGCGTTAGCACTTAAAGGGATTCACCAAAGCATTCAATTTTTCGGACAATCACCTTCTTCTCTTATTATACCCTATACTAAGGCTCAACTTAATGTTTTGTGTGCTACTCTAGACAACTGGGCTATTCTATGTTGCTCGTTTCAAGGGGATATTGATAATCATTACCCTTCCCATCCATTACTCCATTTTGTTAAAGAACATCCCATCATTTTCCCTAAGGTAACTTCACCCAATCCAATTCCGGGGGCTGTTAATATTTTCACTGATGGTTCCAAGTCTGGAATGGGAGCTTATGTAATTAATGATTCTCCCCCTGTTCAGCATCAATTTGCTCCTGGTAATCCACAATGGGTTGAACTGCAAATTGTTATTGAGGTTTTTAAAAAGTGTTCTTTTCCTTTTAATCTTATCTCGGACTCCATTTATGTGGTACAAGCACTCAAAGTCCTGGAGGCCGTGGGAGCTATTAGTAATGCCCATAATGTATCTGCTTACTTTAATCAGCTTCAACAACTTATCTGTAGCCGCACTGCTCCTTTTTATCCAATGCACATACGGGCTCACACTTCTCTTCCTGGTCCGTTATCACAGGGTAATGCCTGTGCGGACTCAGCCACTAGAGGCCAGTTGATATGCTTGGCTTCCTCCTTAGAAGGGGCTAAATTATTTCACCAAAATTTCCATGTTAATGCTTTAACGCTGCACAGGCGTTTTTCCATTTCAAGAGCGGATGCTCGTCAGATAGTATTACAATGTCCCCATTGTGTCACATTTCTTCATCCCCCTACTTATGGAGTGAACCCACGGGGATTAAAACCATTGGTTGTCTGGCAAATGGATGTGACGCACATACCTGACTTTGGTAACCTCAAGTATGTACATGTTTCTGTTGATACGTGTTCTGGAGTTATTCATGCCTCTGCTTTGTCGGGAGAGAAGGCACGTAATGTTATCACTCATTGCCTAGAAGCATGGGCAGCATGGGGTGCTCCTGCATCCCTTAAGACTGATAATGGACCTGCTTATACTGGCAGACAATTTACATCCTTTTGTTCTACCATGGGAGTGCAACTTACTCATGGTCTGCCTTACAATCCTCAAGGACAAGGCATTGTTGAGCGTGCTCATCGCACCTTAAAGGAAACTTTACAAAAACAAAAAGGGGGAATAGGAGCTGAACACACTCCTAAAGAACGCCTGTCCTTAGCTCTCTTTACCATTAATTTTTTAAATTTGGATATTCATGGTCGCTCTGTGGCTGATAGACATGTGTCCCCTCAGCCCTCTGTGATTGGTTATGTTAAGTGGAAGGATGTTCTTACAGGCCAATGGAACGGCCCCGACCCCGTGCTGACATGGGCACGAGGATCTGTATGTGTTTTTCCCCAGGATCGCACGGAGCCGTTGTGGGTCCCTGAACGCCTGACAAGAAGAGTCTTGACATCAGCCGACCAGCAACAAGAGATACCACAGCAACCCTGTGATGAGGATCTTCACTCTGCTACATGCTCTGGTTCTGGTGCTGGTGCTGATGGCACAGACGACACCAATGCAGTGGTGGGCAGTGGCACGGGCTTGGCCAATGCCGATGCCGGTTCATGGTAGTTCTAGTGTCCTCCCCACTCTTTTCTCTACCTCATGTGAGATGTCTGCTCCCTGTGCCTCTCCTAGAGGGGACGTGGAGAGCATTTTTAATCGATCTCATGTTAATCTCACAGGAGTTTTTTGTTTCAGCCTTGGAAACGCTAATTGCATTAGCCTTAAGACCAAAAATTTGACTAACTGGGAGGACCCATTGCGGTCCAATCAGGTCTCAGGGAGTATTATTAATGCTGTACTGAGCCAAGTAGTTTCGGGGAAGCAATCAGGTTCAGGGACCCCTGTAAATAGCTCTGCTTTAAACATAACTACCTTGGCTATGATCTCCAAGGTACTAATCCCAGTGCCTCCTTCTTTTAATAGTAATTACAATGCCACTCATTTCAAGGCCTCTCCTTACTGTACCCCTAATCTTGGTTTCCCCCCAACATTTACGCCTTGTCAGGATCATTCTTGGGAGAAACTTCAAGTTGCTAAGGGTTTCTCCTTTTCCCCCTCTCTTAAGAGGTATGTTTATAATTTTAACCATAGTGCCAACTCCTCTACAGGAGTAGGTTGGTCCTGGTTTCAATGGCTGATTTCCAATGAGAAGGGGGCTTCAGCTGATATTTCTGCATTGGCTCAATTGCTGGGAGCCAAAAGCTGGCTGGCTAATGTTTCTGGCACTGTTAGGAAAAGTGAACGAGGTAATAGGCTCACATCTGTTTCGCTCAACTCTTTGCTATATAATGCCACATTGCCTCCTGCAATGGTCTGCGTCCAATCCCCGTTCTTGCTCCTTTTGGCTAATAACACCTCGTCGGGGATGCTGGATTGTTCTAGTGTTACCTGTCTCTTATCTGAGTGTTGGAATGGTTCTTGGACTGTAGCAGTGGTTATGAAAATTCCAACCTTTGTCCCAATCCCAGTCACTGCGGACCCAGATAAATTCCCCATTGTTGAACTACTTAGAGTCCGCAGAGATTCTGGAATTACGGCAGCTATAGTGACAGCTGTGGCAGTGTCTGCTGCTGCAGCAGTTACAGCTGGAGTAGCCATGGCCAGTCAAGTACAAACTGCTGCCACCATTAATCAAGTTGTTCAACAAACTTCCACCATACTTGAATCCCAAAATTCAATTAATCAACATATTTTGTCAGGGATTTTAGCTGCCAACCAAAGGATAGATTTACTCCAAGCTCAGGTAGAAGAATTGGCTGACTTAGTGCTTTTGGGTTGTGTTGATCAACGTGCACATTTATGCATAACCTCTGTCAGATTTAATGATTCCAGAAATGCCTCCCGCATCATTGGCGAATATTTGGCCGGAAATTGGTCCATGGCAGCGGAAGACATGATCCAGTCTCAACTAACTCAGATTGCTGTTTTGAATAGTACCCGTGTTGAACCAGTGACTTTGGGTCAATTCACCGATTGGATATCTTCTGCTTTTTCCTTCTTCAAAGAGTGGGTGGGAGTAGGCATTTTTGGTGCAATGTGTTGCTTCAGTGTTATACTTTGTTTGTGGTTTCTCTGTCGCCTTAAAACTCGCCATGCACAAGAAAAGGCTATGATCATACAAGCTCTTGCAGCTTTAGAAAATGGCAACTCACCTCAAGTCTGGCTTGCGCATCTTAAACAGTAAACCTTTGTCATGGTCGTTGCACCCCAAGTTATTATAACATTGCACTGGGATCGACATGACTTTCCTTGGTATTCTCTTAGTGTTGGAAAGCCCTTGCACTCTGCCGGTCTTACTGCCATTGCACGCAGATGGGTTTCCACACTAGTGCTTTACTATCGCTTTAAAGTCCGTGCCTTTCTTTCAGGGTGCTGTCAACTTGTTTGTCATTAATACAGCCACAGTTCAGCCTCAGCTATCCCCCTTCGTCCACCATCGTCACGATACAGGATGCGAGGCAAAGCACTGCACTTGAGTGATCCTTGACGTGGACCTCAAGGAGAGCATGTCCTATTGCATGCGGGTTAGACGCGTCCACGCCCCGCCCCACGAAAAAAGGCGTCGGCTGATATGGCCTCGGATCTGGGGAAGGGCCCTCCTTAGGACTGAGCCATACTATGCAGCCACTTCTGCACAGTGGGATAGGACCTCTACTCTCGCCTGTATTGTTTTAATAAAACAGAAAGGGGGAACTGTGGTGAGCCGCTTCTGCCGTTTCTGCAGACTATGGTCGCCATTACGAGATGGCGCTGGCTCCGCTGTGGTATGTGACAAACAACTCCTTATCTGAGAGAGTTGGCACATGATTTTTCACAACCCTGTGAGAAAGCTCCACGCGGCAGCTTTGCATTGGGGCTTGGGATGCTTTATTAAGGCTGGGAGGGCATCCGGTAAGAGAAGAAGAAAGAATAAGAAATATCAAGGGACCTGAATAAACATCTGAGAGAAGATTCCTGAGTGTTGCGTCTTCCTTGCGGGCAAGGGGTCGCGACAAGTGGTGCCGAGACCCGGGAGCCAGAACTCTCAGTACATTTTAATATAGTGTCCAGAATTATGTCTAAAAACATATGAGATTTTTTATGCATTTTTGCCATTTTAAAACAAATATTAATAAAATATCTAAATAAATATAACTTGAAAATGTTATGTCATATTTGACAGGACTCCCCCTCGTATCAAATTAGGCTAATTGCCTTAATATCTCTCTTCTAGAAATCCCTTGAGCAAATATGGAGTTCTCTAGAACATCCCAATGTTAGCTCAAGGTCAAATGACAATGTAGTCTTTGATCATAGAGAAGTTAGTCAATAATCTCAAAAGGTTTAAAGCACTTAATGAAACCTGGGGTCCCGGATCATTATAAAAGATAAGTCATTTAACCAGAGTGATGAAAGATATTTAAAGTGAATACAGAAGTTATGTCCTATGAAATAATACTTCAACTTTTAACAGAGATGATTCAGTTTTACTGTTCCCATGTAATCAGAGAACTTGATAAAACCAACTTGAAGCCTAAAACCTTACTCTCCCCTCATCCAGTACTGGGCATTGTACCAGGGGCCAACTGCCCAGTTCTCTTTGATTTATTTTGAAACAGGCTTGCCAAATGGCCAAGTCTGGCCTGAATCTTGCCATCCTCCTTCCTCAGGCTCCTGAGAATCTGGAATTACAGGCATGGCCCACCTCACCTTGCTTAAAAGAGCAGCTGATTGAGAGATGTTCAACTGGAACATTCCACGTGGAAGCCATTACTGTTTTTAATTGTCTTAGGAATCATTGCCCACCAGTTTCAAAATGTGCTTGAGAATGAACCATCATAGACTCCACTGCAGTGCAGAAGAAAGGCTCTCCTGGAGATTCTTGGAATTTGCAGGTCCCATTCTGTGTTTTATTAATCTCTTGAGAGCCAATGATAAGAATCCTGTGATCTTCTTTGGAACGTTAGGAGTTTAGAAGCCATTTTTTGGTGTAATGTTGTGGTTTTGGCAGAGTCCTCCGGAAAGTCTATTATCAAACTATCAAGCTCAAGGACCTTCTCCTGCATGGTCCCCTGCCCTCCACTTTTGTGAGGATTTGGTACATCAATTTCATTTTGATTCTGCAATCTTTCACAGTAGCATCATCTGCTGGGACATTGTGATCACGGAATATTCTAAGCCATTACATGGTCAGTATTGGCTCCCTTGAGTTTTCTGAATCTGATGGCAATCACTTGGCATGCATGAGGCTTCTGGACTGTGTGTGTGTGTGTGTGTGTGTGTGTGTGTGTGTGTGTAGTTCCTGGGATTTTGTACCTGGGGCAGTTTACTACTGAGCTACACCCCCAACACTTTTTATATTTTTATTTGAGACAGGGTCTGACTATGTTGACCAGGCTGGCTTGGAATCATTGATACTCCTGCCTCAGCCTCCCAAGTTACTGGGACTGTAAGTGTGTACCTCAGTACCTGGCCATAGAGCATTTAAAACCCTCAAGAGATTACATTGCACCTGGGAGAAAGTGCCATATCTAATAGGAGAATAATAGCCTCAGACTGCAAAATTCCTCTGGGTGAATATTATATGGATACCGAGACCCTGAAATAACTCTCAGACCACACACTGCCATTCCAATTAAGCCTTTATTGCTGACCAGCAGCAGACACTCTACTCTCTAAAAGTGAGATGGTCAGAGTAATATACCACCTTCAGTTATGCCTCATATTTAAGCCAAAAAAAAAAAAAAAACACAAAAGCGAGATCTGGGGGTCAAGCCAAGGTAAGCAAGCACACTTCATATGTAAAGAAGAGTAGTGTACTACATTTTTATTGATATTTTTATATCAACCAAGTTTTAGACTCTGTAATGTGGAACAATACTCTAAAATAACAGTTGCTGTTTCACCAGAGGTATACAAACCTTCATTTGTCCAGTTAGTTGCTCTAGAGAATAAAACTTAACAGTCACAATGTTGTTAATACTTTAAGAAGTGTTTGTCATTTTAATATGTAAATCAAACTTTGGTTTATATCAGTACATTAATATTTGCTCTTAGGGAATAACCTTGAATAGTTTTAACTATTTGTATTTCATATATAAACAACTTAGTTATAAAAAAACATTTTAATATTTCTCCTTTATTTATAGATGTTTACATTACTTACTTAGACCCTATTGTTTACTTAGATGTATTATAATTATGTTTTACCACACAAAGGCTTTCTTACCTGGAAACATATTTTTTACTAAATATATTTTTATATTGAGAAGCTTTTAATAATTTTTGATCCATGAATCCCTCTTTTTGTTTATACCTTAAAATAACCCTTGTCAATTTCTGAATTTAGATGAATTAATCCATTTTAATAAGAGGAAATATATTTATTGTACTCTAATTGAAATGCAGTTGAAACCTCTTGACTATTTGAATATAGAATTATACCCGCTGGGACTTTTAACTTTTTGTAACTTTGTTTTGGGGATAATGTAAAGTAATTTGAATTTTTTTTTAATTTACCAATATATGAAAACACCATCAATGCTTAAATATTTTACCTTATGGAATTTAAAAAGTTTGATTACTTGATATTACATTTAATATTTAACAATTTAAATTTTGTAAACCAATCAGATGTCTCTAACAAACTCATTCATGGTTAATTTTACACAGGTCAGATCAAATTTACATTTTTTTAAAAAAGGTATTAGACAAGTACATTGAATGGCATTTGTAATATTTTCCCATTGAAGAAAAATTCTAGAGACAATAGATATTAGACACTTTATAGACATTACCCTTTTATTAAATGTTTGATCACCTAGAAACAAAACTCTGCATTAGTATGTTTAAAGACATTTTGACTTTTATTTATTCACCCAATTTCAATTGAACCTTTTAAATCATATGAAGCAAAAGTATTTGTATCCATTTTTAAAATTTTAATTTCTGAGCTCATATATCAATTTTTAGTACTAAATATATGTAGACATGGCAATACATGTAGACGGACAGTACCCCGGTGCCCCTACAAAAAACAGACAAATGAAAGCCTTGTAGGTTATTTGTTAAAAATCTATTATACTGAGAATTAATCCTTGTAAATTGGCCTTAGAACTAAGCAGAATGTAATCAGAAAAACATATTAACCTAGGTGTATCAGATCAAAATTATGAATTTAACAAATATAGACTTTCAAAACCCTTCCTGTCCTTCTTCCTGAGGTGGTCCTGCTCATCAAAAGTGAAATGAATTAAGGGAACATAGACAAATGACAGGGCCTTATTCCTACCTGAAGGAACTTCCCAAAGAGGAACTCCATTGGTCTCCTCAGGAGAGTCACCCAGGTTGGGGTCTCATTGTATGTTAAATATGAGAGTCCAGTCTCCATAATCCACTGAGGTGGGAACTGTGAGTTCTTTGGGAATTTGGGGAGTAGAAGATATGTGTCAAAGGCAAGTGTCTCTGATATGGCTTGGATATAAGTTGTCTTCCAAAAGCCTCTGTGTTAAAGCAAGAGGTGAAATGATCAGATCATGAGAGCTATAATTCAATCAGTGGATTAATCCATCAAATGGATATATTTCTGTGTGTGTGTGTGTGTGTGTGTCTGTGTGTATATATAAATATATATATTCTGTTAATTAGCATGTTTTAAATCCCAGATAACTATTGACATAGGCAGTTTCAGAAGCCCTCTCTGGCTGCTAAGGTCCTCTGACAATGACTGGTTTTACCTTGTTTCCATAACCCAGGTAGGTGCCATCCCAAGCAGAACACAATTCATCTTTCCTCCTCAGGGGTTTTTCTGAATCTTCTCCAAAGCTTTTGTTTGTCCAAGGCTTTTTCCAAATCCAAAGAGTCCTGTCCTTTCTGTCCTACAGTCTTTCTGTCTGATATCTTGTCAGGGCTCTCGAGATAATCTTATGACTCAAGCCAGACCTCAGGCTTGAGTTGGAAACAGACCTCAGGCCATGTTCCAAACCTGCCCAAGCCTGCCAATTGCCACTTAGCAAGCCCTGCCTGGGGCCACCTCTCCAGCCCCAGCTCCCTTCTCTCCCCCAGTTCCAGGTGACGAGTGGACTCCAATGTGCCTTTTGTGGGCACCTCCCAGCCAAACATTCTGGTCATCCCCCCACACCTTCATTCACTCCAGAAGGCTGTTGAGAGGACCATGCTCCCTAGAGGGAATTAACAAGAGACAGAGACAGCATCAGAGGAATCATTGCCACCAAGGTGAAAAAGACTGGCTTGCACTTGAGTGACCATGAGCAGCTTGGCAGTCCGTGGAGGTGGCCCTGGGCAACTTGACCTGAGGTTGCTCTTTTGCACCACAAAGAGGAGTAAAGCTTCTCCTGGGTAGGGAAGAAACCTACAGTGGCAAGGGTAGTAAGACTGGCCTTGTGGGGAGTTGGGGAGTTGAGGCCCTGGGTTCCCAGAGGCCACATGCAGCCACGCTCTGCTTGCACTAGGGATCACAGGAGCTCGAATCCAGGAAGAAAAATCACCCAGTAGGAAATCTAGATTCACCAAAAAATAGGGTCCAGTTTTCTAGGTTTTTTTCCCCATTGCCCTCCAAGATGCCTCAACCCAGGTGCACCACCAGCCCCTACACACCTTCCAATAACAAAAACAAACAAACAGAAAATCACTTTTGGTGGTGGGGAAGATTGGTTTTGAATTAATTTTTATGGCTACTCTCCACAGTCAGCACCAATCACAGAAAAGTGTAATCTGAAGCAAGAACCACCTAAAAATCAGGGTCAAAAGACCAAGTAGGGGGCAGGCTTGTCCCAGTGTGTCCCCTTTCCCATCAAGTGACTTTCTACTGCTGGGTTCTAGAGCCAGATATCATTGTGCCCAGTAGAGGGAATGGACAGCTTGTGGATGGACTCTGCCTTAGGTCAGGGTTGTCCATTTGCCCTTAGATGTTTTTTTTTTTTTTTTTTTTTTTTTTTTTTTTTCTCTTTTCCTCCTCCTCCTCCTTATTCTCCTTCTACCCCTCTTTCTCCTCCCCATTATTCATCTTCTTCTTCTTCTTCTTTTTTTTTTTTTGGTACTGGTGTTTGAACTCAGGGTACTTAACCACTGAGCCACATCACCAGCTCTTTTCAATTTTTATTGAGGCAAGGTCTCACTAAGCTGATAATGGCCTTGTTAAGTTGCTGAGACAGGCTTTGAACATTGATCCTTTCTGCCTCAGCCTCCTAAACCACTGGGATTACAATCATGGCCCACCACATCTGGTTCTCAGCCCTGTCTTATGCTGAGACAGGATCTCACTGTGTTTTCCATACTAGTCTCAAACTCATCATCATCCTGCTGCAGCCTCTTGAATAGCTGGATTACAGACAGGTACCAACATGCTCCATTTAAATGTAAACAATGCTAAAAACCACATATAGTATTTGAGAACATTTTCAAGTAAGAGATGGAAAATGCTAACTCTGAGATGAGGCTCGATTGTCATGTGTATCTTGTACATGTGACAGCGTGCCACTTTGGAGTGGAGTCCTGGGAAAGAAATAGATCAGAATAGAATCCAGCGTATAAAAAATATTGTGTCATTCCAGGTTTGGTGACCTGCACCTGTAATCCCAGCTTCCTGGGAGGCTGAGGCAGGTGGATTAAGACTTCAAGCAATGCCCTTGGCAATTTAACAAGACACTGTCTGAAAAGACAAAATGTAAAGCCTGGGATGTAGCTGCAACAGATCATCCCTGGGCTTCAATACCCAGTAAAACACACTCACACATATTTGCAAAGGGGAAATAAAGAAATTTAGCACAGTGTGGTGGCAGGTGTCTGTAATTCCAATGACTTGGGGCTGAGGCCGGAAGATCAAATTGCTTAAGCAAGTATTAAATTGCTTCAGCAATTTAATGAGACCCTAAGCCACTTAGTGAGAACCCGTCTCAAACTGAAAATATATAAATGAAAAGGAGATGTAGCTCTGTGGTGTAGTGCGCCTGGATTCAATCCTCAGAACCAGAACCAAAACCAAAACCAAAAGAAAACAAAAAAATACAACAGAAAAAGGAAAAGAAAAACAAAAGGAAAGAAGTTTCATATGATATAATTCAAAGCAGAAATCAAAACTATTGAGATGAAGGGAAACTGCATGTAGAGACATTAAGTCCAGACCTCTGGTCATTTGAAGAGATAGAAATGTGATATTCTCTTTTCAACACAAAATATGTGCCACAATTTTGTGTTTCTTTTTTGGTACTGGGGACTGAACCCAGTGGTGCTCTACCACCGAGCTACATCCCCACCTTCTTTTATTTTTATTTTGAGACAGGATCTTGCTAAATGCTGAGGCTGGCCTCCCACTTGTGCTTCTCCTGCCTCAGCCTATGGCATTGTTGGGTCTGCAGGCATGTGCTACCACTCCTTGGCTGTAGGTCACTAGGGAAGACTGTCTGAGTGTAGACCCTCTAAAGGTACTGTTTTGAGCTCAGATGCCCTATACCAGTAAAGCACTTGTTTTCAAATGCTCTGTTCTCATCCCTGATGCTAATGTAATAATGAGGACACAGTTTTGAGAAAAAGGAAAGGGAATGTTTACTATTTTGGTAGAAAAGAAAAAACAAAGTGTCTTCTGTCCCAAAGGCTGTCATTCTGCCTATCAGAGGAATAGGTTGTTATTTTTTTGCTTGATTTAAAAAAAAATATATGACAGCAGAAGGCATTATAATTTTTATTACACGTAAACAACACAACATTTTATATCTCTGGTTGTATATAAAGTATGTTGACACCAATTCTTGTCTTCATACATGTATTTGTATAATGTTGTCCATCCCATTCCACCATCCTTGCTAATCCCCTGCACCCTTATTTTTCCTCCCACAACTCTGCCCTATCTAGAATTCATCTATTCTTCCTATGGTCTTCCTCCATACAGCACTATGAGTCAGCCTTCTTAAACCTAGAAAATATTTGGCATTTGTTTGGGGGGGATTTCCTAACTTCACTTACCATTATCTTTTCCAATGCCATCCATTTACCTGTAAATGCCATGATTTTATTCTCTTTTAATGTAAGTAAAATTCCATTGTGTATATATGCCACATTTTTTTTTTATCCATTCATCCACTGAAGTACATATAAGTTGGCTCCACAGTTCAGCTATTGTGAATTGTGCTGCTATAAACATTGATGTGGCTGTGTCCCTGTAGGATTCTGTTTTTAAGTTATTTGGGTTTAGTCTGAGGAGAGTAATAGCTTTGTCAAATGGTAATTCCATCCCCAGATTTCCAAAAAAATCTCCATACTGCTTTTGGTGTTGGCTGCACCAATTTGCAGTCCCACCAGCAATATGTGAGTGTGCCTTTTCCCCCACATCCTCACCAACACTTATTGTTGTTTGTCTTCATAATAACTGCCATTCTGATTGGAGTGAGATGATATCTTAGAGTAGTTTTGATTTGCATTTCTCTGATTGCTAGAGATGATGAACATCTTTTCATATGTTTGTTGATTGATTGTATATCCTCTTCTGATAAGTGCCTGTTCAGGTCCTTGACCCATTTGTTGATTGGGTTACTTGTTTTTTTTTTTTGTTTGTTTGTTTGTTTGTTTTTTTTGGTGCTTAGCTTTTTGAGTTTGTTATATACCTTATAGATTAATGCTGAACAGGTTGTTCTATAGAGGTGACTCTGAGAAAATTAGATTAGAGTGAAGAAACCAAGAAGGAGAACATCAGGGACAAGATCACAATAGAAGTTATGGAGAAGACTTGGGGGAAAGAAAAAAAAAATATGTAAGATTCAAAGAAACAAGTGATTTAGTGAAAGCATCAGCAAACCCCTGTTGCACAGTGAACCACATCCAAACTCCCCTTTTTGTGGAGGGAGTGGGGATTGAACCCAGGGGTACTTTAACATTGAGCCACATCCCTAGTACATTTTATTTTTTATTTTGAGAGGGGTTATCACTAACTTGCTCAGGATGTCCGTGATCTTGCAATACTCTTGCCTCAGCTCCTGAGTTGGTGGAATTCGAGGTTGTGCCACTGTGTCCACTGCAATCCACTTTTTTTTTTTTTTTTTGGTTGTTCAAAACATTACAAAGATCTTGACATATCATATTTCATACATTTGATTCAGGTGGGTTTTGAACTCCCAATTTTACCCCAAATACAGATTGCAGAATCACGTCGGTTACACATCTACATTTTTATATAATGCCCTATTAGTAACTGTTGTATTCTGCTACCTTTCCTATCCTCTACTATCTCCCCTCCCCTCCCCTCCCATCTTCTCTCTCTACCCCATCTACTGTAATTCATTTCTCTCCTTGTTTATTTTCCCATTCCCCTCACAACCTCTTATATGTAATTTTGTATAACAATGAGGATCTCCCTCTATTACCATGCAATTTCCCTTTTCTCTCCCTTTCCCTCCCACCTCATGTATCTGTTTAATGTTAATCTTTTCTTCCTGCTCTTCCTCCCTGCTTTATTCTTAGTTGCTCTCATTATATCAAAGAAAACATTTGGTATTTGTTTTTTAGGGATTGGCTAGCTTCACTAAGCATAATCTGCTCTAGTGCCATCCATTTCCCTGCAAATTCCATGATTTTGTCATTTTTTAGTGCTGTATAATACTCCATTGTGTATACGTGCCACATTTTTTTATCCGTTCATCTATTGAAGGGCATCTGGGTTGGTTCCACAGTCTAGCGATTGTGAATTGTGCTGCTATGAACATCGATGTAGCAGTATCCCTGTAGTACGCTCTTTCAAGGTCTTCAGGGAATAGTCCGAGAAGGGCAATAGCTGGGTCAAACGGTGGTTCCATTCCCAGCTTTCCCAGGAATCTCCATACTGCTTTCCAAATTGGCCGCACCAGTTTGCAGTCCCACCAGCAGTGTACAACAGTACCCTTTTCCCCACATCCTCTCCAGCACTTGTTGTTTTTTGACTTCATAATGGCTGCCAATCTTACTGGAGTGAGATGGTATCTTAGGGTGGTTTTGATTTGCATTTCTCTGACTGCTAGTGATGGTGAGCATTTTTTCATGTACTTGTTGATTGATTGTATGTCCTCCTCTGAGAAGTGTCTGTTCAGGTCCTTGGCCCATTTGTTGATTGGGTTGTTTGTTTTCTTATTGTTTAATTTTTTGAGTTCTTTGTATACTCTGGATATTAAGGCTCTATCTGAAGTGTGAGGAGTAAAAATTTGTTCCCATGATGTAGGCTCCCTATTAACCTCTCTTATTGTTTCTCTTGCTGAGAAAAAACTTTTCAGTTTAAGTAGGTCCCATTTGTTGATTCTTGTTATTAACTTTTGTGCTATGGGCGTCCTATTAAGGAATTTGGAGCCCGACCCCACAATATGTAGATCGGAGCCAACTTTTTCTTCTATCAGACGTAGAGTCTCTGATTTGATGTCTAGCTCCTTGATCCACTTTGAGTTAACTTTTGTGCATGGCGAGAGGAGGGGATTCAGTTTCATTTTGTTGCATATAGATTTCCAGTTTTCCCAACACCATTTGTTGAAGATGCTATCCTTCCTCCATTGCATGCTTTTAGCTCCTTTATCAAATATAAGATAGCTGTAGCTTTGTGGATTAGTCTCTGTGTCCTCTATTCTGTACCATTGGTCCACCCGCCTGTTTTGGTACCAGTACCATGTTGTTTTTTTTACTATTGCTCTGTAATATAGTTTTAAATCCGGTATCGCTATACCACCTGATTCACACTTCCTGCTTAGAATTGCTTTTGCTATTCTTGGTCTTTTATTTTTCCATATGATTTTCATGATTGCTTTGTCTATTTCTACAAGAAATGCCATTGGGATTTTGATTGGCATTGCATTAAACCTATAGAGAACTTTTGGTAATATCGCCATTTTGATGATGTTAGTTCTGCCTATCCATGAACAGGGTATATTTTTCCATCTTCTAATATCTTCTTCTACTTCTCTTTTTAGGGTTTTGTAGTTTTCATTGTATAAGTCCTTCACCTCTTTTGTTAGGTTGATTCCCAAGTATTTTATTTTTTTTGAGGATATTGTGAATGGAGTGTTTTTCCTCATTTCCGTTTCAGAAGTTTTGTCACTGATATACAGAAATGCCTTTGATTTATGCTTGTTGATTTTATATCCTGCCACTTTGCTGAATTCATTTATTAGTTCTAGTAGTTTTTTTGTAGACCCTTTTGGGTCTTCTAGGTATAGAATCATGTCATCTGCAAATAGTGATAATTTAAGTTCTTCCTTTCCTATTTTTATGCCTTTAATTTCTTTCGTCTGTCTAATTGCTCTGGCCAGTGTTTCGAGAACTATATTGAATAGAAGTGGTGATAGAGGGCATCCCTGTCTTGTTCCAGATTTTAGGGGGAATGCCTTCAATTTTTCTCCATTGAGAATGATGCTAGCCTGAGTCTTAGCATAGATAGCTTTTACTATGTTGAGGTAAGTTCCTGTTATTCCTAGTTTTTCTAATGTTTTGAACATAAAGGGATGCTGTACTTTGTCGAATGCTTTTTCTGCGTCTATTGAGATGATCATATGGTTCTTATCTTTAAGTCTATTGATGTGGTGAATAACATTTATTGATTTCCGTATATTGAACCATCCTTGCATCCCAGGGATGAATCCTACTTGATCATGGTGCACAATTTTTTTGATGTGCCTTTGTATCCAATTCACCAGAATTTTATTGAGGATTTTTGCATCTAGGTTCATCAGAGATATTGGTCTGTAGTTTTCTTTCTTTGAGGTGTCTTTGTCTGGTTTAGGAATCAGGGTGATGTTGGCCTCATAGAATGAATTTGGCAGAGCTCCCTCTTTTTCTATTTCCTGAAATAGCTTGAAAAGTATTGGTATTAATTCTTCCTTACAGGTTTTGTAAAACTCCGCTGTATACCCATCCGGTCCTGGGCTTTTCTTGGTTGGAAGTCTTTTGATTGCTTCTTTTATTTCATCTATTGATATTGGTCTGTTTAAGTTGTGAGTATCCTCCTGACTCAGTCTGAGCAAATCATATGACTTAAGGAATTTATCGAAGTCTTCACTATCTTCTATTTTATTGGAATATAGGTTTTCAAAATAATTTCTAATTGTCTTCTGTATTTCTGTAGCGTCTGTTGTGATATTGCCTTTTTCATCCCGTATGTTAGTAATTTGAGTTCTCTCTCTTCTTCTCTTCATTAGCATGGCTAAGGGTCTGTCAATCTTATTTATTTTTTCAAAGAACCAACTTTTAGTTTTGTTAATTTTTTCAATAGTTTCTTTTGTTTCAATTTCGTTGATTTCCGCTCTGATTTTAACTATTTCTTGCCTTCTGCTACATTTGCTGTTGTTTTGCTCTTCCTTTTCTAGGGCTTTGAGATGAAGTGTGAGCTCATTTAATTGTTGGTTTTTCCTTTTTTTGAGGAATGAACTCCAGGCGATGAATTTCCCTCTTAAAACTGCTTTCATTGTGTCCCATAGATTCCGATACGTTGTGTCTGTATTTTCATTTATCTCTAAGAATTTTTTGATTTCCTCCTTTATGTCTTCTGTAACCCATTGATCATTCAGTAACATATTGTTCATTTTCCATGTGATGTAGGATTTTTCCTTCCTTCTTTTATCATTGATTTCCAGTTTCATTCCATTATGATCAGATAAAATGCATGGGATTATCTCCACCCCTGTATATTTACTGGCGGCAATCCACATTTTTTAAAGCTACCCACCCCAAAATTTTATTCAGCAAAAGAACAAGGTACCCAAGTCACTTTTTCTTTTACTCCTCTTCCCCCCCCCCCCCTTTGGTACCAAGAGTAGAACCCAAGGGCACTAAACCACTGAACCACAGTTCTAGTATTTTTTTTAAATTCAATAAATACAAGTTATAGGAAATGAATAGTTTAATTATACAACATGTCGGGCAATTAGTCCTTTCCTATTAGTTCAGTTCCTGATTTCTGAAGCTTATTGCTTTTAGGTAAGATGAAACATTGAACTGTTTCATTGAAAAATTAGTAGAGACACAATTCCCTTCATTATTGAAACCTAGGCACTGAATGAAATTTACCAGGTGCATTTTGCTAGTCTTATTTTTCTCTCAGAAATGCCCTTGTTGTCCCTAGGTGTATAGGTCTTTTTGTGCCGACACCAAGCAGATGTCAGAGCTGTGGTGCTTCTAATTCTCAAGGCTGCTCTTCCTGGCTCTTTGGTCATCTTCTGTATCTGATGTCTCTGTTTGCCTCTGCCTCTGCTCACACTTCTGTGCTATTGCATCTCTCATCTTGGCTCTGAGGCTGTAGGGTCTCGATCTTTAGACTCAATCAACCTTGGATTGAAAATGGTTGAAAATAAGTTTATCTGTGCTGAATGTGTAGAGTCTTTTTTCTTGTCATTCTCTAAACAGCACAGTGTAAACTGCTATATAATATTCCCATTGTATTAAATGTTATAAGGAACCTCAAGATGGTTTAAAGCACACCGGAGGATGTGCATAGGTTATATTCAAACAGTGCATCATTTATACGTGGACCTTGAACATGTGCAGAGTTTGGTATACAAAGGCGGGGGGGTTCTGGGATCAATTCACTGTGGATACTGAATGAAGGCTCTACTTGGCCTTGGGCTAGAGAGAATAATTTTCACATATGTGTTTACTCTCTAGGACACTTGAACCCTACATATTCTCACACATCAACAATCATTGGTTTTGTGGTGGGCACCAGGGATTAAACTCACGGGACTCGACCACTGAGCCACATCCCCAGCACAATTGTGAATATATATTAGCGATAGGAACTCCCTGATGAGCTTAGTGCCTTGCCATTGCTGAGGCTGTTTTGAACCCGTTATCTTCCTATCTCAGCCTCCTAAGTCACTGGGATTACAGGCATGTGCCATTGTGACTGGCATCCATGGTTCTTATATCAAAAATTAACCCAAGTACATTTAAGCAGAGAGAATGTACAGTAAGTATGTTGTAAAGCCCAGAAGATTATTGGCAAAGTTAGGACAATGCTGTGGAAGTGGTCGGGGACCAAGGGAACCTGGCTATTGTTGGGATGGGTGAATGTGTGACATCTGCTGTGGAGGGGAGAAATAAATCACATTCACACAGTAATGCATTTTTCAATGCTTTATTCACTCAAATCACTCAATACAACTTCATTGTATAGGTTCTTAATCAAGAAAATGATAATCCTTAATGTTGGGCACTGCAATACACATAATGAATTCAAAACTAAAAATTCTAAGTTAACTCTGAGCACAGCAAACACTTAATCATGCCAGACTCATTACAGACATTCCCTCTGCATGCTCCGCTGAAGTGCCAGGTTTAGTATCTCAAGTCTTAGGTTTGAAGTCCAGCAGATGCTCACTCATTAAGATCACAGTGATCAGGCCAGGAACTGATGGAGGCTTCTCCTGGCCTGGATGTGACAGGTGGTTGAGCAGACAGTCTTAAGAGGAAGTCACCATTCTCACCAGGGTCAAGATGTGGCTGTAGAGTTCGAGAGCAGTGAGGATGATGCAGAGGATCAGGCAGACAATAACAAGAGTTAGGATACTAATGCAGGACCTCATCAGGCTCTCCAGCATGTGGCCATGAGTGCAGCTGGCTCAATGTCTGTTCACTTGCTCCATCATTTTTACTAAATATTGGGGCTCTGCTCACCTTTTAAGTCCCTATCAGCTACTACTCTGTTTCTTAGTGACATCTTACATTCAGGTCATGACCTCTGGTTTGACAATTTCTGCCCTTACCACTCACCTCTGACTCCCATCAGGGTGAAGGCAAATGACCATAACTTCACTCTGAGTTTCCTCTGGGTTGTGGACAGAGAATTGTCTTTATCAGGATGTGCCTGATTCATACTAGAGGGCTCTTGAGGCTGAACCTGGTGGACCTGCAGGTTCATTTTCAACTGGAATTACTCAGGCTTAGGCCATTTTTAGGTTAAGGCCATCCTTACAGCTAGCCTGGACCACAGCTTGGAGCCCCCACAGACATCCGGATTAGGACCTGCTGCCAGGTGACATAGCACATTGGGGGCACAGGTAACACCTTAGGCATTAACCCAAAACCACATCAGGAGGCAGAAAAATACATTTGACTTTTTTATTCCTATCAACTGATGGTGGACCCTGCCTTACTTGGAGACTCCCATGTTCGGTGGGGAATTCACAAGGTCTCACTAAGTTCTTTAGGCCCTTGCTAAGTCGCTAAGGATAACTTTCAATTTGCAATCCTCCTGCCTCAGTTTCCTGAGGGATTACATGCATACAGCAGTGTGCCTGGCTTACTTAACAGGAATATTTAAACTTTCAAATGACTAATAGGAAAGTTAAAAACAAAATGGTGAGTGTTAAGCATGGCCACAGTAAGAGGATAAGGGATGCACAAAACCAGGAGAAGGAGACCAAGGCAACCAAATCACAAGTTACAAGGAAAAAGACGGAATCCAGAGTACTGGTATCAGAGCAGAGGGAGGTTCTGTTCTGTTCAGCTTAAAATGCTCTTTGGTAATTGTAAAAATTTTCTAATTCCCAGAGGAAGCCGAAAGGAAAAAAAAAAAAAAAAAACAAAAAAAACAAAACAAAAAAAAAAAAATGACAGCATGTTCACAAATGACAAAGAAGGAAATCCAAACTTATCCCAGAAGGAAACACCAACCCACAGAAAGTAAGGGAGGAAAACAGAAAAAAAAAAAAAAAGATATAAAGAGAAATCAGAAAAAGAAACTAAAAACAAATAAGACCAGTCAGAAATAATTCTGTATCTTTCAGTAAAAAAACCTTGAATGTAAAGGGAATAAACTCCCCAATTTTAAGATGTAAAGTGACTGAATGGATTTTCTGTTTTTAATGGACTCAGTCACCTGCTGTCTACAAGAAAGTCACTTCACCTCAGGACACACACAGAGTGACAGTGAAGGGATGGAAAAGATATTCCACAGGAAGAAAACCAACTTAGAGCAGGAATGGCTAAAATCCTGTCAGATAAAATAGACTACAGATTAAAACACAATAAAAAGAGACAAGGTGGTTACACCATGATAAAGGGGTCAATTCAGCAACATGAGACAGCAATTGTACACATACATGTGCTAAACACCGAAGCACCCACATGTGCAAAACTGATATTACTGGAATGTAAAAGAAGAAGTCGACTACAACACAGTAAGAACAGTGGGGGCTTCAACTTCTCCCCCCCCCCTTTTTTTTTTTTTGAGAGAGAGAGAGAGAGGGAGAGAGAGAATTTTAATATTTATATTTTAGTTTTTTGGCGGACACAATCTTTGTTTGTATGTGGTCCTGAGGATGGAATCCGGGCCGCATGCATGCAAGGCAAGCACGATACTGCTTGAGCCACATGGACAGCCCAGTCAACTCCCCTTTTCCACACTGGACAGATCATCTCTGCACACAGTAGACACTTACAGACCATCCCACCTTACCACTGCAGAGCAAACATCCTTCTCAACAGCACACGACACATTCTTCATTTATTCTCAAAATAAATCTCCATAAATTTAATAAGAATGAAATCCATAGCAGGGGGAACACCTGGACAGTTACAAAGCATGGGAATTCTTCAGCGTGTTCCCCAACAACCAATGGGTCATTGAAGAAATCAAAACATTGTCATGTATGTAAGAAATAAGAAAAATAATAAAAATAAAAAAGAAAGTGTAAAATGCCTGCAGACCAATGAAAAGGGCCACACAAGATATTCAAACCTGGGGATACAGCAAAAGCAATTCTAACTGGGAAGTCCTCAGCAAGAAATAGCTTCATTAGGAAAATAGATCTTGAATAAATGGCCCAATATTGCATCTCAAGGGACTGGAAAAAATAAGGATGGGTCATGCCTCAGTAAGTAAATTTGGGAGAAGGAATAAAATCATAAAGCTTCTCGAGTAGCTGGGATCCCAGGCATGTGCCACTGCAACCAGCTTTCCATACTTGTTTGTTATTGTTTTGGGGACCAGGCAGTGAACCCAAGGGTGCCACACCAGTCAGCCCCATCCCCAGGTAGGATTTTGAAACAGGGTCTCACAACCTTGCTTACAACCTCCGTAAGTTGCTGAGGCTGGCTTTGAACTCACCATCCTCCTGCCTCACCTCCTGAGCTGCTGGAACTACAGCTGAGCACCACCAAGCCAGCTTTTCCAGTTGTTTTTGGAAGAGAATCTTTCAGGACATCAATTTGACCCACCTGTCCAGACCAATTAAAGAATGCATTCCATTGTTTTCATGTGGGTTGTGGTTCTTTCTTTTTGAATATTTCTAACAGATAGACAGCTGTATTCCAATTAAACCTTCCCAATGTGGTCATCATTTTTGGATTTATTTATTTGTTTACTTATCTCTGTGATGCCTTGGATGGAACCCAGGCCCTTCCACATGCTAGCAAGTGCTCCACCACTGAGAAATGTCCCCAGTTCCCTGAGTTAGCTTTGATGAAGTTCAATCGTTTCTCTAGAATAGCATGGTTTCTGGGTTTCTAAATTGTGGAGGTAAAATTGGCCAGTGTTAAGGAAGGGTCTGTAGAGTCTTTGGATACAGGTGCACAAAGGACTCTGCATCTTTCAGTGGCCAAGGAGTGAAACCCAGTCCCCACTTCCTGACCCGGCCACCCTTACAAACCCGGTCCTGTTTGTTATGACATCCTACAGTTGTGTGCTCGCTCACAGCACAAATGAACCTAGAGTCAAAAGATGAGGAACTCAAGGAGAGGTGAGTGCTTTATCCCCAGGCATCTGAGAAAACAAAGTGCCCTCACAATCCTTCCAGTGTTCAAGGGGTCTGGAGGCACCAGAATATCTTCAAGTCCCTTTTTAGTCATGATAACTCTTAAAAGAACACATGATGACAGATCTCATTATGCAGATCTTCCTTGACTTTATTTGATCCTAGAATCCAACAAAATGAATGCCATTTAGAACCTTCCGCCTGCCCCACTCGTGAAAGCTAGACTTAGAGCCCGAGCAAAGGAAGTGCCATAAAGAGGGAGCGAGGCACAAAGATCACTCTGTGGGTGACAGAGATGCCGGCTGTGCTTCGCCCAGACTCTGCTACCAGTTCCAAGAGTGAGCTGCAGTCTGCTTACACATCAAAGTGGGTTCCAGTTCACTGTGTGTGGAGAATTATTCAAGCCATAATTAAAACACGTCCACAGGCAGCTTTAGAATACCTCAAATGAAGACTGGGTGGACCTTGTTCTCATCCTTGGATGAGAAACTAAGGCTAAGGTCGCTGTACAACCCCATCAGCCCAGTCCTCAGCGGAGGGAAGTGTTAGAGGAAGATCTCTCAGTTATGTGCTACCCAACCCCCCACCAGAGCTTGCAATTGATTCAGTTTCATTTTGAAATATTTACAAGTGTTATCTACCTATATGATTCTACTATTTTGCTGAAAGGGAATTTGGGTCCTTCATGGGGCACCAAAGGTTTAACTGTGGACAGACTACCTAGGTGGATGACAGGCAGGGTTTGGTGAGGCCCAGAGGCTCTGATCAATGTGCAGCATGGACACCTCCTGCAGCACTGGGAGTGGGACGATGGGTCCTGTCTTATGCACAGATGCCCTTGCCCAGCACTCCCAGACACCAGGACCTGAGTTTTCTGGGTCTACATGGACAACCACGAGGAAGAACCAGCATTGAATGTCTGGGTGGCACTGAGGTCCACTGAGAAGAGGTTTTCTTGCAATGGCTCATGTTCAGTGCCGACATAGAATGTTCCAATCCACCTGTGTAAACCTACATGTGTTAAGCCACAGACTAGCCACATATCATGACCAGATTTCAGTTTGATACCTTGGCTTTTTGGGGCTGAACCTCATTGTTCACTAAGAACCCCATGCCTTCTTTCTCCATCAGGACCTGGAGAATCCCAAGGTTTCATTAGAAAGCCAGGTAAATCCAGTGCAGAGGATGTCAGAAGACTAACCTTGAGATTCTGTTCATTTCTGACAATTTATGGACCAGCCATGAAAGAAAGTAGCATCTTCCTGTGCCCATCAAGCCTGAATTTCAATCTAGAAATCCAGGTCCCTATGTATGTCTCTATAGAGACACATGTCCGGAAGGTCCTATCCTCGGGGGGCTTCCCTCCAATGGAGCCCCCTGCTGTGCTTTCCTTTCCCCATCCACTCTTTAGGCAATGTCTGAAATGGTGGGCTCTGTGTTCCCTCTAAGGTGACCTTACATCCTGGTTATACCTACAATTGCCTAGAAGTATACTTTTGAAACACACCCAACTAGGCAGCTGTTGGACAGGAGCAGTGAATGAGACCCTGGTTATACATGAACTTGGAGCCACAACGACGACAGGGGACAGTAGAGAACACAAGGATGTTTGGCTGCCTAAAGTCCCTCACTATTGCTGTCAGCTCAGCACAGAGTTGGGAACATCTGCCTGGGTGGATGGTACCCCGGGCATCATAGCTCTCCAGAGGGGCAGGGTACAGCTCTATGCTCAACTGGCTCAGCCTGGCAGTGTGGAGCAGCAGGTCCCTCAGGGTTGACATAGAGAGGCGGTTCCCATGGATGCTCATGATCACAAGCTGGGAGCAGCGGCTCAGGGCAGGCAGGAGGGCCTGGAGCTGGGAGTCAGTGATCCCGCAGGCTTCCAGGTCGAGGCTGTTCAGGGTGGTTGCAGTGCTGTCCAGCAGGATTTGGAGGGGCTCCAGACTGAAATCGGTCAGTTTGATGCCCCTCAGGTCCAGGTGTCTGAGCTGTCTGGCGTTCGGATATCGGGAAAGATAATTCCAGTCAGAATCGGACAGTGGGCAGTTGGTTATTGAGAGGGTCTCCAGGGGGGTCTTCAGGTGCCTAAGGAAAAACCAGATAGTTAGTGCTGAGGAGCAATGTCATGGAGGCAGAAGACAAATTGGCCCAAACCCAAAGTCACCCTGGTGATCTGACAATGGTCCACAATTAGGATGCTGCCTTTTGCAGAATCTGGTCATTCACCTCACCCCATGTCAGGGTGAGCCTTTCACCACATCTCCTGTGATGAGTCCGCATCTCGGTGTCCCCTCCTCTCTGCCAAGCAGAAAGTCACAGGTCTGGCCACAGGAGGTCATGGGGAGTCATGTATGAAGGACACATTTGAGCAGGATGTAAAAAATCCACTGGGGTTAACCCTCTGAGAGGCTCACACCCTATATCCTCAGCAAGATTTCCACCCCTGCTCCTGACCCTTACACCCAGGATCACTACCTGGAGTTCAGAACAGCCTTCCCCAGGTGGGTATAGAGGCAGGTCCTCTGCTCCCAGCTGGGGAGCACAGAGCTTCCCTGTTGACAGGTGTCAGTGTGGGGGTTTCCCTCCTTCCAAACCCTCTTCTCTACCCGCTTTCCACCACCTTCACTGGACAGGCCTCCCATGGAGGGAACATCAATCCCATCCCTAGCTCCTGTCCCTCCCAACTGGATTCCCAGCATGGTGGCACTTCCCAGACTATGGGCCCTCCTTTAGGAGTCTGCTCCAACACACGTTATGTGACCTAGCTTCAGGATCCAATAGGAACAAAAGGATGGGTTATTTACCTTCCAGTGTCTTATTAACCATGAGACTGTCAGTGGCTAGTAGGTGCAAATTTCCTGTAACTGGTCTGCAGAGGGCGCTCACCCCCCCTTACTCACCTCAGCACCTGTTCCAGGTGGCCCTCGAGGAGGAAGACAGCATTGGCACAGAACTTCCGCAGGCAGTCCATCCTGAGGAACTGTGAGGTGAGCTGGGCGAGCAGCTGCTCCTGCTCCTCTTGGGAGGTGTAGGCAGGCACATAGACCTGGGAGACAAGCAGCTTCCTCAGGTTCCTCATCTGGCCCAAGAAAGGAGCACAAGCAGCCAAGGTGGAGGGCGCCCAGGCGCAGTGCACTTCCACCTTCTGGACAGAGTCCAGCTGCAGCAGTCGCAGGACCTTCCTGGTGTGACGGGTGGGTTTCCCAAAGATCTTCAGCCTATTGCAACACAGGTGCAGCCTGTCCCTTCTCTGTCTGACCCACAGGAACAAGTGCTTCAGGAATTCATCCAGGGGTCTTTTTCTGAGGCTCAAGTCTATGAAAACCTTGAAGGGTGGCTTAGCTGCCATTGCTGGACCAAGTTTCAAGGTTTGATTCTTCTTAATTTTCTCTGGTGAGCAGGCATCAAACACGGCTCCAGACCACATCCTCCAGAAGTTCTGGGGAACATCCCGCAAATCCAGCACCTGCAGTTTCCACCTCCTGCGGGGACGACAGCAGAGTCTCAGCCCCGAGGCCCCTTCCTTCACCTCTCAGCTGCTGCCCCCTGCTCCACCTCTTCCTTCTGTCTCACTTTTCTCCATCCACGTCCCTCCAATCCAGCCTGGTGACCCCACTTGTACAGACTGAGGCAGGGGCAGTTACTGCCTCCTTTATTTGTCACCACAGCTGCCACAACCACCTCCACATCTGGAAGCCTTTCCCAGATGGGGCTCAGCATGGCCAAGGCCTCTCCTCCCCTCCTTGCTGGCAGCACAGGAAGCCTGTGGTGCACAATTCAGCACCCACTCTCCCCGCCTATTCCCATTCCTTCCCTGGCCCCAAGGGTGCTCCCTTCCAGGCCACCTAGGTCCCCCTCACCTGGGGTGATCCTGCTGGGCAAGCAGCATGTCCAGCCCATCCAGGGCCACTTGGATCATCTCAAGCTGTGGCTTCCTCATCAGGGCCCCCAGGGGCAGGCGGGTGAAGGGCCAGGCCTGTACCATTTTCTTCAGGACCTCAGTGTGTCCCCTGCTGAAGGCCTCCACAAAGAGTGGTGGGAAGAGCTCTATGGGCAGGTCCTCCAGATCCAGGACAGCCCTGGACTTGTTGCTCAGCAGGCTGCACCCTGCCAGCTCCAGCAGCGTGGGTGGGGACTGGATGCTCATCCTGGGGAGTCTGAAAGAAGAAAAATCCTGGCAAATGGTCCAGGGAAAAGGTCACTATCCCATCCATTGCCAGCCTCTGGGAAGGGGGTACTGGGAAGTCTATAAGCACACCTCACCCTTATGGGGGAAAGCTTTGGATTATTATTTTGTCCTTTTAAAAGGGGAATTGGAGTGTCATGTGACCTAAGCAGTAGGCCCCTAGATTCAACAACTATATGGCTGGAAATGGACTTGTCCTCATATGGATGACATTCGTTTTAATTTTTTTAAAAGTGAGCATTTATAAAGCATGTTATATTATAAAACACTTGGATATTACAACAGAGTCTCATGGATATCTGTTACACATGTGACATTCTGCCATCTTAGGGGGATGTTGAGGAGAACAAACAGATCAGAACAGAGTCTGTGAACTGTTCCATGAGATCATTTGAAGCTTTTGGTTTAATTTGTTTAAACAAATTATAAAAATACAAAACCACCTAGGCCATACAGTATACTCTTTTAGGGGCCGATATTGGCGACTGAATTTAGGACACTCAACCACTGAGCCACTTCCCTAACCCTATTTTGTATTTGAGATGGAGACAGGGTCTTACTGATTTGTGTAGCATCTCGTGTTCTGAAGCTGGCTTTTGACTCTGGTCCTCCTGCCTCCTCAACCTCTTGAGTTGGCGGGATTATTGGTGTGTGCCACCACACCCAGCAAAAGAGTATAATTTATAGGCACACAATATAATTATTTCCATCATCAGAAAATAGAATTGCAATCAATTAGATTGAAATAGGAATCCAATCTCCTTGGTGAAAAAAGTGGCTGGGGCTCGAACTGGGCTTGATCCTCAGCAGCACATAAAAATTAATAAATGGTGGCCTGGGGATATACCTCCGTTATTAGAGTGCTTGCCTCACATGTACAAGGCCCTGGGTTCAATCACCATACCACCACATAAATACATAGATAAATAAATAAATTATATTGTCCATATATATCTTAAAAAACAAACAAACAACAACAAAAAAAAAAACAAATCAATAAAAGTTGGGCGTGGAGCCTACACCTATAATCCCAGGGGCTCTGGAGGATCAAGGAGGATCAAGGAGGATCAAGGGATCAAGGCCAGCCTCAGCAAGAGCAAGTGCTAAGCAACTCAGTGAGACCCTGTCTCTAAATAAAATAAAAAACAGGGCTGGGGATGTGGCTCAGACGTAGAGTGCTCCTGAGTTCATATACCCGGTATCGAAAAAAAAAAAAAAGAAGAAGAAAGAAAAGAAATAAAAGGAATTTGAAAGTGACATAAACTAAAATGGGAATCCTAATATTCAGCATAAAGGCAAAACCACACTGAGGTAAAATCGAAGGCCTGAGTTGGTTCATGAGAAAGACAGGAACAAAATGTTCCTGAATCCACACAGGTGAGGAGGGAAGGCGCTGTTCCTTAGGCCAGTGAGGGACTTACGGAATCTGGCCAGGTGTGCAGGTGCTCTGAGCTTCAGCAGGTCAGGATGTGTCTCCTTAGGCTGCAAGACTCTTGTGCTTCTCTTCTGGCTCTGCAGAAGCTTTTATGGACCTCTCTGGCCACGCCCCCACCTCCATCTGATTGATCAGCATCCAATCAGAAAGCAGTATGTGATCACCTTCCCCAGTCTCCGCCCACTTAATCACGATGGGATTTTGTTCCTTGCATTAGTTCATTGAATCTGATGGTCATGCAAGAGCAGCAGAATCGGAAGTTGTGAGAGTCAATGATGCCTTTGTCCATGCACTCCCCACCGTGGACTCAATTTTGTCCATATGTGACCTTCCTGTTTCTACTGTGAGATGTAAAAGTATTTAATCCCTAATGTTAGAAAAACATTACTGGAAAATACCTTTCTACAGGGATCTTAGCCATATCAAAATTATTTGAAAAAAAAATAATTTTCAAAAATATTTTGAAAACTCCAGAGAGAAAACAGCTTTTGGAAGACAGTAGTGTCTTCCACAAAGCTTACAGAATGGAAATCATGTTTCCAACAGTCACACAAGTGTCAAGTTAACTTGCAGCAAATATGAGCACACTAAGGGAGGCAGAGGACACAGGAAGGTAGAATCAGTCTTCTAGACTTAGGGCAAGATTTCTTCTGTCTCTTTGTACTGGGGATGAAACACATTGGCTCTCTTCCACCGAGCCACATCCCCATCCCTTTTTATGTTTTTGCTTTTATTTGGAGGCAGAGTCTCACTAAATTTCTTAGGTCCTCCCTAAGTTGCTGAGGCTGGCCTCAAACTTGCCATCCCCCTTCCTCAAGTCTCCTGAGTTGCTGTGATTACAGGCACTGGCCACTATGCCCCATCAGACTTGGGAAAGTCTGAAAGCCACTGAGGGTGGAAGCGGCGGGCAACTTGGGATGTTGGAGAGAAAGACACAGAGTTGGACAACAGGTGTCCTTGACTTCAGGGAGGCCACCAATTAGAGAGCCTTCCTTCAGAATCAGGGACTTCCCCAGGGAACATCTCCTAGAAAACCTTGGCCACAGGCACTTTCCAAGGCCTTTAGCCAGGGAGAAGAACAGAAGCAAAGGAAAATTTCAAGAGTTTGAGTAAAATGAAATTCTAAAATTGAGGAAGGAGAGACAGAAAGAGATGGAATGCTTGGATGAGCCATGTGAGGTGAGCACTTCCAGGGAACCTGTAGAAGGAATGGTTTGATGGGTGGCTGTTAGACAATTGCATTTCTGTTTTTTCGGTCTGTCTTTGTTTTAGTCAGCTTTATGGTGCTGTGACTAAAAGACGCAACGACAACAACTACAGAGGAGGAAATGTTTATTTGGGTGGCTTGGTTGCAGCGGCCTCAATCCAGAGACAGCACCTCCAAGTTGAGACTGAACATCATGGCAGAAGTGTGTGGCAGAGGGAAGAGGCTCACATTACCAGAAAGCAGAGAGAGAGAGAGAGAGAGAGAGATGGCCACCTGCAGATACAAACTCTACACACATATTCACACCCCAAAGATCAGCTTCCTCCAGCCATGGCCCACCTGCCCTCATTATCCCCCAGATAATACCACCAGGGATTAATTCACTGGCTAGATTAAGGCTATAAACCAATCATTTCTCCTCCAAAAACATTGTCACATGTGAGCTGTTGGGAGACACAGCATCTAAACCGTGATGGTCTTTTGGGGTATCTTGCTGGAAAATATCCCTGCTCACATCACATAATCATATGTTAGTTAAATAATTAGAATTGGCTAAGGTTATATTTGGTTTCTGTTTCACGTAATAACTTGCCACAAATGAAACACATTTAATTTCATGTGTGTGTGCAGCTATATAGGACTAAGGCTACATCCAACAGGGTCTCTGGTTTTTATGCTCTACAATATTTGAAATCTACTCTCTGATTTAATTTTAAGTTTCTCTGGAATTTGTCTGTGTGTCATCAGCTGAAAGGGTGACTTCATGCCACAGCCCTGACTTCCCTTATTACCCCTGACTTGGTGCACAAGGCAGGACAAAATTACAGTCAACCTATGTCACAACAGACACTGGCTCTCCAAAGGACAAGTGTAGTCAAACATAATGGGGCAGGAATGCAGGACACTTAAAGAAAGATGAGTCAGAGCTCCATCCAGGAGGCAAAGAAAGACAGGGTGTCAAAGGCAGCTTTGAATCAATTATCACTGGCTCCACAGATTCAGTACCAAGGGTGGCCTCAGTTCAAGGACAATAGGTGGTGACTGGCCAGGTGTCCTCTTAGAAAAAATGGGGGGTGAGGGTTTGGGTGGATTTGATGCACAGCTGAGGTTGGGGCTGACTGGTTTGTGATAGTTCCTGCCATCAGGCAGGGCTGCCCAGGGACCTTCCCTTCGCAGCACCCTGCTTCCCCTTCATCAGGATTTGACACAGTTACTGCCTGTTGATTTGAGCACCATTTATGTTTCCCCCTTGGGATGAAGATTTTTTTTCCTCTGGATGTATCACATAATGGTTAGGGTTTGATTCTATCTCAGTGCCAGGATAGACTTTTCCTGTTTGGTCCAGTCCCCCATTGGAGGAAATTAACAGATGACTAGGAATCAGTGTTGAAACACATTGAGCCATATTTGAACAACAAGGTGGGTTTGGAGGGAGTGGCTCTCAGAGTCCCTCCACCAGGAAATCACTGTTAAATTCAATTTTGCTCATTCATTAGGCCTTGGGTATCTCATCTCCAAGCTGCAGCCTTTGCTATTCTATGAAGAGTTAGACTTTTGCAGAAATTATATGAGTACAGGTGATCGTATTTGAAAAAAAAATATTTAGGCCCTGAATTTATGTATTTTTATTTTTTATTTTTTTGACACTGAGGATTGAACCTAGAAGAGCTTTACCACTGAGCTACATCCTCAGCTTCTTTTCATTTTTATTAATTAATTATTTAGTTAACTATATTTTTCATGTATTCAGTTTGGGTACCAAGGTTTGAACCCAGGGGAACTACACCACTGAGCTACATCTGGAGCCCATTTTTTTAAGTTTTTTTTTGAGACAGGTTCTCACTAAATTACTGAGACAGGCCTTGAATTTGAGATCCTTCTGCCTTAGCCTGATAAATAGATGGTGTTATGGGGAGTGCCTCCAGAAAGCACTCTAAGTCTGAATTTCAAATCAAAAGAGAGCTTTACTTACCTGACTAGGGACTGTCACCCACCACAGAGTCTCAAGCTCTGTGAGAGGAGAGCAGCTTCCTGATCCATCCAAAGACATTATAAGCACAAAATCCACAAATCAGTGACTTGCTTATCCTCATGTAAGCTAGCCAATTATAGAAATTAAAACATTAATAAGTGGGGCCTCTGGGCTCTAGGCAGGATCAAAATTTTCCAATCAGCAAGCCAGCACATTAGCCTTGCAGTTCAGTTGAGCATGGTCCTGGGTTCAAGCAGGTGCTAGACAGTCACATCCTGAATTTGGGTGGGGGTCATCGGGATGAGAATCTACTTCAAAGTCATGTAGACACACAATAGCATCAAACCCAGGATATAGCTCTCCACGACCACCAGTGCATCCTGAGTAGGGTACAATTTGTGGGGTACAAAGTACAGAAATGCAATTTTTTTTTTAAATAAGAAAACAGCTGTCATTTCAGTTTCTCAGAAACAGCTCTTATAACAGTCTTTCATAGGAGGCAGCAAAATGCAGTCTAAGGCCTGCCTGTGAGAGTTCTTGCTTTATAATTGTCTTAACTCACTTTTCAAGATTTTATATCCACCATCTGTATATTTTACTAATCTGGAACCCATAACTGACAATCTTTTTGATTGCATTTATCAATTACACACCACAGCAGATGGGATTAAAAGTGTTCACCACCACACCCTGTTTTGAATTCCAATTTTGAAAAGATAGAGCATTTGCCAAGCATGCATGAGGCCCTGAGTTTGAACCCTAGCAACAATAAATAAAGAAATGAATAAATAAAGAAATAGATAGATAGATAGATAGACAGATAGATAGTTGAGAGAACTGTGTTCAAGTAAACTTGTTAGTGTTTTTTTTCTTCTTAATCAATTAATCTGATTTTAGTTATGTTAAGGGCAATAATCCAAATGATAACTCTTTTTTTTTTTTTTTTTTTGAGAGAGAGAGAGAGAGAGAGAGAGAATTTTTTAATATTTATGTTTTTATTTTTTGGCAGACACAACATCTTTATTTGTACATGATGCTGAGGATTGAACCCAGGGCCGCGTCCATGCCAGGTGAGCACTCTACCGCTTGAGCCACTTCCCCATCCAAATGATAACTATTGATGCTAAACATTTAGAATCGTCATGGTTAAAAATCTGTTGGGAATTTACAATAACCAGTTATTAACAAGGTGATTTGATTGGCATACATTTCAATATAGTGTCCAGAATTATGTCTAATAACATATGAGATTTTTTATGAATTTTTGCCATTTTAAAGCAAATATTAATAACATATGTAAATAAATATCACTTGAAAAAGTTACGTCATATTTGACAGGACTTCCCATCATATCAAATTAGGCTATTTGCCTTAATGTCTCTCTTCTAGTAATCCCTTGAACAAATATGGAGTTCTCTAGAACATTTCAACGTTAGCTCAAGGTCAAATGCCAATATAGACTTTGATCATAGACAAGTTAGTCAATAATCTCAAAAGGTTTAAAGCACTTAATGAAACCTGGGGTCCCGGATCATTATAAAAGATAAGTCAATTAACCAGAGTGATGAAAATATTTAAAGTGAATACAGAAGTTATGTCCTATGAAATAATACTTCAACTTTTAACAGAGATGATTCAGTTTTGCTTTTCCCATGTAGTTAGTGAAGTTGATAAAACCAACTTGAAGCCTAAAAGCTTACTCTCCCCTCCTCCAATACTGAGCATTGAACTAGGGGCTAAGTGCCCAGTCTCTTTGGTTTATTTTCATTTGCCAAATGGCCAAGTCTGGCCTGAATCTTGCCATCCTCCTTCCTCAGGCTCCTGAGAATCTGGAATTACAGGCATGGCCCACCTCACCTTCCTTAAAAGAGCAGCTGTTTGAGAGATGTTCAACTGGAACATTCCACGTGGAAGCCATTACTGTTTTTAATTGTCTTCGGAATCATTGCCCACCAGTTTCAAAATGTGCTTGAGAATGAACCATCATAGACTCCACTGCAGTGCAGAAGAAAGGCTGTCCTGGAGTTTCATGGAAGTTGCAGGTCCCATTCTGTGTTTTATTAATCTCTTGAGAGCCAATGATAAGAATCCTGTGATCTTTTTTGGAAAGTTAGGAGTTTAGAAGCCATTTTTTGGTGTAATGTTGTGGTTTTGGCAGAGTCCTCCGGAAAGTCTATTATCAAACTATCAAGCTCAAGGACCTTCTCCTGCATGGTCCCTTGCCCTCCACTTTTGTGAGGTTTTGGTACATAAATTTCATTTTGATTCTGCAATCTTTCACAGTAGCATCATCAGCTGGGACACTGTGAACACGGAATATTCTAAGCCATTACATGGTCAGTCTTGGCTCCCTTGAGTTGTTTGAATCTGATGGCAATTACTTGGTATGCATGAGGCTTCTGGACTGTGTGTGTGTGTGTGTGTGTGTGTGTGTGTGTGTGTTTGTAGTATCGGGAATTATGTACCTGGGGCAGGTTACTACTGAGCTACACCCCGAACACTTTTTATATTTTTATTTGAGACAGGGTCTGACTATGTTGACCAGGCTGGCTTGGAATCTCTGATCCTCCTGCCTCAGCCTCCCAAGTTACTGGGATTGTAATTGTGCACCTCAGTACCTGGCCATAGAGCATTTAAAACCCTCAAGAGATTACATTGCTCCTTGGAACAAGTGCCATAACTAATAGGAGAATAATAGCCTCAGACTGCAAAATTCCTCTGGATGAATGTTATACCAATACCGAGACCCTTAAGTAACTCTCAGACCACACATTGCCATTCCAATTAAGCCTTTATTGCTGGCCAGCAGCAGACACTCTACTGTCTAAAAGCGAGATGGTCAGAGTAGCATACCACCTTCAGTTATGCTTCATATTTAAGCCAAAAAAAAAAAAAAAAAAATACAAAAGCGAGATCTAGGGGTCAAGCCAAGGTAAGCAAGCACACTTAATATGTAAAGAAGAGTAGTGTACTACAGTTTTATTGATGTTTTTTATATCAACCAAGTTTTAGACTCTGTAATGTGGAACAATACTCTAAAATAACAGTTGTTGTTTCACCAGAGGTGTAGAAACCTTCATTTGCCCAGCTAGTTGCTCTAGAGAATAAAACTTAACAGACACAATGTAATTAATATTTTAAGAAGTGTTTGTCATTTTAATATGTGAATCAAACTTTGGTTTATATCAGTACATTAATATTTGCTCTTAGGGAATAACCTTGAATACTTTTAACTATTTGTATTACAAATATAAACAACTTAGTTATCAAAAAACTTTTTAATATTTCTCCTTTATTTATAGATGTTTACATTACTTACTTAGACCCTATTGTTTACTTAGATGTATTATAATTATGTTTTTCCACACAAAGACTTTCTTACCTGGAAACATGTTTTTTACTATATATATTTTTATCTTTTGAAGCTTTTAATAATTTTTGATCCATGGATCCCTCTTTTTGTTTATACCTTAAAATAACACTTATCAATTTCTGAATTTAGATAAATCAATCCATTTTAATAAGAGGAACTATATTTATAGTACTCTAATTGAAATGCAGTTGAAACCTCTTGACTATTTGAATATAGAATTATACCCGCTGGGACTTTTAACATTTTGTAACTTTGTTTTGATGATAATGTAAAGTAATTTGAATTTTTTTAAAATTTACCAATATATGAAAACACCAACAATGCTTAAATATTTTACCTTATGGAATTTGAAAAGTTTGATTACTTGATAATACATTTAATAGTTAACATTTAAACTTTGTAAACCAATCAGATGTCTATAACAAACACATCCATGGTTAATTTCATACAGGTCAGATCAAATTTACATTTTTTTAAAAAAAGCTGTAAGACAAGTGCATTGAATAGCATTTGTAATTTTTTCCCATTGAAGAAAAATCCTAGAGACAATGGATATTAGACACTGTATAGACATTACCATTTTATTAAATGTGTGATCACCTAGAAACAAAACTCGGCATTAGTAATTTAAAGACATTTTGACTTTTATTTATTCACCCAATTTCAATTGAAACCTTTAAATCATATGAAGCAAAGGTATTTGAATCCATTTTTTCAATATTAATTTCTGAGCTCATATATCAATTTTTAGTACTAAATATATGTAGGCATGGCAATACATGTAGACAGAGAGTACCCCAGTGCCCCTACACAAAACAGACAAACAAAAGCCTTGTAGGTTATTAAAATCCTATTAGACTGAGAATTAACCCTTGTATATTGGCCTTAGAACAAAGCAGAATGTAATCAGAAAAACATATTAACCTATGCGTATCAGATGAAAATTATGAATTTAACAATTATAGACTTTCCAAACCCTTCCTGTCCTTCTTCCTGAGGTGGTCCTGCTCATCAAAGGTGAAAAGAATTAAGGGAACATAGACAAATGACAGGGCCTTATTCCTACCTGAAGGAACTTCCCAAAGAGGAACTCCATAGGTCTTCTCAGGAGAGTCACCCAGGTTGGTGTCCCATTGTATGTTAAATATGAGAGTCCAGTCTCCATAATCCACTGAGGTGGGAACTGTGAGTTCTTTGGGAATTTGGGGAGTAGAAGATATGTGTCAAAGGCAAGTGTCTCTGATATGGCTTGGATATGTGTTAATGCAAGAGGTGAAATGATCAGATCATGAGAGCTAAAATCCAATCAGTGGATTAATTCATCAAATGGATATATTTCTGTGTGTGTTAGTATGTGTGTGTGTGTGTGTGTATATATATATATATATATATACACACACACACACACACACACACACACACACATATTTTGTTAATTAGCATGTTTTAAATCCTAGATAACTATTGACAAAAGACAGTTTCAGAAGCCCTCTCTGGCTGCTAAGGTCCTCTGACAATGACTAGATTTAGCTGGGTTTCCATAACCCAGGTAGGTGCCATCCCAACCAGAACACAATTCAACTTTCCTCCTCAGGGCTTTTCCTGAATCTTCTGCAAAGCTTTTGTTTGTCCAAGGCTTTTTCCAAATCCAAAGCGTCCTGTCCTTCCTGTCCTACAGTCTTTCATTCTGATACCTTGTCAGGACTCTCGAGATAATCTTATGACCCAAGCCACTGGATTCAAAGAAGGTGTGGGGGGATGACCAGAATATTTGGCTGGGAGGTACCCACAGAAGGAACATAGGAGTCCACTCATCACCTGGAAGTAGGGGAGAGCAGGGAGCTGGGGCTGGAGAGGTGGCCCCAGGCAGGGCTTGCTAAGTGGCAATTAGCTGGCTTGGGCAGTGTTGGAACAGGGCCTAAGGTATGTTTCCATTTCCAGAAGGCTGTTGAGAGGACCATGCTCCCTAGAGGGAATTAACAAGAAACAGAGACAGCATCAGAGGAATCATTGCCACCAAGGTGAAAAAGACTGGCTTGCACTTGAGTGACCATGAGCAGCTTGGCAGATCCTGGAAGTTGCCCTGGACAACTTGACCTGAGGTTGCTCTTTTGCACCACAAAGAGGAGTAAAGCTTCTCCTGGGTAGGGAAGAAACCTACAGTGGCAAGGGTAGTAAGACTGGCCTTGTGGGGAGTTGGGGAGTTGAGGCCCTCATTTCCCAGAGGCCACTTGCAGCCAGGCTCTGCTTGCAACATGGATCACAGGAGCTCTAGTCCAGGAAGAAACAACTCCCAACAGGAAAGTTAGATTCACCAACAAATAGGGTCCAGTTTTCTAGTTTTGTCTCCCCATTGCCCTCCAAGATGACTCTACGAGGTGCACCACCAGCCCCTACACACCTTCCAATAACAAAACCAAACAAACAGAAAGTCACTTTTGGGGGTGGGGGAGATTGGTTTTGAATTAATTTTCATGGCTACTCTCCCCAGTCAGCGCCAATCACAGAAAAGTGTAATCTGAAGCAAGAACCACCTAAAAATCAGTGTTAAAAGAGCCAGTAGGGGGCAGGCTTGTCCCAGTGTGTCCCCTTTCCTATCAAGTGACTTTCTACTGCTGGGTTCTAGAGCCAGATGTCATTGTGCCCAGTAGAGGGAATGGGCAGCTTGTGGGTGGACTCTGCCTTAGGTCAGGGTTGTCCATTTGCCCTTATCTGTTGTTTTCTTGCTCTTTTCCTCCTCCTCCTCCTCCTCCTTATTCTGCTTCTACCCCTCTTTCTCCTTTTCATTTTTTATCTCCTTCTTTTTTGGTACTGGTGTTTGAACTCAGGGTACTTAACCACTGAGCCACATCCCCAGCTCTTTTCAATTTTTATTGAGGCAAGGTCTCACTAAGCTGATAATGGCCTTGTTAAGTTGCTGAGACTGGCTTTGAGATTTGATCCTGTCTGCATCAGCCTCCTAAACCACTGGGATTAAAATCATGGCCCACCACATTTTATGGTGAGACAGGATCTCACTTTGTTCTCCAGACTAGTCTCAAACTCATCATCATCCTGCTGCAGCCTCTTGAATAGCTGGATTACAGACAGGTACCAACATGCTCCGTTTAAATGTAAGCAATGCTAAAAGCCACATATAGTATTTGAGAACATTTTCAAGTAAGAGATGGAAAATGCAAACTCTGAGATGAGGATCGATTGTCATGTGTATCTTGTACATGTGACAGCGTGCCACTTTGGAGTGGAGTCATGAGAAAGAAATAGATCAGAATAGATTCCAGCGTATAAAAAATATTGTGTCATTCCAGGTTTGGTGACCTGCACCTGTAATCCCAGCTTCCTGGGGGGCTGAGGCAGGTGCATTAAGAGTTCAAGCAATGCCCTTGGCAATTTAACAAGACACTGTCTGAAAATACAAAATGAAAATGCCTGGGATGTAGCTGCAGCAGATCATCCCTGGGCTTCAATACCCGGTAAAACACACCCACACATATTTGCAAAGGGGAAATAAAGAAATTTAACACAGTGTGGTGGCAGGTGTCTGTAATTCCAATGACTTGGGTCTGAGGCAGGAGGATTAAATTGCTTAAGCAAGGATTAAATTGCTTCAGCAATTTAATGAGACCCTAAGCCACTTAGTGAGACCCTTTCTCAAACTGAAAATATATAAATGAAAAGGAGATGTAGCTCTGTGGTATAGTGCCCCTGGATCCAGTCCCCAGAACCAAAACCAAAACCAAAACAAAACAAAAAATACAACAGAAAAAGGAAAAGAAAAACAGAAGGAAAGAAGTTTCATATGATCTAAAGCAAAGCAGAAATCAAAACTATTGGGATGAAGGGAAACTGCATGTGGAGACACTAAGTCCAGACCTCTGGTCATTTGAAGAGATAGAAATGTGATATTCTCTTTTCATTACAAACTATGTGCCACAATTTTATGTTTCTTTTTGGTACTGAGGACTGAACCCAGTGGTGCTCTACCACCAAGCTACCTCCCCACCTCCTTTTATTTTTATTTTGAGACAGGATCTTGTGAACTTGCTGAGGCTGGCCTCCCACTTGTGCTTCTCCTGCCCCAGCCCCTGGCGTTGTTGGGTTTGCAGGCATGTGCTACCACTCCTTGGCTGTAGGTCACTAGGGAAGACTGTCTGAGTGTAGACCCTCTAAAGGTTCTGTTTTGAGCTCAGATGCCCTATACCAGTAAAGCACTTGTTTTCAAATGCTCTGTTCTCATCCCTGATGCTAATGTAATAATGAGGACACAGTTTTGAGAAGAAGGAACAAGAATGTTTACTATTTTGGTAAAAAAAAAAAAAATGGGGCTTCTGTCCTAAAGGAAGTCATTCTGTCTATCAGAGGAATAGGTTGTTATTTTATTTTGCTTCATTTTTTTAAAAAAAATAAATGACAGCACAATGCATTATAATTCTTGTTACATGTATACAGCACCATTTTTTATATATCAGGTTGTATATACATTATGTTGACACCAATTCTTGTCTTCATACATGTATTTGTATAATGTTGTCCATCCCATTCCACCATCCTTGCTAATCCCCTGCACCCTTATTTTTCCTCTCACACCTCTGCCCTATCTAGAATTCATCTATTCTTCCTATGGTCTCCCTCCATACCCCACTATGAGTCAGCCATCTTAAACCTGAGAAAATATTTGGCATTTGTTTTGGGGGGGTGGGAATTCCTAACTTCACTTAGCATTATCTTCTCAAATGCCATCCATTTACCTGTAAATGCCATGATTTTATTCTCTTTTAATGTGAGTAAAATTCCATTGTGTATATATGCCACATTTTTTTTTCCATTCATCCACTGAAGGACATCTAAGTTGGCTCCACAGTTCAGCTATTGTGAATTGTGCTGCTATAAACATTGATGTGGCTGTGTCCCTGTAGGATTCTGTTTTTAAGTCCTTTGGGTATAGTCTGAGGAGAGTAATAGCTTTGTCAAATGGTAATTTCATTCACAGATTTCCAAGGAATCTCCATACTGCTTTCTGTATTGGCTCTACTAATTTGCAGTCCCACAAGCAATATACGAGTGTGCCTTTTCCCCCGCATTCTCGCCAACACTTATTGTTGTTTGTCTTCATAATAGCTGCCTTTCTAATTGGAGTGAGATGATATCTTAGAGTAGTTTTGATTTGCATTTCTCTGATTGCTAGAGATGATGAACATATTTTCATATGTTTGTTGATTGATTGTATATCCTCTTCTGAGAAGTGCCTGTTCAGGTCCTTGGCCCATTTTCTGTTTGGGTTACTTGTTTTTTTTTTTTTTTTTTTTTTTGGTGCTTAGCTTTTTGAGTTCTTTATATGCCCTAGAGATTAGTGCTGAACAGGTTGTTTTTTAGAGGTGATTCTGAGAAAATTAGATTAGAGAGAAGAAACCAGGAAGGAGAACACCAGGGACAAGAAGATCACAAGGAGGAAGTTATGGAGAAGACTTGGGGAAAAGACAAAAAAATATGTATGATTCAAAGCCACAAGGGATTTAGTGAAAGCATCAAGCAAACCCCTGTTACACACTGAACCACATCCAAACTCCCCCTTTTGTGGAGGGACTGGGGATTGAAACCAGGGCTATGTTAACACTGAGCCACATCCCTAGTACATTTTATTTTTTATTTTGAGAGGGGTTATCACTAACTTGCTCAGGATGTCCGTGATCTTGCAATACTCTTGCCTCAGCTCCTGAGTTGGTGGAATTAGAGGTTGTGCCACTGTGTCCACTGCAAACCACCTTTTTTAAAGCTACCCACCCCAAAATTTTATTCAGCAAAAGAACAAGGTACCGAAGTCACTTTTTCTTTTTCTCCTTCCCCCCCCCCCCTTTGGTAGCAAGAGTAGAACCCAAGGACACTAAACCACTGAGCCACAGTTCTAGCATTTTTTTAAATTCAATAAATACAAGTTATAGGAAATGTATAGTTTAATTATACAACATGTCGGGCAATTAGGCCTTTCCTATTAGTTCAGTTCCTGATTTCTGAAGCTTATTGCTTTTAGGTAAGATGAAACACTGAACTGTTTCATTGAAAAATTAGTAGAGACACAATTCCCTTCATTATTGAAACCTAGGCACTGAATGAAATTTACCAGGTGCATTTTGCTAGTCTTATTTTTCTCTCAGAAATGCCCTTGTTGTCCCTAGGTGTATCGGTCTTTTTGTGCCGACACCAAGCAGATGTCAGAGCTGTGGTGCTTCTAATTCTCAAGGCTGCTCTTCCTGGCTCTTTGGTCATCTTCTGTATATGATGTCTCTGTTTGCTTCTGCCTCTGCTCACACTTCTGTGCTATTGCATCTCTCATCTTGGCTCTGAGGCTGTAGGGTCTGGAACTTTGGACTCAATCAACCTTGGATTGAAAATGGTTGAAAATAAGTTTATCTGTGCTGAATGTGTAGAGTCTTTTTTCTTGTCATTATTCTCTAAACAGCACAGTGTAAACTGCTATATAATATTCCCATTGTATTAAATGTTATAAGGAACCTCAAGATGGTTTATAGCACACCGGAGGAAGTGCATAGGTTACATTCAAACCGTGCATCATTTATACATGGACCTTGGACATGTGCAGAGTTATGTATACAAAGGGGGGGGGTTCTGGAATCAATTCACTGTGGATATTGAATGAAGGCTGTACTTGTGCTTGGGCTAGAGAGAATAATTTTCACATATGTGTTTACTCTCTACGTCACTTGAACCCTACATATTTTCACACATTAATAATCATTGATTTTGTGGTGGGCACCAGGGATTAAATTCATGGGACTCGACCACTGAGCCTCATCCCCAGCACAATTGTGAATATATATTAGGGACAGGAACTCCCTGATGAGCTTAGTGCCTTGCCATTGCTGAGGCTGTTTTGAACCTGTTATCTTCCTATCTCAGCCTCCTAAGTCACTGGGATTACAGGCATGTGCCACTGTGACTGGCATCCATGGTTCTTATATCAAAAACTAACCCATGTACATTTAAGCAGAGAGAATGTACAGTAAGCTTGTTGTAAAGCCCACAAGATTATTGGCAAAGTTAGGGCAATGCTGTGGAAGTGGTTAGGGACCAAGGGAACTTGGCTAGTGTTGGTATGGGTGAAGGTGTGACATCTGCAGTGGAGGGGAGTAATAAATCATATTCACACACTAATGCATTTTTCAATGCTTTATTCACTCAAATCACTCAATACAACTTCATTGTATAGGTTCTTAATCAAGAAAATGATAATGCTTAATGTTGGGCACTGCAATACACATAATCAATTCAAAACTAAAAATTCTAATTTAACTCTGAGCACAGCAAACACTTAATCATGCCAGACTCATTACAGACATTCCCTCTGCATGCTCCGCTGAAGTGCCAGGTTTAATATCTCAAGTCTTAGGTTTGAAGTCCAGCAGATGCTCACTCATTAAGATCACAGTGATCAGGCCAGGAACTGATGGAGGCTTCTCCTGGCCTGGATGTGACAGGTGGTTGAGCAGACAGTCTTAAGAGGAAGTCACCATTCTCACCAGGGTCAAGATGTGGCTGTAGAGTTCGAGAGCAGTGAGGATGATGCAGAGGATCAGGCAGACAATAACAAGAGTTAGGATATTAATGCAGGACCTCATCAGGCTCTCCAGCATGTGGCCATGAGTGCAGCTGGCTCAATGTCTGTTCACTTGCTCCATTTCTACTAAATGTTGGGGCTCTGCTCACCTTTTAAGTCCCTATAAGCTACTACTCTGTTTCTTAGTGACATCTTACATTCAGGTCATGACCTCTGGTTTGACAATTTCTGCCCTTACCTCTCACCTCTGACTCCCATCAGGGTGAAGGCAAATGACCATAACTTCACTCTGCGTTTCCTCTGGGTTGTGGACAGAGACATGTTTTTATCAGGATGTGCCTGATTCATACTAGAGGGCTCTGGAAGCTGAACCTGGTGGACCTGCATGTTCATTTTCAACTGGAATTACTCAGGCTTAGGCCATTTTTAGGTTAAGGCCATCCTTACAGCTAGCCTGGACCACAGCTTGGAGCCCCCACAGACATCCGGATTAGGACCTGCTGCCAGGTGACATAGCACATTAGGGGCACAGGTAACACCTTAGGCATTAACCCCAAACTACATCAGGAGGCAGAAAAATACATTTGACTTTTTTATTCCTATCAACTGATGGTGGACCCTGCCTTACTTGGAGACTCCCATGTTCGGTGGGGAATTCACAAGGTCTCACTAAGTTCTTTAGGCCCTTGCTAAGTCGCTAAGGATAGTTTTCAATTTGCAATCCTCCTGCCTCAGTTTCCTGAGGGATTACATGCATACAGCAGTGTGCCTGGCTTACTTAACAGGAATATTTAAACTTTCAAATGACTAATAGGAAAGTTAAAAACAAAATGGTGAGTGTTAAGCATGGCCAAAGTAAGAGGTTAAGGAATGCACAAAACCAGGAGAAGGAAACCAAGGCAACCAAAGCAAAAGTTACAAGGAAAAAGACGGAATCCAGAGTACTGGTATCAGAGCAGAGGGAGGTTTTGTTCAGCTTAAAATGCTCTTTGGTAAGTGTAAAAATTTTCTAAATCCCAGAGGAAGCCCAAAGAAAAAAACAAAAATGACGGCATGTTCACAAATGACAAAGAAGGAAATCCGAACTTATCCTAGAAGAAAACACCAACCCACAGAAACAGAGTAGAGAGTAAGGGAGGAAATCAGAGAAAAAGATCTAAAGAGAAATCAGAAAAAAAAAAACAAAAACTAAAAAACAAATAAGACCAGTCAGAAATAATTGTGTATCTTTCAAAAAAACCTTGAATGTAAAGGGAATAAACTCCCGAAATTTAAGATGTAAAATGATTGAATGGATTTTCTTTTTTAATGGACTCACACACTTGCTGTCTACAAGAAAGTCACTCTACCTCAAGACACAAACAGAGTGACAGTGAAGGGATGGAGAAGATATTCCACAGGAAGAAAACCAACCTAGAGCAGGAATGGCTAGACTCCTGTCAGATAAAATAGACTACAGATTAAAACACAATAAAAAGAGACAAGGTGGTCACACCATGATAAAAGGGGTCAGTTCAGCAACATGAAACAGAAATTGTACACATACACGTGCCCGACACTTGAGCACCCACATGTGCAAAGGTATATTACTGGAATGTAATGAAGAAGTTGACTACAACACAGTAAGAACAGTGGGGGGTTCAACTCCCCCCCCTTTTTTTTGAGAGAGAGAGAGAGAGAGAATTTTAATGTTTATTATTTAGTTGTTAGGTGGACACAATCTTTGTTTGTATGTGGTGCTGAGGATGGAATCCGGGCCGCATGCATGCCAGGCAAGCATGATTCTGCTTGAGCCACATCCCCAGCCCAGTCAACTCCCCTTTTCCGCACTGGACAGATCATCTCTGCACAGAGTAGACATTTACAGACCATCCCACCCTACCACTGCAGAGCAAACATCCTTCTCAAGCACATGACACATTCTCCATTTATTCTCAAAATAAATCTCCATAAATTTAAAAAGAATGGAATCCGTAGCAGGGGGAACACCTGGACAGTTACAAAGCATGGGAATTCTTCAGCATGTTCCCCAACAACCAATGAGTCGTTGAAGAAATCAAAACATTGTCATTTATGTAAGAAATAAGAAAAATAAATAAAAATAAAAAAAGAAAGTGTAAATGCCTCCAGACCAATGAAAAGGGCCAAACAAGATATTCAAACCTGGGGATACAGCAAAAGCAATTCTAATTGGGAAGTCCTCAGCAAGAAATAGATTCATTAGGAAAACAGTTCTCAAATAAATGGCCTATTTTTGCATCTCAAGGGACTGGAAAAAATAAAAGGATGGTTCATGCCCCTGTTAGTAAATTTGGGAGAAGGAATAAAATCATAAAGCTTCTCGAGTAGCTGGGATCCCAGTCATGTGCCACTGCAACTGGCTTTTCATACTTGTTATTGTTTTGGGGACCAGGCAGTGAACCCAAGGGTGCCACACCAGTCAGCCCCATCCCCAGGTAGGATTTTGAAACAGGGTCTCACAAACGTGCTTACAACCTCACTAAACCTCACTAAAATGCGGAGGCTGGCTTTGAACTCACCATCCTCCTGCCTCACACCCTGAGCTGCTAGATACAGCAGTCAACCAATAAGGAATCTCCACACTTAATGGCTCGCTGGTGTTACTTCATAAACCACTCCCTCTGCCAAAATGCCAGGCACCATCCTGACTTGTTTGCAGACCTTAACATTAGCCACTCCCTCTGGCAAAATATCAGGCACCATCCTGACTTGTTTACCGACCTTAACATTTCCCCCTTTTGTTTAATTTAAATAATGACCATAGTGGTTTTTACACAAGCACAATCACTAATCTGCTACAAGCAGAAGGGGAGGATACAAAATGCCACAATACCAAGCCAATTGATGGCTCCATGCAAGAAGCCCTTGGAAAAATTATACCAGCAATGACACCATTAGCAAAGATACCTAGTTACAATTTGTTGTAGATTACAGTTTGTTGTCTCAGTCCAGGTAAAGGAGTGTCTCAATAGATGAACTCACAGTCCAGGTAAATCACAGTCCAGGTAATTTCTGCAGGCAGCTAGCTTAAATCACAGTCCAGGTAAGTTCTGCAGGCAGCTAGCTTGAATCACAATCCAGGTAAGTTCTGCAGGCAGCTTGCCTGATCCGAAGTCTCGTCCAGTTCTCAGCAACACTGGAAATTCTTCCACCTTCGTCTTCACTGGCACTTGCACGAAGGTAAGAACTCCGGATGGCTAAAGAAAATCCTGTAGTATTCCAGCAGGCACTAAGAAAACAAACTTCTGAACAATTCAGTACATTATCTCAAGTTTTTTTTTACATTTGAAACAGACCTTAATGGTTGTAGTTACTGGCCATGGAAATGATCAAACTTCAGGGGGCCGTCTTCTGCCTGCAGCGTCCTGGGCAGCCCCAGATAGCCCTGGGGAGAGTCCGGGACTCAAACTGCTTCTGGGCATAGGGAGCAAGAGACTGCAAGACTGTGCCTCCAGGTCAGGTCTAGATTTGGGCTTGTGGCAGTGGAAGAGCCAGCTGCCGCTGCTTGGAAAGTACTTGGTGCATTGTGACCAGCTCGCGCACATGGCAGCAGCCGCAACAATTCAGGCACCCTCCGGCAATGAAAAGTATTCAGTAATAGCATTTTGCTGCAATTTTTTTCCTGATAATCCTTCTTCTTCTGAACTTTCTTTTCCTTTCTAACTAGAGTTCCTGGGCTCTTATCAACACATGCCCTAACTGCTCTTGGTTCCACTGGGGTGCCTCTTTCCATTATCAATTTACTTAACATCCCTTCCATATTTTCATCACAAAGACATTACAATATTTCAAGACAAAACAAGACACAAACATACTGTATCAATCTTCTCCATTTTCTCGAAATGGCCATTTTTCCTCTCGCCTTATCTGCCTAGGGAAGAGCAGATTTGCTCTTGTCCTATCTATGGACGGGCATCTTTTTTTCGTCATTTACCCCCAAGTGTCCCGGGGCTCCCCATACGGGCCACCATCTGCCGCAGTCTGGCTGCAGCAAAATAGCCAGGGAGGGGTGACGAACAACTTGTGTACACTGATACAGCAGGAGTGGGAGCCCTTTATTGTAGGACAGGAGCAGTATTTATACATTGCACACAGCTTATCTAATTAACATAAACTAGATACAGCAGTCAACTAATAAGGAATCTCCACACTTAATGGCTTGCTGGTGTTACTTCATAAACCACTCCCTCTGGCAAAATGCCAGGCACTATCCTGACTTGTTTACATACCTTAACAGATAGACAGCTCTACTCCAATTAAACCTTCCCAATGTGGTCATGTCATTTTTGGATTTATTTCTTTGTTTACTTATCTCAGTGATGCCTTGGATGGAACCCAGGACCTTCCACATGCTAGCAAGTGCTCCACCACTGAGAAATGTCCCCAGCTCCCTGAGTTAGCTTTGATGAAGTTCACTCATTTCTCTAGAATAGCATGGTTTCTGGGTTTTCTAAATTGTGGAGGTAAAATAGGCCAGTGTTCCAGAAGGGGCTGTAGAGTCTTTGGATACAGGTGCACAAAGGACTCTGCATCTTTCAGAGGCCAAGGAGTGAAACCCAGTCCCCACTTCCTGACCCGGCCACCCTTACAAACCAGGTCCTCTTTTTTATGACATCCTACTGATGTGTGCTCACTCAGAACACAAATTAACCTAAAATCAAAAGATGCATTAGGCCTGAGATTTTGGGAATCATTTGTTATTTTTTTTAATATTTTATTTTAAATTTTTAATTGTAGTTAAACCCAATACCTTTATTTATTTTTATGGGGTGCTGAGGATTGAACCCATGGCTTTGCAAGTGCTAGAGGAATGCTCTACCACTGAGCCACAACCCCAGGCCCCCTCCATCATTTGTTACTAATAAGCCTGGCTTATTCTGACTAGAATGTACCTAGGATTAGACACTGCTATTGCTGCTGTGAGCACTGACTCTCACACCATGAAGACCACAAGGGGAGTGCAAATGCCACATGTCATCACACTTCACAAGTGACCTGCAAATGTAGGAACGTAACCTTCATTTACTTGTACATTTTTTTCTAAGAATATCTCTTTGGCAGACCTTATTTGTACATAGAACTCAAGTGGGAAGTGAGTCTGACAAGTGTAATTGTATATTTTCAATTTCTTCAAACAGGAGGGTGGAGTGGAATTGGAAGGGGTACCAGTAATGTACCCATAATGCAAGTTCTTTAAATGCAGGGGTAGTTTTGATAATTATGTTTATATGTTTTGTATCCAGTTTGGGACCTGACATTAGTGGTTGTCTAAAAATATTTCTTGAAATAATCTGAATTTATGAACCAATCCTAAGTGTTTTTTTTCTTTCTCAAGTGAAATAATAGAGATGTAAAATATATGCTAAAACTATTGGCTGCTAAAGATTTGAGAGTTCTGAAAGTACTCTGGACTATGAGAAGGAAATAGCAGAAGGCACCAATACAAAGGGGTGGATGTGGGCAGAAAAGAAAATAGCATACCAAACATTTAGAGAATACCTTGTAAGATAAGTTGATTCAGCTGCAAATAAAACTCAAAATGACAGTGGCTTAAATATGACAGGAGCTCATTGTTTCCTTAAAGACAGCAGGTAAACAGCCTGGAGCTCTGCCATGGGAGCTCCTTGACCCTCAGGAACTCATGCACTGTTATGCCATCATCTTTACTGTGTGGTTTTGACCAGATGGTTAAAGATAGCTGCTTGTGCTCCAGCCACCATTTCTCAATTTTAGTCAGCGAGAAGATGGTTGGAAGAAAAGAATGCTCCCTCCTTTCAACAACACTTCCTAGAAGATGCACACTCCTCTTTTATTTAAATATCATTTAAATTAATGTGCAATGTGAACAGACGTGATGAGGCCTAGTCCACAGAGACTGTCCTTATTTGATCCTCTTCATTTCTGGCATCTTCTGGTCAGATATTGACATCAAGGGAAACATAGGATATCACATATTGGAGGACAGTGCCTCTACTAGCCTGGATCCCTAGGTGAATATGAAGCAAAGAGGTAGCTTCGTTGTCTGTGGGAGCTCTTATAACTCTGCAGCCTGGGTAGAGCCGACTTGCTCCTTTAGGCGAGAGACCCCTCCCACCTTGGTGTCCAGGCTTTCCAGGTTTCTGTTCTCGCGACTAAAAGGCTCAGGGATCACTCCAGTTAAACTGGGCTAACTGTGCTGCATGAAATAACCACACAAGAGACACAAATACCTTTTTCTTTGGGGTTGCTGTGACAGCTCCTCTGACATTAAGGGTCCACAGAAAGAGAGAGAGAGAGCACGCACTGATCCCTTTTATTGAGGAGAAGCTATTCAAATGAGGCAAAGGGTCAGGTTTCAGGGGGCTGAGTCTATCTTCATGATGTCCACTGTCAGCAGGTTGACTGACACCTGGGTAGGCCACACCCAAGGGCACTGTAAGAGGAGGAGACATAACAAGGCACTTCCATGGAAGATTCTATCCTAAACAGGGCAAGGGGTTATATTACAAAGGAACAGGTGAGTATAGCTTCACCCATGTGGCTGTAGCAAGACACACCCATTTCTGTGACTAAGCGCCTCAGCACCCAGCTGGGGAGTGTAACTCAGTCACCCGTAAAGTTGGCCTCCCACATATTCTCCCTTTCTATATATATATATATATATATATATATATATATATATATATATATATATGTATGTATATATATAAAAGAATGTAACTGGGAAATTTTCTTTCTGTCACTTGGCTCTTAGTCCAAGGTCATCACAATCTGCTATTGAAACACAAAAAGAATTAGTAGTAAACATATTATCTTCATAACAGTCAACACAATAATCTGGATTATTATTACCTTGGCAAACACTCATCAGAAGATTTTTAATCGTTTCCCAATTTTATTGGGACACATTGTTTTTGGCCATAGTAACAGACATTTTCATTGCCATGGCATTTTGGCCTCTCCATAAATCATAGAACAAAGGGCTCACTCACATTATTCATTACATTGTCTTCTAGAACATCATCACTTAGTTTTCATCCTTCCATCAGCACTTATCTGACCCTGAAGGAAGCTGGATGTAATTTAAGCCAAACATTAAGAAAATCCATACAATGTAAGTTTTAAGACATAGCCACAAAGGACGAAATTGAATAAGCAAGGAATAATATTTAAAGTAGTCACTTTAGGGATAATGAGACCAGCAGTTTGTCTAGGTCTGGTTAATAGACATACATCTGTTTCAAAGCCTGAATATTAACTTTAGCATATTATAGTTCTGAAATATTGGCTGGCAATAATTAATGAGGCAATAAGTTGTATTCTTATAGTCTACAGGATATTTATCATTTTTTCTCTTCACTCTCATATTTAAGGAGTTAATTAGGTCTGTCAGTAATACAAATACCCTTGGAATAATCTATTATAATAATCTTTCCAACAATTGTCCGTAAAGGTAAATGTAGTCTTAGTCACTAAAGTCCAGCATAATTGGCTGGCTTGGGTTTTTTATCTGCTGTGTAGCATCAGTTTCTATCACTGGTGTGCTCAATTTGTTGCTCAGCTATTTGGCTACCTCAGTCATGGGAGCTGGTGATAACTGGCTGGTGACAAACCTCAAGTAAATGTCCAGTAGCTCAGTTTCTTTTTGGAATATACACAACTGTTATAGGGTTTGAGTGGGGCATGCCTGTTAATCTACATAAGCAAGATAATATCCATAAGCCAATCATCTTCTGCCTAATGTAACCATACTGTGAGGAAACTCTATATGCTCATAGCTGATAGTTGCAACTGAAGGCTATTCTAACATTTTCTCCTCTTTTATTAAATTTTTGTCAAAGGAGAACCCTGATGAGAAAAAAAAGGAAAAGGAAAAGCATAGAAAAAAATGAGAACCAAGAAAGAGAAAAGCATCCAGACATGGCCCATTCCTGTAGCTGCATTTTTCTCCTGCTATGTTGAGCAGGCAGTCACTGTTGACTAGTCCACCAGGTGACCAGCACGCTGGTTCTATTAGAGAGGTTCCTGGCATAGAAGTTAACTAGTGAGATCAAAATAAAACACACAGACTCAATTACCTTTTTCTATGACCAGGTCCAAGACGGCTCTCACCTCGAACCACCCAGTGGGGCATCAAGTCTTACTCAGGGCTAGCAGGAGAGAGAGGGAGAGAGCAAGCCAGGGAGTGGCCTTTTATTGGGGAACAAGAAATTTAGGGGAAAATTTCATCCAATGAAGGTCAAGGGGGGCAGCATTCCAAGGTCAGGGTCTGTGATTGGCCTAAGGGTCAGTGGTCAGTCACACCCCCACAGTGACAGGCTTTCGCACCTGGTGAGGGTGGGGAAAGCTCCAACACAGTTTGGCCAGAGCACCTCACACTCAATTCGGGAGGTGCCCAATCACGTGAGAGAATGGCTTCCCACAGACTAGGTCTCTGTCACTAGGGTTCTGATCTGAGCTGGATGTGGGGAGCAAAGCAGCCATGGAGCAGGAGACCTCTCTCAGAAGGGGAGAAGAATTAGGCCTTTGCACCAGTGGGGGGTGAGGTTCTTTGCCTCACCTCTGTTGGCCCCCAAATTTTCTCCTGATGGCCCCTCTGTGACTGTGCCTGTCTTAGGTTGTCCCTCCCTTGAGGAATCTTACCCGTCATTGACTAACCAGCCATCCTCTGGGGCCAAACAGGGTGATGTGGAGTGTGCATGGCATCATCCCCAAGAGGGCTCTCTGTCTCCTTGATAGATAATGCCCCCATGGCCTCCATGCCAGCGTTTACCCTAGGATCAGCAAACTTAGGTTTTCTTCTCCATAGAGGGCCCAGCTCACAGCACTGGGCTGGTGGGGATGCCTTCAGGAAGGAAAGAGACAGGTCATAGACAGACAAACAGTAATATAGTAACAAGGCTGAGAGAGACAGATGAAGAGGAGATCCCTCATACAGAACTGGCCCTTAATTGGTGTTACTCACATCTGGTCCATAGCCGCCATCCATATGGATGCGGAACAATCCATTATCTCAACACTGTCTGTTTCTCAAAAGATACTTCCAGACAGTCTGTTTATCATAGAATCAATATATAGGTATAACTGACCACTACAGTCAGTACAATTAATCTAGTTTCATGGGTGGACTTTCCAGTCCACACTGCAAGACACATTAAAGGTGGACCTGGGAAATGGGTCCATACACGTCTTTTCATAAATTTTATTTACCTGACAATCTTGTGAAGCTGCATGGCTATAAACTCTGTAGCTGGAAATTTACCTTCCTATGCCAGGTTTCTCAATCATTATAATGATGACTGGTTTATACTCTCCTTTGATATCTGATTTAACTTAATGAATCATGTTCAGTAACATTAACACTCTTCATATTACAATTTAAGAAAAAAACTTCTAAATTATTTTGTAAAATTTAGTGTCTCTCTGGGATCCTGTATTCCCCCTTTTCCTTATTTAATAAAATTGAGTAAAGGCTTGGCATAAGTCATAGTATTATTAGTTTAAGTTATAGATAATAGTACAAGTATTTAAATGATTAAAAATAGATTTACCTTTTGTTGATTATTAAAATTTTTAATATAGACTAGTCGATCCATCCTAACAATTTAGAAAGTATCTTCAATCTTTTTGAGAGAAAAGTTAAGGGTCAGGTTGGTATGAGGGGGTGGTGAGCCTTTCTCAGAAACACCCTTGGGTTGGAAAGCTTTTCCTAAGATGGCAGCTGTCAGTTAAGATGGCCATCCAGGTACTCAGCATGGAATTTATATTCCCTCTTTTCTTTTTTTTTTGGGGGGGGCTCATAGGGAACAGGAATGTAGGTCAATCTTCTCTAACTGCTTCCTGCTGGGAAGGGGCAGGGTTTGAATCATTGGGACAATGAGGGAGGTTGAGTGGTAGTGGAATGTGTCCCAGGTGGCCCAGTTTTGGTGAGGGATTGGTATTCCTTCAGCAGAGGAGAGCTGTGTTTTCCTATGTTCAAGGTCTTGTTGGAGTTGTTTTATCTTGTCCTTTACTATACCAGATTGATTGACATGTTAGTAGCATTCCTCCTGTAGGTTCAGACATATCTACCTTTCTTGGCCATAAAAATGTCAAGGCCCCTTGGATTCTGCAGAGCCACAGCAGCTAAAGAATCAAGCTGCCATTTATGGCTAGTATGGTTTGCACAAGTTGCTGTAAATCTCCTGGAAATTGGAATGGTAATCCCTGGTGGTAGCACCTGTGGGAGGTGAGTGCAGAGTGAGGGAGGAGGGCAAAAATGAAAAAGAGAAGGATAGCACTCATGGTTCTGCAGTGTTCTTGTGGTCCTCAGAGACCAAAGGAAGATTGGGGGTTCTGGGCTTGGAGAGACACAGAGAGGGCAGAGAGGACTGTCTTAAATGGGGGTTAGAAACTCGATATGGAATGCCCTCAAGGTGGGCCACCAAACAAGTGGTAAGAATGACCCAATAGGGTCCAGTCCATTTTCAAAGAATTGAGAGGAGAAGGCAGGTTTTTTGAGGGTGGTAAAAGTACCAGGTCACCAGGAGACAGAGTGGGAGGAAGAGAAGAGGCAGAATTGGCTTTGCCAGAACAACATCCCTGTGTTGACAAAGAAGGTTCCTAATGTATGCAAGAAGGGGCCAGAAAAGATGAGGAGCAAGGGGTAGTGGAGAATCAAGGGTTTTTAGCTAAGCAGGGAGGTGGGCTGTCCATATAAAAGCTCAAAGGGGAGATGTTGAGTGGCTTCTTTGGGAGGGCCTGTGACAGAGGAAGAGCCAAGGAAGGAGTTTAGCCCAATGTAAATGTAATTCAAGGGACAATAGATAATGAGGGAGGCTCCCTTTACCAATGTGAAGGCTCTGATGAGGGCAAGAAGTTCAGCCTGCTGATATTGGGAGTGGAGGCTCTTACACAACCTTGGCTAGAGAGACTATTGCCTACCCTGTTCCATGAATTCCCTCCTGAAGGAAGGGGGGGCCATCTTTAAACCAAAACTCAGAGTGAAGTTGCCAAGGGGAAGGGATGGGGAGGTCGAGAATCGTGGTGCTGGGCCAAGATCTAAGTTAATTTTTGTGTCTCAAGGGGAGACTTGTCACTGCCATCTCTAGGGGCTAGACTTGTGAGGAGGAGAGGAGGAGAAGGGTAGAATCACTTCCCCAAGGGAACCGGTGTGTGGATAAAGAAGAAGAGCACTAGGTGAATGGAAGAAGGTGTGTGGTCACTGTCCTGGTGAGAAAAGTTTTGGGGAACAAGTCTGCTCTTCAAAGAGAGGGACAGCATCAGCAAGGAGGGAGAGCAGGTGTTGTGATTGGGCAGAAAGTGGAGGAGGTTTTGAGACAGATGTGAACGGGCTCGTGGTGTGAGGTGATAGAAGGACTGGGAATGTCCACCTCAGCAGTGGGTCATGGGAAGGCACTGGCCAACAGAATAGGAGATGGTCCTAAGGTAAGGGTGAGGGTCAGAGGAGCAGCAGGTGAGTCTGCATGGAAGCGTCTATGAGGGGAGAAGGAGAGCATAGCCCCCAACTTTGTGAGGATGTCCCTTCCCATAAGGGGAACAGGACACTGTGGAATGACCAAAAAGGAATGAGTAAAAATTAGAGAACCACAAGCACAAACAAGGCTAGGTGACTGTAAGGGTTGGTATTCGGCCCCCAGAACACCTTGAGGACTGAATATGTAGCCCGGTGTCTAGGAGGTAGGAGACGGGCCTACCTGACATGTGCAGTGTTACCCTGTTTTTCCATGGAGTGATGGTAGTGGTTGGGTGATGAGGACCTGGATCTTTTCAGTCCTCTGCAGCCAGTCCTAAGAGTTGAAAAGGGGAAATGAAGGGACAGATGTCTGGGGAGCACCCATGTGCTTGGGGAATGTGAACAGCCCAGTTTTCCTCTTGATGACATTTAGGACAAAAATCTAGAAATTATGAGGCTTGGGACATATACAAGCCCAGTGACCCATCTGACCACATTTAAAACATAGTCTGATTGGTCCTGAGGGACCATCCCACGGGCCAGTGATACCAGGGACAGATGGCTTGAGCGAGCATCTGATATCTCAGCTTTCAGTCCTTCTCATCTCTCTCAATTTATACACCTTAACGGTCACTTCCAGAACCTCAGCTTTGGGATTTAGAAGCCCCTTCTCAAAGCATGTGCCACAAGGAGACAAAAATCACAATGTATGCAGTCCAGGGAGAGAAATAAAGAATGTCCACATGCTTTGGGCAGAAGTATTTCAGTGCTGTATTCACTCAAATTATTCAATACAATTTCACTCTATAGGTTCTTTTTTTTAATATTTATTTTAAGTGTAGATGGACACAACATCATGCTTTCATTTTTATGTGGTGCTGAGAATTAAACCCATGTTCCACCAATGCTAGGCGAGTTCCAACCCTGCCTAAGCCTGCCTATTGCCACTTAGTAAGAGGTGCCTGGGGCCACCTCTCCAGCCCCAGCTCCCTGATCTTCCCTAGTTCCAGGTGATGAGTGGCCTCCTATTGCCTTCTGTGGGAACCTCCCAGCCAAACATTCTGGTCATCCCCCCACACCTTCTTTGACTCCAGTGGCTTGGGTCATAAGATTATCTCGAGAGTCCTGACAAGGTATCACAATGAAAGACTGTAGGATAGAAAGGACAGGATTCTTTGGATTTGGAAAAAGCCTTGGACAAACAAAAACTTTTTAGAAACCCAGGAAGACTCCTGAGGAGGATAGTTGAATTGTGTTCTGGTTGGGATGGCACCTACCTGGGTTACGGAAACCCTGCTAAAACCAATCACTGTCAGAGGACCTTAGCAGCCAGAGAGTTCTTCTGAATCTGCATTCTGTCAATGGTTATTTAGGATTGAAAACATGTTAATTACCAGAATACACACACACACACACACACACTCACACACACAGAAATATATCCATTTGATGGATTAATCCACTGATTGGATTATAGTTCTCATGATCTTATCATTTCACCTCTTGCATTAACACAGAGGCTTTGGAGGATAAGTTATATCCAAACTATGTGAGAGACACTTGCCTTTGACACATATCTTCTGCTCCCCAACTTCCCAAAGAACTCACAGTTCCCACCTCAGGGGATTCTGGAGACTGGACTCTCATATTTAACATACAATGGGACCCCAACCTGGGTGTTGAGGTCCTGAGGAGACCGATGGAGTTCCTCTTATGGGAATTTCCTTCAGGGAGGAATCAGGCCCTGTCATTTGTCTATATTCCATTAATTCTTTTCACATTTGATGAGCAGGACCACCTCAGGAAGAGGGCCAGGAAGGTTTTTGAAAGTCTATATTTATTAAATTTATAATTTTTATCTGATATGCATAGGTTAATATGTTTTTCTGATTACATTCTGATTTATTCTAAGGCCAATTTACAAGGGTTAATTCTCAGTATAATAGGTTTTTAACAAATACCAACAAGGCTTTTGTTTGTCTGTTTTGTGTAGGGGCACCAGTGTACTGTCCATCTACATATATTGCCATGTCTACATATATTTAGTACTAAAAAATGACATATGAGCTCATAAATTAAAATTTAAAAAATGGATACAAATACCTTTGCTTCATATGATTTAAAAGATTCAATTGAAATTGGGTGAATAAATAAAAGTCAAAATGTCTTTAAAATTACTAATGCACAGTTTTGTTTCTAGGTGGTCAAACAGTAAATAAAATGTTAATGTCTCTTAAGTGTCTAATATCCATTGTCTCTAGGATTTTTCTTCAATGGGAAAAATTACAAATGCTATTCAATGTACTTGTCTTATGGCTTTTTTAAAAAAATGTAAATTAGATTTGGCCTATATGAAATTAATCATGGATGTGTTTGTTAGAGACATCTGATTGGTTTACAAAATTTAAATGTTAACTGTTAAATGTAATATCAAGTAATCAAACTTCTTAAATTCCATAAGGTAAAATATTTAAGCACTGTTGGTGTTTTCATATATTGGTAAGTTTAAAAAAAATTAAAATTATTTTACGTTATCACAAAAACAAGGTTACTAAAAGATAAAAGTCCCAGTGGGTATTATTCTATATACAAATAGTCAAGAGGTTTCAACTGCATTTCAATTAGAGTACTATAAATATAGTTCCTCTTATTAACATGGATTAATTTATCTAAATTCAGAAATTGATAAGGGTTATTTTAAGGTATAAACAAAAAGAGGGATCCATGAATTAAAAATTATTAAAAGCTTCTAAATATAAAAATATATTTAGTAAAAAACAGGTTTCCAGGTAAGAAAGTCTTTGTGTGATAAAACATAATTTTTATACATCTAATTAAACAATAGAGTCTAAGTAAGTAATATAAACATCTTAAATAAAGGATAAATATTGACATGTTTCTTTATACCTAAGTTGTTTATATATGTAACACAAATAATTAAAAGTATTCAAGGTTATTCCCTAAGAGCAAATATTAATGTATTGATATAAACCAAAGTTTGATTCACATATTAAAATGACAAACACTTCTTAAAATATTAATTACATTGTGTCTGTTAAGTTTTATTCTCTAGAGCAACTAACTGGACAAATGAAGGTTTCTACACCTCTGGTGAAACAGCTACAGTTATTTTAGAGTATTGTTCCACATTACAGAGTCTAAAACTTGGTTAATATAAAAACATCAATAAAATTGTAGTACACTACTCTTCTTTACATATTCAATGTGCTTGCTTACTTTGGCTATACCCCCAAATCTCCCTTTTGTGGTGTTTTTGCTTAAATATAAGGCATAACTGAAGGTGGTATGCTACTCTGACCATCTTGCTTTTAGAGAGTAAGTGTCTGCTGCTGACCAGCAATTAAGTCTTAATTGGAATGGCAATGTGTGGTCTGAGAGTTATTTAAGGGTCTCGGTATTGGTATAACATTCATCCAGAGGAATTTTGCAGTCTGAGGCTATTATTCTCTTTTTAGTTATGGCACTTGCTCCCAGGTGCAATGTAATCTCTTGAGGGTTTTAAATGCTCTATGGCCAGGTACCGAGGTGCACACTTACAATCCCAGTAACTTGGGAGGCTAAGGCAGGATGATTGGAGGTTCCAAGCCAGCCTGGGTGATGTAGCCAGACCCTGTCTCAAATAAAAATATAAAAGGTTTTGGGGGGTGTAGCTAAGTAGTAAAGTGCCCTAGGTACATAATTCTTAGTGCTACACACACACACACACACACACACACACACACACACACACACATACACACACACAGAGAGTCCAGCAGAGACATGCATGCCCTAGCACTTTAAAAAAAAAAAAAAAAGATATATTGACACAGAAGAAGAATCAGAATACAACCAAGATTAGCAGATGATGGCTCCAGGCTGCAGGCGGAGTGCAGCAGTGCTGCACATGCCTAGCCTGCATGAGGCCTGGGCTCCATCTTCAGCCCTTCCCCCTCCCTACCCACAAGGTGGTGCAGACTGATTCTAGGTATTTCTAACCATTGGAAGTAAGTGGACTGAGTTTCCCCAGGCAAGGGGTGTAGCCACTAGTGATCAGCCATGAGTTCTCATTCCTGCAAGAGCACCCCATCCTTAGGTTGCAAGGCAGCAGGGTCCCTGGGCTCAGTATTAGAAGTCCACATAGAGTGGGGGTAGGGTCCTGGATTCTGCACTTGTGTCACCCATTACCCTAGGCTTCTTCAAGGAAAGTGACTACAGATGTTCCCTGGGGTCTTTCCATCCTTGAAGAGGATGGGGGATGAAGAGAGTGATGCTGATGATGACCCGGTGACCTGGTGACCCGGTGCTCCTAGCACAGGCCTAGTACTTTCCATAGTTTTCAAATCTCCATGTCAGGCTGGTCCTGCTAGCTTCTTTTCCCTCATGGACACTGGTGTTCACAAGGGAAACCATGTGCCCAGCGAGATACAGCCAGTCCAAGGGCTCTGGATGGGACTGGCAGGAAGCTTCACAGTGGTTCCCTGGCATCTGCAGGACATTGAGTTTTCTTTTTTTGTAATGGGGATTGAACCCAGGGATTGTCTACCACTGAGCCACATCTCCAGACCTTTTAATTTTTTATTGAGATAGGGTCTCCCTAAGTTGCTTAAGGCCTTGCTAATTGCTGGGGCTGGCCTTGATCTTGAGATCCTCCTGTCTTGGCCTCCACAGTCACTGGGATTACAGGCACATGCAACCATACCCAGCACTCTTTATTATTATTTATTTATTTATATGGGATTGAGCTTGGTATAAGGGATTGAGACTGGGGAATTTGCCAATGAGCTACATCCTCAGCCCTGCTCTGAGGAATAGAATATGAATATGCTGGAGTGCTGCTGAACTGGGCCCTGGAGGGGAACCTAACACATCTGGCAGGCTGTGCTTCCTGCCCCTTGGAAGCCACTATCATGTAGGAAGCTCAGCCCTCCTGAGACCACCAGTCTGAGAAGTGCACCCAACAGGGGGAGGCCCTTGTGGGCAACAAGCCACATACAGAGAAGACCAGAGGGCACTGTGGTACATAGCTGTATTCCCAGCAACTCAGGAGGCTGAGGAGGGAGGATCACAGGTTGGAGGCCAATCTTAGTAACTTGAGACACTGTGTCAAAATAAATAATAAGGACTGGGATGTAGCTTAGTCATAACACTATGTATTAAGCACCTGTGTGGCTAGTCAGGGGGGCAGGTAGGGTCCACTTGGATGAAGATGGCAGGTGAGTCAGTCTCTGGGACTGGCCACCTATAAGAAGCAAGAATGTGCAATGTGGCCAACTGTGATCAATTCCTTCTGTGGAAAAACCATGAGTGGATGATGGGGTGTTCAGGGAGGGCCTCTGAGGTGATGCCAACTGAGACCTGGAGGAGGAGCCAGTCTAGTATTGGGGAGTAGGGGGCATGTGGGACAGTAGAGAGCCCCCCTGCGTGCCCCTTCCACAGCCAGAGCCAGTCACCACAGCAGTTGAACCCCTACTCCAGCTGCTGCTCCTGCCTGGCAAGTAGCAGATTTTCACCCCAAGAGGGAGAGAGAGCCAGTCTGCATGAAGGAGAGTGACTTCTTCGGCAACATGCTGTGGCTGCAGAAGGTTACAGCACTTTGATCTTTCTTGACACTCCTTCCAAATTGCAGCCTGGCCACAATTCTACATATCTGAGCCCCTTCGGAACTGTCGTCCACTTGTTCTGGAAGCTGCAGATGCTTGGAGCAAGGAGAGAGTTATTTGATCGCAAAAAGAATAGTTGAGAAATGGTTTGGTTAAATCCACAAGAATGGCGTCCAGGAGTGTCCTGCTTTATTGATCACACTGGGCAGATTGTCAGCAAATGACCAAATAAAAAAAATCCATTTTGAGCTCCCACCAGACAGAAAACAATCCTAGTCTTGAATCCTGTTCCTCATTTATGCCAGAAGATAGCCTTGAACCTCCAGTGGTGTCTGAATTAGGCAACTGGAACTTTTTTTAAATAGCCTGGTCACATAGTGCAGACTAAAATTTTAAAGTACCTATGGTTTCTGTCCTCTGACCTTGGCTATGGTTGTCTGATCTTTCAGAGTTAACCTCCCCCTTCACTTCCCTGAACAAATCTGCTGGCAGCACCAGGCTTGCAGGACTGCTGGTCTGTCTTGGTAGCTCATATTTGCTTCTTTGCCCTGAGCAGAGGCACACACAAAAAAGCAGGGCTTGAAACCCAGCAAGGTGGGTAGGGCAGTTATGTTACATGCTTCCAAAGGCTTACAAATTAGCAGCCAGGTGTGGTAGCACACACCTGTAGTCCCAGCAGCTTGGGAGACTGAGGCAGGAGGATCAAGTTCAAGGCTAGCCTCAACAACTTAAATATGTCCTGGGCAACTTGGAACCTGTCTTAAAAAGGATTGGGGATGTGGCCTAATTATTGAGCACCTTATGATTCAATACCCACACACACACACACACACACACACACACACAAAAAAAAAAAAAAAAACAGCAGTGAAAAATTAGTACATTTTTATTATGGAATAATAGAGCCAAAAACCAAGTAGCATAATAAAATGAAAGCCCTGATACCTATCTTTCTGAAGGCCCATTTTTCAGGGGTACTGGGGATTGAAGCCAGGGCATTTGCCCAGAGCTACATCCCCAGCCCTTATTTTGAGATGGTCTTCCTGAGTTGTCAAGACTCAAATTTGAGGCCATATGCACACATGAACCCCATTAGACATTTATAAGAAACATTTCTTGAGGTTCTGGAGATCAAACTCATGGCCTCATGCCTGCAGGGTGCACTCTAACTGAGCCTCACCCCAAGCCCAAGAAAGCTAATGTGATGTGCATGTCAATAATCCCCTGCCTTCCGAATTGCCACTGGGTTTCCGGCAATAAAATCCGTATGTTTGAGGTGAAGAACACAATCATAAGAATAAATCTGGATGTCGTGGACAGGCCTGATGTCCTTCACCAGCTGCATCAACTCCTTCCGAACCTGGTCAAATTTCATGTGGTTGATCTCAGTCCAGAAACCCCAGAGGATTTCATCAAAGCTCTCCAGAGGGGCAGGGTACTTTGCTTGTTCCAGCGGCAGGCTGCCGGTGTGGCTCAGCAGGTTCTTAAGAGCAGTCACGGGGATTTGGTTCCCACAGAAACTGAAGGTTTTGAGCTGGGAACAGTGACCCAGGGCTGGTGAGATGGCATTTAGCTGGGACTCTGTTATCTCACAAAACTCTAAGACCAGGGTCTCAAGGGTGGGTGCCACCTTCTCCAGCAGGACCCGGAGGGGCTCAGGACTCATATCTTTCATGGAAAAAGAGCTGAGATCCAGATACTTCAGTTGATCAGTGCTCGGACACATGGACAGATGCTTTAAATCCTTCTCCTTGAGCGGACAACCTCTCAGCGAGAGTGTTTTCAAGGGGGTCTGACTCCTGGAGAGAAAGCAAAGAGTTACTTCTGGTGAATGAAGGCACCAAGTGGATATAGTGGGAAATGGTAGAAGAGAACTGGTTAATCTCAAACCCAAGGTTGCCCTGTCCTTCTGATGATGGTGGACCCCCAAGACACTGTGGGTTGCAGAATCTGCTCCTAAACATCACCCAATTTCAGGGTGAGCCTTTCACCACCACTTGAGTGACCAGGTGAGTCCATCATCTCTAAGGCTCTTCCCCTCACTGCCAAGCCCAAGGCCACAGCTCTGGCAACAGGAGGTCAGGGGGAGTCATGTATGAAGAAAAAATCCAGGCAAGATGACGAAAACCAACCGGGGTTATCCACCTGTGAAGCTCACACCCTGTACCCTCCATCCCTCCTCCTCACCCTCAACTCCAGAATCACCTCCTGAGGCTCAGAGCAGCCTTCCCCAGGGGGGGCATTGGGGGCGGCTCCTCTGCTCCCTGCTGGAGAGCACAGAGCTTCCCTGTTGCAAAGTGCAGGTGTGGGGGCTTCCCTCCTCCAATGCCCTCTCCTCCACCCCATCTCCCACCTCCTTCGCTGGACAGGCCTCCCAGGGAAGGAACCTCACCCACCCTCACTAGCTCCTTTCCCCCCCAGCTGGCTTCCCAGCATGGTGGCACTTCCCAGAACATGCACCACGGTTCAGCCCTCTGCTTCTCTGTGGGTGGTGATGAGACCCTCCTTTAGAGGGGGCCAGACCCGGAGGTCACTCGGTCACTCTCCAGCATCTCCTTCCCTGATATGGCCAGTGGCCGGGACACAAGCCCTTTTAATGCTCAGTAAGCAAAAATGGCTTTTGCGGCAATGCGCACCCCTCGTGCTTACAGGAGGATTTTGTGCAGCGCTCCGTAGAGGAAGAAGACGTTGGTCACATAGAGCTCACGGAGTTTTTTCACCTTCCGCAGTTGAAGGCTAAATCTATGGGAAAACCACCTGTTTACCGAGCAGCTGGTGAAGACCTGCCGGCTCAAGTCGGAGAGTTGGAGGACGCGAAGGTTTCTCATCTCGATCAGGCAAAAACAAAAATGTTCCATTATTTCTCGAGTCCAGTGCTGAGCATTCACCTCCAGTTCCTGCACGTAGTACAATGGCAACGTCCTCAGGAATTTAGAGAGTTTGAAGTAGAAACCCCCCGAATGCAGCTTCTCGCAGTATATACGGACCACCCCGTTTCTCTCCTCCACCCACTCCCTGAGGCTGCCAAGGAATCTTTGGAAGACTTTGTCCAGATCGAAATCTATGAAGATCTTCAAGTGTGGCTTCGCTGCTCTTTGGCTACATTTCTCTCTTTCCTTTGGTGACATGGCCTCTTGTGAGCAGGTACCCAGTGGGGCTCTGGACCACTCATTGTGGCTGTCCTGATTCACTTCCCGAAAATCGATTGCTTTCAGTTTCCATTTCCTATGGAGAAAATGGGAAGGAGGTTTGAAAAATAGACAAAGACTTGCCCGACTTCCAACCTGTGCATTAGACTCCAGTGAATCCCTTGTTCTGGGTGGCTACTCCTCTGCTCTCCTATGTTTCTCCATGCCCTTTCCCCTTGAATCCAGCCAGGGACCCTTCCTGTGGAGGGGGCAGAGCAGCCTCCTCCCTGGCATCACCTGGTCCACCCTTCACCCTGTCCTGCTTCCCTCAGCTGTCTCTTCCTGGGCCCCCCTCACCTGGGGTAAATGTTCTGGGAAATCAGCAAGTCTAGCCCATTCAGTAGGGTTTTTAAGGCCTTCACATCTCTTGTCTTCAGCAGGTACTCCACAGGCAGACAGGGCAAGGGGCAGGACAGCACCATTTTCTTTACCATCTCCATGTGACCCCCCCATTATAGCCTCCTTGTACAACTGCAGGGTGAGCACCCTGGGCAGGTACTCCAGATTGGGGATGGGCAAGGCCTCGTTGCGCAGTACGTTCTGTATCACCAGGTCCTGGAGTGTGGGTATGGTCCTGATGCTCATCCTGTTGAATCTGCAGGGAACAGAGGCACCCTTTCAGGCCAAGCCTGAAAAACCCCTCCTTAACCAGTTGAGGTCCAAATCCTGGTAAGCCACAGTGCTGTGGTGGTGGGGATCAAATCCCCAGTATCCAGTTTCCACCTCTGGTCCTCCCAACTCTAATCCCACTGGTTATTAAGCAGTCTGAAGGCTCACCAGTCCCATTATGGACAGGTGACTCCTCCTCACTTTTGAGATCCTGGGGAGTGAACCAAGGGCTGAATGCATGCCAGGCAAGTGCCTTACCACTGATTCCAAACCTAAACCTCATGTAGGACCCCCTTAAAGAGAATAGAAATGACACAGGGCCAATGCCCAGCCTGGTGACACAAGCCTGTAATTCTAGCAACTTGGGACACTGAGGAGGACTACAAGTTCAAGTCCAGCCTCAGCAACTTAACAAGATCCACGGCCCTCATGAGAGACCAAATCAGAATAAAAAATTAAAAGGGCTGGAATGTGGCTAAGTGGTAAAGGACCCTGAGTTCAATCCCCATTACCAAAAAATAATTTTTTAAAAAATGAGAACCTCAAGTTCAAGGGCAGACTGGGAAACTGAGCAAAACCTTGTCCAAAGCTCAAGATGTGGTTCAGTGGTATCAAGCTTGCCGAGCATGTGAGGCCCTGGGTTCAATTCCCTGTACCACACATACACACACAATGCCATATACATATGTGGACATGTACAGATGTAAATCTAGATATAGGTATACCTTAGGGCTGTGCTGAGGGTGGTAGCTCAGTGATATAGGAGGTTACTGAGCCCACATATAGCCTTGGGTTAGATCCCATTGGACCACAAAAATGAAAATCAGAACTTTTTGTTGCTGAACTTAGAGGAAGTTTATTTGGGGTTCCTGGTTTCAGAGGTTCATTCCATGGACAGCCAGCTCCATTGCTCAAGATGCAGAAGAACATGACCAAACAGAGCCTCAGAAAAGCTGATCAGTACAGGGCAGCCTGAAGTAGTGGGCATGGTGCCAAGAAACTTTAACAGGGGTTCATGGGATGCTTTCACTATATCCCTTGTGGCTTTGAATCTTACATGTTTCTCACTCCACCCCCCACATCTTCTTTTCTCTAACTTTCTCTTTCATGATCTTCCTGATGTCCTTCCTGATCTCTCCTTCCTAATCCCATTTTCTAGAAACACCTCTATAAAAGCCCCCTGTTCCTGAGGATAGGCAGAAGCACAGGCTTTGGGACACTAGTCCCTTTGTTTCTTCTTTGCTAGCAAAACAATAAACCTTTTTCCTTTTTCTCAATATCTTGTCATTGCTATTGGATTGGCATGGAGGATGGGGACCAAGCCTTTGGTGGCAAAAATATAAACCCAATGACACACCCACAGGGACCTATTTCCTCCAGCCACACCTCAGCTGCCTAGAGTTTATCACCCGGGATGTAGTCCTATCAAATCCGTTAAATAGATGAATGTATTGATTATGGATCTTATAACCCAATCCTCTCACCCCTTACATTAACACTTGAACCTTTGGGAGAATACATCCTATCCAAACCGTGACACCAAAATCCAGTAATAAAACACTGATATAAAAATGTATACATCACATATATGAGCACATATTCCTTTGTTTTGTGGTGATGGGGTTTGAACCCAGGTCCTCATACTAGGCAAGTCCTCTAACACTGAGCACACCCTCACCCTGTTTTAAGCTCTAAATATAAAATAACTTTTAAAATCACAATACCAAAAATTCCATTAACTGTCATTTAAAAGAGTATAGACTACATATGCAAATTGTCAAGAAAATCAAAATCAAATAGATAGGTCTCGCTTAAAAAGTTTGGACTGGGCCAGGCACAGTGGCACATGCCTGTAATCCCAGCAGCTTGGGAGGCTTAGACAGGAGGATCTTGAAAGTCAGCCTCAACAATGGTGAGGCACTAAGCAACTCAGTGAGACTCTGTCTAAACAACTTAGTGAGACGCTGTCTCTAAATAAAATACAAAAATAGGGCTGGGGGTGTGGCTCAAATGTTCGAGTGCCCCTGAGTTCAATCCCTGGTGCCCAAAAAAGAAAAAAAAAATTGTTGGGTGCAGTGGTGCATGCTGGTAATCCCAGCAATTAAGGAGGCTGAGGCAGGAGCATCAAAAGTTTAAGGCCAGCCTTAGCAATTTAGGGAGATTCTAGGCAACTTACTGAGGCCCTGTGTCAAAAAAAAAAAAAAAAAAAAATGTAAAAGGTGCTGGAGATATAGCTCATTTGTTAAGCAGCCCTGAGTTCAATCCCCAGTCCAAAAAGAGTCAAGTTTCAGGTCAGCCACAGAACCTTAGCAAGACGTTGACCAACTTAGGTAGACCCTGATTTAAAATAAAAAAAAAAAAAAAAAAAAAAAAAAAACAGGTCTGTGGAGATGAGGCTCAGTGGTAAAGCATCCTTGGGTTCAATCCCTAAAGAAGCAGCAGAGGCAGCAGTGGCAACCTGGGCTGCAGTCACCAGGGCAGACTGGCTGTGGGTAGACAGGGTGGTTTGTCTTTAGGGAGGGCTGTCACTTACCCTATCTGCACGTCTTGATGGAATGATATGGCTTTCCAAGTGTCAACAGATTCAGGCAGTGACTCTTGGTCCAGGATTATCTGGAACCTTCTCTGGCTGGTCTGAAGATTTTATTCCTCCTCTCCAAACCCCTCCCTTCTAATTGGAAGCTCATATCTGACGAGATTATTGAATCTCATCCAATTAAACCTGGTTGGATTTTCAGCTTATTGATTGGTTTTAGCAGATCTCCAGGCAGGAAGGGGAAGGGATTCTGGGTGGGGTGCAGATCCTCTCATGGATTTCTTTCACAGAGTTTCATTCACAGGGTCACCCTCAGTTCTGAGCATGAGACACCAATGGACTTAATCTGATATTGGACAGAGAGAAACACCTGAAAGCTCTTTGTTCAGGGTTCCATGGCCACACTAACATTGTGAACATGTTCTAGAGTTAAAATCTCTTATGTGTGATGGCTCACTTCTTTAATCCCATCTACTCTGCCAGCAGCCCCAGAGGCTGAAAGAGGTCAATCCCTAAAGTGAGGAGCTCCAGGCTAGCCTGGTCAGCAGGGTGAGAACCCATCTCAAAAACAAAAACAAAAATGCTTTATGAAACCGGGCGTGGCAGCACACACCTCTAATCCCAGTAGCTCCGGAGGCTGAGGCAGGAGGATTGCAAGTTCAAGGCTTACCTCAGCAATTTAGCAAGGCCCTGAGCAACTCAACTAGACCCTGTATCAAAATAAAATACAAAAAGTGGCTCTGTAGAAAAGAAATTGGAAAAAAGTTGCTAGAGACACAACAGAGACTCCTAAAACCTCTCGCTACCCTTGAGGACAAGGAGGGAGAATCAGTCTTTTGTTCCTGTACAAGGTAAAGGATGTTTCAGGGGGATCGGCTCAGCAAACTAGCTTGAGAATATTTTCACCAAATATGAGCTGGGACTTGAGACCACAAAGAAGATTTGACTACCAGCCCTGGGAAGGCCACTTTTCCATATCTGAAGCCACTGATGGTGGAAGCTGTGGGTACCTCTCAGGATGTTGGGGAGCAAGAAATGTAGGTCAAAGTGTGGGTCCCTCTCATCATGGCAGCCACCACCTGGAGCCTTTCAGTGTCAGAGTTCTTCCTACAGAGGCATTTCCCAGGCAATGCTGAGCCCCACACAGTGCCAGGGTCCTTTATCCTAGAAAAACAAAGTCTAAGGAACAATGACATTTTAAAGAGTGTTAGATAATAGTGAGGCATGGTGGTACAGGTCTGTAGCCCTAGAAACTGGGGAGGCTGAGGCAGGGGGATTGCAAGTTTGAGCCTGCCTCAGCACTTGAATTTAGTAAGACCATCAGCAGCATATCAAGTCCCTGTTTAAAAATAAAAAGGACTGGGGAAGCCAGGCACAGTGGTGCACACCTATGATTTCAGCGGCTCAGGTGGCTGAGACAGGAGTAACTTGAGTTCAAAGCCAGCCTCAGCAATGGTGAGGCACTTAGCAATCACTGGAACCATATCTCTAAATAAGATACAAAAAATAGGGCTGGGGATGTGGCTCAGTCGTTGAGTGCCCCTGATTTCAATCCATGGAACCCCCGCCAAAAAAAAAAAAAAAAAAAAAAAAGGACTGGGGATGAAGTTCAGTGGTCAAGGGCCCCTGGTTTAAATTCTCGGTATAAATAAAAGCATGTCAGATAAGAGTTATATGATGTGTTATATGATAATAGTTATATGGCTATTTTGGACTATTTTATGCTCTAGGCTCTAACAGACTAGACTGAAAATCAAAATGCAGTAACCCATATTAACACTCAAATAGAAATTAACTTGATATATGACCTTTGTAAAAATCAGAAAAGAAAGAAGACAAAACCTGAATTCCCAAACAGGCCTGTGTCAATGACACGAAAGTTTTAACCATTATGTCTTTTTGTGCAATCAAAAATTCAACAATAGGAGCCAGGCATAGTGGCACATGTGTGTAATCCTAGCAGCTTAGGAGGCTGAGGCAAGAGGATAGAAAGTTCAAAGCCAGCCTCAGCCATTTAGAGAGGCCCTAAGCAACTCAGTGAGACCCTTCCTTAAAAAAAAAAAAAAAAAAAAAAAAAAAATCAAAATGGCTGGGGATGTGGCTCAGTGATTAAGTGCCTCTGAGTTCAATTCCCAGTACAAAAAAAAAAAAAAAAAAAAAAAATCAATAACAGGGATAGGGAAGAAGCTCAGTGGAACAGTGTTTGCCTAGTGCATGTAAAACCTTGGGCTCAATCCTTGGTACAAAAAAAAAAAAAAAAAAAAAAAATTCTAGCAAAAATACTATCTTTTTTTTTTTTCTTAATGTATCCTGGGGATTGAACCCAGGGGTGCTTTACCAATGAGCCATGTTCCCAGTTCTTTTTATTTTTTTATTTTGAGACATGGTCTCAGAACATTGCTTAGGGTCTTGCTAAATTTCTGGGGCTGGCCTTGAACCTATGATCCTCCTGCCTCAGTCCCCTAAGAAGCTGGGATTATAGGTGTGTGATACCATGCCCGGCTTTGTCTCATAAGTTTTGACAAAAATCATGAAGTATTTTGTGCTGTGGGTATAGCTCAGTGATAGAGCATGTGCTTTGCAAGTGTGCTGTCCTGGTTTTGATCCCCCGTACCTCCCCCAAAGCCACATAACTTTATGATATATTCTGTGATAGAATTCTGTGGATTGTGAGGGCTACTCTTAAAAACTGATGACCACTCCTGTGTTGCCCAAACTCAGAGAGCAGCAGCCCTCTGGTCCTCCACACTCATTTTGGAAACACAGCTTCCTGGGAACATTTAGTTTCCTACTTCATTAGTGTACAGATTTCTTTCCTTCCTTCCTTCCTTCCTTCCTTCCTTCCTTCCTTCCTTCCTTCCTTCCTTCCTTCCTTCCTTCCTTCCTTCTTTTGTTCCTTTCATTCTTTTTTGTTGTTTGTTTGTTTGTTTTTATTTGGGGTACTAGGGATTGAATCCACCTATTGCAGGGCAGAAACTGAAGAATATGGATAAATAAATCAGTGTGTGTGTGTGTGTGTGTGTGTGTGTGTGTGTGTGTGTGTGTGTTTTATTAGAGTTTAATCCAGGGATGCTCTACCATTGAGCTACATTCATAGCCCTTTTATTTTTTATTTTGAAACAGAGTCTAACTTGCCCAGGCTGGCCTCAAACCTGCCATCCTCCTGCCTAAGCCTCCCAACTCACTAGGATTATAAGTATGTGCCACTGTGCCTGACCAACAAACTACTCTTTTTACCATATCTACCTCACTCAGAAATATTTAATGTTTATTATAACTAGATTAACTTGTTTCATGAAGCCCTATCAGATGGAAGAAAACTAAGTCCAGTATTTAAATTGTTTCACTTGATTCTAGATGTAAAGATACTTAAAATTAAAAAGAATTTCTGAAAACTCAGTCTGTTTAGAATCACACACAAAAAAATGGAGCACATGTGTATGGACACATTTAAATAATTCAATTATTATTAAGTTTAATTTGTTTTGAGATAAAGGCCTCACAATGTTGCTCATGCTGGCAGTGTTCTTGGAATCCTTCTGCTTAGCCATGGGGGAGCAGTTGGAATTATAGGACTGGGCTACCATTCCGGACTTCAGTTTAATGTTATACCCCTTCCTTCCTTCCTTCCTGCCTTCCTTCCTTCCTTTCATTATTTTTTGTTGTTTGTTTGTTTTTGTTTTTATTTTTGGTACTGGGGATTGAATCCACAGGTGCTGTAACACTGAGATACATCCCCAGCCCTTTGTTTGTTTTTTGTTTGTTTGTTTTCTTTTGAGACAGGGTTTTCCTAAATTGCTGACTTTGAATTTGCAATTCTCCTGCCTCAGTCTCCCAATTTGCTGGGATTAGAGATGTGCACCACTGCATCTGTCTCTATTTGAAAATATGGGAAGGACACAAAGTAGCCACATTAATTATATAATTATAAAGAGTGCAACAGGGGTTCACTTGATGCTTTGACTATATATAGCCCATGGGGCATTGAAATATATATATATATATATATATATATATATATATATATATATATATATATATATATATATATATATATTTTTTTTTTTTTCTTTTTCCCTAAACTTCTCCCTGATCTTCTTCTTCCTGATCTCTCCTCCTTAATCTCCTTTTCTCTGAATCACCTCTATCCCCTACCCCTTTCCTGTGAATAGGTGAAATCACAGCAATACACCTTCTTTTTCTTTTTTCTCAAGACCTTGTCTTTGTTATTAGATTGGTGTCCAGGACAAGGACTGCGACAGGGGGATATCAAGTTTGAGACCAGCCTGGGCAATGTAGGGAGACCCTGTCTCACAACAACAATTTTGTTTTTAAAGCCTGGGGATAGAGAGCTCAATGGTGGAGCACTCCTGGATTGAATCTCCAGCACTGTAACTAAATAAACAGAAAATAATAAAACACAATTAGAAAACCTCCATTGCTTTAAGAAAAGCAGAAGTATGAAAACCCTTACACCTTTAATTCCCTTTAACTACAGGAAAAAGAGGTGTCTAGGGCATGGGAGTATGAGACTTCATCTTTTAATTCCTAAAAAAGTGACTTGAAGTAGTCTGGGATTGACCAATCTGTGATTTTTCTCTTGCTCCACTTCCCCGGCCCCTCCTTACAGGGAAAATAACTTCGAAACTCTCAGTCTACTTCAAGCTCTCCTCTTGCTGCCTTTGGGGGTTTTTGTGGTACTGTTTTTTGTGGAACCTAGGGGTGCTCTACCTCTGAGCTATATCCCCAACCCTTTTTAATTTTGTTTGAGAAAAACTCTCACTAAGTTGCCCAGGCTGGCATTGAGTGTGTGATCCTCCTGCCTCAGTCTCCAAAGTGGCCGGAACTACAGGGAGGTGTGCACCATCAGGCCCAGTTATTTTGCAGTGAGCAACTCCTCTACCGTAGAGCTACATCCCCACCCAATATGGGTATTTTCTTTTATTCTAATTAACACTCTTTTCTTGTTTCAAAAAAGAAACATTCCTAAAGCCATAATGTTAAATATTAAAATCTAATGCATTTACAAGATGAAAGTTTATTTGACTAAAAAGCAATCCATGAACTGGGGAACTCCATATTGAAAGATATTTTCTGGCCAGGTGCAATGGCACACACTCATAATCCCAGCAATTGGGGAAGTTGAGCAGGAGGATCACAGCCTGGGCAATTTAGCAAAGCCCTAAGCAATGTAGTGAGAGCCTGTCTCAAAATAAAATAAAAAGGGCTGGGAAGGTGGCTGAGCAGTCAAGCCCCCTAGGTTCAATCCATAATACCACAAAAGAAAAAAAAAATATCAAAAATAAATATAATTTTATATATATATATTTTTTAAAAATGACACGATTTAACCAACTAATAAATCAATGATGGAGGCCTGATTATCTGATCAAAACCCTGTGTTTGTTCTTCAAGGTGTTTAAATATGGGGTGATGCCAGGCATGGTGGCACACACCTTTTATCACAGAGACAGGAGAGGCTGAGGCAAGAAGATCACAAGTCCTGGGGAGCCTCAGCAACTTAACGAGGCCCTCAGCAACTTAGCAAGACCCTGTCTTAAAATTAAAAATAAAAGCTGAGCATGGTGGCACACACCTGTAATCCCAGCGGCTCAGGAGGCTGAGGCAGGAGGATCGTGGGTTCAAAGCCATCTTTGGCAACAGCAAGGATGCTGTTGCAATAAGCAAGTCAGTGAGACCCTGTCTCTAAATAAAATACAAAATAGGGCTGGGAATATGGCTCAGTTGTTGAGTGCCCCTGAGTTCAATTCCTGGTACAAAAAAAAAAAAGAAGAAGAAGAAAGAAAGAAAATTGAGTGTGGTAGTGCTTTGTTAACAGGAAAACATCACTTTTCATCAATTAGGGTACAAGTTTCTTTCTGTTGAATAGAATAAAATAAAGAAAGCAAGAACTACTATTGAGCCCAAGTTACTCAACACAGATCACACTGCTGGAAGAGAATCCAGAGTATTATTAAAATGCTCAGGGGACCTGGGTGGAGTCCAGGAACTATGGGTCACAATTTATGGCCTGAGTGAACTACAGAAAACACCTGGGTGCTCCAGTCGGCCTCTGGGGCTGGCATCCACTTTACTACCAGTTCTGGGAATCTCTAGTGCACCCCAGTACCAAGGCAACCCATGTGGACCTTCACAGTGCCAGCCCATATTGTCCACCAGAGGTGTATCCACAGCTGTGTCCTGCCAGGTGGCACAGAGCTCCTGCTGCATGTTCCTTTTAAGCATTTATTTTCCTCTGAAGAGCTGCAACCTCTGCTGCTCCTGCTGTTTTCTCCTGGATCTGCCTTTTTTTGTTTGTTTGTACATACTTAACCTGAGTCTAGTCATAAAAAAAAATATCAGTCAATTGTACCTTGAGGTACAGACTCTCATAATCCCAGCAGACTCTCTAAATAAGCTAATGTTATTATGAACAATTTTTGAAAATAATGAGGGAATTCCTAGTTCATTTATTTATTATTTTTTTATTCTATTTTGTTATACACAATGGCAGTCATTTCATATTACACATATAGAGTGCAATTTTTCAAGACACTTATTGTACACAGAGTATTTTCACACCATTCCTGTCTTATACATGTACTTGGGGTAATGGTGTCTGACTCATTCCACCATCATTCCTACCCCCTGGCCCCCTCCCTCACCTCCCTCCCCTTCCCGGCCTGCTTTTGAAGACCAATGTCTTTCCACAGTAGACTCAGCTTCACACACAGGGTGCCATGTCCCCAGATGCTGAGATCACGGTGGCTTCCCCTGTGCAGCTCATCTAGATCTCCCTCGCATTTTTTGCCCTCATTAGGGGAGATTGAAGACTTTGGATGAGAACATTCTGGAAGCAGGGCAAGCAGGAGGCATGCTCAGGTACATTGAATATGAAACATTTTAGCAAAAAGAAAGAAAGAAAGGAAAAAACCCTCCCCAATCAGTGGTACTGGCTCTAAGTAATGAAACAGTGAGAAAGGTCTATGATAATTGCTCCCAAGAGTCTCAAGCCTTCTCTCAGATATTCAATTCTGTTTGAGCTTTTAAAAACAACTTCATAAAATACAGTATAAGAACAAATTGTTTTCATCTTTGGTTCTGATTTGTTGTTTGCACTACCGGGGACTGAACCCCAGGGTGTTCTAACACCGAGTCACATCCCCAGCTCTTCTCAGTTTTTATTTTGAGACAAGAGATCTCACTGAGTTGCCCAAACTGGCCTGTTTATTTATTTTTTTTTTAATTTTTTTTTTCAGAGGTGGGGCTACTGAGGATTAAACTTAGGGACACACAGCCACTGAGCCCCATACCCAGCCCTATTTTGTATTTTATTTAGAGACAGGTTCTCACTGAGTTGCTAGTGCCTCACTTTTGTTGAGGCTCGCTTTGAACTTGTGATCCTCCTGCCATAGCCTCTGTAGCTGGGATTATAGGCATTCACCACCAAGACCCACAAAAACCATTGTTTATTTATTTATTTATTTTTGGTACCGGAGTTTGAACCCAGAGCTGCTTTACCATTGAGCTACATCCCTAGACCTTTTTATTTATTTATTTTTTTTATTTTGAGACAGGGTCTCACTAAGTTGCTGAGAGCCTTGATAAATTACTGAGGTAAGGATGATCTTTTTTTCTGATCTTCCTGCCTCAGCCTCCCAAAATTGATGGGATTATAGGCATAAGACACAGCACCTAGCAAAAACTGTTTTTAATATATATTATATGATAATAACTACTTTTTAAAACTTTATGATAACTAGATTCATGTATTTACTTACTTATGGTACTGGCACTTGAAATCAGGCTTTTTTAGTTTGGCTCTGCTTCCCCAGCCCCCACCCATTTTTCTTCTTTTATTTTAATTGACTTTTAAAAAATAAATGACAGTAGAATGCATTACAATTCTTATTACACTTATATAGCACATTTTTTCATATCTCTGGTTGTATATAGATTATGTTCATGCCAATTTGTGTCTTTATATTTGTACTTTGGATAATGAAGTCCATCTCATTCCACCATCCTTGCTAATCCCCTGCCCCTTCCCTTCCCCTCCTGCCCCTCTGCCCTATCTAGAGTTCATCTATTCCTCCCAAGCCTCCCCTCCCTACCCCACTATAAGTCAGTCACCTTATATCAGAGAAAACATTAGAATGACATTTGCTTTTTGGGGATTGGCTAACTTCACATAGCATTATCTTCTCCAATGCCATCCATTTAGCTGCAAATGCCATAATTTTATTCTCTTTTATTGTTGAGTAAAATTTCATTGTGTATATAGGCCACTTCTTTTTTTTATTCATTCCTGCTCCAATGCTGAGGCCCAGAGCCCTTTGCGAGGTCACAGCCCTGGTGATTTCTGTGGAAAGCAGCTGTTTAAGAGTCCTCAAACACTCTCTGAAATGCAGTATTCCAACTAGGTGAGATCTGGATCATGGACCGACACAGAATTCTGCCTTCCTCTAGCCTGACATCTTCGTTCTCCCCACCCTTTTTAAATTCTGGTGATGGAACCCAGTGATGCTTTAACACTTAACTACCTCCCCAGTTCTTTCTTTTATTTTGATACAAGTTCTGGCCAAATTGCTAAGGGCCATGATAAATTGGTGAGGTCAGCCTTGAATTTGCAGTCCTCCTTCCTCAGCCCCCGATGTGGCCAGTGTTATAGGTATCTGCCACCACACTTGGCTCTGGCACTATTTTTCCCTAAGCCACAGAGAGAGGTTTATTTGGTAAAGTAGATACAAATTCTAGGGATAGTGGTGCAATCTCAAGGAATATGCCTTTGGGGTTAAAGCAAGGAATACTCGATCAAGGCAGAGTGCAGGCTATCTCCAGAGGAGAGAAAAATCTCTGGAACTAGTTTTATTTATCACTGAAGAAGAAAGCTGGGTTCAAGCATTAAATATTTCACTTGTGTTAGTTCTGGGGAAAATGGTGAGTTAGGGGGATTTACAGATTCCAGAAAAATCTTCAGATTCACATTTGGATTTCTTGCTGGGAGCCTGCCAGCATTGAGATAAGCCTGGGTGTCCCAGTGCATGTTTCTGGTGTTAGCAGAACCTCTTAAGTTGACATTTTTTTTTCTGACTTTGAGGTCTGGGTAAATTTGCCTCCGACAGTCAGGCAAGGTGGCTCACCCCTGTAACCCCAGCAACTCAGAGAAGCTGCCAGGAGATCGCAAGATCCAGGCTAGCCTCAGCAGCTTAGTGAGACCCTGTCTCAGAAGAAAAAAAGAAAAGATAAAAAGGTCAGAGATGTAGCAAGGTGACAGAGAACTCCTGAGTTCAATCCTTCATACAGGGGGAAAAAAGAAGGAAGGAAGGAAAAGAGGGAGAGAGGGAGGGAGAGAGAAAAGGAAGAAAGAAAGAAAAAGAGGGTGAGGAAAAGAAAAGAGAAAAAAGAGGAAAAAAGAAAGAAATGGAGGGTATGTGAGGAGGAAGGAAGGAAGGGGAAGAAAGAAATTGCCTCTGGCAGTATATGCACCAAGACCAAGCAAGATTGGTTAGGGTTGAAAATGCATCAGGAATGCAAGATTGGTTTAACATTTGGAATAAACCTGGAATGCAAATCTCCTTTCATATTTGAATAACAATTTTATTGATTAACCATATCAATGGAATAAAGCAAAAAAATCATCTCAATTGACACAGGGAAAAATATTTGTCTGCCAGGTATGATGGTGCATGCCTGTTAACCCCAGCTACAGGAGACTGAGGCAGGAGGACCACAGGTTCAAAATCAGCCTCAGCCACTTAGTGAGACCCTGTCTCAAAATAAAACATAAAAAGGGCTGGGGACATGGCTCAGTGGTTACCTGCCCCTGGGTTAAATCCCAAATATCCTCCCACCCCACAAAAAATATATGGGAGATTCAGAGAGAGAGAAGGGAATGGTAAGAAGGTCCCCTAGGCAGGAGTGAATTGGTGGCTGGGTGGGGTGAGGTGTGGAGAGAGAGAAAGGTTTTTCTTTCTTATTATTTTCTTTCTTGTTTTCAATGAAAAATTGTTTCTAAATTGGCAAAAATGATCTATGAGAGAAGATGATACAAGATTCAAGAGCGATAGAGCTAAAAACAGGGAGAAGACATTGAGAAGCCAAGAGGTACACATGCTTGGAAACAGGATGAAGGGCAAGGCCAGGGAAGGTGTCTGCATTACTGGACCTTTTACAGGGAGAATGTGGTTGTGCATTACGTGGGGAAAGAACGTATGAAAACCAAGTGAAGGTTGCCCACATGGGCCCCTTAGGATTGCTGGACTTTCATACACACACACACACACACACACACACACACACACACATGCACATACGTAGTGATCACAGCCTCAAGTTCCATACTCAGCTCCAAGGGAGATGGAGACACAGCCCCTGCCCTTCAAGGGGCAGCTCCATCTATCAGGTGAGATTGTCCAGTAAACTATAGGAAAACATCCTTAGCCCATGATCCAGCCCTGGAGCTCCAGGTATTCACCACATGAGTGAAGCTGCCCCGGGGGTTGGGTGGGGACCCCAGCTGCTCTGTTCAGTGGCACAAGATGTCCTGCAGTTGGGGAATGAAAACACACACAGTGGTCCACACAGCTGTGAAAAGATGCAGGGGACCTGAAGTGCAGTCACCAGGGAGGGAAGCCAACCGAGGGCGGTGTAATGTAGACATTCCTGAAGACAGAAAACCAGGGGCACAGGATAAAGCCCAGTGGTTGCCAGGTTTGGGTGGGAGAGAGGGCTGAACAGGTGTAGCACCAAGGGACTGTAAGCTGTGAATTATTCTGCGTGACTCTATAATGGTGGGTACAATGTCGCTGGGCATTTCTAACCCCAGAAGTGTAGACTCTAGAATCGGAGTCAACTACGGACTTCGCATAACACTGATGTGTCATAGTAGAGGTGTAATGCCAGATTCGAGGGACCCCAATAGACCTCCAGGAGCTGAATCTGATACAGTCACACAAGAGTCTTTATTGCAAGCTCAAGCCTGGACTCACAACCGTTTCCAATGCAGCTGTCCCAAGGAGTGAGTCCTGGTCCTTTGTTCAGTGAGATTTTATAAGTTTTGGGAGATACTCTATGTGTTACAACATCACACAGCAAATCATCACACAGCGTGGGAAAATCAAACAACTCTTACCACTTAACTCTTAACACTGGCAGGAACAAGTTGGATAGGGGTAATTAGTTAGTTCAAGAGGGGGATTCCTTTGAACTGATTGGTTTAATCCATGAGGGGTCTATGTGCTAAACTACATGGTTTTCCAACATGTTATCAACCACCAAGACTACTGGGGGGTCATCTGGCATTCCAGGTATTTTCCCTCTCTCATGCTGATTTGTGGTTGCTAGGGGGTTGCTATGGGTCCTCACCTAGCCTAACTGAGTCAGGTACACCTGGTGCTGCAAATCTCTCCTGTTACTTGCAAACAAACAACTTAGCAGGGTAGGTATGTGCTTAGGAGTGCTCAGTGGGCTTTTCCAAGGAGAAGGGTCATGCCCCCTCCCTCTGGACAGGCCTTGAGGTAGAAGCTGTTTTCAACAATGGAGTCACATCAGTTTCTCAGAGGCATGAATTGTAGCATACATACCACTCTGGTGTGAGATGCTGGTCCTGGGGGAGGTTGGGTAGGCAGAGGGATTTGGGAACTTCTGCTCAGTTTTGATGTGGTTTTAAAACTACTCTAAAACAAAACAAACAAACAAGCAAAATCCAGTCTATGTTAAAAAAAAGGGGGGGGGGGTAGGGTTCCAGATCTAATGTTGATTTCTCCTTCTGTTTACCAGGGAATCCTTGCTTCCCCGAATGCCGAAGTATAATGCCAGAGAGGCACATCCAGGCAAGGGTAGAGGGGATACTGGAAGGTGATGAGCCCAGCCTATTTCCATCTTAAGTTGGGAGCCATTTTGTCACAAAGACATGAAAAGGTAATTTCTTTTTTACTATAAATTACTGTGATTTCTAAACTTGCTTGGAATGCCTGCTCATGCCTGGAACTCACTCATGCCTGGCTTTCCTGACCAGGTAACAACCCTCTCTGAAACCTTAGTGGTGCCTCATAAATTTTGGTGTTGGGATCTAAATTTACTCCCTAACTTGAAATGTTGAGTCATGTAGATCATTAACCTACTACTTTCCTTTGTATTATGCTTGTGAAAATCCTGTAATCTGTATGTTTCCAAGACCACCCCCCACCTTTTGCAACATTTTGTGCTATAAAACCTTGTTTCTAGAGAGCTGGGGGACTGTCCTCTAACCCACGGGTTTCAGGAGAGACAGGGCTGGCTGGCGAGAATACAAGCTTGCTTTAATTTGATTTAAAATTGGAGTTGGGGGTCTTCTTTGTCTCAGCCTCCCGAGTTGCTGGGATGACAGGCATGAGCCACTATGCCCAGCTAACATTTTACTATTCTGAATGCTTATTTAAAGAAATAAATCTCACTCATTTATGTCTAAGATTATTTTTTTAAGTCTTGTTTGCTTTGAGAGAGCAAATCAAGTTAGGCAATTATTTTAAATATCCTATTGTAGTATTTGGAAGTACTAGTTATGGTTTGAATCTAGAAATGTTCCCCTAAAAGCTCACATTTTGAAAAAAAAAATGTGATCCCCAGTGCTGCAAGGTCAGAGGTGGGGCTAAGGCAGTGATTAGGGCTGTAATGGCTCATTGTTTAATCTACTGGATGGGCTAACAATTTGAGGAGGTACTGAGCTGTAACTGTAAGGAGGAGGGTGTGCCTGGAGCAGCTGGCCCATGGGGCATTGTGTCTTGTTGCTGACCACTTTCTTTCTTCCTCTGCTTTCTGGTTTCCAGGAGCTGAGCAGCTCTGCTCAACTAGGCCTTTGGGCCATGTTGTTCTGCCTCACTCAGGGGCCAGAACAGTGGAGGTGGCTAACCCTGGCTGAGGCTCTCCACCTGTGAGCCAAAAGAAATCTTCTGCCTTTTTTCTTTCCTGGTACTAAAGATTGAACCAGGGGTTCCTCTACCATTGAGCTACTCCCCAGTCCATTTCTATTTTCTTTTTAAAATTTTGAGACAGGATTTCACTAAGGTTCCAAGCTGGCCTGGAACTTGTGATCCTCCTGCCTCAACCTCCTGGGTTTACACGTGAGCACTTTCATGCCCATTTATTTTTTATTTATTTATTTATTTATTTATTTATTTTTTTTGGTCGTTCCAGGGATTCAACTCAAGGGCACTCAGCCACCCAGTCACATCCACAGCCCTATTTTGTATTTTAGAGATAGCGTCTCACTGAGTTGCTTAGTGCCTCACTTTTACTGAGGCTGGCTTTGAAGTAGCGATCCTCCTGTCTTAGCCTCCTGAACCAGTGGGATTACAGGCATGTGCCACCCTGCCCAGCTCTGTTTTAAGTTCTTTATGTCAGGTATTTTGGTTACAATAACAAAAGCTAACCCAGTACTAAATTTCTCTTACAGTTTTGAAATCAATTAATATTAACATTATTTAAAAAATCACAGCACAAATATTTATACGCAAACATCATTTTACAGTACTGGGTTTTGAAAAATACCACTCAAAAATAGTCAATGGTAGTTATGCTTATAAAAACTCATGCCATGAGTTCTGAGCTACCAGCAGGTGGCGTGTGAAATCTATTACTTGGAAAAGTTTATCTTGAGATCACTACAGGTAAACAGTCTTGGGCTCCTCAAATCCATCCTCTTCTGGCTGCTGAACGCTAATTTTCCTTAAAACTTATTTTTTTTTATTCATTTTTGGTATTGGGGACTGAACCCAAGGATGGTTAATCACTGAGCCACATCCTTAGCCCTCTGTATTTTTTATTTTGAGACCAGGTCTTGGTAAATTGGTTAGGGCCTCATTGAATTGCTGAGGCTGGACCTGAATTTTGAATCCTCCTGCCTCAGCTTCCTGAGCTGCTGGGATTACAGTCATGTGTCACCATGCCCAGTCCATTTATTCATCTTTCATTCATTTTTGTGGTCCAGGGGAATGAACCCAGAGGCTCTCTACTACTGATCTATATCCCCAGCCCTTTTATTTTTATTTTTAAACAAACTTTTGGTACTAGGAATGAAACCCAGGGGTGCTCTACCACTGAGCCATATCCCGAGCCTTCAATTTTTCTTCAGACAGGTTCTCACTAAGTTTCTGAGGGCCTGACTAACTTGCTGAGCTGTGAATGTGGCTCAGGGGTAGTGTGTTTACCTAGTGGGCAGGAAGCCCGAGTCCTATTCCCCACCCCAGGAAGGGGGGAATCCTTCACCTCAGTCTTTTCCCAGCTACCTTGAAGCCAGGGTTCTGTGTCCTCTACATTTGCAGCTACATGCTAAGTTTCATTTCTAAGTGTCCAGAGGAAAGCTTTTCCTATGCACCTGACTGGGAAGGCACACAGTAGCGGCACAGCTGCTTCTTGACAGGTACCTGGGCCATGAAACCTCCAGTTCCACCAGGTTAAAAGGTACCGGTCTGCCAAGTAAGCACAGGAGAGGGTACATGCCTAATGTCCCTCAGTATCCCCATCAGCTTAGCACAAAGCTGGAAAACCTCCAACGTGGAGAGTAGGACACTGATTGGTCTCCAGAGGGGCGGTGCACAGGTTCTAGGCTTAACTGGCTCAGCCTGGCAGAGTGCAGCAAGTGGTTCTCCAGGACTGATGTGGGGAGGCACCATAGAAGCTGAATATGGTGAGCTGGGAGCATCGGTTCAGGGAAGGAGGGTGGCATGGAGCTGCGAGCCCATGACCTCACAGTCCTGTGATTCCAGGGTCCGCAGAGTAGCTACAACTTTCTGTAGAATTTGGAGGGGCATGGGACTTAAACTGGATGTTTTTTGGAGGAAGGGGGACTGGGAATTGAACCCAGGGGTGTTCTAACACAGACCTACATCCACAGTCCACTTCCCTTTTTATTTTGAGACAGGCTCTTCCCAAGTTGCTGAGGATCTAAGTCACTGGGGCTGGTTTGGAACTTTTGATCCTCCTGCCTCAGCCTCCTGAGCCACTAGGATTAGAGGTGTTCACTACCACACCTGGATTTAAATTTTGATGCCATCAAGATCCATGTGCTTCAGCTGACTGATACCCAGGCACAGGGACATATGCTTCAACTCTGATTCCAAGTACAGGGAGTTAGTAATTGAGAGGGTCTGGTGGGAAGGGTTGCCTAAGGAGACACCAGACAGTTAGTTCTGAGGAGTGATGTCAAGGTGGGAGAAAACAAATTGGCCCAAGCCCAAGGTCACCCTGACCCTCTGATGATGGTCAACACCCAGGATTCTGCCTGTTGCAGAATCTGTTCATTTACATCACCCATTTCAGGGTGAGCCTTACACCAGGTTGGTCCACCATCTGCAAGGCCTCCATCCCTGCTCCTCACCCTCAACTCCCAATCACCACCTGAGGCTCAGAGCAGCCTTCCCCAGGGGGGCATTGGAGGTGGCTCCTCTGCTCCCTGCTGGAGAGCACAGAGCTTCCCTGTTGCAAGGTGCAGGTGTGGGGGCTTCCCTCCTCCAGCGCCTTCCCCTCCACCCCGCTGCTCACCACCTTTGCTAGACAGGCCTCCCAGGGAAGGAACCTCATACCCACCTCACTAGCTCCTCTCCCCACCACCTGGCTTCCCAGCAGCGTTCCACTTCCCAGACCACAAACCCCTGTTTAGCCCTCTACTTCTGTGTTTGTGGTGATGAGTCCATCTTTCCGGACTGAACAGGGGACAAGACTCTGAGGTCACTCGGTCACTCTCCAGCATCTCCTTCTCTGACACCGCCAGTGGCCGGGGTACAGCAACTGCAATTTATTTGCTTATTTATGGTGCTGGGGATGGAACCCAGGGGTGCACTACCACTGACTCACATTCCCAGCCCTTTTTATTTTTTGATGCAGGGTCTCCCTAAATTGTTGCAGCTGGCCTTGAACTTATGATCCTCTTGCCTCAGCCTCCTGAGTTGCTGGGATTTTAGTTCTGTGCCATTGTGTTGAGCAGCTCAGGCAACTGACCCTAACACAAAATAAAATTATTAAAAGGACTGAGGTTGTATTTCAGTGCTAGAGAGCCTCAGGTTTCTATCTCAAGTACTGAAAAATACTTTTAGAGAGAAAGTATAAAAGCTGGGTTACAATATCAGAGGATTTGAATCTTAGAGATGGAAAGGAAACCTCTTAATTATCTCAGTTCTGGGTTTAGGGAGACCTGGGATGTCGTTTCTTCTTCAGGTAAGAGGGAAATTTCCTGCATAATCAGAGCATAACCTAAGCAATAGACTTTTTCTTTCTTTCTCTTTTTTTGTGGGGGGTACCAGGATTTCACTCAGGGGTACTCAACCACTGAGCCACATTCCCAGCCTTATTTTGTATTTTATTTAGAGACAGGGTCTCACTGAGTTGCTTAGCGCCTCACATTTTGCTGAGACTGGCTTTGAACCTGCAAACCCTCTGCCTCAGCCTCCTGAGCTGCTGGGATTACAGGCATTTGCCACCATTCCAGGCAGTAATAGACTTCTTCTGCAGAGAACTCAATTTATCCAAGGAGGTCTTATGGCTCTCATTCGCCACCTGCTGTTAAAGGTGAAGAAAAACTATTTTAGAATCCTGTGCCATAGGAGACCATAAAACAAATCATTTGTGAATTGAGTGAGAGGCATTTCTAGGACATTGTATGGTTGAGAGGTCTTGGCATGATGCTGGAGAGGGGTGATGTAGGGTTTCAGGGCACCCTTGTAGATTCCCAGTCTGGGTTTATTGCTGATTTTTCAGAAGGCAACCTTGTTGGCTCTGCTTATCACCTGGGTACCAGAGACAGCAGAGTGAAGGTGTCTGCTGTGAACCATTTGGAGTCTGCAGGCCCATTAGATGACAGGTGCTTGGGTTTGGAATTGCAGGAAATCTTGCTTTTATAATTTTATCTATTGCACCTAACTCTTGGGTACATGTCTAACCTTGCTTTGGGTTTCTTGACTGATTGGTTGTTAAATTTTACAAGGATTTGTAAGTCATATTCTATGAAGTTCTCGACAATACTAGGGCACCCTTGGGTTCAATCCCCAACACACACACACACACACACACACACACACACACACACACAGACTCAGACTATTTTCCCCTGAACCTCAGCCCTTGTGGATACAGCTGTGGTCCACTATGAACTGAGTAATTCAGATGGAAGTCTCCTATTATCCCCAGATAAACTCCTTTGGAGAGCAGGTTAGTGTTCTCACTTCTGTGGGCAATCACAGGTGCATAACCCCAGTGAACAGCAACATGCATCAGAAGGAATGGCACTCAGAGAGAAGTAAAGAATGGAGGGTATACTCAGAATGGCCCTGCATTATTGTGATGCCATGAGGTCCTCGGCTCCAGTGTCACTGATCAGCACTGATCAGCCACTGGGTCAGTTTCCTGACCTTTAAGCTGAAAACCTTGGAGGACAGCAGAGGCTCTGCCGCAAGTTCCCCAAGTCGCTCGTTTGCAACCATCCATGCAGGTGTAATGCCCTGTGTACCTCTCAGCACAAATCTACTTCCAGAAATTCAGATTCCTGTTTCTGACTCCTAAGGCACATGTCCCCATCGGTCCCAAGTCTCCCATCTCCCGATGGGAACCAAGCCCCTGTGACCCAGGCCTCCTGCATCAGCTTTTCTGTTCCCATTTGTGTTAAGTAGTGCCCTGGCATCCTGTTTCTAGTTCCCCTTGGAGAGACACTCGTGTCTTACCTTTATTTTGAAGTGCACAGGAGAACTTTTCTGATATATGCATCCCACTAGGCAGGCAGCCAACAGCAATACAGACTGGAGTGCAGTTTATTGATAAACCAGTTGCCACATCTATGGCAGGGTTTAGTATAGAAAAGGACATCCGTTGGCTCTCTCACATCCCTCATATCCCCATCAGCTCATCTATGAGTTGGAAAAGTCTCCCTGGGTGGATGGCACCCTGGGCATCATAGCTCTCCAGAGGGGCAGGGTACCTCTTTAGATTCAACCGGGTCATCCTGGAAGTGTGAAGCAGCAGGTTGCTCAGGACCAACATGGAGATGTCACTCCCATTGAAGCTCAAGACCCTGAGCTGGGAGCAGCACCTGAGGACAGGTAGGATGGCCTGGAGCTGGGAGTGTGTGATCCCACAGTTCTGCAAGTTTAGGGTCTCAAGGGTGGCTGCAGCATTCTCTAGCAGAATTATAAGGGGCGCAGGACTGAAATTTGTCAATTTGCTGTCCCACAGCATCAGGTGTGTTAGCAGATCAAGGTTTGGAGACCCAGACAGATCATTCCAGTCTGGATCTGAGAGCTGGCAGTTGGTTATTGAGAGGGTCTCCAGAGGGGTCTTCAGGAGTGTAAGCAAAGATCAAGCAGTTAGTTCTGAGGAGCGATGTCAAGGTGGGAGAAGACAAATTGGCCCAAGCCCAAGGTCCCTCTGACCTTCAGATGATGGTCTCCACCCAGGACTCTGCCTGCTGCAGAATCTGCTCGTTCATGTCACCCTGTTTCATGCTGAGTCTTTCACCCCCACTTGAGTGACCAGGTGGGTCCATCATCTCTAAGGCGCCCCTCCTCACTACCAAGCAGAAAGCCACAGCTGTAGCCAGAGGGGGTCAGGGTGAGACATGCACAAATAACAAACCCAGGCAAGATGGAGCAACACAAACTGGGGTTGCCTTCCTGCAGGGCTCACACCCTGTACCCTCCACCCCTGCTCCTCACCCTCAAGTCCAGAATCGCCACCCAGAGCTCAGAGCAGCCTTCCCCAGGGGGGCATTGGAGGCAGCTCCTCTGCTCCATGCTGGAGAGCACAGAGCTTCCCTGTTGAAAGGTGAAGGTGTATGGGCTTCCCTCCTCCAGCGCCCTGCCCTCTATCCTGCTTCTCACCACCTTCGCTGGACAGGCATCCCAGGGAAGGAACCTTACATCCACTCACTAGCTCCTCTCCCCCCCACTGGCTCCTCAGCAGAGTTCTGCTCCCCAGACCAAGGACCCCTGTTTAGGACTCTGTTTCTCTGTGGGGGTTTATGTGAGACCTGGCTTCAGGACAGAGTAGAAACAAACACTTCATTGACTTTCTAACATTTCCATCAATGTTAAGTCACCATGGCTGGCACACAGCAGGTGCCTACTGAAGTTTCATGTAACAAAGAGTTTTCTCTGATCTCCTAGGAAAGTTCCCTCTGCTTCCTCACCTGAGCACCTGGCACAGACGGCCATCTAGGAGAAAGAAACCATCCAGGTACAGCCTCTGGAGGCTGTGCATCTTGGCAAACTGTGAGGTAATATCATCCATCAACTGATCTTTCTCCTCCTGTGAAGCATAGGCAGACACATAGACAGGGGAGAAAAAGAGCTTCCTCATGTTGCTCATCTGGCCCCAATAGGTAGCAAAAGTAGAAAAAGTAGATAGTCTCCAGGGACACTGCACATCCGCTTGCTGGATAAAGTCCAGATCCAATCTCTCCAAGATCCTCTTGATGCTATAAATGGGCAAAGAGCACATCTGCAGCTTCTTACAGCACAGCTGTAAGACCCTTCCTCTCATCCACCCACTGAAAGAGGAAGGAGAGGAATGCATTCAGGGGTCTTTGCTGAAAGCACAGGTTTACTAACACCTTCAAGGGCAGAGTGGGCCCTGTGTCTAGAGAGGCTATCACTGTTTGCCTCTCCTTCATGACTCCTGGTGACCAGGCATCGACCACAGCTCCAGACCACATTCTCCAGAAGTTCCCATGAACCTTCCACACATCCAGCACCTGGAGTTTCCACCTCCTGCAGGGATCACAGCAGAGTCTCAGCCCTGAGGCTCCTTCCTTCACCTCTCAGCTGCTGCCCCATGCTCCACCTCTTCCTTCTGTCTCACTTTTTTCTACCCCTTGCCCCTCCAATCCAGCCTGGTGCCCCCACCTGTACCAGCTGAGGGAGGGGCAGACACAACCTCCTTCAGGGGTCAAGGCAGCTGCCACAAGCACCCTCCATATCCGGAAGCCCCTCCCAGGTTGGGCTCAGCATGGCCAAGGCCTCTCCAACCCTCCTTGCTGGCAGCACAGGAATGCTGTTGGACACACGTCAGCACCTACTCTCCCTGCCCACAGCCATCACTTCCCTGGCCACCCAGGGAACTCCCTTCCAGGGTCCCCCTCACCTGGGGCGATCCTGCTGGGCAGCCAGCATATCCAGCCCATCCAGTGCCACTCGGATCATATCCAGCTCTGTCTTCCTCATCGGGGACCCCAAGGGCAGCCAGGTGAAGGGCCAGGCCTGCACCATTTTCTTCAGGACCTCAGTGTGTCCCCCGCTGAAGGCCTCCATGAAGAGTGGTGGGAAGAGCTGTATGGGCAGGTCCTCCAGAGCTAAGATGGCCCTGAACTTGTCCTTCAGGAGGCTGCGCCCTGCCCACTTCTGGAGCATTTGTGGGGCCCACTGCTCATCCTCTGGAGTCTGCATGGAAAGGATCCTGCGGGAATGCCCCACCCAAACACATCATTCACAGCCAAGCTCCACAGCGCTATCTTATACCCATGCAGAGGAAACAACTCAGCTGAAGTGGCTGCTTTGGCAATCGATTGATCTAATTTCACTCACTGGGTGTCAAACAAGGCCTGGTGGTTCAGGCCTATAACCCCATGGTTTGGGAGACTGAGGCAGGAGAATCAAAAATTCCAGGCCAGCCTAGAACTTAGTGAGACCATGTATCAAAATGAAAAAATAAAATAGGGTTGGGGATGTAGCTCAGTAGTAGAGTGTCCCTGAGTTCAATCCCTAGCTTCAGTAAATAAATAACTAAAGTGGGTGTCATCGGTTTCATTTTTAAAATGAGCAATTTTTAAATTAATTTACTTACTTACTTATACTTTTCTTTTTTTGGCAATACTAGGGATTGAAGCAAGGGGTAGCTTACCACTGAGCTACACCCTTACCCCTTTTGGTTTGTATTTATCTACTTATTTATTCACTTTGTGGCACAGGATTAAACTCAGGGTGCTTTATCTCTGAGCTACATCCTAAGCCCTGTTTGTTTTTGATGACCAAAGATTGAACTCAGGGTAGTTAAGCACTGAACCACATCCTCAGCTCTTTTTATTTTTTATATTGAGGCTGCTTAGGGTCTTGCTAATTTGCTATGGCTGGCTTTGAAATTGTGATCCTTCTGCCACAGCCTCCCAAGCCACTGGGATTACAGACACCCTTCACTCACCACACCCGGCTCCCAACCCTGTTTTATTTTGAGACAGGATCTCACTAAGTTGTCCAGATAAGTCTCAAACTCATGATCTTCCTGCCTCAGCTTCTTGAATAGCTGGATTACAGACAGGTACCACCATGAACAGTTTAAATATAACCAATGCTAAAAGCCACATATAGTATTTGAGAGCATTTGGAAGTAAGAGATGGAAAATGCTAACTCTGAGATGAGGCTCAATTGTCACGTATATCTTGTACATGTGACAGCGTGCCACTTTGGAGTGCAGTCCCAGGAAATAAATAGATCAGAATAGAGTGTAACCTATGAAAAATATTGTGTAGTTCCAGGTTTGGTGACTTGCAGTTGTAATCCCAGCTACATGGGAGGCTGAGGCAGGAGGATTACAAGTTCAAAGCCAGGTTCAGCAATCTAGTGAGACCCCAAGCAACTTAGTGAGACCCTCTCTTAAAATAAAAATATATAAATAAAAAGGGTTGGAGATGTAGCTCAGGGGTATAGTGCCCCTGGATTCAATCCCCAGAGACAAAATAAAAACAAACAAAACAAAAAATAGAAAAAAAAAAAAAAAAAAAAAACATTCTAAGTGAAGGAAACTAAGCCCAAGCATGAGAGTGTTAAGAAACTTTGAGGTACTGAGTGGCTGAATGTTAAATAAGAACATCAGTGCTTTGCTCTGAATAAGGGTTTCCTTACTCTTCATTCATTCAACAGATATTTACTGAAATGCCTGCTCCAGTCCTGCAACCATTGAAGATTTGTCGAATTATTTAAGAAGAGACTTGTCTTAAGAGTATCAGACCCAGAGAGAAGGAAGGACAATTATTTTTGGAAAACTGCAGTAGCCATTTCTCTGAGTCCCATCTACTTTTTTGAGTCTGTTTCTCTAACTGGAATCAAAGTTACCATGAAGATGCAAAGGGAGAAGTATTTTGAAATTAAAGTTGATAAATAGGTAGAAATTCATTAAAAAAAAGAACAACAGAAGGAAAGAAATTTAATATGACCTAAACCAAAGCAGAAATCAAAATTATTGGGATGAAGGCAAAACTGCATTTAGAGACACAAAATGCAGACACATGGTCCTTTGGAGAGACAGAATATGATATCCTCTTTGCCATCACAAACGACGTGTCACCATTTTTTGTTTCTTTTTTGGTATTGGGGGCTGAACCCAGTGGTTCTCTAACACTAAGCTACATCTCCAGCTCATTTTGTTTTTTATTTTGAGACAGGATCTTGCTTAATTGCTGAGGCTGGCCTTCAACTTGTGCTTCTCCTGCCTCAGCCTCCAGAGTTGCTGGGTTTACAGACATGTGCTACCTCTCCTAGGCTGTAGGTCACTGGGTAAGACTGGCTGAGAGTAGACCCCATAGAGGTTCTGTTTTTAGTTCAGTTGTCTAAGCTCATCTTGAACTTGTGGGCTCAAGCAATCCTTCTTCCTCAGCCTCCCAAGTAGCTGGAACGAGAAGTGTATGCCACCAGATAGCCTGAATGGGGTCTCTGTGGGGTTTGGTGACTTACCAGAGCTGGATGATTGGCAGGGAGTTCTGAATCCTAGCAGTGCCAGACAGTGACACAGGGCTCCAGGCTTCTGTGCTTCTATGACTCCTTGAAGCTTTTATGGGGTCTTTCTAATCCCACCTCCTCTTTTCAACACCTAGCTCCAATCAGTGTTATCTGGTTAAATACTTGATTCTCCACCCACTTAATCTCACTGAACTTCTTTTTTTTTTTTTTTTTTTTTCAAATTAACTGACTTAATCAAATGTCCATACCTGAAAGGGAATAACTGAAGAGTAGGGACACATTAATTGTTTACTCTATATTATTGATTAACTTTTATTAATATTTGACTTTTATGGTCCTGAGTGTGAGACAGGAAAGGGTTAAATCTGTTTTTGGTCTTAGGGAAAAACAACTGAATGCATAGTTCTTGGGATTTCTTTGGCTATGCCCTTCTCTCTCTCTCTCTCTCTCTCTCTCTCTCTCTCTCTATATATATATATATATATATATATATATATATATATATATATATATATATATAAAGATGGATAGAGAGATAGATATAGATATAGATATACAAATGATGGTCCTGGGGATTGAACCTTGGGACACTTTAACACTGATCTTCATCTCCAGCTCCTCGTATTTTTTTCCAGAGACAGAATTTCACTCAATTGCCAAGGCTGGCCTTGAACCTGGCATCCTCTTGCCTCAGTCTCCTGAGTTGCCGGGAGTCATGCACCACTGTGCCCAGCTGGCCACATTGAATTTACACACATATGTCAGAGTTACTCAGTGTATTAACTCTCACTTGGGTTTTATGTTTCCTAACATACCAGCCCATGTGCCACTCAGGGAAGGAGAGAGGATCCCATGAGGACATGGCTGATCTTCCAAAACTTGGGTCCAGAGGATTAGGCTGCAGCTATAATGGGAGCAGAGCTGGGGACTGGGCCACTGAGGCTGCATGTGGACACTGGAACTCTGGATAACCAAGGGAGTGGGAAATACATGCAGCTGTTTTTGGTGCCTGCCTGGGGCTTTGTTTTGGCGGGGTGCAGTTCTCTTGGGTGGAGGGCATGGAAAGATTAAAATATCTGTTTTTGAAGGAGTTTAGAGGTCAGAAGGGAAGTAGCTACAAGAGGGACAACAGAGACCCTTCAATCTCAGTGCTGTCCTTGAGGTCAAGGAGGGAGATGCCTTCTTTGATTCCCCAAAAAAGAAAAGGGAGTCTCCATCTGGGATCAGCACTGTAAACCTGCTGGACAAGATTACCTCCAAAAAAGTGAATTGACACAGAAAGCCAGAGAGCAGTTTCATGGTCAGAACCAGGGGAAGAGAGTCTTGACAAAAAAACCACCAAGAGCCAGGCATAGTGACCCACACCTGTAATTCAAACAACTCAGGAGGCTGAGATGGGAGAATTGTGGGTTTGATGTCAGCATGGGCAGCTTAGCAAGTTCATGCCTCAACATAAAAAATGAAAAGGACTGGGCATGGAGCTCAGTGGTAGAGCACTCGCCTAGTGATCCTGAGTTCCATCCCCTGTACTGAGACAGGAAGGCAGGAAGGAAAGAAAGATACACCTGAGTGAACACCAGGAGTGAACGGTGGGCTCTTAGGAGCACGAGAGATAGAAACAGGGCCAAAGGTATCTTTCCCTGTCTCCATTGTAGGTATCACCTGGAGCCTTTTGGTTCTTCCCAAAGTGGGGTATTTCCCAGGCTGCATCAACCCTAATCAGTTTCTATGTCTCTTGAGCACATAAGGGAATTCTCTGTAGCATAATGAAAGGTGAGAGTTTGAGTAAAAACCAATCAGAAATTGGGAAGCATCAGGGTTAAAAAGTTGAGCACGTTCCTGCAACCTGTCAGATGCAAATGCCTATGGGAAAATGCAAAAGAGATCTTTGTTGGTGTGTGTTGGTGTTGCAGCTCCAGGGATTGAATCCAGGGGTGCTGTCCACTGAGCTCCACCCCCAGCCATATTTATTTATTTATTTATTTATTTTACCTTCAGTGAAATTTTATTCTAATTCTTTGAAAATTGACAAGCCATATCATATTGTAAAACTCAAATCACCAAAACATTCTTTCCCGTTCCCCATATCTCCACTCTCTGTTGTCTCAGTTAAATGACAGTCTCTATAATGAACCTCAACTAACTAGAACTTTCTTTAAGTATCTACATATTTATTTACTTATTCTTATTAGGCATATGTGAAACCAGAATTCATTTTGATTCATTGTACACAATTGCAGCACATCTTTTTATTTCTCTGGTTGTACAAATGAGTGTTGCAGTCATATATGTCTACAGCCCTTTTCAAAATTTGAGATAGCCCTGAATAAGTTGCCAAGGCTGGCCTGGAACTTGTGATCCTCCTGCCTCAGCCTTCGGAGTTGCTGGGATTACAAGTATGCACCACCAAACACAGAGAGTTGCTTTTTTTGTTTTTGTTGGTTTGGGCTGGGCCTTTTTCTTAAGTGTTTAGCAGAAATTACCCATGTTCATTTCACTTATGTTTGCGATTGAAGCATGCTTAGGATTATTTTTAAGACATAAATGGGGGTTTTTGATGAGAAATGTTTGAAGCCCGGCCTTCAAATTTAACATGTCTTTACCTCTTTCTTGCTTTGGGGCATCTCTTGAGGCAGCTGAACAAGAGGGTTGAAATGGCAAGGTGTCACTCTTGGCTGCCACCCTTGACTTGGTGCTTGGGACTAGAGACAGGTAGATTTTTCTGCCACCCAAATAACAATAGAGTGGCTCTCCAAAAACTGACTTTAGAAGGGACAGAAAATGCAGGACCCCAAGTAAAGTCCGGCCCATCCAGGAGGCAAAGGAAGACAGGGTTTCAGAGGCTGCATAAGGTGCTTTGAAACCATTATCATTGGCTGCAAGGATTCAGTAACAAGGGTGGCCTTGGTCCAGGATGACAGGGACCTGCTGTGTGGATATCTTCTCAGAAAAAATAATTGTGAGCAGGACGCAGTGGTGCATGTTTATAATCTCAAATACTTGGGAGGCAGAGGCAGGAGGATTTGAAGTTCAAAGTCAGCCTGAGCAACTTAGTGAGGCCCTAAGATTTTGCATAAGGCTGTGGTTCTGTGAGTCTTTTGTGATGGCTCCTGTTAGCAGGCAGTTGTGGTCCAGGATGCCCACTTCCTAGCATCCTACCAACCCTGTTGTGTTGGAGTGGTGTCATTTTGATGGAAAACTTTCACCATTAGCTTCACCTGTAAGTACACAGGAGAGGCGTTCCCGGCTGATAGACATACTTAGCAAGGACACAACCAGTGTTAGTTTCCTTGAATTGTCTGAAACTGATGGCAGGAGTTTGGAGTGCATGTGGTTGTAGGAAAGTATTTAAAACTCTTTAAAACCAGGAAAGAATCATGGGGAATATAAAAGGACCACTGGCCACTGACCTAGGGATAAGTATGCTCATCCTGCTTTCTTGCTTATTTATTTATTTTTTGTATCAAAGATTGAACCCAGGGGCTCTATACCACTGGATGCCAAAAGCTCTGTCCTTGACCCTGATGACAATTCAATAACAAGGACACAGTTTTGAGAAAAAGAAAAAAGAATGTTTATTACTTTGCTCACAAAAGAGGAACACAGGGGACTCCTGTCCCAAAGATTGTGATTCTTCCCATCAGCAGGAACAGGTTGTTTTTAAAGAGGTGTTTAGAGAAAATGAGATTAGAGAGAAACCAGGAAGGAGATCAGGGAAAAGAAGATCAGGGAGGAGAAGGTTAGGGAGAAGATTTTGGGAAAAGAAACATAATGTGTAAGTTTCAAAGCCACAAGGGATATAGTCAAAGCATCAAGGGAACCCCTGTTATGCACTGAACCACATCCCCAAACCCCATATTTTAGAGAAACTGGGGGTTGAATGCAGGGATGTTGGACCACTGAGCCACATTCCCAGCCCTTTTCCTGTTTTACTTTCAGACAGTGTCTCACTAACTTGCCCAGGCTGTCCTTGAACTTGCAATCCTCCTGCCTCAGCTCCTGAGTTGGTGGACTTCGGATGTGTGCCACCATGTCCACTACAATCCACATTTTTAACCCCCCACAAATTGTGTTCAGTAAAAGAACAAAGTACCAGAAATCACTTTTTCTTTCTTTCTTTCTTTCTTTCTTTCTTTCTTTCTTTCTTTCTTTCTTTCTTTCTTTCTTTCATTCTTTCTTTCTTTCTTTTTTTTTGTACCAGGTGATGAACCCAGAGACAGTGAACCGCTGAGTCAGATTTACAGCCTTTTTTCCCCTTTCTTTCTTTTTATTCAATAAATACAACCTTAAGGAAAAGAATAGTTTAATTATAGAGCATGTTAGGCAATTAGGCCTTTCCTATTATTCAGTCACCTGATTTCTGAAGCTTATTGCTTTGAGGTAAGATAAAACATTGGACTGATCCATTGAAAAAAATAATAGAGACACAATTCCCTGAATTACTGAAACCTAGGCATCAAATGAACTTTACCAGCTTCATTCTTACTAACTTATTTCTCAGAAATGCCCTTAGTGGCCCCAGAGGTGTAGGTCCCTCTGTGCTGACACCAAGCAGATGTCAGCGCTGTGGTGCTTCTAATTCTCAAGGATTATCCTCCTGGTTCATTGGTTGTATTATGTAACTGATGCCTCTGTTCGCTTCTGCCTCTGCTCATATTTCCATGCTACTGCGTCTCTCATCTGGGCTCTGAGGCTGTAGGGTCTGCATCCTTGGACTTAATCAGCCTTGGATTGAACATCGTTGAAAATGAGTGTATCTATGCTGAATGTGTACAGACTATTTCTTGTCATTATTTTCTAAACAGCATAGTGTAAAACACAATGTATTATTCCCATTGTATGCAGTGACTAATGAATATTAAGTTGATTTAAAGCACACAGGAGCATGTACATAGGTTATGTCCATATCAGGAGGAACCCCCAGGCAGTTACAAAGCATGGGAATTCTTCAGCGTGTTCCCCAACAACCAATGGGTCATTGAAGAAATCAAAATGAAAGTGTAAAATGCCTGCGGACCAATGAACAGGGCCACACAAGATATTCAAACCTGTGGATACAGCAAAAGTAATTCTAAGTGGGGAGTTTCCAGCAAGAAATATCTACATTAGGAAAAAATCTCAAATAAATGGCCCAATATTGCATGTCAAGGGATTGGAAAAAATAAGCATGGAGTATGCCCCCAATTAATAAAATTGGAAGAATATATGAATTAATTAAACTTTTCAAGTAGGTGAATTTCAGACATGTGCCACTCCAACCAGATTTTTGTACTTGTTATTGTCTTGGGGACCAGGCATTGCAGCCAAGGGTGCTTTGCCACTGAGCCACACCCTCAGGGAGGATTTTGAGACAGGGACTTATAACCTTGCTTACAGCCTCACTAAATTGATGAGGCTGCCTTTGAACTCACCATCCTCCTGTCTCAGCCTCCTGAATTGCTGGAACTATAGCTGAGCATCACCAATCCGGCTTTTGCAGTTGTTTTTGGAAACAAATCTTTCAGGACATCAATTTTACATACCTGGCAAGACCAATTAAAGAATGCATTCCATTGTTTCATGTGGGTTCTGGTTCTTTCTTTTCAAATATTTCTAACAGATAGACAGCTCTATTCCAATTAAACCTTCCCAATATGGTCACATCATTTTTAGAATTATTTATTTACTTATTTCTGTGATGCCTTGGATGGAACCCAGGCCCTTCCACATGCTAGGCAAGTGCTCTACCACTGAGTGATTCCCTAGCTCCCTGAGTTAGTTTTGATGAAATTCACTCATTTCTCTAGAAAATCATGGGTTCTGGGTTCCTAGACTGTACTGGTGAAATTGGCCAGTGTTCCAGAAGGGGTTCTACACTGTTTTGATCCAGATGCACAAAGGACTCTGCATCTTTCAGTAGCTGCTCCAAGTGTTATAGTTAAAGCATCATCCTGGGGTTTCATAGATTGACTTCTAGACCACTCATGTATAATTGAATCAAGCCTTTATTGAAGCACTCAGGTGGCAACTGACCACGACATAAAGCTGTTCCCCTGATCAGCCCCAAACAATTGCAAGAGTGCTCCTTATAAGCCTGAAAACCACAAAAGGGGGGTTTGGGGGTCCAGCCAATGCAAGCAAGCCAAGTTACAGAAGCGGGAGAGTGCAGCCAGGTGGAGGGACGCTCAGCCAATCACAATTAGCCCAGTCACCCCAGTTACAGAAACAGAGCCCCATTCCCCTAGTTACAGAAACAATGCCCCATTAAGTAGTTCCATGTTCTTAAAGGTTTCTATAGCAAAAGGAAAAGAACATCTTGCCCTGGTCATGACCCTTCTACTTTACATGGTTGTTTTACAAAATGGAATCACAAAACAATATGAAGTCACTTTGGCTGGACTATCACACAAAAAGTGGAACCCATTTCTCTCTGCCTATCCAGCCACTCTTACACACCAGGTCCTGTTTGTCATTACATCCTACATTTGTGTGCTGTCTCACAGCACAAATGAACCTAGAGTCAAAAATGAGCAGCTCAAAGAGATGTGAGTGCTTTATCCCCAATGCTCTGGGAAGACCAAGAGCCCTCACAACCCCTCCAGTGTTCAAGGGGTCTGGAGGCACCAGAATATCTTTAAGTCTTTTTTTTTTTTTTTTTAGTCATGATAACTCTTAAAAGAACAAATGATGACACATCTCATTTTGCAGATCTTTGGCTTTATTTGAACCTAGAATCCAGCAGCAGTGCAGAACAAATGCTGCTCAGAACCTTCCGCCTGCCACATGTGCTAGTTAGACTTAGAGCCACAGAAAAGGAACTTCCATGAAGAGGGGGTGAGGCAAATAGTTTGCTGCGTGTGGGACACATGAGCCGGCTGTGCATGGCCCAGATTCTGCTCCCAGTTCCAAGAGTCAGCTGCAGTCTGCTTACACATCAAAGTGGGTTCCAGTTCAATATGTGTGGAGAAGCCTTCAGGCCCAAATCAAAACACATCCACAGGCAGCTGTAGGATAACTCAAATGAAGACTGGGTGGACCTCGTTCTCATCCTTGCATGGGAAGCTAAGGCTAAGGTCACTGCACAACCCCATCAGCCCAGTCCTTAGCTGATTCCCCAGCAGGGAGCTGTCCCTTAGGGCATCTTGGTCTAGGACCAGGCAGGGCCACCCATTTGCCCACAGCCACTTCATCCTTACTCATCTTCTGACCATATGCTGATTCAAAAGAGGCCACATGTGTCCCTTGGTAGAGAGAGATGGGAAAAGTTGGGGAAGGTCTGTCAGTTATGTGCAACCCAGTCCCCCCCCCCCCCCCAGAGCTTGTAATTTACTCAGTTTTATTTTGAAATATTTGCAAATGTTATCTACCTATATGATTCTACTATTTTGCTGAAAGGAATTTGGATACCTTCAATGGGCACCACTAGTTGAATTGAGGACAGACTACCTAGGTGGATGACAGGCAAGGTTTGGTGAGGCCCAGAGGCTCTGATCAATGTGCAGCATGGACACCTCCTGCAGGCACTGGGAGTGAGACAATGAGGCTGTCTTATGCACAGATGCCCTTGCCCTGCACACCCAGAGACCAGGACCTGAGGTTTCTGGGTCTATGTGGAGCCCATGAGGAAGGGCTAGCATTCAATGTCTGGGTGGCATGTGGTCCAATGAGAAGAGGTTTTCTTGCAAAGGCTCATGTTCAATGCCTACATAGAATGTTCCAATCCAGCTGTGTTAACCTGCATGTGTTCAGCCACTGAGTAGCCACACATCATGACCAGATTTCAGTTTGATCCCTTGACTTCCTGGAGCTGGACCTCATTGTTCACCAAGTACCCAATGCCATCTTTCTCCATCAGCACCTGGATAATCCCAAGGTTTCATTAGAAAGCCAGGTAAATCCATCACAGAGGACGTCAGAAGACTAACATTGAGATTCTGTTCATTTCTGACTATTTATGGACCAGCCATGAAAGAAAGTAGCATCTTCCTGTGTCCATGAAGCTTGAATGCCATTCTAGAAATCCAGGTCCCTATGTATTTCTCTATAAAGACACATGTCCTGAAGGTCCTATCCTCAGGGGGCTTCCCTCCAATGTAGCCCCCTGCTGCACTTTCTTTCCCCATCCACCCTTCAGGCAGCAGGTCCCTCAGGGCTGACATAGAGAGGTGGTTCCCATGGAAGCTCAAAATCCTGAGCTGGGAGTAGCGGCTCAGGGCATGCAGGATGGCCTGGAGCTGGGAGTCAGTGATCCCGCAAGCTTCCAAGTCCAGGCTCTTCAGGGTGGCTGCAACATTGTGCAGCAGAATTTGAGGGGCTCTGGACTGAAATTGGTCAGTTTGATGCCCCTCAGTTCCAAGTGTCTGAGCTGTCTGGTGTTTGGACATTGGGAAAGATAATTATGGTCAGGATCTGACAGTGGGCAGTTGGTTATTGAGAGAGTCTTCAGGGGGGTCTTCAGGTGCCTAAGGAGAAACCAGGCAGTTAGTACTGAGGCAATGTCAAGGTGGGAGAAGACAAATTGGCCCAAACCCAAAGTCACCCTGGTGATCTGACAATGGTCCACACTTAGGATGCTGCCTTTTGCAGAATCTGGTCATTCACATCACCCCATGACAGAGTGAGCCTTCCACCACCACTCCTGTTACCAGATGGGTCCACATCTCTACAGCTCCCTTCCTCACTGCCAAGCAGAAGGCCACAGCTCTGTCCACAGGAGGTCAGGGGGAGTCATGTACAACAGAAATACTCAGGCAAGATGAAGGAAACCCACCAGGGTTGTTCACCTGCGGGGCTCACACCCTGTACCCTCCATCCCTGCTCCTCACCCTCAACTCCAGAATCACCACCTGAGGCTCAGAGTAGCCTTCCCCAGGGGGGCATTGGAGCCAGCTCCTCTGCTCCCTGCTGGAGAGCACAGAGCTTCCCTGTTGCAAGGTGCAGGTGTGGGGGCTTCCCTCCTTCAGTGCCCTCTCCTGTACCCCATCTCCCACTGCCTTTGCTGGACAAGCCTTCCAGGGAAGAAACCTCACACCCACTCACTAGCTCCTGTCCCCCGCAGCTGGCTTCCCAGCAGAGTTACACTCCCCAGACCATGGACCCTGGTTTAGCCCTTTGCTCTAACACAGGTTAGGAGATGGAGCTTCAGGATACAATAGGAACAGATGATGGGTTATTTACCTTCCAGTGTCTTGTTCACCATGAGAGTGTCAGTGGCTGGCACATTGTAGGTGCCCTTTCTGACAGAGATGCCAAAGCAATTCTGTGGTCTTTCAATAAATGGTGCTGAAATAACAGATATCCATCTTGTGAGGGATGAACCTTAACCCTTATTTAAGTCAGCTCTAAAATGAACAGGAACCACACACCTAAACATACAACCTAACACTATCCATCCTTGAATTCAGGCTTATAAAGGGCAGCTGCCTATTTTTATAAGTAAAGGATGTTTTAGGAACATAGCCATGTTGATGTGTTGTGTATAATTTCTTTTAAGGATTATTATTTATAATGGTAGTAGAGGTAAAAGACTGTTCAGTAGTTGATAATTTTTGGAACTGAGGTTGTATACACAGAGTTCAAATACTGTTTGGCCTACTTTCATGCCTGTTTGAAATTTCCCATAATAAAAACTTGTTTTTGTTTTTTTAGTCTACCTTTCGATCTACTCTGGTCTATCTCAAGGTCATCCCCATAAGCTCCATAACTCTCCTTCCCATTTCCCTCCAGTAAAGTACATATGTGACTCAGGGCTCAACCAATCCTAGAGTCCCCTGAATGTTCTGTGGAAGCCAGCCATTCATTCTAACATGCTAAGCACAAATGTGACATCATGGTGGTACTCAATGAATATTAGAGAAATATATTATAAGTAAAATTATGGGAGGTTCTGTCTGCATACACCCTGAAGTTGAAACTGAACTTACCCTTCCCTAATACTTCTATAAACATGTTAATTAGCTCCTACCTCTTCCTTTCAAAGGAAGACTATGGGGCTAGACTGTAGTTCAGTGGTAGAGTATTTGCCTAGCATGCCTGAAGCCCTGGTTCAATATGTAACACCACAAAAAAATAAAATAAAAAGGAAGACTCTGAAATTTGAAACTTTCTCAGCAACACACCCTGAATCTTTCTTGAAGAAAAATAAAATTCTTATCAAGGGAGGCATTATTGCCGAATATCTGCTCTATTTCCTTATCATGTGATAATAAAGACAATTAGTAAAACACACACCACTTTCCACAGAAAAGACCAGAATGTGTTCCCAACATTTATCAATCCCCTGGTTTCTTTACACACATGAATTGTCGTTATGTGTGTGGCTCATCACCATGATGGAAGTGAATTGAAATTAAAAAGAAACAGCAAACTAAATAACTATCAAAGCTTCAAAGCAGAGCTGTTGTATGTGACTTGTTGTCTCAAATCAAGTGGTTCTGGCTTAAGTTGAGACACCTGCACATTCTGGCCACCTACACAGCTCTCGTTCAGATTCCTCAGTGGCTCTGAGCACATGGCTGCACTGTCAAAGCAGTGAGATCCTGGTAGACATTAAAGATAACCAGCAATTCTGTGCAGGAAGCCCCCCCCCCCACTTCTTTGCTTATTATAGTTAGCCTTTACTTTCAAACTCACACAAAAATATCACTTCTTGCAAAATGCCTTTTCATTCCCTTCATTAAAAATTGGTTATTGTATTCTGCCACTCATTAAATGGAAAGGTTCTACAGGGAGTCTGTCTAGCATAAAGTGAGACCCTGCTAAATTTTCAGAGTGAATGCTGAATAAATTACGATGGATAGGCATCACAATCCTTCCAGAATCCCTTCTGGAAATCATCTTTGTTCAATGGTAGTACTAACCCCCTGGGACAAAGAGCAGTTGTAAACACCCACATTCCTAGGTCAAAGGCTTTTAGAGGTGGGAAGTGAAGGGGATGATAATTGAGAGGTTGTTCGATTTTTAGGAGGTGGATGGGGCTGGTGTTACCCTACATTCACTGAATAGGGTTTCTTCAACTCAGCCCAAGTTCTATATCCTGCCAACTTGAGGGCAGAAACTTTTCTACCTGGGCCCATCGGGGGCTTTCTTCAAATTCAGTCTGAAAGGTTTTATCAAAATCATGAGACCAGAGCTATAGGTATTGTCAATCTAATGAGGCTTAAGTGTCACTGTTCCTCACTTGCACAGTTCTTACCATAAGGAAGCATTTCTAAGTAGGTATTTCTGGCAAACTGCTTAAAGAACACACTGGGGGGTGGGGGAGGATCTAAATCTTGAAGTCACACATGTATAATGTGCTGTGATTTATTTACTCATCCTAAATACTCACTCTCACATCTAATTTTGAATTCTTTTTCGTGAAGAGGGAGACCCCTACACCCAAACTCAATAAGGAGGTGAAGTGAACCCAAAGAGAAAAAGAACAAAACTGATATAGAACAGAAAGCTGCCTGCTGTTTATAAATGAACTTGGAATGTTCACAAAACACCTAACACTTGTCCTTTCCCCCAAAACATCCAAAGAACTCAGTGGATGTCAAAGATCCAAAAGACTCAGTGTGGAACCCTCTCCTTGGTCTCTAAGAGAGGGACAAAAGTGAAAAAGTGAGATAAACCAGCACCTGTCCGACTCAAAGAAAAGGACATTTCTGGTCAACTGGGTTTCCACAGAAGCCAGGCCGCCTCTGGAACACCAAATTTTGATCACAACAGGGTCCTGGGGCATCCTGGCAACATACTCACAGGGACATACTCTCTTTGTAGCAGTTGGGATCTCCAAGCTTGTCAATTCCAATTTAGACCATAACTTGCCATCCTAAGGCCATGGTTGAAAAAAGGTGAATGGAAACAGAAGGGACAGTAACAAAGGAAGGACAGAGAAGAGGTAGGATAGAGATGCAACAGAGGGGGCACTCAGAAAGAAAGGCAAGGAGTGTGTCCCTGCACCTTTAGGCCCCCCTCCACACCCAAAGTAGTCATCAACCAAGGCCTAGATGAGGTGTAATGTGTAAAGAAAAAGTAAAAATGGAACAGCACTTGTTAGTTTCTTTACCTAAGTACTCATCAGAATGAGATTTCAGGAAATGTTACCACACTTACAAAAAGATCTCAGTGGGAAAGAGGAACATGAAGACCAGAAAACCAAAAAGGAAAAGTCAAGTTAACCTGTGAGTATCCTGAGCATCGCTCTAGTCCGCAGCTGCTGCAGTGTTGTCGTCCTGCTCCAACTGCTTATTGATCACCAAGGACCACAGCGTTCTCATAGTGCCTGATCGTGACGTCCACCGCTCATGGGCGCCCATCCCAAGGTTCATCCTCCTGGAGGACTCCGCCCCGCCAGCAGCTGCCTCCCCTCCGGGATCACCGCTGACCCCGTGACCATCCTGACCCTGGACAGCAATTGGCCAGCAGCCATCTCTGCAGTCCTGAACCCAGTTCAGCGCCAGAGCGATTACCGCCATCCCACACTCATCCAAGCGCTCCCTCCAGCATCCAGGACAAAAACCCCAGCCCAATGCGCAGCCAGAGAGGGCCAGAGCTCGCTGCCTCCGTCCCCCACGAATGGCCCTTAGATGCCCTGTCAAGCCACCTGCAAGAACACCCTGGCCACAGATGCCCCATCCCCACCATGCACCACCAAGGCCCCCAGAGAGGAGCCATTGGCCAGCACTATTGCTGCCATTGCGCAATCCATCATCTGCGTGGTCATGTTGAACTTGCCTCCCCCCCTCCAAGGGCGTGACCAATCCGTACTGGCCCAAGCAGTCAAGTTCTCCATTCATCTTTGCAGGTGGTCAGGGCAGGTACAGCACAGGCAGCGACAGTGCGAGCTTTACCCACACTATCCCATCCATGTGCCTCAACCTTGACCTGGAGGGACCACGTCCAGAGGCCTATACCATTCAAGGACAGTATGCCATTCCACAGCCAGATTTGACCAAGCTGCACCAGTTGGCAATGCAACAGTCTCAATTTCCTATGACGCATGGCAACACTGGTTTCAGTGCAGGTTTGGATGCATCTTCTCAGACTACTTCTCATGAATTCACCATTCCAAAGGATTTGATTGGCTGCACGTCAAGGCGCCACAATCAATGAGATCCTTCATTTGTTGGGGCGCAGATCAAAATTGTGAACCCAGTGGAAGGATCTACTGATCCTTCCCTGGATCTGCTGCCAGCATTAGCCTGGCTCAGTATCTAATCAAAGTCAGGATTTCCTCGGAGACTGGTGGCATGGGGAGCAGCTAGAGCAATGCAGATTCATCCATAATCTCTTTCTGCTGTTCACCACCACCCATGATCCATCTGTGTAGTTTCTGAATAGTCAGCGATTCCAGGTTTTAAATAGTTTGTAAATTTTCAGTTTCTACACACTATCGTCCACTCGTGATTTTTTAATTAAAGCGAATTAATTCCTTTCTCTGTTCAGCTTTTAATGCTGAGATCCATATTTAGTTTTATAAGCTTCTTTTTTTTTTTGGTCATGAATTTTTCTGTTTATCACGGAAATGTAAGAGTGGACTATTAATACATTTAAGTTTAGTTCTGTAATGTCAGGAATTTTTCAAAAAAAATAAAAAGTGGACTGGAGCTTTTTCTTTGTGGCTAGAAACTGGATGCCACAGTGATTCATGTGGGTTTTGTTCCTGTTGACTTTCTGTTATTTTTGTACCTTTTGTCCTTTACAGGACCCTGATTGGGTTTTGAATAGAAGCCTTTATTGCAATTAAGATATTTTCTCCTGTTCTCCACTCCCATGTATTTTATTCACCCTCCTTCCTTTCTTCCTACAACTCTGTATTTGTTGCCCCTTGTGAAACCTTATGCTCAGATTGAGGATTAGACTTTGCTAGGACTTAACTGTAGAACAGGTGTGCAGTTGCATGGTTGGAGACAGCGACCTTACTCCAAGCTTCGCCTTTAACCTCTAGCAGCTCTCAGAAGGGTGGCCACAGCAATGAGGTGCGCACCTAAAGGGCGCCCTTTCCCCAGGCGAGCTGCAGCACAACCGCTTGCCAAAGGTGGCTGGGGTCCAGGCCGCAGCCACCATCGCGCTCTGGCCGGGGCTGCAGCGAGAAGGGGAGGCGGTGGTCCCAGAGAGGCGGAGGCGGTTGTCCCATTCCCGACCTTGCCGGCCCGCAGCCCCCCACCCAGCTCAGATAGAGGCCCTGGCCATGAGTCTGGGCGGATCTGGGGCTCAACAGAGCTAAGGGGGAGCCTGCCTCCTGCCTGTGCAGCCCGTGCAGCCTGCTTGCCAGCGCCTGGCTCTCACAGTGATGAAGAAGTTTAAGTTTAAGGTGGACTTGGAGCTCGAGGAGCTCTCCTTGGTACCCTTCGTCAATGGCGTCCTCTTCTGCAAGATGTGGCTGCTATATGGAGGCAGCTTCACTGCAGAGTCCTCCAGTTAAGATGCCCTCCCTGCCTCCCGCTCCTCCCAAGCCCCCGCACCCCACCTGCGCATCATTGGCTGGTTGCTGAAAAGCATCCCTTCCCTTAGCCCCTTCGTTCCAGCCAGGCAGCCAGCCACGTGAGCTCCTTGTCCTCCAGAGACCTGTCTGAAACCAGTCAGGAATGTATCCATCAGCACAAGGTGCTCCACAAATGGGTTTATCTAGGATGGCCTTGGCTTCTGCGTTCCTGGCTCCAAATGGTTCCTGATGACAGCTCTTTCCTCCCAATCCTCTAGCAATGGGAGCAATGGCCAAAGGGGGAGAGAGGATGCTTCTTGTTTCCCTTAAGACATTTCCATATTTATAAAATACAAAGTGCAATTGGAGCTGTTGTTAAAAACAAAAAAGTTCCCAGATGCTCTGAGTTCCAAGAACAACTGCTGTGAACAGCCTGTGCTTGGTGTCACTCTTCTTTCTGGTGGGCTAGGAGGGGTTTTGCATGACCAGATTGAGGCTGAGGAAGGCCAGGTCGGCCTTAACTTAAGGCAACTGTTCCTAGCACATGAGGCAATAGTTGATGAGACTGTAGATTGCACCTCCAGCTCCAAGCTAATGCTCATTGAATTACCTGTCTTGAAGTGACCACTGTGAGTCTCAATGTGGGGGACTTAGAACCAGGAGGGAAGCCCAAACTCTCTGCTCATTTTGAAATGAGCCTCTCCCTGTTGCCCTCTGCACTCTCTGGGAGAGACATTAGTAGGTTCCAGAATGCAGCCAGGTGTGGCAATGTTCCTTGAGTAACTTCAGGATCATTCACGGACTGACAGATTTGCCCTAGGGTGTTTTTTTTTTTTTTTTTTTTCTTTTCAAAAAAATAGAAAAAAAAAGTTTATAACTGAATTTTTGAGTTCTTGAAGTCAAGGAGAAGGGTTAATAATCTTTGTTTAACCCACATATAGTGGTCACAAACTTTATTTTTACACTAAAAATATTGTACTTTTTTTTTTAGCTATCATCCCATTAAAATTGTAAAGGAAAGAATGTCAATGGATTGTGGAAATGGAGCCAGAAAATTGTCCACTGTGGCAATATTGAAGTCTATGGTAGCCCAAAAATGTCTGGTTGGCTAAACCAATGGATGTGTAAAGCACTATTGATTCTCAAAGTTAATAAATAGTCCACTGAGGATAATTTAAAAAATTAAAGTTTGGTAACAAATCTGAGTATATTCAGCTAATTAATTATAGTACATAATTTTTAGCACACCTGTAAGAGAATAATGAAAGGTGCAAATTATATATATATATATATTTGTGTGTGTGTCTGTGTGTGTGTGTGTGAGTGTGTGTGTGTATAATACCAGCTCCCAAGGTGCAGAAAAGCCTATATCAATTTTGAATGTAGTGTAGGTGAAAGTGATAATCTTGTTTTGCTCCTAGGTTCTACCCCACTACCTGGAGCAGTTAGGTGAGTACTCCTGGCCCAATGGTGATACCTGGTGGTCAGGACACTTGCTGGCTACCTTCTTAAGTCAGTTATTTATTCATTGCAGGCGAACATGTCCACTAGGCCTTTTGAATATAATTTTTTTTTTTGGTACCAGGGCTTGAACTCAGGAGTACTGGACCACTGAGCCATATCCCCAGCCCTATTTTGTATTTTATATTTATAGCAGGGACTGGCTGAGTTGCTTAGCCCCTCACCATTGCTGAGGCTGGCTTTGAACTCACAATCTTCACAAAATATACTATCCTATTTAATTCTCACAGCAAGCCTAGGGATCCACATTTTGTGAATAAATGATTCAAAATCCCCACAGATGATATGTGTAATGCCAAAATTCTGATACAGGTATAACTTCAAACACGGTGATGCCAGATAAAGGGGGAAAGTGTGTTCTGTGCTGAAGAGTTTCTAAATAGACAGTTTCCTAATGATTTTTTTGTGCAGTGGGTATCATTTGATTTGTCCTCTGTAAGACTTGGAAATGAAAAACTATCCTGTGATAAGTTTCACCCGTTCTCTTCCAATTAAAATCTGGCTTTAATCAAGGTAAACACAGTTAAGCATATTGTTTGTTTGTTTTCCTTTTTTATCTTTTAGGCTGATCAGTGAATGGGAAAACTCTGATTCTTGATTCCCCCCCCCCCCTTCTTCATCATCAATTCTTTCTTTCTTTATTTTTTGTTTATTTTTGTAGTTGTAGATGGACAGAAATCCTTTGTTTCTTTTTATGCGGTGCTAAGGATTGAACCCAGTGCCTCACACAGGCTAGGTAAGTGCTTTGCCACTGAGCTACAACCCCACCCCTCCTCCTCAGTTACTTTCATTACAAATTTGTATTTATGGAAAAAAATAATAGTGCTTGATACAGCCAAACAAACAAACATAGAAACAGAGTTTGAGGGAAATGATTCAAAATAAGAAGTCTGTGCCTTTGAAGTTAGGTAGAGAGAGTTAGCATAAAGCTAAGAATAAGAGTTTGAAATTAGGTAGGTTTAAGTGTAATCCCAGTTCCACCATGATAGATCTGGTTGTGGTTACTTAGGCTCTCGAAGTTAAAAATCTGTAAAATTGAATCCGTCACTAACACTTGAGGTGATTTTGAGGATTTAGTAAGCTTATGTGCCTAAGATACCCAACAGTGCTTTGGCATCTAGTTGGCACTTAAAGAGTAGATAACAAACTTTTTCAAAAAGGTCTGCTTGCTTTAGATGTTATAGTTAATTCCTTTTTCCTGACAAGTACAAAAATGTTGATTTAAGAAACATTCCTCATTTTACAAGGGAAAAAAAATCCTGAAATACCAGTGGTAAGTAAATTATTTCAAAATTGCATAACTCTTACCCAGTGGATGCCAGTGTAGGAATGCAACTAAATTAAATGCTAGGTTTTAATTTCTAAAAATCCATTTGTGGGACCCTTTTAAATCAGAAACATTAAACACTGTAACATTTCCCCATAAAAAATGTGAAATCAATAATATGTAAAAGATATAATAAAGCACACTCAAGACTGCTGTCTTTTTTTTTTTACAAGGTATAATATTTTATTAATAAAGATTCGAGATAATGGTTTGAAAGTGGTACTTACATATTTGATAAATGTCACATCAGTACACATAAAAACCCTTGGTAGTATCTAGACATTGTCTCTTTCCATACAAGTCTTAAGTCCCATTTCTGTTGTTATTGTCAAATGCACCATTCCTGGCTAATTTTACATCTCTCATATAAGAAAAAATAATGATGCTCTTATTGTTCACAGGGCCATGGTTCCTTAGAACCTGTTCTTTTAGAAACAATATTGATTTTTCTGCTTCTCTACTTTCTTAATACTTTTAATTTAATGCTAATTATGTCATTAATATATTTCATCAGCCATCTTCTGTATCCTGACTTCTAAAGACTTTCTCAGTGGTTATTACTGTATTTCATTGAGTTGACCACAAATGCAAGTCTTACCCAGAGGATATAGTCAAATGTGAATGATGATTGGTTTTCTGGATTGTTAAATTTAGCCTATGATATTTTACAAAATAAATGTAGAAGAGCATGCCTAGCAATCATGACTTTTCTTGAATTTGTTAGGCCATTCCTAGAATGCTGTCTTTCAATGCTGCCTGCACAACTAGTTTATATTGCCATCAGCAGAGAAAATACTTGAGGGGCAGATGACTGCGTGAAAAGAGGAATTCCAATGGCATCCATCCCTTTTCCAGTAAGGCTTAAGATCAGCCAAGGAACATCCTTTTTTTTGATAAATGGAACTAAAAGAATATAAGTGAGCTTCCTCAAACCTGAAAAAAGGGCATTTGTGAGAAGTTTAACACAGGCATCATATTTAATGGTAAGATACTGTCCCCTAAAGATTTAGAAAAAAACAAGGACATCCACTCTCACCACTTTTAGCCAGGGTTGGCAAGAAAAAAACTTAAGAGGTATCTAGATTAGAAAGGAAGAAGTAAAATTGTGGATGACAGGACTTCCTTGCATATAGAAAATTCTAAAGAATCCACTAAAAAAAATTGGAAATACTAAGTCAGTTCACCAAGGTTGAAAGATATAAGATCAATATACAAAAATTAATTTTATTTCTATTTATCTAAAATGAACAATCCAAAAGTGAATTTTTTTAAAAAATCAATTTTTACTAGCATCAAAAAGAATAAAATATTTAGAAATAAATTTTGCCAAATAAGCACAAAACTTATCCTCTAAAATCTACAAACCATCATTCAAAGAAATTAAAGAATATCTAAGTAAAATTTTTTTAGTACTAGGGATTGAACACAGAGGTTTTACATGACTGGAGTCTCTTTCAAAACTGCTTTCAGACTCTGATTCTTGCAATCAAGTTAGAAAAATTTTAGCTATGTGGCTCTGAGTATCAGGCATGAGTTTGCTGTCTTTAGAAAGGTTTACCAGGTTGTTCTTGGCTAGTGTCTGGGAACCTGAGATCTAAATATTTCTATACCTGATATAAAACTCCATCTAAATGATACAAGCTGCTCAATGTGCCTAGACTGCACAAAGTGTGATTCTTGATAAACACCTTCTAAGACTCATGCATTTGGGTCAATTAAGCAAAGGGTGCTAAAGTAAGCATCCTAATAAAAATCTTCAGCACTGAGTCTCTAATGAGTTTTCCTAGTAGACAACACATGTGACAATTTGATGCTAAATAAATTGTGCCTGAGTTTGCTTTGTATCCTGTTGCTGTAATAAATCGTAGCCATAATACAACTATATGCTGAGTCCTGTGAGTTCTCCTGAGGAATAACCAAACCCAGGGATGGTCTTGGGAACCCCCATACATGAACTAGTGTGAAATAATATTTGTTAGAGAAAAGTCTTGGAGATATATAGAAAATTATCTGTCTCTTACACACACATACACACACACCACACACTTGGCTTTATATAAAACCTAAACATGCAGATAATTCATTTTTCACAAAATATTAATTGTGCATTTACCAGTTTCTAGCTGTTAGGAACTGTGACAAGTACAACAAATAAAGCGTCCACAAAAAATTACCTCAAGTTAATAAAAATACTTATAATTATTTGTCAGTAGGAGACAGTATGACTTGCTTCCCTGTTCATGGGTCAGACAATATGTGAGGGCGAAATTATAAAGGAAAAGCGTTCATTTACAGCTGTACTGGTTACTGAAAATTGTATTTGCATTTCAGTTGAGCATGCTGGGAGGATGAATTTGCATTGACAGGAAAGTGAGGTGGGAGGACAGCTTGAGCAAGACACTCATAGAATTGGTTCTGGATCATCCTGATTCCACAGAGTTCATATGGAGCAAAAGCAGAAGATTAGAAAAAGCCTTTGAATGCCATTATAGTTTGTTTTCCACTGCTCATAGGATAAAATTCAAGCTAGGATTCTTGAACTGAGTTGTAGTATGATTAAAATGATATTTGAGCTTCCTGGCAGGATGATGCTTTTGAATTCAAGTGATAATAGATGCGATGAGGAGGAAAATTAGGAGCCTATTAAAATAATGCAGGCAGGAGCTAATGAGATCCTGAACTCAAGTTTCTCATATGAGTGACTGATAAATGAAAATGCTGTGACAGATTCCTTGATGCCAGGAGAGAAATAAGGAAGTCCAGACAATTCTTTGTTTTGTTTAAGTGGAATATTGTATATGGTGGTAGAAGATATCAAGACTTAAGTTGATAACATGATAACATGATACATTTGGAGGTGACAGTGAGTCCGATAAGCAGTTGAAGTCACATTTATTGTGATATATGTATTTCTTAAATTCTAGTCTATGGGAGCCATACAAACTTGCTTATTTCTCATTTAGATCTTCCTTATACTGTTTTGGCCTTTTAGTGATTGTTAGTGAAAATTAATTTTAGAAGGATCCAGTTTCTCCAGGGAATGTTTGCTCAGTGAAGAGGTTAAAAAGAAATAAGACTAAAAGGTATTTATTTGTAATGAATGATGTTGTTATTATGAGTTTGGTACTGAGAATTAAATCCAGGGGTGATTAACCACTGAGCCTCATCCCCAGCCATTTTTATGTTTTATTTTGAGACAGGGTCTTTTTAAGTTGCTTAGAGCCTCACTAAATGCTGAGTCTGACTTTGGACTTGGGATCCTCCTGCCATAACCCCCCACATCCCCAGTCATTGGGATTACAGGGGAGAGCCACATTATCCAACTATAATTGCTATTAAAATGGTCAGGGTAAATGGTTAAATTTTACATAACAATAATTATTATAACATTTGGAAAATACCTTGTACAATTATATTGGTCTATTCAGCTGAAGCCAAGTTCTTGCATAATAAAATATTTTCAAATATCTCTTAGACAAAATATTATATTTTTTGAATGTTTTTAGAGTTCTTCTTTTGTAAACATTTAAATCACTTTTGAAGTTTTATTAAGACTGTCAGGATAAATTTAATTTTGTTCTGTTTAAATAAAGAAAGAATTTTTTTCTACATATTTTAGGCCAATTTTTTCCTATTTCTGCACCTGTGTGAGTGGGTGGGTGCTAATAGGTAAAGTAAATTTTCAGATTTCACCTGAGTTTTTGGCAAAAACTCATGTCAATTCAGGAAATGTCCAGGAAGCTATTGAGCACTGCTTTTTATTAGATCTTTTATTTTGTAAACAAGCTAAAAAGATTTCTCTCTTTTTTTTGTCAAAGACTGTCTTTATTTTTTCAAGATTCTATTTTTTTAACTTGTATAACAAATATTTGTTTATTATTTTAACTAAATTATTTATTCTAATTTGGTATACATGATGGCAGAATGCAGTTTATTTCATATGACACATATAGAGCAATATTTTTCAAGTCATTGATTGTACACAAACTATTTCACACTGTTCATGTCTATGTACATGTACTTAGGTTAATCATGTCTAACTCATTCCACCATCATTCCTACCCACCGTGTCCCCTCCCTGTTTTCAAGGTTTTAATTCACTGCATTGTTTATTTCTTTTTACTAATTTGTCCATACTTCAAAAGTAATATAGACTCATGTGGAAAACTTAAAAAAGCAAAAAGAAAAGAACAAAAATTGCCCATAAATGAACAATCCAGAAATAAACACTATTACTGATATTTTGGTGTATGACTTAGGAAACTCTATCAATCCCCACATATACATACATACATACATAGATGTATATGCCCAACCTCTCCACAATCATCAGATTCTTTTAAAAGAGATCCTAATGTACTTAATACATTTTTTACTTCTATATCATTAAATATTAAATGTTAAAGTGCTTTAAAATTAGCATACTATAGCGATCCATGCATACCAATGTTTATAGCAGTGCAGTGCACAATAGTGGAGTAATGGATCCAGTCTAGGTGCACATCAACAGATGAAAAGATAAAGAAAATGTAATATATATAATGGAATTCTAGTCAGCCATAAAGAGGGATGAAATCATGGCATTTGTGAAGTAAACGAGACTCAGAAAATCAAGGGCAAAGGTTTTCTCTCATATGCTGAAGCTAGAGGAAAATAAGGGGGAAGAGGCAGGGGCCCCATGCAAATAGAAGGGGGACCAAAGTAGTAGAAGAGGAGGATTGAAGGGGAAGGAGGAGGGACTGTAAAGGGGAGGATGCAGAATAAATTGACCAAATTTATGATGTGAACATATATGATTGTACCATGATGAATTCCACCTTCATGTGCACCTATAAAGCACCAATTTACAAAACAATAAATACATAGAAGGAAGATCAGCAGAGCAGAGGAAAGGAATAGAGCCAGGGAAGAGGAGAGGGAAAGAGGAAGTATCTGGGACAGAAATGGAGCAAATCGCATTCTAGTCATGTATGATGGTATCAGAATAAACTCCACTATTATGTATAATTATAATGTGCTAATAAAAACGAAAATGTTTTAAATTGATGCATATCATTCTATTTCATTATTTTCCATGATTTATTGTACCAACCTTTTTGTAGCAGTCAGATACTTGTTGTTTTGAGATGTTGGGTATTGGACCTCTAACTCTGGTCCACGTCCCCAGCCTGTTTTTCCTTTGTAATTAATATTTTTATAAATAAACCACCAAAAGCATCCATATAGCCCAATTTGGTGCATGGATATTTAGGATTAACACTTAGAAATGGAAATATCTAGTAATGCATGCATGCTTTTAAAACCTTTGACATATACTTCCAGTTTACCCTTTTGCACTAAACTGAGTTTTGATGATGGAAAAAACACTAATAAGTATTAAATATCAAAAATAACCAATATTAGAAAATGCTGTTTGACCATATGGCAGATAATTGTTTACACCCTGGTTCCAGCAATCGCCCTTCTGGGTATATAGCCAACGGCTATTAAATCAGTATGCTGAAGAGAAGTCTGCACTCCCACGTTCATTGCAACATTATTCACAATAGCCAAGACACTGAAACATCCTGTCTGTAACAGGTAAATGAATATTTAAAATGTTTTATATCCAATGGAATAAAATTCAATCTTTAAAAAGAAATAAATCCTGTTATTTGTGACAAAGTGGATGAAACTGGAGGACATTATGCTAAATGATATAAGCCAGGCATAGGCAGTGCACATGTGTAACATGAAAAAGGCCAACTCGTGGAAGCAGAAAATAGAATGGTGGTCTCCAGAGCATAGAGGTGGAAGGTATGGGGAAATTCTAATTTCTGTTAGAATGAATAAGTCCCAGAGACATATTGTATATCATAATTATTAGAGTTAATGTACATTTAGAAATTGCTGAGAGTGGATGATAAATGTCCTGACAACAAAAATCAAGTGAATTGATGAAATTATTAATTTAATTGAACCATTTCACAATGTACACATATATCAAAACACCATTGTATACCATGTAATAACACATTATGAAATAAATATATGATTGAGTGCACAACTTTTGTGTGTCAACTATATATTAATATAAATAAAGATATAAGAAGAACTCTTTATATCCTCACTGGAAATGGAATCATCAATTCACATTATTATAATAGCTATGAACTACTAGTAGCTAACACTTATTTGATCACTTTACTAATATATATATATATATATATATATATATATATATATATATATATATATTTAATTAAATTATATGTATATGATCATGTGTATTTATAAAAGTACAAATTGCTCATTCATTAAACACCTTCTGAATACCTAGTAGGCACCAGACATTGGGAAGGATGTTAGGAGTCTATAGTAATGACAACATTAATACCGCAAAGGTAACAGGAGACTTTTCTCTGGAGCCTTCTATGAGGTAGGCATGGAACAGGAATCCTCCACCTGATTTAGTTCCCATTTTATAATTAAAGAACAAAGAATTAGAGAAAATGTCTAATGCAAATGATCTACTCTACTTGCAAAGCGGTTAACTAACTTATGGTCTGTTAGGATCAAAAATGTGTCCAGCTACGTCACACTGACCTCATAGAGAAGACAGATGTACTTTTCCTGAAGACCAAGGGTCATAAAGGACAATAGATGTGCAGACAGTGAGGAGACACCATGGTATATGCTGTCCTCCAGCAGGAACTTCATGGATCTCTAACTGAGAAGGGTCAGACCAATACTACAAGGTCCATGAATTTTCTCGTGCATATTTTCTCTGTCTCCAATGCTTCCTTTTTAAATCCCTTCCTCTGGGACTGTGAGGTTGACTCAGTCAGGTTGCTCTGGCCTGCAGGTCACAGGTGCAGAGGCCTCAGGACTCACTAGGTGCATGTGGCTTGAGGCTGCCCCGGTGCGGGAGTAGGGCAGAAGAGCACATACCTACTCAGCACACCTCCTAGCTGCACTGACACCAAGCAAGACCAGACTCCCTCACAGTGGGATACTAACAGAATGACCAGGGGTCAGAGAGGGAGAGGGCGGAATCTCTTTGTTTGGCCAGCAGCACCCCATTGGAATGGGGCATTTGTTTCTGTTGATCTCATCTTTTCATCTCTTCCAAGGCCTGATCATTTTAGTTGTCTTTAAGTTGTGTTTATGTTAGTCACAAGCAGTGGCTGTTGGTGACCAAAGAACCCAGATAACAGAGGGTATGTCCATGCTGGGGCAACCGAGTACTCCACAGGGGTCACTTCCTATAATCGTCAGCAAAAGCAGATACGGTAGAAAGGAAATGATGGACTCTACATGAGAAAGCACAGAGATGTCAGGTCAACTTCTCCATGCCACACAGCTAGGCAGTGTTGGAGCTGTGACTCAAACTGGGGTCTGTCAGACCTCCAAGTTCACATCCAGAGCCTTCTTGCAGCCACCACCTCAGTGAAATGTGATGTGCACACAGTGCTGTGGGGCCAGGGAGATGGATGTAGTCAACCCAGCTTATGGGTCAAGAGGGACATTGCCACCCAGCTTAATCCATCAGATGCAACCACAGAGAGGGGACAAGTGAGCCAAGCACACTAGATGACCAAGTTAGGAAGGACATCGCAGGCAGAGGGCCTGTCCGTGAGAACTGGTCTCTTGCTGGTCTTCCAGAGTCCAGGAAGACAAATGGCCCAGCATTAGTTGATTCGTGGCTCATCCCCCTGGGAATGAGGTTCTGCATTCACTTGGCTTCTGAAGTCCCACCCTGACTCTTGGGGTTCCAGCAAGCAGTCCCACCTCTCGGTGACCTGTCCTGGTGCCTGCTTCTGCCTGAGCATAGGTGGATCCCAGGCTTGGCGCTGGGGCCAGCTGCTCTGCTCTCTGTGTTCCTCTTACTCTGGTCCACGCCCCAGAGAAACGAGTGGTGTCTCCGATGTGCAGAACTTGATGGCAAGGTGCAAGGCAGATGGGCCCAGCTTCTTGGACAGGTCATGGTCCAGAACTCAGTGGTGTAACTGCAGCCAGCTCTGCTGACCAGTGTCATCTATGAACAAAAAGTACTCTTTTGTTTCAGGTTGAAGTGTGAAGCCACCAGATTCAGCAGCTCTCTTGACAGAAGTTGGGGCTGAACCCGCAGCTCCAGCCTTCTGTCATCCAGGAGGTGCACCTGGCAGTGCCTGTCCTCTGTCATCTGGTACACATCCGCAGCACCCCCCCCGCCCCCCCCCCCCCGCACATGTCCACAGCACCTGGTGGCAAGCCAGCAGCCGCTCTGTAGACCATCTGCAGAGCGTGGACACTGTTAGGTTCCACACGAAGGGGATGCTAGTGAACAGTAGGTCCTCCACGCCGCACTTGAACACCGTGGCCATCCTCTTGGCTTGGGTGCAGGGTCCCCACCGCCATACCAACGGCACCTCTGCGGGCAGCTGTGTCAAGCCTGCCGCCCAGCTGGTCTAAAGCTCGCGCCTCGGCGGTTCCCGGCAGCATGCCTCGGGATTGGGCACCAGCCAGCCAAGGGTCGTAGTTGGCACCAGTGGCCTGAGTGGGCCCCGTCCCCCTGCAGGCTGCGCTAAGCTCCACCAGCTCCTAATATATATATATATATATATATATATATATATATATATATATATATATATATATATATATTTTTTTTTTTTTTTCCTTTTAAATATTATTTTAATTATACAACATTCTATGGCACAATTCTAGGATAAAATTGATCACCACCTGACAATATCTGGCATTTTCCCCATCATTTTCATTTTCATTACTGGCGAATTATAAGTGTAAATCTTCCAAACAATCATTCACACACTCATTGACACTTGTAGGAAATGAAAGAAAATATATACAATAAATCAGTATGACTAAAGTACTGTGCAACATGAAGCAACACTTTGCTACTTGAATATGTGTCTGCTTTTGTGCTTTCTAGTTATAGCAACAAAACAACTGCTTGAATTTTTAAAAAATGCTTTCAACTTGTTTTCAAAGTGCTAAATAATATCTTTTGACAGCTTTTGGAAAAATTCCACTGATTTTCAGTCCTGATTTAAGCAAATATTGATTAATGAAGACACTTACTGGGTTTATCCAGAGAAATCATCATGATTTCCTTTAGAAAGGTATATTCTAACTGAAGCATGTATGTGTCTTTGGTGCTTAGTTGATAGTGTATACATTGAGATATATTTGTTTATAAGATACTATAAAGTCCCATACTCAGAGCTAAATCAGTACAGCCCTATATGTTATATTTTTCTTATCTCTCTCTTTTTTTCTCTCTCTTGAGGTCAATGGCAGTGATATAATGCTGGTAATTAGAATTTGTTTCACTGAGGTGAAAAACAGGTAAATACTTTATCATATTTTGCATTAGAGAAAGTGTGCAGTTGTTCTTTTGTTAGCCAGATCACTCTGTCATTTAGTGGCAAAGTGACATTGTACAAGTGACAAAAATTCTGCCTTTCTCTGTTTTCTCATCTACAAAATGCAGAAAAAAAATACCCTATTTACTTCCATATTACTTTCCATGGTTCTTTCTTTTTTTAAAATTTTTATTGTTGGTTGTTCATATCATATTTCACACTTTGATTCAAGTGGGTTATGAACTCCCATTTTTACCCCGTATACAGAATGCAGAATCATATCAGTTACACATCCATTGATTTGCATGTTGCCATACTAGTTTCTGTTGTATTCTGCTGCCTTTCCTATCCTCTACTATCCCCCTCCCCTCCCCTCCCCTCCCCTCTTCTCTCTCTACCCCCTCTACTGTCATTCATTTCTCCCCCTTGTATTATTTTTCCCTTTCCCCTCACTTCTTCTTGTATGTAATTTTGTATAACCCTGAGGGTCTCCTTCCATTTCCATGCAATTTCCCTTCTCTCTCCCTTGCCCTCCCACCTCTCATCCCTGTTTAATGTTAATCTTCTTCTCATGCTCTTCGTCCCTACTCTGTTCCCAGTTACTCTCCTTATATCAAAGAAGACATTTGGCATTTGTTTTTTAGGGATTGGCTAGCTTCACTTAGCATAATCTGCTCTAATGCCATCCATTTCCCTGCAAATTCTATGATTTTGTCATTTTTTTAATGCAGAGTAATACTCCATTGTGTATAAATGCCACATTTTTTTTATCCATTCGTCTATTGAAGGGTATCTAGGTTGGTTCCACAGTCTTGCTATTGTGAATTGTGCTGCTATGAACATCGATGTAGCAGTGTCCCTGTAGCATGCTCTTTTTAGGTCTTTAGGGAATAGACTGAGAAGGGGAATAGCTGGGTCAAATGGTGGTTCCATTCCCAGCTTTCCAAGAAATCTCCATACTGCTTTCCAAATTGGCTGCACCAATTTGCAGTCCCACCAGCAATGTACAAGTGTACCCTTTTCCCCACATCCTCGCCAGCACTTGTTGCTGTTTGACTTCATAATGGCTGCCAATCTTACTGGAGTGAGATGGTATCTTAGGGTGGTTTTGATTTGCATTTCTCTGATTGCTAGAGATGATGATCATTTTTTTCTTATATTTATTGATTGATTGTATATCCTCTTCTGAGATACCAGTGAAAGTGTATGTGTCATTAGAATTGAGCAATAATTTATGTAAGTTCATTTTGAGGGTATAGTAAGTCACATTGTTTGCAATTTGAGAGATGTAGATGACTGAATGTGTTTCACTTATAAAATACCCAGTTTTTTATAAACTAGTCCATTCCTGTTATTTTCTGGGTTTCATCATCTTGCCTAAAATCTGATGTAAAAGGGACAAAAATAAAATAGCCTTCTTTGGTATGTGTGAACTATATTGTGAGTCAATGTTTTTGTATGATCATATTATACTTGATAAAAATTATATGTACAGGTTTATACACACATTATTTTGTGTAAATTGTTTCAAGTACAATAAGTTATTGTGGCTTCTCTGAAATTGTTGCCTCTTGGAGTATGATACTTTAAGATTATTAACTATTGACTCAGTGGTCAACACATGGGCTCACCACTTGACTACAATATGAAATGTGTTTTAGGGCATGTTGTCTTATAGTTCTCCATAACATTAAGGACTAAGGAGAAATGAACAAAAGGCCTTTTTAATGCTGAAGCCATTTTTAGCCTTCCTTATACAAAGTACAAGAATCATATTGGTTTGAAAACTTAAAAATAAAATCAGAGCTAATATTTATTGAACTTTGTGTATTTAGACTTTACCAAGTTGAAATTTCACAGCAACCTCTAATGGGTAAGTAAGCATTTTATAATTCCTGTGTTACAGATGAGGAAACTGAGGCTTAGCTAAGTGACATGCTTTTAGTTTTCAGAGATGCAGCAAGCAGATTGAATCTCAAATACAGGGTTGTGAAATTTTGATTAGTGCTTCTTTTTTTGGGTACCACAGAGCCACATCCACAACCCTATTTTGTTTTCTATTTAGAGTAGGGTCTCACTGAATTTCTTAGCACCTTGCTTTTGCTTTTGCTGAGGCTGGCTTTGAACTTGCACTTCTCCTGCCTCAGCCTCCTAGTGGGATTACAGGCATGAGCCATTGTTCCTGGCTGGTTAGTGCTCTTAATGACTGTGATTACTAAATAATAGCAGGAAACAATGAACAATAGAAAATGCATCTTTCGATGTTTTTATTGTAAAATACCCTCACAATTTGCCATTTAGACCATTTTGAAGTGTACACTTAAGTAACACTAAGTATACTCACATTGTCCAAGATGGCGTGTATTGCTGTGTCATCAGTTGACAGAAAGCAGAAGGGGGGAAAGGGATGTGAATGATGTGTGAAGCCTCTTATATAAGGGCAATCATTCTGTTAAAAAATATAGAGCTCCATGACCTAACCACATGTTTTGACTTATAAATCACATTACATACCTTTTCTACCTGTACTATCAACCAGTGAAAACGTATATGTCATTAGAATTGAGAAATAATTTATGTACATTGATTTTGAGAGTATAGTAAGTCTCATTGTCTCTTCTGCTGCTGTCACAATAGTGATTGTCACAACATATACATTTGGGAAGAACATATTCAGACCATAGCAACCATGTTTAATACACTGTAAAGAGAAATCCTTCTGGGGAAAGAATGTTGGTTTAAATCATGTGGAAAGTCCTTTCTAACTCTGAACCTAAGACTGTAGGGTAAATAGACCTTGATTCTAGTGTGCTGTTTCCAAACATGTGTCCATACACATGGCAGTGCCCTGTGCTGATGCAGCTTGCATCCTGAGGTTTCAGCTACCAGCCAGGGATCACTGCACTGTGGCCCTGGTTCCCATCTCCATCTTTCTACTAACATGAACTGATGTCACTATTGGATTGTAGGATTTAAGGACTGTTGTGTAGTTTAAACCTTTAGGCTGTTGATATTTAATTACAATAATTAAACAAACATTTAATGACAATTTGCTATATACCATCACCATGATAGATAACAGAGACAAGACAATCTTTAAAAACACTTTCTGGGCTGGAATAAAGCTCACAGTTAAGTGCTTGCCTAACATGTGCAAGGCTCTGCATTCAATTTCCAGTACTAAAAACAAACAAAAAAACTTTCTGTATTTGTGGAACTTACAACTAAATACTATCAGGAATTGGCAGCTTACTCTCAGTGGATTCTATTTTCACATTTGAAAAAGTCAGATTTGTTTAAGTACCATGTTTTCAAGAAAAAAATAGCAGAATGTCCTGTAAATAAAGTCTGAGAATAGGAGTAAACTTTTAAATTGAAGCTAAAATTATGTAACTTGTATTATTTCAAAAATGTTATTTCCCATTTGTAAAATTCTTATCTTCCCCTTGGAACTGCAGAGTGAACCCTGGGGAGCTTAACTGCTGAGTCACATTCAGAGATCTTATTTTTTCAGACAGGATCTCACTAATTTATTGAGACTGGGTTTGAGCTTATGATCCTCCTGCCTCACACTCCCAAGCCACTGTGATCAAAGGCATGGACCTCCCATTCAAAAATTTAAATATCATATTTGTGCACCCAGCTTTGTTTCAGGAGACTGTAATTGAAAACTTTCCTGAAGACTGGGATGTGTTTCAGTGGTAGAGCACTTTCCTTGCATGCTGAGGCCCTGGGATTGAGATCCAGTGCTATAGAGAAGGAAGAAAGGAAGGAAGGAAGGAAGGAAGGAAGGAAGGAAGGAAGGAAGGAAGGAAGGAAGGAAGGAAGGGGGAAGGAAGGGGGAAGGAAGGAAGGAATGGGGGAAGGAGAGAAAGGGAGAAAGAGAATGGGAAAAGTGAGTGAGAGAGGGAGGAGAAAGGAATGGAAGGAAGGAGGGAACAAAGAAAGGAAGGTAGGCAAGGAAAAAGATAAGGAAAAGAAAATTATAATGAACACCAATTAAAAGGTCTTCTGCTAACCTACATATTAGTCATTCAATACAGGAACCAAAGCCCTTGTATGACTATTTAAATTAATTAAAATTCTACAAAATCAAATTTCAGTATCTCAGTCCCACCACTCATTTCAAGAGCTTAGTAACCACATGGGCTGGTGGCTATCATACCTGACAGTGCAGTGCAGATACTGTACATTTCTGTCATGGCAGAAAGATCTATTGGACAACACTGATAAAGAGGAAGCATCACATCAAGATACTGGTATTGTGGATGTGTTAAAGAATATTCAATAAAATTAAACACCATACATGTTTAAAAAAAAAAAAAAAAAAAAAAACACTTAGCAAATGTGACCTACAAGAGGACATCCTGAAACCAAAAAAAAAAAAAAAAAAAAAAGACCTTCTTAACAAGCCAGTCAAATTGGCAGCATCTCATTCATGATGGCAGAATAACATCATTTGGAAAATAGCCTGTTTGCTGTGTATATACAAAAAAGCATGGCAATGAGTTTAAAAGTCCCAACTCTTGTATACAAATCTGGGTTGATTATCAATTGAATGTTACAAATAGAAAACCAACTAGGAAAACTAGTTCATCTAATGCATAATAGCACAGCACTAAAATAACAGACTGGAAATTCTTCCATGAAACAAAGCCAAGTGAGGGGTGTGTTAACACAGTGAAAGTTCTTTCTTGACTAACTGCTCAACAGGGGTCAAACTAGACTTTTGAAATTCATAAGGAATTTTCTAACTTTTTTTGACTGTGGTCTGCCTTTAGTGAATATACATATGTGAATATACTTTTTTAACTGTATTTCACTCAATTTTTTCTAATATATTTTTGTTGTAAGAGTTCATAAACACTGATTTAAAAAACTACTTCTTGCTACTGCAGTTCTAGATACTAGTAGAGCTAAATTCCAATTTATATATGAAAATAGGGTCCTATATGATATCTTTGATCTTAAATCTGGTATCAGTAATCATAAAGTGTAAAAACCACTGCACTGAAGTTTAGGAATTCCTATTTATTTCATGCTAGGCACTATACAAAGTGCTTAATTCCATTTATTTTATTTACTTCCGTAACAACTGTGTGTTATGAAGTAGGTAGTATTAATCCTATAGCCTAACAGGCTGATCTTAGTTTAATAATGTGCTCCAAATTGTCCTCCCAATGAGTCATTCAGTCAGAATTTGAACCCAGCTAGCTTCCATTTATTTTACTATCCCAAGATCTAGAGCTCCTAATGAGAAATATTAAGATAAGTTAAAATTTTTAATTTTGACTGCTTATTAAATAGCAAGTAATTCTAAGCCTGTTCCTTAGTAGATCATTAAGACCACATGCCAACATATCTCCACATAGGAGTCAGTCTTGACAGAGGAAGGCAGGTAGGGCTAGTGCAATGGACTTGCCCAGGGAAGAACTGGAGCAGGAGCTGAGCCAGCACCCAGGCAGCTGGCTGCAGAGCCTGCTGCTAGAAGTTCTGCAGGACTGTAAATATGTTCTGGTGGTTACCATCCAACCACAATGGCTCAGCTCCCTTCTATCAATGTGGAGAAGGGCCCAGGAGAGCAAATCACATGAGCAGTGCCTGGGAACCAGGGAAGAGAGGCCAGCAGCCTCAGGTGAAGAAGGAGGTCAGATGAGATGATGACCTGCAAATGATGCTGGTGGGCACCTGTCTACAAACCATTGCCCAAGGATGTGGGAGAAGGAGCAGGTGGCAGGGATGAGGACCATGGGCTATGAACAGGGTTGTTGGAAAGCCATAAGACCACTGGCAAGGCACACAGTTCCACTATCTCAGGATATATAGTACACAATAAGAAATGTTGATCTTAACCAGGTGATGGTGAAGTGTACTGAGAATTTATTAGGTGAGTTACTGTTCTAAGCACTTTTCATCTCAACAAATTCAAAGGAACTCCTAGTTGATCTACATAAGAGTCAGCCCTTTCTCATTCTATGATTGCAAGAAGAGTTTGTGGTGCTATTTAGTCCAGGGCCAGTGCAGATGGTGTGAACAGTTTGGTCACTTGGGAAAATCCTCAGGGAATTTAAATTAAAGACACAGACACCATTTTACCTTTAAACCAGCTCTGGGATGGCTCCTTGAACCCTCAGCCTCAAGCTCCCCAGGGGGGCACTTAGGTTTTACTGATGAGGGTGGAGAGAGAGAGAGAGAGAGAGAGAGAGAGAGAGAGAGAGAGAGAGAGAGAGAACACGCTAGGGAGAGGGCTTTTATTGGGGAACAAAAAATTCTGGGGAAAATTTCATCCAATGAAAGTCAAGGGGGGGGCAATGTGGCAAGGTCAGGTGTGATGATTGGATCTTTGGGGCAGTGGTGAGACACGCCTGCACACAGAAAAGCTCTCAAACCCAAGAAGGGTGGGGAGAGCTCTGCCACATTAAAAGTGTCTGAGCACCTCACACCTAGCCAGGGAGTAAACTCAGTCACATTCAAGGATGGACTCCCACAGTGCTGCACTTCAAAAAGAAAGGAAATAAATATATATAATGACTCCTCTCTAGGGAGTGGAGTGGCTCAGCAGCTCATCAGCTTGGGTGTCGCCCAGTTCCAGGAATGGGGGGGGGGGGGTCCAGAAAACTCACCCAGTTCCAGAACTGCAGGGTTCTGGGAGATCACTCCATTGTAGGGTCTAGGATTCTTATCTAGTTCCACGACTGCAGAATCTTGGGAGGCCTGCCTCCCCCAGCAGCACAGGCAGCCAAACCAAAGTTTGCTTTAGTGAATTTCCTAGGATACCAAATAAAACACCCAGGACAGCTCCTCTGCCTCAAGCTCCCCAAATGGGAGAGCAAGGAATGTCACAAGGGGCTGGTGAGAGTGAGCATGTCCAAGAGTGGACTTTTACTGCAGAGACCCTCATTCTTTAGAAAATTCCATCCAAAAAAGGTCAAGAGGGGCAGGGTTTCAAGGACAGGTAAGGTAATTCGACCCCTCGGGTTATAGGAAGGCAAGACATAGCATGAAGACACATTCTGCTATTTCCAGGATCAGGGCAGCCATCTAGGGCCTCTTTGAATGTGGCCAGATCACTGGAAGTGACTGACAGAGCCACAGCCAATCAGGGAAGGAAAATGCTGGTCACTCAGAGCAACAGCCCCCCACAGAGGCCTATCCAGTTCTAGGACTGGAAGGTCTAGGAAGCTCACACAGTTCCAGCATTGCAGGGTCCTGGGTCTTACCCAAGGTTGTAGGGTTTTCTGACCTGTAGGGTGAGGACTCAGCTCAGCCAATGCTCTGTTTTCTGAACCCACGACACTACATTCATCTCAGCCCTTGCAAGTCTGGCTGGTCAGCTAGGTCCCAAGAAGTGATTTGAAACTTCAGTCAGACGTGGGTTATGACTGCTGTGGGCACTCAGATGCCTCTTCCAGGAGGCAGCCTACAGTCCCAGCCCAGGCCCTGAGGGGCAGGGTGCACCAGAGACTGGGAGCACTGATGTGTGGCTTCACTGCAGCCTGGCCCCATGGGGTAGGCTGTGACAGGGGATGAGCTCAGGAGTGGCAGGCCACCAAGTGTGGGTGTTTTAGCAGTGCCTAAGTCTCAGGGAAGGTGGGGTGCCATGGCTGTTTGTCACCTGAGCAAGACACAATCCAGCAGTATTTCCAGTCCCCAGGTGCCATGGTCTAATAGCTGTGCTGGCCACAGGAGTGGGGTACACCGTCACCTCCTTCTCTTCTGGAGCTCAGATGTGTGGACTCCAGGCAGTCCCCTCAGGGGAGCTGAGTGGCATGAGAATACAAGAGTCCTAGTAGTGAATATGGAAGGTGTCCAAGGTTTGGGTGGGAGCTGCTGGGGTCCTCTTGCTTGATTAGTCCACACAGGGAGGAGGCTCCGTTGTTCTGAGCTGCTCCTGGCTGCTGATGGCGTGTCAGACACTAAGTGTGTCCTATACTCTGTGTGAACATCCCAGGTTCCCATACTTTATCTGGCTTCTGCTGATCCTTAGATGTGCTCTGAGGCTCTCTTCACTTACCCTCACCAAAATGCATTGCTTATTTTGGGAGTTGTCTTTGTGGGAGGAAGGATGGTAGGGCTTCTAGTCAGACATCTTGCTAGCATCTCTCCTCCCTAGAAATGTTTACTTTAAAATCAGAATAATCATACCCGGTATCACCATGTTTAATCAAATTTGTATTGGAGATCCTCATGAGTAAAATATAATGAGAATAAAAGAAAGTAGAAGAATGGAATACTGAAATATAGAAAGCTTAAACTTGCATTATTTTCAAATGATGACTATTTTTTAAATACTTTTTTTTAATTTTAGATGGACCCAATATCTTTATTTTTTAATGTGGTGCTGAGGATCAGACCCACTTCCTCCTGCATGCCAAGTGAGTGCATTACCACTTGAGCCACATCCCCAGCCCAAACTATTTATATTTTGAAAAAAAAATGTAATCTTCAGAAAGATTATTGGAAATACCTATAGAAATTGTCAAGGTTCCTGAATAAAAGCTTGAGGTATAAAAGTAAAATTAAAATTTTATATTCCAGTGGCAAATGATTAGGAATTGGGATTGAACACGATATACTATTTACAATAGTATCAGAGACTGAAATTGCCTAAATAATCAAATAATAGACTTAACACTTCTGTAGACAAATTATAAAGTTTTATTAGGAGATGTTCAAAAGAACATAAATACATAAAGGCATATAGTACAATTGTCAATATAAGACTTAGTCTAGGTCATTTTTAAAAGTATTTTTAAGGTAGCCAGGTGCGGTGGCGCACAAATGTAATGCCAGCAGCTCAGGAGGCAGAGACAGGAGGAACATGAGTTCAATGCTAGCCTCAGCAAAAACAGGCACTACACAATTCAGTGAGACCATGTCTCTGAAATAAAATACAAAATAGGGCTGGGGATGTGGCTCCATGGTAGAGTGCCCCTAAATTCAATCCCCAGTACATCCTCCCCCCAAAAAATAAAAAGTATTTTGAAGGCTAAAACACTATGAAATCTAAAGAGGAACCTGGAGTGTGTCTGGCTTATCAATTAACTATTAAGCTATTATTATTATAAATTAAGCTATTGTCATTATAAAGTTGTTCTGAATAAAATAGTATAATGCTGGTGCAGATGTACAAATTACATTAAGTACAAAACTACTTTGATGTAACAGCAACCTCCTATCAATTAGACATTCCATTTTGCATGAAAACACAGAGGCTCACAAAACAACTTGGCATTCTAGAATCACAGAGTTTTTGAAGAATTTAAAAATGTTCAGTAAAATGCAAGAGGAAATTCATTGCAAAATTACACACTAGGGTAGTGTGCAAGAAGAATGCAGCATGGAAGCAATATACAATCTTAATGTCTGAATGTTCTATTCCTCATGACATACCCACTCCCATGCACACATTAGGCTTTCTCGGTAACAGTGTAAGAGGTTAGTTTTGAGGACCAGACTGAAGGTAAGCAAGGCTTCTCAGCAGAGGGAGTTTTCCAAGAGCCATGAACTCTTGCTCTTTTGGGAGATGCAGGGGCAACGCTATTGGTCAAAGCCACAATTCTCTCTTTTTTTTAATTTTTAATTTGTTTTAATTAGTTATACATGACAGTAGAATGCACTTATATACTTTGATATAATATACATAGATGGGATATAATTTCTCTTTTTCTGAGTGTACATATTGTAGAATCACATAGGTTATACAGTCACATATATATAAAGTATTATGTCTGTTTCATTCTACTATCTTTCTTATCCCCATATCCCCTGCCTTCCCCTCCATTCACTTCCCTCTACCTAAGGTAATGCTATTTTTTTTTTTTTTGCATTACAATTCTTAATACACATATATACCACAATTTTTGTATTTCTGTTTGTATATAAAGTATGTTGACACCCAGTTCAAGTCTTCATACATCACATTTCACCATCCTTGCTAATCCCCTGCCCCCTCCCTTTCTCTCCCACCACTCTACCCTATTTCTCCCATGCTCTCCCTCCCAACCCCACCATGAGTCAACCTTCTTATATCAGAGAAAACATTCAGTATTTGTTTTTTGTGGATTGACTAACTTCACTTAGCATTATCTTCTCCAGCGCCATCCATTTACATACAAATGTCATGGTTTTATTCTCTTTTAATGCTGAGTAAAATTCCATTGTGTACATATGCCACATTTTTTTATCCATTCATCCACTGAAGGACATATAGGTTGGCTCACGTCTATTTCATTTTACTATCTTTCTTATCCTCACAACCCTGCCTTTCCTCCTTTAGCTATTGTGAATTGTGCTGCTATAAACATCGATGTGGCTGTGTCCCTGTAGTTTGCTGTTTTTAAGTCTTTTGGATATAGTCCGAGGAGAGGAATAGCTGGGTCAAGTTGTGCTTCCATACCTCCATACTGTTTTCTATATTGGCTGCACCAATTTGCAGTCCCACCAGCAATGTATGAGTGTACCTTTTTCCCCACATCCTCACCAACACTTATTGTTGTTTGTCTTCATAATAGCTGCCATTCTGACTGGAGTGAGATGATATCTTAAAGTGGTTTTGATTTGCATTTCTCTGATTGCTAGAGATGATGAGCATTTTTTCTTATATTTATTGATTGATTGCATATCCTCTTCTGAGAAGTGTCTGTTCAGGTCCTTAGCCCATTTGTTGATTGGGTTATTTGTTTTTTCAGTGTTTAGCTTTTTGAGTTATTTATGAACCCTAGAGATTAGTGCACTATCTGATATGTGAGGTGTAAAGATTTGCTCCCAGGATGTAGGCTCTCTGTTCACCTCACAGATTGTTTCTTTTGCTGAAAATAAACTTTATAGTTTGATTCTTGGTTTTAATTCTTGTACAGTAAGAGTCTTATTAAGGAAGTTGGGGCATAATCCCACATGATGAAGATTAAGGCCTATTTTTTCTTCTATTAGACAACTCTCTTTACAATACTGAGTAAGTGGCAATTATTTTACTTGGGTAGACTTTTCATAGGGTCAGAATAGATGTCATGAAAAAAAGAGAGCTGTCCATCGGTAGGGGACAGGTCTCTGCTTCATGGCTACTTAGTGTTGAGTGGGTTCTATAAGCAGTGTACTGATACTCCCAAATTAAAAAAAAAAATGTCCAACATATATTCTTCCCAAGGAAAGCTCTATCACACAGGTTACTATTATTACCCTTCTTTACAAGTGGATGTCTTATGATCATATTTTTTTCTTTTTACTCTGTAGTGGAAGGAAATATTCTCAACCGATGTAGCAAGAATCATTTATCAATAGAATAAAAACACAAGTTTATCAACACAGTCTTAAGTATCCCAGAAACAGAACTGTCCACATGAACAACTTGGATTCATGATGGAGATGGCATCCTAGAGAAGTAGGAAAAGAGAGAATTACTTAACAAATGGGACTGGGGAATTGACATTCCACAAATAAAATACACACTTGCATTCCTACGTCATTCCATATGCAGTGTCAACTCTAGATATATTAACCATGTTAATATTTTAAAAGGAAATTTTAAAATGATTAGTGGAAAATATTGTGGATAGCTTTGAAAACATGATCTTACAAAATATTTCCTAAGAATGCACACATGAAAACACATGATCACATAAGAAAAGATTAGTAATTTGAGCACATAAAATTAAAAACATCTGGGGCTGGGGTTGGAGCTCAGAGGTGGAGTGCTTGCCTACCATGTGCAAGGTGCTGGGTTTGATTCTCAGCACCACATAAAAATAAATAAATAAAATAAAATATTGTGTCCAACTATAACTAAAAAATATTTTTTTTAAAAAATTAAAGACGTCTGTATGTCCAAAGATGTCTTAAACAGGAAGACCAGGGTGCTGCTGGGTGAAATATGGTGCCCAGCGAAGATGCTGCTGGACTTGTCGGAAGAGTATAAGGAGCACCTGGCCTTCCTGCCGAAGTGGTGGTGAAGTTTGGGTGGATCGGGGTGGAGTTCCTGAGGCTAGGGACCATCCCCAAGGTCTATGAGGGCACCGCCAGGAAGCTCAACGTGAGCAGCAACATTGTCCAGCATGGTGTGGAAGGGTTAACCTACCTGCTCAATGAGAGCTCCAAGCTCATGATTGCTGAAGTGGATTTCCAAGACTCTGTTTTTGTTCTGGGATTCTCTGAAGAACTGAACAAATTATTGCTTCAGCTTTACCTGGACAACAGAAAAGAGATCAGGACGATTCTGGGTGAATTGGCACCCAGCCTTCCCAGTTACCACAGCCTTGAGTGGCGACTAGATGTACAGCTTGCAAGCAGAAGTCTCAGGCAACAGATTAAGCCAGCAGTGACTATAAAACTACACCTAAATCAGAATGGAGACCACAACACCAAAGTTCTGCAGACAGACTCAGCCACCCTACTTCATTTAGTTCAGCAACTGTAACAATCCTTGGAGGAGATGAAAACAAACCACTGTAGGAGAGTAGTTCACAACTTCAAGTATTACCAAGTGTTAAGGTCCTAATGCCTTTGACTCATTTGTGAATGGATGACATTCAGGAATTACTTTTCAGAATTAATTTTTATTAATTTGGGTTGATAAATGCATCTAGATTCCGTGAAATTCATTTTCCTATTCCAGGATATTGAGGTCATGATCAGAAGCTAAAGTCAAGTTCTTTTTCTGGTGCAAAATGTGGTCAGCTTCTTGACAGATTGAAATGTAATTTTGTATTTTAAAAGTGTAAATAGGATTGAGTCAACTAGAAATGAATCTATACTGTTCATATCTTCTGTATATATGAGCAATACCCTGTTTTGGGTACACTTTTGTCTGCTTAACTAGTATTTTCCTCCTTATTGATCAATTTTGAGAATAAAATTTACAGCGAATTCCTTTCCTATTCAGAGTATTTCTAAATAGTACAATATTTCTGACTTTTAAAAGCATCTCATGATGTTACTAGCTACAGAATAATGTAAAGTGAGTATGAGTTTTTTTTTTTTTAATTATATGCCCATATTGTTATAGGAAGTTCAAACATTTTTCTTTGAATGTAAAGATAAGTAGTTTTTACCATTTTGCTGAAATTTGACTTATGTTTCATTGACTTAAGTAGTACTCAATTTTGTGTGATTGTTAATAATATTTTCACAAGGATTAATTTTTCCCATATACCCAAAGCAACTAAGAGACATACTGTCATTTACATTTATAAATAATGGATACAAGAACAATGCAATCAATGCTTGATTATCTGGGGGGAATAAGATGTCTTAAACTAAAAATGTTTAGAAATTTAAGAATATATTTTCAACATAACTGATAGAGTTTCAATATAACTAACACACTTGAAAACTAAAAATATGTAAAGATAACCTACAAATTGGTAAGAAAAATATAGTTAATCTAGTTAAAAATGACCAAAATATATGATCAGAAATTTTACAAAGGAATACAAATGACTATCAAACACAGAAAAGGAATGTAACATTATCAATGACAATAAGTATAGACCTCATAATGAAATAGCTTCTGAAGTTTTTATTGACAACAGCTAAGAGACTGTGAGAAAGTGCCTGGACACCTCCAAGGAGACTAGACCAAGGGCATCTCACATGTGATCGACACTTGTGGCAACTGATGCTGTTTCTAGGAAGAGAGCTGGGTGTGATCCCTGGACTGACCTCTCATATGCCCTGTGACCAGCAGCCACATTCCCAGCACATATACCAGGGACAGTCCCACACAAGGGAGGCCTGTGCCTAAAGCTCATAGCAATGAGGTTCAGAGCAGCAAAAACCTAGAGACCTCTCAAAACTGCATAAGCAGGAGAGTGAGCAAGGCAACCAGGTACATCTACAGGCTGACTCCAGTCAAAACCAGTGAGCACAGTGGGTGAGTTTAAGGACCACCACACTTTGATGGCTATTTTATGTGTCCAGCTGGCAAAGTTATAGTCCCCAGTTGTTTGGTTAAGCATCAGTCTAGATGTGGAAAAATACTTCTTAGCTGTGATTAACATTGACTTTGAGTAACATAGGCCACCCTTTATAGTGTAGGTGGGCCTCATCTAATCAGTTGACAGCCTTAAGAGCAAGAACTGAGGTTCCTAAAGCAGAAAGGATTCTTATCAAGGCTGCAACATAGAAGACTCATCTGAGTTTCCAACCTGCTAACTTATGGAATTGACTCAAGATTGCCAGCATCTACTTTTTCCTAAATTTCCAACCTGCTGACAAGTGCCATGGATTTCAGATGGTCTGCTCCCATAATATGAAACAACACATCAAAACTAATCTCTCTCCCATTCTCTCTCTCCTAATCTCTTCCCAGACTACACAGAATGCAGATACATTCAACAGAATATTTTTGTTAAATTAAAGGATCACTAAAATGTTATACATTTATATGCATTTGTACACACACACACAAACACATACACATACACATATAATGTTAGGAATACTAGCAGCTTCAATAAAACTTCAAAGAAAGTGAGAGAATAAGGACTCCTAAAGGTGGAAGGAGGCAGGGGAAAGCGTATACTTCCATGAAAGTTGTTACACTTGAATTTTCAAGGTAGGTTTATGAGAAATAACTAAAAACTTAATAAAAGCAGGCCAGTATGGACAATGTAAGTGTGTTATCAATGTGAGTTATGGGCAATTGAATCTTTGGCATCTGATATCTTTTGAAACATAAGAAAATTAGTATTCGATGTTTCAATGATGTGCATGGATTTCTGGTGGCAGTAGATGGAGGTGGAAGAGGAAAACAAAGGCCACATGCTGAAGAGAGGCACTTTCCCACACCTGTGCTCATTTTTCAGTCATCTGACCAGCGAACAGAACTGTGGAATCTTGGCTGTCCCTGGAGTCACCTGGGAAGTTCTTAGTGCCTGGATCTCAACCACAGATATCCACATTTTTTGGCCTTAGAATGAGTTTAGGAAAGGACATATCTGAAGGCTCACCAAGGGGTTCTCAGTGCAGGTCTGGGACTCCCTGGGGGACAGGATGCTCTCAGGCTACAGGTGTCTGAGCTCTGATTTAAAGTTAGTTTCAAGCAAGTGAAGAGCACAACCAGATCTGCTGTGTACAAAGAGTACAGGGCAGAGGGTAGAGGACAGATGAGCAAGACGACCGGCTGGCAGTTGCAAGACAGTTGGACGCCCTTCTTGGTGGCTTTGGAGAAAGGTGAGGCATTTGGAAGCAAATGTGCTGACTGTGGGGTGTGGAGACCAAGAGGGGAAGATGCTCAGGGGTGTCTGGTGGGACCCAGGATTTCAAATTGGTGATTAGGTAGGTTGGTGATAAGTAGTGATGGTGAGCAGATTGGAACCCCTGGCCCTTTGATGTGCCAGCTTTGCAGCGCCTGGGAACTCTTTGCTGCAGAAAAATATTTGTTAATCATTGGATGGCTTGAGAGAAGGTTAAAAGCAATGAGTGATTATGGGCGGGGTGACACATTCCTGTATTCCCATAGGCTCAGGAGGCAGAAGGATCCTGAGTTCAAAGCCAGCCTCAGCAAAAGTGAGATGCTAAGCAACTCAGTGAGACTCTGTTTCTAAATAAAATTTAAAAAAGGGCTGGGATGTGGCTCAGTGGTTGAGTGATCCTGAGTTCAATCCCTGGTACTCTTACTCCAAAAAAAATTTTTTTTTTAAATAAAAGTAATGGGTGATCTGTGCATTTCCTCCCAGAGGGCTGTTCAGGAAACTTTGCTTCTCATTCTCTGGTTCCTTGCGCCATGTCTGTTGGTGGCACAGCTTTTCTAGAGAGCAGGATTGATGGTTACTATGAAACCTACAGACTTCTCATGAGTTGTTCCACGGGGCCAGTTGCACTCACCTCTGTCTTCAGGTTTCCAAAATGCTGGTGTAGTCCCATGAACATTTTGGTTTTATTTTATCTATTTTTAAACAAAAAGTGAGGATCTATTGAATTGTCACCTAAATTAATTAGCAAATAACATTTTCCCATTAGTTCACAGTGTCACAGCAAACCATCTAAAAGGTATTCATGAGTAGAGTAATTTTAATATTAATAAACCTAATTATGATTTAAAAGCAAATTAAAAATTTCATCTTTCGTTAATTCATGACATAGTTATAGAAAGCCTAGTTTTTATGACTTCAATAAAAGGTCTTTTGGAGATTATCACATTTTATTTGGAAAGAATCTGAAGAGCAAAAGTTTCTAAATCTAACTTGCAGTTCAAATCTTCCAATTCCTCCTCCTTTTCTGGAGGTAGGATGAGACTTAAAGACTTCCTTTCACTCTTTTCTGCTTTCTTGTTATGGACTTCCTATCTCCTCCTGGCTGATGATTTATTTGAGTTTCTTAGGATGGAGGAGGAATAATCCAGGGGGTGGGAAACAACCTTCAAGAGCTGCAGCTTGACTAGACAGCACATGGACAGGTACCCGGGTGAAGAGCTGCAAGTGCTGGGTCCGGGGCTCCCCGCAGCCCCAGGCACAAATGTTTGCCAAATTAAGCTCAGAAATACGTCAGGATTTTTTAAGGGAGTTGGGAGTAGAGGAAAAGCATCTCTGGTTTGTGAGATCACATGAGGAGAAGATGGTTGCCTGGGCCATTGCTCTGTCAGGTCACTAGCTGTGGAATAGAGCTCAGAACAGAAAAGGTCAGAGCCCAGCCAGAGGTTGCCCTGCCTCTCGCCTCCCTGTAACTGTGCTTTGGCAGCCTGCACCTTCTGATGGATCAGCGCCAGTATCTGCAGCTGCTCAGACTGCCAGAAGAGCTGTGTGAAGACAGGCATGTCAGGAGGTGTCAGGAGTAGTAAGGATGAGAGCCTGGGCCTGGCTCCAGCACAGGAGTGAGTCTGAGCCGCACCAGGTTGTAGAGACGGCTGCATGGCAGCCTGGCAAAACTCAACTGTCCTGACCTCTGAAGTTAAGGAGGAGCCCACATTGCTTTTGGGACCATGCTACATACCACTTTTAAATATGTTTGTAAGGAACTGGCTTCAGAGTTATCACCAGGCACTGCTCACGGAGTTCAGTGAGAGGCCAGCACATGTTTCCAGAAGGTAAGACAGAGATACCCAATGAGATCCGACCCCTCACACAGCATCCTCCTCACCCTCTCTCCTGTACAATAAAAGGTGTGAAGGTCATTACACCTCTCAGCACTGGGCTGGGGACACATGGGTGACTCGGTATCCCGCTTCAATTCTGGCTGATGGCGTGACTATAACAGTGCATGTCTGGAATGTTAGTGGGGCATTTATGATCATTAGAAATAATCAAGTCCAGACCAAGGAAAAAGGTCTAAGAGAATGTTTGATAATTTATAGCTAAATGACTTTGGGACCTCAAGATAGAATATCCAGGTGGTTCTTAAAGGACTCATAAATACTCAATTTAAAGGGGAAATATTAACATGGAGGTTTATGATCAGAGCATTGAAATTACATTGATCATGTCTACTCTGGCTCTAAAAATAAAAATGGAATAATAATCCAGCTACCTAAGCAAGAAGGCTGCAAGCCATGTCTTGCATGGTAAAGCAACATCTGCCATTGGCACAGATCAGGAACCGTGCTCCAGGAGACCTTCCTGGAAACGCCCCCAAGGACTCTCAATCGACCCAGCTTCTAGCCCCAACTCTGCCTGTCAGGGGTGATGTGTGCATCGTTTGCTGTTAGATTTTGTTTCTTTGAGGCAGAGAGGACACATATCAGAGTGAGAGAGGTTGATGGAGGCAGCTTCTCAGGAAAAGATCTGCCCATGAGCTGGAATGGGACCTTCCAAAGTTCTGGTTGTCCTGGGGCTGGCATGGAGAATGCAAAACAAGAGGTGATCTGAGGGTCTTTGGTGAGGGTTTACAGGACAGAGGGGTGGACCACGATGAGAAACGGAGAAGTGTGAGGCCTTCCTAGGGAAGCAGAGTGCCCAGGCCTCTCCTTAGATACCTGCAGCTCCTGAGAGGGTCAAGGAATACCAAGCTGGTTCAGACACCTCCTAGAATGGAATTGACAGAAAAACTCACAATTCCTGCCCTACCTACCCTAGGATATGTTGGAAAAATGCAGTAAGATCATCCTGGAAATAGATGAATTCTAGATAGGGCAGAGGGGTGGGAGGGAAAGGGAAGAGGCAAGGGATTAGCAAGGATGGTGGAATATGATGGACATCATTATCCAAAGTACATGTATGAAGACATGAATTGGTGTCAACATGCTTTATATACAACCAGAGATATGAAAAATTATGCTGTATACGTATAATAAGAATTGTAATGCATTCCGCTGTCATTTATTTTTTAAAAAAGTCAATGAAAATAAATTTTAAAATGAGAAGCTAAAAAAAGAGATTAATAATAATAAAATAAAATAAAATAAATAATTATAATAATTTCTCTGAAAAAAAAAGATCATCCTGGAGACTAAAAAGTGCAGTCCAAATGCAAGCCCCACAAAACACACATGAACGTTGATTAATTATTTCCTGAATGGACAAAGCCAACAAATGGGTGGTGGTGCAGAGGAGAGAAAAATCACTTCCCAGCAACTAAAAAGAATGAATCACTGCCTCTCCTAAGACATTCACTGGCCATATTGGGTGGATTTGTACATTAGTTAAGAATACAGACCTGGGGCTCTCACTTGACTTCATATTCAGCTTTCTTACTCTCTGTGCCTCAGTTTCCTCATCTACAAAATAAGGCGATTGTGATATTTCCTATTGAAGATTTTCTGTCTTGATCGGAGGATGTAAAATACTCCATAAAAGAAACACTGAAAGGAAAATCAGGGCTAGAAAAATAACCTGGATGTGGAGTTATTGTTTGAGACGTGGTATCCAAGGTCAGGAGACTGAACAATGCCTCAGGGAAAGATCTACGCAGGGAGCTCAAGAATTGAGCTGCAAGGCAAACTGACTTAGGAGGTTAGGAAAATAGCAAAGAAGTTGCCTTTTACCTAAGATTGCACAGCCATTTGGGTTGGAAAGAAGCAGGACAAGAGTGTCATTCTGAGCTCTTGAATGAGCTGAGAGATCTTAAAACTGCTAATGTTATGCCAGATTCGTGGGACTCCAATAGACCTCCAGGAGCCAAATCCAATGCAATCACACAAGAGTCTTTATTGCAAGCTCAAGCCTGGACTCACAACCATTCCCGATGCAGCGGTCCCAGGGAGTGGGTCCTGGTCCTTTGTTCAGTGAGATTTTACAGGTTTGGGGAGGATACTGTATGCATCACAATATCACACAGCAAATCATTCCATACCGTGGGAAATTCAAACAACAACTCTTAACATTGATTAACACATTCAATGGTGGGAACAAGTTGGGTAGGGGTAATTGGTTAGTACAAAAGGGGGATTTGTTTGAACTGATTGGTTTAGGCCACGAGAGGTGTACATGCTAAAATACATGGTTTCCAAACATGTTATCAACCACCATAAACTACTTGGGGATCATCTGGCATTCCAGGTATTTTCCCTGTCTCATGCTGATTGGAGGTTGCTAGGGGGTTTGCTATGGGTCCTCATAGCTCAGGGAGACTGTCTAACTGAGTCAGGGACACCTGGCACCACTGACCTCTCCTGTTATTTACAGACAAATGACTCAGCAGGGTGGGTATGTGCTTAGGAATGCTCTGTGGGTTTTTCCAAGGACAAGGGTCATGACCTCTTCCTTAGGGCCTTGAAGTAGAAGCTGCTGTTATTTATTTATTTTTAAAAATGGAGTCACATTACTTTCTCACTAAGAGGGGGTCAGGGGCTTGACCCCTCCTTTGTGGTCTTAACACTATCCAATAAATGCCATTCATGGGTTCGATCACATGAGGCCAAGAATTTCCCATGGATTTCACAGCAATGTGGAGGTCATCCTTGACTTCAGAGGGCACTTTGAAAGGGAGGTGTGTTAAGAGGTTAAGAAGAAACTTGTGGAATTTTAATTGAACAGTTTTTTTGAACAAATAATATTCCTGAATATTCCTGAAGCAGGCAGTTCTCAGAACCAGGAGAAGTCTGGAGAGCTCTGCTCTTTAGATGGTGGGCATTTCCAGATCAGGCTGGGAACTTGAGTACAGATAGGGCTCCCCTGTTGAGACCCAGGAGTTTGCCTTCCCTGATCATGCATGGTCTGGTGCTAGGCAGCCTGTGATTGGCTGAAGCTCAGCTATGTGTGATTTGCTGAGACTTGGCTGCTTCCTTATACTACTGAGTTTAGTTTTCAGATTGTTTTTGAACTACATTGGGTGGCTATTTGTTATACAGGAATTCAAAGCATGACCACAGTCTCTGATCTCTGATCGGGGCTCCTACTCATTTAACATGACAGATAGGGGCAAGAGCTTCACTGAGGAGCATTCCAGATAGAGCTCAGAGAGACCATCTACAGGCAGAAGAAGAGACTTGGGGAGCTGAGCCTCTGAGCATGGTTGGAGATGGATGGGGACATCAAGGGGGAGCTGAGCCACCAGAGGAGGAGCAGCAGATCCCCATGAGTCTGAGGCCCTGGCAGCTTTGAATCCACAGTGTGAGCTTGTTTGGGTCCTGTTCCCATGTCTGAGGCTGTGTAAGCAGGTCTCCTTCTTGCTCTGACACTGAAATCTTTCAGACAAGAGGCAAAAATACAAATTAACATAAGAAAAGAACCACATACACTTGGGAGTGAGCCCAGGGCTTCACAAAGTAAGAAAAGTGAAAAGACCTGAAAGAAACTGAACCTTGCAGAACTAAACAAACAAGTCTAGTGCTGCCTGAAAACTTCTGGGGTGACCTTCAGTGAGCGTTGTGACCATGCTGGCTTCATGTTCATGTAGTCTATATACATCAAAATTAGTGGCTTGTTTATGTCCTTTGATAGAAAGGATTTTCTATCAAAGGACTTTAAGATTTTCACTGAATGTTCACTGTGCACAAAGAACTTTATAGTCAAGAAGATGTTGGATGGCCTAACTGTGCAAATCTCACAATACCTCAGGGTACACAACAGATTTTTATATGCATCACTTTATTTACTATCAAAGCAACCCTAAGAAATAGGTCTTATCATCCCCTTTTTTTATAAAAAGAAATCAGAAACCCAGTCCAGACAATGTACTTCACAAGTGGCCACGTCAGCAATGGCTCCCAGGCTACCTTACCCCAGACCCAGGGCTGTTCCCAAATACAAGTCAGTCATCCCTTAGCAGTAGGGCATGTTCTGAGAGATGTGCTGTAAGGTGATTTTATTGTTAGGTGAACATAACAATCTGTGCTTACCCAAACTAAGGTATTTACAACATCAGTAGGAAATATGATTTTGAGATCATTGTCATACACAAAGTCCATCAGATGCGGCACATGATCATTCAGCAGAAGTGGCACCCCTTTGTGGTCACCATATTGCACCCCAAAGGCAAGGCCTGAACAGTGTAAGCACACAGGAGGAGGGAATCATGGATTCACCTTGGAGCTCTGTCCAGGATTTTCTCTGAATCCCGTAGCTGTGTTCTCTTCTCCTCTCACACCAGGCTTCCATCACTACAGGGATGGTTTCTGATGCCCCCAGAAGCCTTTGCAATGCCAATGTGGAGCTACTTCAGGTGTGGTTCAATCATACTGACATTTCTGGGCTCCGATTTTCTCACCTGAAAAATTAGAGTGTTGAGCTTCATCAAAGTTGTTCTTGTAGCTCTGAGGCCAGAATCACTTCTTTGAGGGTTTGTGGCTCTGCTCTAGGTAACTGGCTAGCTGAAATTTGGATTGTTGTATAAATAAGACATTACCTTATTTCCTTGTAATGAATGTGTTTATAACTAGCGATTCTATTAGGACGTAGAAAAAAAATTTCATCTTACAAGCACCACTCAACAGACTTTGCCAGTACTTGGACACTTTGGTTCTGATCCATCATTGTGGGAAGAGAAGAGATGCAGTCTTTTCAGGGCAGAAATCACTTTAGTTCCCTAACTCTGCCATCTCCATGTTTTCTCAGTTAATAAATTACATCTCATGTTTATTTTTTGAAGACTCTTTTTTCAATATATTAAAAAAAAAAAGATGTTAGCCGGGCACAGTGATACATACCTGTAATCCCAGCAGCTCAGGAGGCTGAGTCAGGAGGATCAGGAGTTCAAAGCCAGCCTCAGCAAAAGTGAGGTGCTAAGCAACTCAGTGAGATCCTGTCTCTAAATATAATACAAAATAAGGCTGGGTTTGTGGCTCAGTGGTGGAATGTCCCTGAGTTCAAACCTTGGCATCCCAAAATATAGGTTTTTATCTATTTAGGAAATATACCTACTTTTCATATAAATGAATTCAAGTAAATATGCTTTACACCAGTCAAGTTATCTTCAAAGTAAAAAAAAAAAAAAAAAAAAAAAAAAAGAAATAAAGAAAAAAAGGAAAATTTTCTTTACCTAAGCAGTCTATCTACCATGATGTTTCCATGTACTTTATCATAATTCTTTAAAAATATTGGGGAAATAACTGGAAAATCCAAACCATAAATCAATCACTAAACTTTTCTCTTTTTGAAGGCTTGCAAATAGAATTTACATATCACTTTCTGAGAAAAAACTTAGGTGCATATGATTAAAAATTATAAGCTTTGACAGTATAAAATATCACTTTTCATAGAGAAATTACAAGACAGTGTCTGATCTCTGTATTTAACAAAAAAACTTTTCTTTAATATTATTCAATTTGAAGCAAAAATTCCAGAATTGTTTTATGAAAAAACTTTCTTTCAACCCAGGGCTGTACTTCTGAGAGTTACACTTCATGGCCTTTTCCATTCACATCTGATTGAAAGCAGAATGGCTGCAGCATTTTAAATAAATACAAAGATCTAATGAAGTTAGGCAGAAGAGCATGACATTGCTCCTCTTCTTTTTATATTTATTTATTTAGTTAGTTGTTGGCCTTTTTTATTTATTTGTATGTGGTGCTGAGACTCAAACTCAGTACCTCACGCATGCCAGGCAAGTGCACTACAACTGAGCCCCAGCCCCAGCCCCTGCTTCTCTTCTTTTGGCATATTTCTTTCTGGGTCCCCTGAACTTGGAATTTCTCTTTAAAATGTCCCATTAATTCCTATGAGGGAGCTACTAGTAAGGAAAATTGCATGTTAGCTTCTATCAATCTGTATGAATAAGTGTTAACCATTCTCAGTTAAAAGCCCTCCCTTTAGCCCTACTTATGTGCAAACATCATGCACCTCAGCAAATCATTCAGAAAATCAATGCACTCCAGCCTACACAAGCGCTTGTTGATGCATATTAGCATTATAGATTTTAATTTGAAATAATGTCAGTCTTTTCTGGCCTGCATTGTAGTGATGGGCTGCCAACTGCTTATAATAATGAGTCTGACAAGCCATGTAAATTGATTTGCTACCTCTCTTGCCAGCATAATGGCTGGGATATTGATCCTAATCATAGAGCAGTTGCAGGTATTTCATTCAATACCAACAGGACAGATTGGGAGCTATGGCTTCTGGGGACATAGTTGGAATGACAGTAGAAACAAAGGTGCATTTTTCTGTCTCCCCCTCCCCCACACCACCAGGTTCAACTTTCCCCCTCTCAGAGTGGCTGTGGGTTCCATTCTTTCTCAATATTTCAGTACAACTAGAAACACAGTCAACCAATTTAGTGAGCAACAAGACTCAAGCGTAGAACACCTAAGCTATCCCTACCTGTCTCTCCCTGAGAGCTATCACTCCAGTGACCAGAAGGGCTCTGTGTACCAGCCAAACCCTTGATATCACTGCCCAATATGGTAGCCACCACACATGTTGCCAGTTATATTGAATCAAAAGTAAGTGAACTGAGAAACAAACTCCTTGGGACACAAACAGATATCTGTTCAGTTATCTTTACATTCAAAAGATGAAACAATCCCACATTTTCAGTGATGGATGAATGGACAAACAAAATGTGGTATGTATATACAGTGGAATATGATTCAGACTTAATTAACTCTAGTACATTCTGCAAAGTGGATGAACCTTGAGTACAGTACACTAAGTAAAGTAATCTAGTCACAAAGGACAAATATAATGTGATTCTCCTTATATGAGGTTCTCAGAATCATTGTTTAGTCCAAACAAAGTTTTACATTTACAAGATGGGAAATTCTGGGGCTGGGGTTGTAGCTCAGTGGTAGAGTGCTAGCCTAGCACATTCAAGGTGCTGGGTTTGATCCTTAGCACCACATAAAAATTAATAAATAAAATAAAGGTATTGTATCCAACAACTATATATATATTAAAGATGGAAAATTCTGGCAATGGAGGCACAACAATGTCAATGTGTTTAATGTCACAGATTTAAAATTGCTTACATAACAAATTCTACATTATGCATATTTTACTCCAATTTGAACCATAGCCCCTCATTTTCCAAGTAGCCTCATCTGCTCAGGGGTTATCAAACTAGAGAGCACAAGGAAGATCACTCCCCTTATCACAGGAAACTCTGCTGATGTCATTGCTTTAGCTTTAGGCTGTTGGGACTCAGGCAGGTGAAGCAAGGAGCTGAGCTATTGTGAGATTTGGTCCCAGTAAGAGGTTGATGCCCTGCATCCTGCACACACCACGAGTGCAGCATAAATGGAAACAGACCACCCTCTTGTGATTGAGACATGACCTGGTTTCTCTACCTTTGACTTAAATTGCTTCTATGTTCTCTGCAATGCATTTTCCAACTTCAGAACAACTAACCATGAACATACATGGGGCTATCACAGTCCGGCATATCATTTCACTCATCTTTCTAAGTTCATGTATTTTTAAGTCGGAAAGGTTAAACATGGTATCAGTCTAAACTGTAAACTAGAGTATTGCTAATAGAAGCCACCTCTGAATTGCAAATTCACTAACAGAGGAATCAACCAATTGATCATAGGGTATGGATAAACAGGGATGGGCAGGGGATCACTAGACCATCTTATCTACTCCATTCTGTTCCCTTAACTTGTAGTGATGTGTGAATGCTGAGCAGCTTTTAGGGATCGAAATTCAAGGTCAGTGTTTGAGAGTCCAAGTCTGACCCCAAATTTAAGGTACTGCACTACAGTCTACAGGTGTTATTTATGGTCCATGTATTTATTTTTCACTGATATCCTTAAGAGTGGAGATGTATTTTTTTTTTTCTTTCCACTGATAGCATCTATCGTGTGGCACTTAATAGTTCTTAAAAAAATGCTTTCTGAATAAATGACCAAAGGCACACACTGGGAGTTCCCCCATCCCACTCCTGGCTTTTGTGCAGTGTTGAGCCTTCAGACAGTGAGCAGGTGAGACATATCTTCTTCCCTCCTCTCAAAAGCCCCTCATCGTGAAGGAAAAAGTACATCCTCACCCTACCAACTCCATTTTCACTTTCTTTTAGTTTTCAAAGATAGCTTTCTTATTTTTCATACTAAGTGCATTTTTAAATCTTATTCTAATTTAGTAGCAATAATAAAATATATAAAACTGTGTAAACAGAGTGTACCTGAACATGGTCTGTTCCATCATAAGTGGGTTCTGAGACACGTAGCATTTCATTGCTCCGGGAGATCCACTGGCTTCCTTCTCATTCAGCGTCTCCTCTCACCCATGGGGTGGCCTCTAGCAACCATTCCACTCACCAGGGGATGGTTTCATTAACTGTTTAGTTAACTTGGTTATGACAAGCATACATATGAATACTGCTTGCCAATTTCTTTATTTTCAGTAAAATAGAGAGCTTTTCCAGTGCACTGAGCCTTTTGAAATTTGAAATTCATTTTTCTTGTAACAAACTAGGTTGAGTCACTGACAAGCCTTGAGTACCTTCTTAATAAAATAATTGAACTGTCGAGTTTGCAATTAGACTTCAGGTGTAACCACTTTGTTTTACTTTTTTTTATAATTTTAAATAGACAAATTATTGTAAATGTTAAATCTGCAGTGTGGTTTGATTCTAGAAAAGGAATCTTTCCATTGTTTTATAATAATTTGAAGCTGAGGATATTTTTTAAAATTTATGTTCATCAGTCTAGAAAATTAATTTTTGGAATATCTTTCCACCTAGTTTCTTGAATTTTAAATATCTGCATCATACATATATATGTATGTATATATATATATATATATATATATATATATATATATATATTAGATATGTAAAATTATATAGATATATAGATACTATATCTGTATATCTATGATATAGACATTGATATATAGACATAGAAAGTTTTCTAATTACCACCTCATAATCACATTTGTGCATTCATCTTTACTAATCAGAAGACTGAAAGAAAATCTTTTTAAGTGCATTTGCATTTACTTCATTTGCTACTGCATTTATTACAATTAATAAAAGTAGTGCAACCAGCTTTTATTGATCATCCTTTCGATTCCAGGCTGCTGAGTACTCAGGAAACCAGAATCCTTAGATATACCAGACAACACTCCTTTCAAGCTGATGTTCCAGTGTTGGAGACAAACATGTCACCAGTGACTCATCGAGCAGCAGTACTTCTAAGGAGGAGAATGAGCCAGGAGAGTGGAGGCTTTCTGAGGGCAGGCAGTGCCCTTGCAGCTTAGCAAGATCTGGGGGGCACAGGGGGCCAGCACTGAAGCCACCAAGCATTCTATGCACAGGGGCTCGTACAGACAGACTACTGAAGCAGTCATTAGAAATGCACTCAGGTTAGAAGTTCAGCTGACAGGTGTATGCTGGGGACAGGTGGGTGTGGTTGTGTTCATCTGTATTCTGAGTACAGGAGGCAGAGCGCTCCATGTGTGCAGGCTATCTGGCATTTCTGTAGTTGTGCCAGAACATCTCTGTGACTTGAGTCTGGCCCTTGGAGAAGCAGCATGAGCAGACATAGTGACTTGCCATCACCAGAATGCTAAGAGGCTTAGGAGATGAGACCATGGCTAATAGGGAGGACAAAGAGGACATGGGGACCAGGGCTCAGAAGGAATCAGCAGGAGGCAGAGGAAAGGCAGGTGGAGAGCACAGAGATGGTGGGGAGAGGTTTCAGCTACTACACAGACCAGTCTGAGAAGGTGGGAAGTCAGCAGGAGGTGGGTTAGGATGCAATGGCTGACCCTGAACAAGGACACCTGGGGCCCAGGACAGTGGGAGTGGCTGGGAGAACTGGAGCAGCAGGCACCATCTCTCTTCTCCACGTGGCAGCTGCATATCAGACCTGGTCCATCTGTGACTTCCAGGTCTACTCAGTCCTCCTTCCATGTAAATGCCTTCTTTCATGCTCAAGCAAACAGATTAAATTTGCCATGAGAAAAGTTCCTCATCTAGAACCAAACCCTCTGCCTTTCAGGCCATTAGGCCATCACGAAGTTCCCGCATGTGAGGCCCTAAAGCAAGCGTCCATGCTCTGAACCCACTGAATGGAATCCCCTCCTGGGAGGAAGCTGGAGGAGGCAGAGCTGGGCTGATGCAGGGCTCCCAGCAGCCCCGCCTCCCTGGGACCTGAGGTAAGTGGATCTGCATCCAAGTGGCAGCAATGGAGGCTCAGTGGCAAAGTGGCTCTCTGGGTTTCGATGCCAGATGGAGCAACATGATTTCAATTTATTTGGAAATAAACAAGCAGCCAACCTTGATTCTAGATATGACATGGTCATATTTGTGTTTCAAGAAGCTGGAGAAAATGAAGTGGCCAGATGTTTACGAGGCAGAGTCCATTGGGAGAGGCTTGAGGCAGGGGATTATTAGAAGCTAATTTCCTTAAGGGGTCCCCAGGGCTGTGCCAGGAAGGGGCAGAAGAGGTGCAGCAGCAGAGTAGTGTGGGGGACTCTGGAAGAGAAAGACAGAGGTCATGGGTGTCTACTGTTCCCATCATTCATAGCCAGAAGCATGTCTCATATTTTAAATAGGGAACCCAGAAAATAAGACATGGAGGAAAGGAGACTGGAATTAGGTGAAGCTTTAAAGGACCAGCAGCTTGAGAGGCCTGGCAGGCACAGGGAAGAGAAGGACTCCAGACTCAGATAAACCCAGGTTTGGGGAGATATGTGCAGGGGACCTCTGTGTGATCCAACTGGGGGAGGAAAGCAATTGAGAGAACTAAAAAAAAAGAAAAGTCCCAACAAATGCCGGCATCCAAGGCAAGCATGAAAGGAACGTTTAGAAAACAAGCTGCCACTGAGGATGGAGGCCAGTTGAGAGGATAACTTCCAACCCAGTGAAGCAGCTCTGCCTGGGAGAGGCCCTGGCTGGGAACAGACCCTCCGAGTACCAAGGCCCAGAACCTGCAGGGCTGAGGCCAGAAAACAAGTGAAGCCAGAGGTCATGTGATCAGGCGGCTTCCTGCCAGTCAAGGTGGGGTGAAGCAAAGGGCTCCATGTGGCAGGACCCAGATAACTCAGGTACCAGGACCTGGGACTGTGAGGGAGTGAGAAGGGTGTCGTAGGTGCTAAGAGAGGCACCTGGGTAAGAAAACAGAAGGTAGATTTGTGTTGCACTAAAAAGGTGAAAGAAAACCACAGGAGCTTGCAAGCAAGTTCTGAGGTGCACAACTTGGTTTTCTATGTAGATGCCCCTCCCTGTGCTCTGGGGTCACTCCTGCTGCCACACCTGGGGGTGTGGGCACTGCTCACTGAGCTGAGACCAACCACAGAAGCCAGGGAGGGAGAAGACCCTTGCCAGGACACTGCATGGGCCCTGCAAGGGTGACTGGAGAGACCTTCCAGCTGTCCTGACCCTGGCCTGGGGAAGCCATTTATCAGTCAGGGAAGGCATATAAAGGGGAGATTCAAGCACGCTCACACAGCTCTCCCCCCAGTCCTGGAGTTGTGCTGGGAGATAATTTGTTTTATATATTTTACAGATGTATTTGGTAACATAGTAAGTTCCCAATGTTTATTGGGAATATAATCATATGTCCAAGTCAGAATTTAATGACTTCTCTCTCCAAATTCAATGTTGACTGGGCTTTGAAAATCAGTGAAATTTTTATGTTAATTGTGCTGCTCTCTAAACTGGAAGGGAGTTGCCCTTCCCTGAGTCACTCCAACATGTGTCTGTGTTAGCTTCTGCCCAGGCCCTGCTGAATGCCACACACGACCCCATCCGCAGGTGTTTCCAGGACAAAGCATCCCAGCCTCTATGTTAAAAAGGGTTTCCTTGCTGTTGAATTTAACATCAGACCAAAGATAGTGACTATGTCTTTTACCACTCAAAGAGAGCAGGGAAAATCCAATCTCCTTCTAAATGTAGTCAAAGCCAGTGCAGCATTTTCCAGGGGGAAGAAGAACTAAGGGAGGCCCACCATGTTGGGCTGTCAGACACATGAGCTCATGTGCTCAGTGCAGGTGGGAAGCAACATTGGTCATCAGGCAACCTCAAAAAGTCTAAGAGAAAGGAGAGCCACAGGAGATCTTTCCTGGCAGATATTAAGCTTCTTCCATCTCATTCTAAATACAGAGCTAAAAATACACCTAGTATTTTGAGGGGTGGAAAGACCATCTTGCCATGATCATGCAAAAGAAATATAGTAATGCAATAAAGTTGAGCCAATTGTTTGTCTTTTCAAGAAAAAGGAATGACTGGCCTTGGTTGCATTTGGTGTCCATTGCTGGACCAACCTAGGGATGAAAAGTTCTGGAGAGCTGAGGAGAGCTGGCCCTTCCTAGTTTTTTTTTTGCAGTCCCAGTGTCTAACTCTGCAGAGGTTGAATGTACTCCTGGACATGTGGATAATCATATTGCTCATAACTCAACTATTCACACCTTAAATTGATGAGGCACAGTGACCCTTAGGGATCCCTGGTGACCAGAGGGGCCCAGGCTGTGCTCTGTGCAGAAGACCCAGCATCAGGCTGCAGATACCGCTTTCCTCTCTGATGTGAAGTGACCAGATGATAGCAGGGTACATATCCATGAGATGCCCATGCACACTCAGGAGGCATAAGGGAAACTGTAAACCAATTGATGGGGACCATCCTCTCTGCGCTCTGCCTAATTGCTGAAAAACTGAGGTTCAGTGGCTCCCCTTTCTGGGGCTCCATTTCTTCAAGTATAAAATGAGTGACTGCATCTGCTGATGGCTGAGCATTCCTCAGACACCACTCTGCTCTGTCTGAATGACATGTCACTACAGCATCAGGCAACACAGTGCTGTGGTGAGTCTCAGACATGCTTTTTAAAGGAAAATTTTGTTTCTTAATTGTTTGCCTAAAGAGTCTGTTGTACTTCCAAAAAATAAAAATACATAAAACCTCAATAAATGTTAAAACAAAATACCTTTCATTTATGTAGTGAGTCTGAAAAAATTTTACTGTGCAATAGTCCCAGCCAGTCCTTTTTTACAAAAGCATTCTCATTACCTCAATTTTATTGCCAAGAAATGAAAAAAAGAGAAAATTGTAGATGCATAAGAAAAATCCACTTTTAATAATGCCAAGTCGTGTTCCTATATGATATGTAAGAATTTATAATCAGATTGTATAATCAGAGGGCCAGATATAATTTCTGTAGGCCCAATTATTGCTAATTCCTATTTCAAACACTATGAATATTTTTGGGAATTATTTCCACCACCTTGAAGGACTTTTAAGCCATTAGCTCGTGTAGCATTCAAGTACCTGCCAAACATTTTATTAGTCTCTCCAAGCACGCAATTAAACCTCAAGATTCCTGTTGAAAAAATTCCAGGTTCTGAATGATAGAAAATAGTCTTAAGTTGCTTTAAGAGAACTTCCAAGGTAAAGCTGTATAAAGACTGACCAAGCCTTGGAGAAAACAAGAAAAAAGGAAGAAACAAAGTGTCCCCCAGATTCAGGGGGAGGGGGAATTTTAAAGTAAGTGAATACTCAGTGCATCCTGGAGCTAGGTAGTGACCAGTGTCCATTTGTCCTATAAGACCACAAAGTCTGGAGGGAATAAGTGAGCTGGGCAGAGCCACAAAACTGGTGAGTAAAGGACCTGGCTTCAGCCTTCCAGGTCATGCTCCAATGCCTCCACCTACATTCTGTCTGAGACCTGACCTGTCTTCCCTGGGACCATGTCTACAGAGGCTGCTGCAGCAAAGGCCTCAGCATTTATAGAGCGCACTGTGAGGACTGCAATTCCGCCTTCTCTCTTTGTTCAGATACGTGGCAGTAGATGTTTCTGGCTGTTCCCATTATTCTGGACTAGAAACTCTGAAATTAAAACCTCCTCAATGGCAATACATCGAGTATTACTGACTGATTCAACTAAGAGAACTTGGCACATGGTGGCAGGCACTGAGATATCAATTCTGTGACCTCTTCAGCTGCGTGGGCAAAGGGAGTCTTAAACTGACTGAATGCTGTTTTCTCAGGATCACTAGGCAATGCTGGGCTGAAGTGGACCTAGGGTGAGCAGTTTGCACCCCTCAGAACCCACACCAATCCCGGAGTGGGTGAATTCAGGCTCTCCATATGCAGTTTCTGGCTGATTGTCTGCGTCTCACTGACAAACCGTCATGACTCAGCGCTACAGATGCTCCTGTGGAATAGAGAAACAACTCTTTGGTTCCTCCATGAACCTTTTGAGATGATACAAACCAAGCCTTCATAGGCAGCAGGCCCAGGATTGAGACAGGACCTGGGAGAGCCTGACCGGACCCACCCTTCGCGTCAGACACCCAGCAAAGGGAACAAACGGCCACCCTTTGCAATGGACACCACAATGGCAGAAAACTGACATCACCAGAATTCAGCAGAGGGGATAGCTTCATTGAAACTGGCGTCTGCAGGTGTGTGACCCCCGGGCCCCTCCTCTCCACACAGCAGGGAAATCTCAAGGGCCACCCCCAAACCAGCTCTCCCGTGAGCATGATTGTCAGACCAAGGGAGTCAGGAGTGGTGCATGACCCCTGGCTACCGCTCCCACTAGTGCTGAAAACCGAGGTCTCTTGTGCCAGCTCCTGGGGGCGTGGCTACCAGAAGGCAGGCAGAATAAGCTGATGGTTCCCAGCCCCGCACTCCACAACCTTAGGGTCTGGGGGAATGGCAAACAGAGAGAGTTCAAGAAAATATGGTTCCCGGGAGTGTCAGACCGGGCATGGAGCCAGTTTTGTGGTGAACGTCACTGGTGGGTGGGGCCTGGCTGGAGGAAAAGCTGGGAAGTGACTAGAGACCAGGAAAAGCTCTGGGTGCCCAGGATTGGAGAGCTGCCCAGTGGGGGAAGGGGAGTCACCTAACAGGGATTGGTTCCTGTGTATTGAGAGGAGAAGCGTGGCCCGGTGGGCACAGCTTCACCTACTGGAAGAAAAGTTAATCAAACTCTAAGACTGCATTTTTAACTTTTTAATTTATTTTAATTTTTTTATTTTTATTTTTATGTTTTCTCTTTTCATTTCTTTTCAATTTCCTTATTCCCCTTTTCTTGAATTCTACCTGTTTACTCTCATTCTCTTTAGCGACTTCTTCCCTCCCCTTCTAATATCTTTCCTTAAAGTATTATGACACTGGTTATGTGTAATTTACTAAATGTGTATAGGTAAATGTTCCAAGGCATTATATAGTGCTACCAATTCCCTAGCTACCCCCAAATACTCTGGACCATTCTCCGGTTAATATCCCTCATCAGTAGAGCAATCTTCCAAGGTTGCCAAGATATACCAACCTCTATACCATCACATCACTCGACCTAAACATAAGTCCCAAGACCAAACCGCAGATCACTATATGCCATCAGAATCCATACGCATTTTATGAAACAAATGAATCTGCTTTAAAGTGCAATAAAATTCATCATCTCTAGTCATAGTCTCCCATCACAAAGGAGAGACTCTGGAGATACACAAAACCAAAATAAATTTATAGGAGTAAACAGGAACTCAGCAGTCAAACAGAACCGGAAGTAACATGAGCAGCATGAAAAAACAAGGAAGAAAAGGAGTACAAACAATGAAGGACAGTCTAAATCTACAGGAGAACCTAGAGGCATCAGAAAAATGGTCAAATAACGAACTCAAGAAATACCTTATACAGATGGAATGGAATCTTAAATAGGACATGAGACAGCAAACTCAAACAATGAAAGAACACATTGAAAATGAATTACATACACATATTCAAGAAGCAAATAAGCAACTTTACCAGTAGATAGAGATTATTTTAAAAAATCAAACAATAATCCTAGAAATGAAGGAAACTATGAAACAAATTAAAAACTCAAAGAAGAGTATCACTAGCAGAGTGGAGCAAGTAGAAGTCAGAACGTCAGACAATGAAGACAAAATATATCATCTTGAAAAGAGTCTAGCCAACTCAGAAAGGCTGGTAAGAAACCATGAGAAAAACATCCAAGAGATATGGGATAGCAAAAACAAAACAAAACAAAACAAAACAAAACAAATAAAACTTAAGAGTCATCGGGATAGAGGAAGGTATAAAGGTCCAAACCGAGGAAATGAGCAATCTGTTGAATGAAATAATTTTAGAAAACTTTCCAGATATAAAAAAGGAAATGGATGTACAAATTCTAGATGCATACAGGACACCGAGCATACAAAATCACAGTAGCCCAACACCAAAACACATTGTTATGAAGATATACAATGTACAGAACAATGAGAAAATATTAAAAGCTACAAGAGAAAGGAGGCAGATTACATTCAGGGGTATACCAATAAGGTTAATGACTGATTTTTCATCACAGATGCTGAAAGCAAGAAGATCCTGGAACAATGTATTTCAAACACTGAAAGACAATGGATGCCAACCAAGAATTTTATATCCAGCAAAATTAAGTTTCAGGTACGACAACAAAATAAAAATCTTTCACGATAAACAAAAGTTAAAAGAATTCACAGCCAGAAAACCAGGATTGCAAAGCATCTTTAGCAAAACAATACTCCAGGAAAAAATGAAAAACAACAACCAAAACCAACAGTGGGAAGTACATCAGTAAAGCAAGAGTGGGGGAAAAAAAGCTAATCATGGAGAAACAAACCAAATTTTTTAAAAAGATAAATAATCAAACATGACTGGAAGTACAAACCATATATCAATACTAACCCTAAACATTAATGGCTTAAACTCACCAATAAAGAAACATAGGCTGGTAACCTGGATTAAAAAAACAGATCCAACAATATGCTACCTTAAGGAGACACACCTGATTGTAAAAGACAGACACAGGTTGAAGGTGAAAGGTTGGGAAAAATCATACCATGCACATGATCCTCAGAAGCAAGCAGGTGTGGCCATCCTCATATCAAATAAAATTGACTTCAAGACTAAGTTAATCAAAAGAGATAAGGAAAGACATTATATACAGTTAAAAGGAACCATTCACCAACAAGACATATCAATTATCAATATTTATACACCAAATAATGGTGCTGCAACATTCATAAAAAAAACTCTCCTCAATTTCAAGAATCAAATAGACCACAACACAATAATTATGGGTTACTTCAACACACCTCTCTCACCATTGGACAGATACTCCAAACAAAAGTTGAATAAAGAAACTATAGAACTCAATAATACAATCAATAACCTAGACTTAACCATCATATATAGAATATATCAACCATCATCAAGTGGATATACTTTTTCTCAGCAGAACATGGATCCTTCTCAAAAATAGACCATATATTATGCCATAGGGCAACCCTTACTAAATATAAAGGTGTGGAGATAATACCATGCATCTTATCTGATCATAGTGGAATGAAACTAGAAATCAATGACAAAAGAAGAAAGGAAAAATACTACATCACTTGGAAAATGAAAAATATGTTACTGAATGATCAATGGGTTACAGAAGACAGAAAGTAGGAAATCAAAAAATTCTTAGAGATAAATGAAAATATAAACACAACATATTGGAATCTATGGGACACAATGAAAGCAGTGTTAAGAGGGAAATTCATTGCCTGGAGTTCATTCCTCAAAAAAAGAAAAAAAAACAACAAATAAATGAGCTCACACTTCATCTCAAAACCCTAGAAAAGGAAGCACAAAACAACAGCAAATGTAGCAGAAGGTAAGAAATAATTAAAATCAGAGTGGAAATCAATGAAATTGAAACAAAAGAAAATATTGAAAAAATTGCAAAACTAAAAGATGGATCTTCGAAAAAATAAATAAGATCAACAGACCCTTAGACATGCTAACAAAGAGAAGAAGAGAGAGAACTCAAATTACTAACATACAGGATGAAAAAGACAATATCACAACAGACACTACAGAAATACAGAAGATAATTAGAAATTATTTTGAAACCCTATATTCCAATAAAATAGAAGATAGTGAAGACATCGATAAATTCTTAAGTCATATGATTTGCCCAGATTGAGTCAGGAGGGTACACACAATTTAAACAGACCAATAACAATGGAGGAAATGGAAGAAGCCATCAAAAGACTACCAACCAAAAAAGCCCAGGACCAGATGGGTATACAGTGGAGTTTTACAAAACCTTTAAAGAAGAATTAATACCAATACTTTTCAACTTATTTCAGGAAATAGAAAAAGAGGGAGCTCTTCCAAATTCATTCTATGAGGCCAACATCACCCTGATTCTGAAACCAGACAAAGACACGTCAAAGAAAAATACAGACCAATATCTCTAATGAACCCAGATGCAAAAATCCTCAATAAAATTCTGGCAAATCAGATACAAAAACATATCAAAATAATTGTACACCATTATCAAGTAGGATTCATCCCTGGGATGCAAGGCTGGTTCAATATATGGAAATCAATAAATGTTATTCACCACATCAATAGACTTAAAGATAAGAACCATATGATCATCTCGATAGAAGCAGAAAAAGCATTCGACAAAGTACAGCATCCCTTTATGTTCAAAACACTAGAAAAACTAGGGATAACAGGAACTTACCTCAACATTGTAAAAGCTATCTATGCTAAGCCTCAGGCTAGCATCATTCTAAATGGAGAAAAATTGATGGCATTCCCTCTGAAATCTGGAACAAGACAGGGATGCCTTCTCTCACCATTTCTATTCAATATAGTTCAAAAAATACTGGCCTTAGCAATTAGACAGACAAAAGTAATTAAAGGCATAAAGATAGGAAAAGAAGAACTTAAAATATCTCTATTTGCGGTTGACATAATCCTATACCTAGCAGACAAAAAGGTTTTACAAAGAAACTAATAGAGCTAATAAATGAATTCAGCAAAGTGGCAGGATATAAAATCAACACAACAAATCTTCTGAAATGGAAATGAGGACAACCACCCCATTCACAATATCCTCAAAAAAAGTAAAATACTTGGGAATCAACCTAACAAAAGAGGTGAAAAATTTATGAAATAAAAACTACAAAACCCTAAAGAGAGAAATAGAAGATCTTAGAAGATGGGAAAATATACCCTGTTCATGGATAGGCAGAACTAACATCATCAAAATGGCGATATTACCAAAAGTTCTCTATAGGTTTAATGCAATGCCAATCAAAATCCCAATGGCATTTCTTGTAGAAATAGAGAAAGCAATCATGAAATTCATATGGAATAATAAAAGACCCAGAATAGCAAAAGCAATTCTAAGCAGGAAGAGTGAAAAAGGCAATATAGCGATACCAGACCTCAAACTAAACTACAGAGCAATAGTAACAAAAACAACATGGAACTGTTACCAAAACAGGTGGGTGGACCAATGGTACAGAATAGAGGACACAGAGAGCAATCCACAAAATTACAACTATCTTATATTTGACAAAGGTGCTAAAAGCATGCAATGGAGAAAGGATAACTTCTTCAACAAACGGTGCTGGGAAAACTGGAAATCCATATGCAACAAAATGAATCTGAATCCCTTTCTCTCGCCATGCACAAAAGTTAACTCAAAATGGATCAAGGAGCTTGATATCAAAACAGAGACTCTGCGTCTTATAGAAGAAAAAGTTGGCTCTGATCTACATATTGTGGGGTCAGGCTCCAAATTTCTTAATAGGACACCTACAGCACAAGAGTTAAAACAAGAATCAACAAATTGGACTTACTCAAACTAAAACGTTTATTCTCAGCAAGAGAAACAATAAGAGAGGTAAATAGGGAGCCTACATCCTGGGAACAAATTTTTACTCCTCACACTTCAGATAGAGCCCTAATATCCAGAGTATACAAAGAACTCAAAAAATTAACCAATAAGGAAATAAATAACTCAATCAACAAATAGGTTAAGGACCTGAACAGACACTTCTCAGAGGAGGACATACAATCAATCAACAAGTACAAGAAAACATGCTCACATTCTATAGCAGTGAGAGAAATGCAAATTAAAACCACCCTAAGATACCATCTCACTCCAGTAAGAATGGCAGCAATTACGAAGTAAAACAACAACAAGTGCTGGTGAGGATGTATGGAAAAGGGTACACTTGTACATTGCTGGTGGGACTGCAAATTGGTTTAGCCAATTTGGAAAGCAGTATGGAGATTCTTTGGAAAGCTGGGTATGGAACCACCATTTGACCCAGATATTCCCCTTGTTGGACTATTCCCCAAAGACCTTAAAAGAGCGTACTATAGGGATACAGCTACATCGATGTTCATAGCAGCACAATTCACAATAGCTAGACTGTGGAACCAACCTCGATGCCCTTTGATAGACGAATTGATAAAAAAAAGTGGCATTTATACACAATGGAATATTACTCAGCACTAAAAAATGACAAAATCATGGCATTTGCAGGGAAATGGATGGCATTAGAGCAGATTATGCTAAGTGAAGCTAGCCAATCCCTAAAAAACAAATGACAAATGTCTTCTTTGATATATGCAGGGCAACTCAGAACAGAGCAGGGAGGAAGAGCTTGAGAAGAAGGTTACCATTAAACAGAGACGAGAGGAGGGAAAGGGAGAGAGAAGGGAAATTGTGTTGAAATGGAAGGAGACCCTCATTGTTATACAAAATTACATATCAGAGGAAGTGAGGAGAAAGGGAAAAAAACAAGATAGAGAAATGAATTACAGTAGATGAGGTAGAGAGAGAAGAAGGGAGGGGAGTGGAGGGGAGGGGGGATAGTAGAGGATAGGAAAGGCAGCAGAATATGACATTAGTATGGCAGTATGTAAAAACGTGGATGTGTAACTGATGTGATTCTGTAATCTGTATACGGGGTAAAAATAGGAGTTCATAACCCACTTGAATCAAATGTATGAAATATGATATGTCAAGAGCTTTGTAATGTTTTGAACAACTAATAATAAAACAATCAAACAAACAAACAAAACAGAAATGAACCTTCCTATAATCCCAAATACTCAGGAAGCTGAGGCATGAGAATTGCAAGTTTGAATGGCAACCTAGACAGCTTAGCATAGCAAGACCCTGTCTCAAAATAAAGTTTTTAAAAAGGGCTGGGGATACAACTCAGAGGTAGAATGTTCCTGGATTCCAGTCCTCATACTGGGGAGTGATAAAAAAGAAATTGATTTTTGGAGCCATTTCCACATTGTGGATACACCAGCACTTTTACAGTTTCACTGCCATCAAAGGAGGCCAGGCACACCATAACACCATTATATAGCTTCATGTCCTCAGTGCCCATCCGTGGTGAGGATTCTGCTGAGGGTCCTGTAGGCAAATTCCATGTTCCCCTCCTATACCCTCACAGTCCTGGCATTGAACTTCACATGTTCTACCATGACCTTGGATTGAAATCTAAATTTTGTAGAACCTGGCACCCCCAGAACTCAGTCAACCTGAAGAACATTTGCTTGCACTCATATTTCTGTCAAGAAAGCATTTGCTAGTGCAGCCTCCTGATAAACAACTTGGAAATGCCTCAGAGTTAAACATTATACTATGATGGAGGAACTTTCCAAAAGTGTCAAATAAAAGTTAATCACTGTATAAGACTAAACCTATATGTCTATAGTTTACTAAATCATATTAGTTAGTAGAGTGACTGACTGGACTCATCAAAAATTGAGTATTGAAAAAAAAATCTTTTTTAACACTCATGCACTTTACTTGAAAATAGCAACACATAAATAATTAGCTTAGCCTTATAAAAATCTGAGACTTGGTCAAAATATTTACTCATTTTTTTTAAATAATGGTAGAATATACATAACGCTCACAACCACAACCATTTTTAAGTGTACAGTTCAGTTCAGTGGGTTAATTACACTCATGCGGTTGTGTGCCCAATCTTCAGAACTCTTTAACTTACAAACCAAAACTCCATTTCCATTAAGCATCTCCCCATTCCACTATTCATTCCCTGACAACCACCAATCTAACTTTCTGTCTCTATGAATCTTACTACTCTGGGTCAGATTAACTAATGTTAAGTAGAATTATATAGTATTTCTCCTTAGTTCACATAGCATCATATACTTAAATTTCAAAAATGTTGTATCAGGATTCCCTTCCTTTTTAAGGATGAATACTATTCTACTCTGTGTGTGTATGCCAAATTTTGTTTACTCATTCAACCTTTGATGGACACTTAAAATGCCTACACCTTTTAGCTATTGCAAATAATGCTATGAGCATGGGTGTCCAAATACCTGTTCGGTTTTTGTTATCAATCTTTTTGGGTACTTATACCCCAAAATGGAATTGTTTATTAAGGTTTTTTCAGCAACTGCCATAATGTTTTCCATAGTGGCTGTACTATTTTACATTACCCCACCAACAACACAAGTAGGTTCCTATTTTTCCATTCCCTTTTCAACACTTGTCATTATTACTATTTTTGAATTGTAGCCAAACCTAATGGGTGTGAGGTAGTTTCAACTTGAAGTTTTGATTTTCATTTCCCTAATGAGAAGTGATGCTGTGCATCTTGTGCTTATTGGTCATTTGTGCAACTTCTTTGGAGAAGTCCTTTGCCCATTTTTTAATCAAATTTTATTGTTGTTGAGTTGAAGGAGATCTTTATTTACTTTGGATTTAAAAAATACTTAATTTTTAGTTCTAGTGGACACATACCTTTATTTTACTTATTTATTTTTATGTGGTGCAGGGCCTTGCATGTGCTAGGCAAGCACTCTACCACTGAGGCACAACCCAAGCCCTTTACTTTGGGTATTTAAAAAAATATTTTTAGTTGCAGTTGGACATAATAACTTTATTTTATTTATTTTTCTATGTGGTGCTGAAAATCAAACCCAGTACCTCACACATGCTAGGCAAGTGCCCTACCACTGGGCCACAACCCAGCTCAACTCTGGATATTAAACCCTTATGGAATATGCGATTTGTAAATATTTTCTTCCATCCCAAAAGTTGTTATTTCACTATCAACATGTTTATATATAAATAAAACTCTTGGGTTTTTTTAGAAACTTTAATATCCTCATCACTCTTGAAGGCCTTAAAATATTATGCATTTATAGCTTGTACTTTTTGTCCACTCAGTTCTAGGTCTGATGTTACTGGAGTCTTTTTTGAACTGTGTGGTAATTTTAGACTTAGATCCCTGGGTAAGAAATCTAACCTTTTTCTTTCTTATGTAATGAGGAAGCCACTTAAGATAGTAAAAAGTCTTGGACCAGTAGGGAGAAATCCCAATGTTTAGACCTGCTCTATCACTTATTACTGTGTAATCCTTGGGTAAGTCATTTAACTTTTTTGACCTTAAGTTACATGTTTACAAAGAAGAATACTAATGACTGGCCTCCTGTGGACCATTTGCCTATGAGAAGTGTGGACAATACTTTCCCATGTGGTCCAGCAGTCATATTCTCTGGTATTTAATCCAGTGAATTGAAAACATATCCACATAAAACCCTAACTATGCAAGTTTATAGCATCTTTATTCATAACTTCCCAAACTTGGAAGCAATCAAGATGTTCTAATGAAAACAAATGAATTGAATTCTAGATAACAGAATATTATTCAGCACTAAAAAACAAAAATAAAAAGTTAGAAAACCATGAAAAGACATGGAGGAAGCTTAGATGCATATTACTAAGTGAAAGACCAGTCTAAAACAGCTCCATACTGTTCGATTCTAACTACATAATATTCTGAAAAAAAAGAAAAATTATGGAGAAAGTAAAAAGATTAGTGGTTCAGGAGACAGGGAAAATAGGAAACCTACAGAGGATTTTTAGGGCAGTGAAATTATTTAATATTATACTAGAATGGTGGATACATGTCATTATACATTTGTCAAGACTCATACAATACCTGACACCAAGATTGATCCTTATTGGAAATGATGCATTTTAGGGGACAATGAAGTGTCTGTGTGGATTGCTGAATGTAACAAGTATACCACTGTAACAAATGCAGGATGACCATGGTGGGGAAGGCTCTTTGAGTAGGAGCCCAGGAGGTATATAGAAACTATGTACTTGTTTTAAAAATAAAATTATTTTTTTTAAATGGGGAGAAGTAACACCCTCAGAGAATTTAGTAAAGGAAATAAAGAAGTGGGAGGTAAAAGGAGAGAATATGGTTCATGAAACCAAAATACTCAAGTTTCAAGAAATAGGTAATGATAGAGTTCTGAGCAGAGCACAAAGGTACAAATGAGAAAATATTGATTAGTTATGTCAACTGGAGATGACTGATGATATTAGCAAAACAATTTTTGAGTCAAATGGTACAGCAAGACTGAGTAAGGGCTAAAAGGGAGGAAAAGAATGCTTAAGAGATAGGAAATATAGATTATTTTTTCATGAAATTTGGATCATAATTGCATAGCAAAACAGGGAGAAGAAAATAAGATGTGGATTGGGTGAAAGATATAGGAATAGCAGGGAATGGGAGGAACATTATTTTTCTGAAATGAGAGCTAATAGGCAGATGGTGATGAGAATTAAGTCCATAGGTAGAGGGGTGAGAGAGATGCCTTGTATCTACGGGACCTTTGATATAAACTATTTCATGTCCATATTGGACATCCTCAGTCCTCTGTTCTACCTATGCCTTTCATACCCACAATCCACAGGAGAAGATGATAATGGAAGTCCTGGTCACCTATTCTCCTTCAGACCCCAATGTGCTCTGTCTTTTCTCACTCTTCACTTTGGATTTTTTTAAAAAATTCCCTGGCCTGGTTTCCATCCTTATACAATTTGGATCCCATAAATGATTGCTTAAATTTCTTTCCACACTCTTAATCCCTTGCCTTTTGACCCTTCCATCTAGCTATCAACTTCTAAACCTGAATCAATCCTACCATCCATTTTCTCCTACACCTAACTTCACTCTGATTCATTCTCTTGTTGTGAATTTCTTTCCCCTCATTCTGTCACACCACCTGAAACCTTTGTTCCAGGATTCAACAAACCCTCACGTTCTCAGTCTTTTCATTAACGCTCCACTTACTGCCTAACTGAAACCTGGCTACCTCAAGAGAATACCACTGGAATTATGCCCCTGCTAGTAGGAGGTTAATTCTCCACCTCCATCTCCCACAGGTCCAGAGGCAGCACCAGCACGTTGCAGCACCTTGTCACTTGCAGGTTGTCACCCTTCTACTTTCAAACATAAGACTCAATATCTGAAGGTACAACATGTCTGGTTATGTCATGCTCTTCTCCTAGTTGATACTACAGTTGAAATATCTCTTTTGCGATCTCTCTCTCTTCACCTGAATACCTGCAATCATACTAGTTACCCTAACACTAGACAAATAATCTAACACCCTAGGCTCAGCATTCTTTGCCCTACCCAAGCCTTCATGACATTTCAGCAACACCCACACCCTTGACCTTGCCCACTGCTTTACTGAAGGAATCTCAGGCTTTAATAACCCACTCTTGAATCCCTCCCTCTCCTCCAGCTTAATCCAGCATCACAGCATTACTGCTTAAATACACGCCTTCTTTGACATCACTGAGGCCTTTATCTTCCAAACATTCTATATTTTCCAGATTTATCTTCCTGACCTGGTTTCCTCCCTTATGCAATTTGGATCCCATAATTGATTCCTTAAATTTCTTTCAACACTCTTAATCCTTTGCCTATTGACCCTTCCATCTAGCTATCAACTTCTAAACCTGAATAAATCCTACCATCCACTTTCTCCTACACCTAACCTATGAGCATTGCTGGAGGAAACTGTATAAATGTGCATGCTACTGTTACTAAAATTTATATTTTAAAATTTCAGTGGGGCCTTTTGTACTGGCCTTTGTTCTGCTTCTGATTCCATCACTTGCAGAAGCTTTTCTGATATTTTATCATACCTTAGTCTACCTTTCTTAATTGCTGAGAAAGCTAAGGTGGTCTGTCAAATGAGAATTCCTCTCAATTTCAGCCTAAAGCCAACCTACCACTTTGTTTAAGTCACTCTTCTGTTTTTGACTCCCTAAATACAGAATGCACACAAGTCTAGACTCCTTGAAACAACCACTTCCTCTCACTATCTTTCCGTGGCAGCATAAAATACCAGTATCCTCACTGTGCTCTCAACAAACCATGTTGCTCAGGCCACTGGGTATGCTGTTCCTTCTGCCACTCTATTTCCTCCTCCAGTTAGACTTGAAAAACAAACAAAAAGAAACTTTTTGCTAAAGAAATCTTTTCCATGTCTCCTAACTCCCCTCAATGAAAAAAGGAAAAAAAAAAAGCACTTAAATACTTCTTACTTTTCTCCTCTTCCTCATCCTCCTTCTCCTCATCCTCCTCCTCCTCCTCCTTCTTCTCCTCCTCCTCCTCCTACTTCTTCCTATTTGTATTACTGCAATTTTTACATGGCATGGTAATTATCCATAAAGGTAATTTGAAGAACAAATTTGGTGTGAAGGGACTGGTAGGAACAAGAATTATAACAACTGAGTGAGAAGTCTAAGTAGGATGGTGAGGAAGGTTCTTCATTCATTAAACAAATAACCAACATATTATCAACATACTTAGTATGTACACCAAGGGTTGGAGAGAAACAAGTGGGTAGGCTGTAGGTTGGGACAGGTTCGGTAATCAAACTGGTGAGACATTAAATTATATCTAGATCTTGAAGAAAGGTTGGAATGTGAATCAACTAAAAGAAGCTTGAAGGAGAGGTAGGGAAATGATAGGTTACCAAGGAAACAAACACATACATATTTGCCTAATATAAGCTGACTTGTCCTGGCTAAAAAAGAAAGGTTTAGGAACACTGGTATTAGGAGACAAAACTGAAAGCTCAATCACAGACTCTTGAAATTAGAACAGACCTTAAGAATCACCTAAGTGACCCATCTTCCTAATAAAGAATGTTCTCTCTCTCTCTCTCTCTCTCTCTCTCTCTCTCTCTCTCTCTCTCTCTCTCTCTTTCCCTCCCTCCCTCCCTCCCTCCCTCCCTCTCTCAATTTTAAGATAGGGTCTTGCTAAGTTACTGAGAGTCTGAGTTGCTGAGGCTGGCCTCAAACTTGCAATCCTGCCTCAGCCAAGGTGCTGGGATTACAGGCATGGTGCCTAAGTAAGAATGACATCCCTGAAAAATAGACAAGGCCATTCAATTTGTAGTAGCACTGAGTTAGCCTATTCATTATTGTACTATTCTAAATGTTGAAAATTATTTGTTCTAATATTAACTGTATAGAAACATGCCTTCTTTAATGTCTCCCTACCAGTCCTGGTTCTGACTTCTGATGTACCCAGCATAACTCTATGACCTCTTTATGGGTCGGTTTTTCAAATATCTTAGCTATGTGCAGCCTTGAACAAATCATTTTCTGAGGATCAGCTTTCTCATCTCTAAAAAAGAGTTGTACAGAAGCTAATTGTCTCCTGATAGCTGCTGTCCCCTCCATTTATTATAATTAGATTTTTTTTCTAGGTATATGGAACCCAGCAATGATTACATTTTTTATCCTTCTGGATAATTGAATGTGATATTCTGCTTATGTTCTGGTCAATGGACTCTGAGCAGAAGAGACCTCCTCATCCCCTTTCCTCATTCCCAAAGGTTGGGGCTAGAATTTGGATGTAGAGTGAGCCACAGGATTAACCCTGTGGATGAGCACAGTACCCTGAAAACAAGATAAAAAGAGACCAGGCCCCTGACAACTTGACAAGGCAGAACTACCATGCCAGTTTGGACTTTATATGAGAGAAATAAACTTCTATTTTGTTTAAGCTACTTGCTTTTTTTTTAAAAAAAATAAATGTGTTATGACACAAGAACATATTGTCCAAATTTGTTGGTCTCCTCTAATCTCCGGTCACCTGAAAGTTTGCTTCAGGACCTAAGCTAGCTTCTAATACTCAAACTATTTTTTTGAAATATTCATTTTTTAGTTGTAGATGGACACAGTATCTTTATTTTATTTTATGTGGTGCTGAGGATCGAATCCAGGACCTCACATGTGCTAGGTGAGAGTTATATCACTGAGCCACAACCCCAGCCCTTAATACTCAAACTATAAGGAAAAAAAGAATTATTGTACAATTGCACCATGGCATGGCACATGTAACATAGGGAACATAACACTTAGAGTCATAGTGGGGAAAAAGAGCACAGGGTCTCCCTCACCACTCCACTCAGAGAGCACAAGCCCCCAGTCAGCATGAAATGGGAGACACCAATTTTAATTTCTTTAGTTACATTGACCTTAATTTCCTGGTAATTATTAAAACATGCACATCTTGCTACACAGGTATAATTCTAGAATTCAAAGATATGTATTGTTGTGCAACATGATCCTTAAAAACATAATCCAACAATTTCATTGTAAATTTATGTATAATACTAACAGAGATATGCATATGCTATATGCATTTATTGTTTTGGTTTTGTGAGTGTTTCTCATTATTTTCAAGGATAACTTTGACAATTCATGATTCCTGTGTGTTGTGTATCTGGGGGAGGTGTACTGGGGATAAAACCCAGGACTTCATGCTTACAAGACAAGCATTCTACTACTGAGTTATAACCCAACAATTCATGATATTTTTTCTTGACTCTATAACCTTTGACAATTACAACTCAATTATAAGGAAATATAGGAAGTAAACAACTAAAAATGCTTCAGATGATATCATATCCTGAAAACTTCAGGTATAAAAGTGGTTTTAGAGGTCACCTAAATCAAAAAGAATCTGTATCAGTCAGGATAGGGTCCATTATGCTTCAGTTAATATACAACCCCCAAATTCTGATGGTTCAAAAAACATCCAAGGGTTTGTTTCTGTTTATCTAATGTCTAGTGGAGGTCATCTGAGGTTCTGCACCATACCATATTCATTTGGTGACCAGGTTGGCCACACATGGACAGCTGTTTGTGGTAAAGAAAAAGAGACAGAGCAAACTGCATCATTTCTCTTAAACCTTCTGCCCAGAAATGGCAGATATCACTTTTGCTCACATCTAATTGGTTAGAGAAAGTTACATGATCACTTCTGAGTTCCACAGGTATTTAATCTACTGCAGAGAGAAGGGAACAGAATACTTAGCAAACTTGTAAAGATTCTAGGATGGGGCGGTAGCTCAGTGATAGAGCACATGCCTCAAATTTGTGAGGCACTGGGTTCGATCCTTGGCACCATATAAAAATAAATACATAAAAAGATATTGTGTTTATTTACAACTAAAAAAGTATTTAAACAACAACAACAACAAAAAAAAAACTTCCAAAGTTTCTCTCTTCAACATTTCTCCAAACAGTCATTCAGTCAGTGCTCTGGAGTCCACCATCCTCTCAAAGAAACCCATTCGATGTTGAGTCAGTACAAAGCATTGGGAAGTGCACCTTTAGGTTGATTACAAACCTACTCCCCTGGAGCTCCCTCCTATTGGTCCTCATTTTGTGCTTTTGTGACAATAAGTCAGATTTACTTCTTTTCTTTTTCTTTTTTTTTTACTTTATTTTATTTTATTTATTTATATGTGGTGCTTAGGATCGAACCCAGGGCCTTACATGTGCGAGGTGAGAGCTCTACTGCTGAGCCATAACCTCAGCCCCAGATCTTCTTATTTTCTATTAGGCAGTTCCTCAACTATCTAGCACTTCAATTATTTCTCATGTAATAGGATGCATGGTCTTTTCTGAATATTTTTCTTTTCTAAACCCCTATTCTGATAATAAATTTCCTTAACATTAAAAAAATTAAAAATGTGTTATGACATATCTCCTAATTCAAGAAGAGTAGCAATGGTTTTTTACTTCTGTTAAAGGGGTTCTGTCAGAATTGAGTAAAATTAGGAATGTAAAATATACATGCATATATATGCATATATAATATATATATATATATATATATATATATATATATATATATATATATGCTAGACTATATTGCATATTTTATTTTATATACTAAAAAGCATATATATATATATGTGTGTGTGTGTGTGTGTGTGTGTGTGTGTGTGTGTATTCAATTCTCAGCATTTGAAAATCTTCATCTCTCCCCCACTCTCTTGTAATGAGGAACTGAATTCAGGTGTATGTTACCAATTAGCCACATTCCAGACCTTTTTAAAATTTTGAGTCCTCTCCAAGTTGCCCAAACGTGTTTTAAATTTGAGATTATCCTGCCTTATGTGCATGGCTTACGATATAATGGTGAGTATTGACTTAGTGGCATAAAATGGTATTAGCAAAAGTTTTACAAGGCATGAATACCTAGTAGACTGAATTTTGCAAACTTAGAACTAGAAAGCCACAGCTTAAAAAATAGAGTATATGCATGAGTATTATGTTTCTTATCTTTTATATACGACTATCTTGAGGCAAATGCAAACATCCCAGGTCTACTAACCCATTTAGTGGTATCACATATTGGAACCAATTTCCTATAACTAACATTCAGGAAAAGTCATACTACATAAACTTATGTATTTGTCTAAAACATAAAGCTGAGAAAGCATACAACCCAAAACGTAAGCATCATTAAAGTCTAGTGATTAAAAATGGACCCTGGAGCCTGCCTGACTCCTGGCTCTGCACTTACTAGTTGACTAACTTTCAACATTTCTTTGTGTTTCTATTTCTTCAGGTATAAAATCAGAGTAATAATAACAACAATGGTAATTATAGCAATAGTAAAGAGAAAATAATAGTACTTCCTCATAGGATTACTATGAGGAGTAACATAAAGAATTAAAAATATATTAGGGTCCACACCTAGACACATTATAATGAAGATGCCCAACATACAGAATAAGGAGAGAATTTTAAAAGCTACAAGAGAAAGGAAGCAGGTTACATTTAGGGGTAAGCCAATCAGGATAACAGCTGATCTTTCAACACAGACTCTGAAAGCTAGAAGATTCTGGAATAACATATTTCAAACACTGAAACAAAATGGGTTCCAACCAAGAATTGTGTATCCAGCGAAATTAAGCTTCAGGATGGAAGATGAAATTAAAACTTTCCACGATAAACAAAAGTTAAAAGAATTTGCAGCTAGAAAACCATCTCTTCAAAACATCCTCGCCAAAACATTACAGGAAGAGGAAATGGAAAATAACAATGAAAACCAACAGTGGGAGGTAGGACAGTAAAGGGGGGAAAAATAATCAAAGAGGAAAACAAACCATGTTTAGTAACAGAAATAAACAAATATGGCTGGAAGAACAACCCATATCTCAATAATAATCCTAAATGTTAATGGCTTAAACTCACCAATTAAGAGACACAGGCTAGTAGAATGGATCACAAAACAAGACCCAACAATATGCTGCCTACAGGAGACGCATTTGATAGGAAAAGACATACATAGGCTGAAGGAGAAAGGTTGGGAAAAATCATATCACTCATATGGACTTCGGAAACAAGCAGGAGTGTCCATACTCATATCAAATAAAATAGATTTCAAGCCCAAGTTAATCAAAAGAGATAAAGAGGGACACTACATACTGCTCAAGGGAACCATACACCAACAAGACATAACAATCATAAATATATATGCCCCAAACAATGGTGCAGCTATGTTCATCAAACAAACTCTTCTCAAGTTCAAGAGTCTAATAGACCACCATACAATAATCATGGGAGACTTCAACACACCTCTCTCGCCACTGGACAGATCTTCCAAACAAAAGTTGAATAAGGAAACTATAGAACTCAATAACACAATTAATAACCTAGACTTAATTGACATATATAGAATATACCACCCAACATCAAGCAGTTACACTTTTTTCTCAGCAGCACATGGATCCTTCTCAAAAATAGATCATATATTATGCCACAGGGCAACTCTTAGACAATATAAAGGAGTAAAGATAATACCATGCATCTTATCTGATCATAATGGAATGAAACTGAAAATCAACAATAAAAGAAGGAAGGAAAAATCATGCAACACTTGGAGAATGAACAATAGGTTACTGAATGATCAATGGGTTATAGAAGACATGAATGAGGAAATTAAAAAATTCTTAGCGATAAATGAAAACAGACACAACATATCGGAATCTATGGGACACATTGAAAGCAGTTCTAAGAGGAAAATTCATTGCTTGGAGTTCATTGCTTTAAAAAAGGAAAAACCAACAAATAAATGATCTCATACTTCATCTCAAAATCCTAGAAAAAGAAGAGCAAAACAACAGCAAAAGAAGTAGAAGGCAAGAAATAATTAAAATCAGAGCTGAAATTAATGAAATCGAAACAAAAGAAACAATTGAAAAAATTGACAAAAATAAAAGTTGGTTCTTTGAAAAAATAAATAAAATCGACAGACCCTTAGCCATGCTAACGAAGAGAAGAAGAGAGAGAACTCAAATTACTAGCATACGGGATGAAAAAGGCAATATCACAACAGACACTTCAGAAATACAGAAGATAATCAGAAATTATTTTGAATCCTTATACTCCAATAAATTAGAAGATAGTGAAGGCATAGATAAATTTCTTAAGTCATATGATCTGCCCAGATTGAGTCAGGAGGATATAGGCAACCTAAACAGACCAATATCAATTGAGGAAATAGAAGAAACCATCAAAAACTACCAACTAAGAAAAGCCCAGGACCGGATGGGTATACAGCAGAGTTTTACAAAACCTTTAAAGAGGAATTAATACCAATACTTTTCAAGCTACTTCAGGAAATAGAAAAAGAGGGAGAACTTACAAATTCATTCTACGAGGCCAACATCACCCTGATACCTAAACCAAACAAAGACACTTCAAAGAAAGAAAACTACAGACCAATATCTCTAATGAACCTAGATGCAAATATCCTCAATAAAATTCTGGTGAATCGGATACAAAAACATATCAAAAAAATTGTGCACCATGATCAAGTAGGATTCATCCCTGGGATGCAAGGCTGGTTCAATATACGGAAATCAATAAATGTTATTCACCACATCAATAGACTTAAATATAAGAACCGTATGACCATCTCGATAGATGCGGAAAAAGCATTCGACAAAGTACAGCATCCCTTTATGTTCAAAACTCTAGAAAAACTAGGGATAACAGGAACATACCTCAATATTGTAAAAGCAATCTATGCTAAGCCTCAGGCTAGCATCATTCTGAATGGAGAAAAATTGATGGCATTCCCTCTAAAATCTGGAACAAGACAGGGATGCCCTCTCTCACCACTTCTGTTCAACATAGTTCTCCAAACACTGGCCAGAACAATTAGACAGACGAAAGAAATTAAAGGCATAAAAATAGGAAAAGAAGAACTTAAATTATCACTATTTGCGAATGACATGATTATATACCTAGCAGACCCAAAAGGTTCTACAAAGAAACTATTAGACCTAATAAATGAATTCAGCAAAGTCGCAGGCTATAAAATCAACATGCATAAATCAAAGGCATACCTGTATATCAGTGACAAATCCTCTGAAATGGAAATGAGGACAACCACTCAATTCACAATATCCTCAAAAAAAAAAAAATACTTGGGAATCAACCTAACAAAAGAGGTGAAAGACAATGAAAACTACAGAACCCTAAAGAGAGAAATAGAAGAAGATCTTAGGAGATGGAAAAATATACCCTGTTCATGGATAGGCAGAACTAACATCATCAAAATGGCGATATTACCAAAAGTTCTCTATAGGTTTAATGCAATGCCAATCAAAATCCCAATGGCATTTTTTGTAGAAATAGAGAAAGCAATCATGAAATTCATATGGAATAATAAAAGACCCAGAATAGCAAAAACAATGCTAAGCAGGAATTGTGAATCAGGTGGTATAGCGATACCAGACTTCAAACTATACTACACAGCAATAGTAACAAAAACAGCATGGTACTGGTACCAAATCAGGCGGGTGGACCCATGGTACAGAATAGAGGACACAGAAACCAATCCACAAAACTACAAATATCTTATATTTGATAAAGGGGCTAAAAGCATGCAATGGAGGAAGGATAGCATCTTCAACAAATGGTGCTGGGAAAATTGGAAATCCATATGCAACAAAATGAAACTGAATCCCTTTCTCTCACCATGCACAAAAGTTAATTCAAAATGGATCAAGGAGCTTGATATCAAATCAGAGACATGCCGTCTGATAGAAAAAAAAGTTGGCTACGATCTACATACTGTGGGGTCGGGCTCAAAATTCCTCAATAGGACACCCATAGCACAAAACTTAATAACTAGAATCAACAAATGGGACTTACTTAAACTAATAAGTTTTTCTCAGCAAAAGAAACAATAAGAGAGGTAAATAGGGAGCCTACATCCTGGGAACAAATCTTTACTCCTCACACTTCAGATAGAGCCCTGATATCCAGAGTATACAAAGAACTCAAAAAATTAGACAATAAGATAACAAATAACCCAATCAACAAATGGGCCAAGGACCTGAACAGACACTTCTCAGAGGAGGACATACAATCGATCAACAAGTACATGAAAAAATGCTCACCATCTCTAGCAGTCAGAGAAATGCAAATCAAAACCACCCTAAGATACCATCTCACTCCAGTAAGATTGGCAGCCATTATGAAGTCAAACAGCAACAAGTGCTGGCGAGGATGTGAGGAAAAGGGTACACTTGTACATTGCTGGTGGGACTGCAAATTGGTGCAGCCAATTTGGAAAGCAGTATGGAGATTTCTTGGAAAGCTGGGAATGGAACCACCATTTGACCCAGCTATTCCCCTTCTCAGTCTATTCCCTAAAGACCTAAAAAGAGCATGCTACAGGGACACTGCTACATCGATGTTCATAGCAGCACAATTCACAATAGCAAGACTGTGGAACCAACCTAGATGCCCTTCAATAGACGAATGGATTAAAAAAAAATGTGGCATTTGTACACAATGGAGTATTACTCTGCATTAAAAAAATGACAAAATCATAGAATTTGCAGGGAAATGGATGGCATTAGAGCAGATTATGCTAAGTGAAGCTAGCCAATCCCTAAAAAACAAATGCCAAATGTCTTCTTTGATATAAGGAGAGTAACTGGGAACAGAGTAGGGACGAAGAGCATGAGAAGAAGATTAACATTAAACAGGGATGAGAGGTGGGAGGGCAAGGGAGAGAGAAGGGAAATTGCATGGAAATGGAAGGAGACCCTCAGGGTTATACAAAATTACATACAAGAAGAAGTGAGGGGAAAGGGAAAAATAATACAAGGGGGAGAAATGAATGACAGTAGAGGGGGTAGAGAGAGAAGAGGGGAGGGGAGGGGAGGGGAGGGGGGATAGTAGAGGATAGGAAAGGCAGCAGAATACAACAGAAACTAGTATGGCAACATGCAAATCAATGGATGTGTAACTGATATGATTCTGCATTCTGTATACGGGGTAAAAATGGGAGTTCATAACCCACTTGAATCAAAGTGTGAAATATGATATGAACAACCAACAATAAAAATTTAAAAAAAAAGAAAGAACCATGGAAAGTAATATGGAAGTAAATAGAGTATTTTTTTTATGCATTTTGTAGATGAGAAAACAGAGAAAGGCAGAATTTTTGTCACTTGTACAATGTCACTTTGCCACTAAATGACAGAGTGATCTGGCTAACAAAAGAACAACTGCACACTTTCTCTAATGCAAAATATGATAAAGTATTTACCTGTTTTTCACCTCAGTGAAACAAATTCTAATTACCAGCATTATATCACTGCCATTGACCTCAAGAGAGAGAAAAAAAGAGAGAGATAAGAAAAATATAACATATAGGGCTGTACTGATTTAGCTCTGAGTATGGGACTTTATAGTATCTTATAAACAAATATATCTCAATGTATACACTATCAACTAAGCGCCAAAGACACATACATGCTTCATTTAGAATATACCTTTCTAAAGGAAATCATGATGATTTCTCTGGATAAACCCAGTAAGTGTCTTCATTAATCAATATTTGCTTAAATCAGGACTGAAAATCAGTGGAATTTTTCCAAAAGCTGTCAAAAGATATTATTTAGCACTTTGAAAACAAGTTGAAAGCATTTTTTAAAAATTCAAGCAGTTGTTTTGTTGCTATAACTAGAAAGCACAAAAGCAGACACATATTCAAGTAGCAAAGTGTTGCTTCATGTTGCACAGTACTTTAGTCATACTGATTTATTGTATATATTTTCTTTCATTTCCTACAAGTGTCAATGAGTGTGTGAATGATTGGAAGATTTACACTTATAATTCGCCAGTAATGAAAATGAAAATGATGGGGAAAATGCCAGATATTGTCAGGTGGTGATCAATTTTATCCTAGAATTGTGCCATAGAATGTTGTATAATTAAAATAATATTTAAAAGGAAAAAAAAAAAAAAATATATATATATATATATATATATATATATATATGTATTAGGAGCTGGTGGAGCTTAGCGCAGCCTGCGGGGGGACGGGGCGCACTCAGGCCACTGGTGCCAACTACGACCCTTGGCTGGCTGGTGCCCAATCCCGAGGCATGCTGCCGGGAACCGCCGAGGCGCGAGCTTTAGACCAGCTGGGCGGCAGGCTTGACACAGCTGCCCGCAGAGGTGCCGTTGGTATGGCGGTGGGGACCCTGCACCCAAGCCAAGAGGATGGCCACGGTGTTCAAGTGCGGCGTGGAGGACCTACTGTTCACTAGCATCCCCTTCGTGTGGAACCTAACAGTGTCCACGCTCTGCAGATGGTCTACAGAGCGGCTGCTGGCTTGCCACCAGGTGCTGCGGACATGTGCGGGGGGGGGGGGGGGGGGGGGGCGGGGGGGGTGCTGCGGATGTGTACCAGATGACAGAGGACAGGCACTGCCAGGTGCACCTCCTGGATGACAGAAGGCTGGAGCTGCGGGTTCAGCCCCAACTTCTGTCAAGAGAGCTGCTGAATCTGGTGGCTTCACACTTCAACCTGAAACAAAAGAGTACTTTTTGTTCATAGATGACACTGGTCAGCAGAGCTGGCTGCAGTTACACCACTGAGTTCTGGACCATGACCTGTCCAAGAAGCTGGGCCCATCTGCCTTGCACCTTGCCATCAAGTTCTGCACATCGGAGACACCACTCGTTTCTCTGGGGCGTGGACCAGAGTAAGAGGAACACAGAGAGCAGAGCAGCTGGCCCCAGCGCCAAGCCTGGGATCCACCTATGCTCAGGCAGAAGCAGGCACCAGGACAGGTCACCGAGAGGTGGGACTGCTTGCTGGAACCCCAAGAGTCAGGGTGGGACTTCAGAAGCCAAGTGAATGCAGAACCTCATTCCCAGGGGGATGAGCCACGAATCAACTAATGCTGGGCCATTTGTCTTCCTGGACTCTGGAAGACCAGCAAGAGACCAGTTCTCACGGACAGGCCCTCTGCCTGCGATGTCCTTCCTAACTTGGTCATCTAGTGTGCTTGGCTCACTTGTCCCCTCTCTGTGGTTGCATCTGATGGATTAAGCTGGGTGGCAATGTCCCTCTTGACCCATAAGCTGGGTTGACTACATCCATCTCCCTGGCCCCACAGCACTGTGTGCACATCACATTTCACTGAGGTGGTGGCTGCAAGAAGGCTCTGGATGTGAACTTGGAGGTCTGACAGACCCCAGTTTGAGTCACAGCTCCAACACTGCCTAGCTGTGTGGCATGGAGAAGTTGACCTGACATCTCTGTGCTTTCTCATGTAGAGTCCATCATTTCCTTTCTACCGTATCTGCTTTTGCTGACGATTATAGGAAGTGACCCCTGTGGAGTACTCGGTTGCCCCAGCATGGACATACCCTCTGTTATCTGGGTTCTTTGGTCACCAACAGCCACTGCTTGTGACTAACATAAACACAACTTAAAGACAACTAAAATGATCAGGCCTTGGAAGAGATGAAAAGATGAGATCAACAGAAACAAATGCCCCATTCCAATGGGGTGCTGCTGGCCAAACAAAGAGATTCCGCCCTCTCCCTCTCTGACCCCTGGTCATTCTGTTAGTATCCCACTGTGAGGGAGTCTGGTCTTGCTTGGTGTCAGTGCAGCTAGGAGGTGTGCTGAGTAGGTATGTGCTCTTCTGCCCTACTCCCGCACCGGGGCAGCCTCAAGCCACATGCACCTAGTGAGTCCTGAGGCCTCTGCACCTGTGACCTGCAGGCCAGAGCAACCTGACTGAGTCAACCTCACAGTCCCAGAGGAAGGGATTTAAAAAGGAAGCATTGGAGACAGAGAAAATATGCACGAGAAAATTCATGGACCTTGTAGTATTGGTCTGACCCTTCTCAGTTAGAGATCCATGAAGTTCCTGCTGGAGGACAGCATATACCATGGTGTCTCCTCACTGTCTGCACATCTATTGTCCTTTATGACCCTTGGTCTTCAGGAAAAGTACATCTGTCTTCTCTATGAGGTCAGTGTGACGTAGCTGGACACATTTTTGATCCTAACAGACCATAAGTTAGTTAACCGCTTTGCAAGTAGAGTAGATCATTTGCATTAGACATTTTCTCTAATTCTTTGTTCTTTAATTATAAAATGGGAACTAAATCAGGTGGAGGATTCCTGTTCCATGCCTACCTCATAGAAGGCTCCAGAGAAAAGTCTCCTGTTACCTTTGCGGTATTAATGTTGTCATTACTATAGACTCCTAACATCCTTCCCAATGTCTGGTGCCTACTAGGTATTCAGAAGGTGTTTAATGAATGAGCAATTTGTACTTTTATAAATACACATGATCATATACATATAATTTAATTAATATATATATATATATATATATATATATATATATATATATATATATTAGTAAAGTGATCAAATAAGTGTTAGCTACTAGTAGTTCATAGCTATTATAATAATGTGAATTGATGATTCCATTTCCAGTGAGGATATAAAGAGTTCTTCTTATATCTTTATTTATATTAATATATAGTTGACACACAAAAGTTGTGCACTCAATCATATATTTATTTCATAATGTGTTATTACATGGTATACAATGGTGTTTTGATATATGTGTACATTGTGAAATGGTTCAATTAAATTAATAATTTCATCAATTCACTTGATTTTTGTTGTCAGGACATTTATCATCCACTCTCAGCAATTTCTAAATGTACATTAACTCTAATAATTATGATATACAATATGTCTCTGGGACTTATTCATTCTAACAGAAATTAGAATTTCCCCATACCTTCCACCTCTATGCTCTGGAGACCACCATTCTATTTTCTGCTTCCACGAGTTGGCCTTTTTCATGTTACACATGTGCACTGCCTATGCCTGGCTTATATCATTTAGCATAATGTCCTCCAGTTTCATCCACTTTGTCACAAATAACAGGATTTATTTCTTTTTAAAGATTGAATTTTATTCCATTGGATATAAAACATTTTAAATATTCATTTACCTGTTACAGACAGGATGTTTCAGTGTCTTGGCTATTGTGAATAATGTTGCAATGAACGTGGGAGTGCAGACTTCTCTTCAGCATACTGATTTAATAGCCGTTGGCTATATACCCAGAAGGGCGATTGCTGGAACCAGGGTGTAAACAATTATCTGCCATATGGTCAAACAGCATTTTCTAATATTGGTTATTTTTGATATTTAATACTTATTAGTGTTTTTTCCATCATCAAAACTCAGTTTAGTGCAAAAGGGTAAACTGGAAGTATATGTCAAAGGTTTTAAAAGCATGCATGCATTACTAGATATTTCCATTTCTAAGTGTTAATCCTAAATATCCATGCACCAAATTGGGCTATATGGATGCTTTTGGTGGTTTATTTATAAAAATATTAATTACAAAGGAAAAACAGGCTGGGGACGTGGACCAGAGTTAGAGGTCCAATACCCAACATCTCAAAACAACAAGTATCTGACTGCTACAAAAAGGTTGGTACAATAAATCATGGAAAATAATGAAATAGAATGATATGCATCAATTTAAAACATTTTCGTTTTTATTAGCACATTATAATTATACATAATAGTGGAGTTTATTCTGATACCATCATACATGACTAGAATGCGATTTGCTCCATTTCTGTCCCAGATACTTCCTCTTTCCCTCTCCTCTTCCCTGGCTCTATTCCTTTCCTCTGCTCTGCTGATCTTCCTTCTATGTATTTATTGTTTTGTAAATTGGTGCTTTATAGGTGCACATGAAGGTGGAATTCATCATGGTACAATCATATATGTTCACATCATAAATTTGGTCAATTTATTCTGCATCCTCCCCTTTACAGTCCCTCCTCCTTCCCCTTCAATCCTCCTCTTCTACTACTTTGGTCCCCCTTCTATTTGCATGGGGCCCCTGCCTCTTCCCCCTTATTTTCCTCTAGCTTCAGCATATGAGAGAAAACCTTTGCCCTTGATTTTCTGAGTCTCGTTTACTTCACAAATGCCATGATTTCATCCCTCTTTATGGCTGACTAGAATTCCATTATATATATTACATTTTCTTTATCTTTTCATCTGTTGATGTGCACCTAGACTGGATCCATTACTCCACTATTGTGCACTGCACTGCTATAAACATTGGTATGCATGGATCGCTATAGTATGCTAATTTTAAAGCACTTTAACATTTAATATTTAATGATATAGAAGTAAAAAATGTATTAAGTACATTAGGATCTCTTTTAAAAGAATCTGATGATTGTGGAGAGGTTGGGCATATACATCTATGTATGTATGTATGTATATGTGGGGATTGATAGAGTTTCCTAAGTCATACACCAAAATATCAGTAATAGTGTTTATTTCTGGATTGTTCATTTATGGGCAATTTTTGTTCTTTTCTTTTTGCTTTTTTAAGTTTTCCACATGAGTCTATATTACTTTTGAAGTATGGACAAATTAGTAAAAAGAAATAAACAATGCAGTGAATTAAAACCTTGAAAACAGGGAGGGGACACGGTGGGTAGGAATGATGGTGGAATGAGTTAGACATGATTAACCTAAGTACATGTACATAGACATGAACAGTGTGAAATAGTTTGTGTACAATCAATGACTTGAAAAATATTGCTCTATATGTGTCATATGAAATAAACTGCATTCTGCCATCATGTATACCAAATTAGAATAAATAATTTAGTTAAAATAATAAACAAATATTTGTTATACAAGTTAAAAAAATAGAATCTTGAAAAAATAAAGACAGTCTTTGACAAAAAAAAGAGAGAAATCTTTTTAGCTTGTTTACAAAATAAAAGATCTAATAAAAAGCAGTGCTCAATAGCTTCCTGGACATTTCCTGAATTGACATGAGTTTTTGCCAAAAACTCAGGTGAAATCTGAAAATTTACTTTACCTATTAGCACCCACCCACTCACACAGGTGCAGAAATAGGAAAAAATTGGCCTAAAATATGTAGAAAAAAATTCTTTCTTTATTTAAACAGAACAAAATTAAATTTATCCTGACAGTCTTAATAAAACTTCAAAAGTGATTTAAATGTTTACAAAAGAAGAACTCTAAAAACATTCAAAAAATATAATATTTTGTCTAAGAGATATTTGAAAATATTTTATTATGCAAGAACTTGGCTTCAGCTGAATAGACCAATATAATTGTACAAGGTATTTTCCAAATGTTATAATAATTATTGTTATGTAAAATTTAACCATTTACCCTGACCATTTTAATAGCAATTATAGTTGGATAATGTGGCTCTCCCCTGTAATCCCAATGACTGGGGATGTGGGGGGTTATGGCAGGAGGATCCCAAGTCCAAAGTCAGACTCAGCATTTAGTGAGGCTCTAAGCAACTTAAAAAGACCCTGTCTCAAAATAAAACATAAAAATGGCTGGGGATGAGGCTCAGTGGTTAATCACCCCTGGATTTAATTCTCAGTACCAAACTCATAATAACAACATCATTCATTACAAATAAATACCTTTTAGTCTTATTTCTTTTTAACCTCTTCACTGAGCAAACATTCCCTGGAGAAACTGGATCCTTCTAAAATTAATTTTCACTAACAATCACTAAAAGGCCAAAACAGTATAAGGAAGATCTAAATGAGAAATAAGCAAGTTTGTATGGCTCCCATAGACTAGAATTTAAGAAATACATATATCACAATAAATGTGACTTCAACTGCTTATCGGACTCACTGTCACCTCCAAATGTATCATGTTATCATGTTATCAACTTAAGTCTTGATATCTTCTACCACCATATACAATATTCCACTTAAACAAAACAAAGAATTGTCTGGACTTCCTTATTTCTCTCCTGGCATCAAGGAATCTGTCACAGCATTTTCATTTATCAGTCACTCATATGAGAAACTTGAGTTCAGGATCTCATTAGCTCCTGCCTGCATTATTTTAATAGGCTCCTAATTTTCCTCCTCATCGCATCTATTATCACTTGAATTCAAAAGCATCATCCTGCCAGGAAGCTCAAATATCATTTTAATCATACTACAACTCAGTTCAAGAATCCTAGCTTGAATTTTATCCTATGAGCAGTGGAAAACAAACTATAATGGCATTCAAAGGCTTTTTCTAATCTTCTGCTTTTGCTCCATATGAACTCTGTGGAATCAGGATGATCCAGAACCAATTCTATGAGTGTCTTGCTCAAGCTGTCCTCCCACCTCACTTTCCTGTCAATGCAAATTCATCCTCCCAGCATGCTCAACTGAAATGCAAATACAATTTTCAGTAACCAGTACAGCTGTAAATGAACGCTTTTCCTTTATAATTTCGCCCTCACATATTGTCTGACCCATGAACAGGGAAGCAAGTCATACTGTCTCCTACTGACAAATAATTATAAGTATTTTTATTAACTTGAGGTAATTTTTTGTGGACGCTTTATTTGTTGTACTTGTCACAGTTCCTAACAGCTAGAAACTGGTAAATGCACAATTAATATTTTGTGAAAAATGAATTATCTGCATGTTTAGGTTTTATATAAAGCCAAGTGTGTGGTGTGTGTGTATGTGTGTGTAAGAGACAGATAATTTTCTATATATCTCCAAGACTTTTCTCTAACAAATATTATTTCACACTAGTTCATGTATGGGGGTTCCCAAGACCATCCCTGGGTTTGGTTATTCCTCAGGAGAACTCACAGGACTCAGCATATAGTTGTATTATGGCTACGATTTATTACAGCAACAGGATACAAAGCAAACTCAGGCACAATTTATTTAGCATCAAATTGTCACATGTGTTGTCTACTAGGAAAACTCATTAGAGACTCAGTGCTGAAGATTTTTATTAGGATGCTTACTTTAGCACCCTTTGCTTAATTGACCCAAATGCATGAGTCTTAGAAGGTGTTTATCAAGAATCACACTTTGTGCAGTCTAGGCACATTGAGCAGCTTGTATCATTTAGATGGAGTTTTATATCAGGTATAGAAATATTTAGATCTCAGGTTCCCAGACACTAGCCAAGAACAACCTGGTAAACCTTTCTAAAGACAGCAAACTCATGCCTGATACTCAGAGCCACATAGCTAAAATTTTTCTAACTTGATTGCAAGAATCAGAGTCTGAAAGCAGTTTTGAAAGAGACTCCAGTCATGTAAAACCTCTGTGTTCAATCCCTAGTACTAAAAAAATTTTACTTAGATATTCTTTAATTTCTTTAAATGATGGTTTGTAGATTTTAGAGGATAAGTTTTGTGCTTATTTGGCAAAATTTATTTCTAAATATTTTATTCTTTTTGATGCTAGTAAAAATTGATTTTTTAAAAAAATTCACTTTTGGATTGTTCATTTTAGATAAATAGAAATAAAATTAATTTTTGTATATTGATCTTATATCTTTCAACCTTGGTGAACTGACTTAGTATTTCCAATTTTTTTTAGTGGATTCTTTAGAATTTTCTATATGCAAGGAAGTCCTGTCATCCACAATTTTACTTCTTCCTTTCTAATCTAGATACCTCTTAAGTTTTTTTCTTGCCAACCCTGGCTAAAAGTGGTGAGAGTGGATGTCCTTGTTTTTTTCTAAATCTTTAGGGGACAGTATCTTACCATTAAATATGATGCCTGTGTTAAACTTCTCACAAATGCCCTTTTTTCAGGTTTGAGGAAGCTCACTTATATTCTTTTAGTTCCATTTATCAAAAAAAAAGGATGTTCCTTGGCTGATCTTAAGCCTTACTGGAAAAGGGATGGATGCCATTGGAATTCCTCTTTTCACGCAGTCATCTGCCCCTCAAGTATTTTCTCTGCTGATGGCAATATAAACTAGTTGTGCAGGCAGCATTGAAAGACAGCATTCTAGGAATGGCCTAACAAATTCAAGAAAAGTCATGATTGCTAGGCATGCTCTTCTACATTTATTTTGTAAAATATCATAGGCTAAATTTAACAATCCAGAAAACCAATCATCATTCACATTTGACTATATCCTCTGGGTAAGACTTGCATTTGTGGTCAACTCAATGAAATACAGTAATAACCACTGAGAAAGTCTTTAGAAGTCAGGATACAGAAGATGGCTGATGAAATATATTAATGACATAATTAGCATTAAATTAAAAGTATTAAGAAAGTAGAGAAGCAGAAAAATCAATATTGTTTCTAAAAGAACAGGTTCTAAGGAACCATGGCCCTGTGAACAATAAGAGCATCATTATTTTTTCTTATATGAGAGATGTAAAATTAGCCAGGAATGGTGCATTTGACAATAACAACAGAAATGGGACTTAAGACTTGTATGGAAAGAGACAATGTCTAGATACTACCAAGGGTTTTTATGTGTACTGATGTGACATTTATCAAATATGTAAGTACCACTTTCAAACCATTATCTCGAATCTTTATTAATAAAATATTATACCTTGTAAAAAAAAAAAGACAGCAGTCTTGAGTGTGCTTTATTATATCTTTTACATATTATTGATTTCACATTTTTTATGGGGAAATGTTACAGTGTTTAATGTTTCTGATTTAAAAGGGTCCCACAAATGGATTTTTAGAAATTAAAACCTAGCATTTAATTTAGTTGCATTCCTACACTGGCATCCACTGGGTAAGAGTTATGCAATTTTGAAATAATTTACTTACCACTGGTATTTCAGGATTTTTTTTCCCTTGTAAAATGAGGAATGTTTCTTAAATCAACATTTTTGTACTTGTCAGGAAAAAGGAATTAACTATAACATCTAAAGCAAGCAGACCTTTTTGAAAAAGTTTGTTATCTACTCTTTAAGTGCCAACTAGATGCCAAAGCACTGTTGGGTATCTTAGGCACATAAGCTTACTAAATCCTCAAAATCACCTCAAGTGTTAGTGACGGATTCAATTTTACAGATTTTTAACTTCGAGAGCCTAAGTAACCACAACCAGATCTATCATGGTGGAACTGGGATTACACTTAAACCTACCTAATTTCAAACTCTTATTCTTAGCTTTATGCTAACTCTCTCTACCTAACTTCAAAGGCACAGACTTCTTATTTTGAATCATTTCCCTCAAACTCTGTTTCTATGTTTGTTTGTTTGGCTGTATCAAGCACTATTATTTTTTTCCATAAATACAAATTTGTAATGAAAGTAACTGAGGAGGAGGGGTGGGGTTGTAGCTCAGTGGCAAAGCACTTACCTAGCCTGTGTGAGGCACTGGGTTCAATCCTTAGCACCGCATAAAAAGAAACAAAGGATTTCTGTCCATCTACAACTACAAAAATAAACAAAAAATAAAGAAAGAAAGAATTGATGATGAAGAAGGGGGGGGGGGAATCAAGAATCAGAGTTTTCCCATTCACTGATCAGCCTAAAAGATAAAAAAGGAAAACAAACAAACAATATGCTTAACTGTGTTTACCTTGATTAAAGCCAGATTTTAATTGGAAGAGAACGGGTGAAACTTATCACAGGATAGTTTTTCATTTCCAAGTCTTACAGAGGACAAATCAAATGATACCCACTGCACAAAAAAATCATTAGGAAACTGTCTATTTAGAAACTCTTCAGCACAGAACACACTTTCCCCCTTTATCTGGCATCACCGTGTTTGAAGTTATACCTGTATCAGAATTTTGGCATTACACATATCATCTGTGGGGATTTTGAATCATTTATTCACAAAATGTGGATCCCTAGGCTTGCTGTGAGAATTAAATAGGATAGTATATTTTGTGAAGATTGTGAGTTCAAAGCCAGCCTCAGCAATGGTGAGGGGCTAAGCAACTCAGCCAGTCCCTGCTATAAATATAAAATACAAAATAGGGCTGGGGATATGGCTCAGTGGTCCAGTACTCCTGAGTTCAAGCCCTGGTACCAAAAAAAAAAATTATATTCAAAAGGCCTAGTGGACATGTTCGCCTGCAATGAATAAATAACTGACTTAAGAAGGTAGCCAGCAAGTGTCCTGACCACCAGGTATCACCATTGGGCCAGGAGTACTCACCTAACTGCTCCAGGTAGTGGGGTAGAACCTAGGAGCAAAACAAGATTATCACTTTCACCTACACTACATTCAAAATTGATATAGGCTTTTCTGCACCTTGGGAGCTGGTATTATACACACACACACTCACACACACACACACAGACACACACACAAATATATATATATATAATTTGCACCTTTCATTATTCTCTTACAGGTGTGCTAAAAATTATGTACTATAATTAATTAGCTGAATATACTCAGATTTGTTACCAAACTTTAATTTTTTAAATTATCCTCAGTGGACTATTTATTAACTTTGAGAATCAATAGTGCTTTACACATCCATTGGTTTAGCCAACCAGACATTTTTGGGCTACCATAGACTTCAATATTGCCACAGTGGACAATTTTCTGGCTCCATTTCCACAATCCATTGACATTCTTTCCTTTACAATTTTAATGGGATGATAGCTAAAAAAAAAAGTACAATATTTTTAGTGTAAAAATAAAGTTTGTGACCACTATATGTGGGTTAAACAAAGATTATTAACCCTTCTCCTTGACTTCAAGAACTCAAAAATTCAGTTATAAACTTTTTTTTTCTATTTTTTTGAAAAGAAAAAAAAAAAAAAAAAAAACACCCTAGGGCAAATCTGTCAGTCCGTGAATGATCCTGAAATTACTCAAGGAACATTGCCACACCTGGCTGCATTCTGGAACCTACTAATGTCTCTCCCAGAGAGTGCAGAGGGCAACAGGGAGAGGCTCATTTCAAAATGAGCAGAGAGTTTGGGCTTCCCTCCTGGTTCTAAGTCCCCCACATTGAGACTCACAGTGGTCACTTCAAGACAGGTAATTCAATGAGCATTAGCTTGGAGCTGGAGGTGCAATCTACAGTCTCATCAACTATTGCCTCATGTGCTAGGAACAGTTGCCTTAAGTTAAGGCCGACCTGGCCTTCCTCAGCCTCAATCTGGTCATGCAAAACCCCTCCTAGCCCACCAGAAAGAAGAGTGACACCAAGCACAGGCTGTTCACAGCAGTTGTTCTTGGAACTCAGAGCATCTGGGAACTTTTTTGTTTTTAACAACAGCTCCAATTGCACTTTGTATTTTATAAATATGGAAATGTCTTAAGGGAAACAAGAAGCATCCTCTCTCCCCCTTTGGCCATTGCTCCCATTGCTAGAGGATTGGGAGGAAAGAGCTGTCATCAGGAACCATTTGGAGCCAGGAACGCAGAAGCCAAGGCCATCCTAGATAAACCCATTTGTGGAGCACCTTGTGCTGATGGATACATTCCTGACTGGTTTCAGACAGGTCTCTGGAGGACAAGGAGCTCACGTGGCTGGCTGCCTGGCTGGAACGAAGGGGCTAAGGGAAGGGATGCTTTTCAGCAACCAGCCAATGATGCGCAGGTGGGGTGCGGGGGCTTGGGAGGAGCGGGAGGCAGGGAGGGCATCTTAACTGGAGGACTCTGCAGTGAAGCTGCCTCCATATAGCAGCCACATCTTGCAGAAGAGGACGCCATTGACGAAGGGTACCAAGGAGAGCTCCTCGAGCTCCAAGTCCACCTTAAACTTAAACTTCTTCATCACTGTGAGAGCCAGGCGCTGGCAAGCAGGCTGCACGGGCTGCACAGGCAGGAGGCAGGCTCCCCCTTAGCTCTGTTGAGCCCCAGATCCGCCCAGACTCATGGCCAGGGCCTCTATCTGAGCTGGGTGGGGGGCTGCGGGCCGGCAAGGTCGGGAATGGGACAACCGCCTCCGCCTCTCTGGGACCACCGCCTCCCCTTCTCGCTGCAGCCCCGGCCAGAGCGCGATGGTGGCTGCGGCCTGGACCCCAGCCACCTTTGGCAAGCGGTTGTGCTGCAGCTCGCCTGGGGAAAGGGCGCCCTTTAGGTGCGCACCTCATTGCTGTGGCCACCCTTCTGAGAGCTGCTAGAGGTTAAAGGCGAAGCTTGGAGTAAGGTCGCTGTCTCCAACCATGCAACTGCACACCTGTTCTACAGTTAAGTCCTAGCAAAGTCTAATCCTCAATCTGAGCATAAGGTTTCACAAGGGGCAACAAATACAGAGTTGTAGGAAGAAAGGAAGGAGGGTGAATAAAATACATGGGAGTGGAGAACAGGAGAAAATATCTTAATTGCAATAAAGGCTTCTATTCAAAACCCAATCAGGGTCCTGTAAAGGACAAAAGGTACAAAAATAACAGAAAGTCAACAGGAACAAAACCCACATGAATCACTGTGGCATCCAGTTTCTAGCCACAAAGAAAAAGCTCCAGTCCACTTTTTATTTTTTTTGAAAAATTCCTGACATTACAGAACTAAACTTAAATGTATTAATAGTCCACTCTTACATTTCCGTGATAAACAGAAAAATTCATGACCAAAAAAAAAAAGAAGCTTATAAAACTAAATATGGATCTCAGCATTAAAAGCTGAACAGAGAAAGGAATTAATTCGCTTTAATTAAAAAATCACGAGTGGACGATAGTGTGTAGAAACTGAAAATTTACAAACTATTTAAAACCTGGAATCGCTGACTATTCAGAAACTACACAGATGGATCATGGGTGGTGGTGAACAGCAGAAAGAGATTATGGATGAATCTGCATTGCTCTAGCTGCTCCCCATGCCACCAGTCTCCGAGGAAATCCTGACTTTGATTAGATACTGAGCCAGGCTAATGCTGGCAGCAGATCCAGGGAAGGATCAGTAGATCCTTCCACTGGGTTCACAATTTTGATCTGCGCCCCAACAAATGAAGGATCTCATTGATTGTGGCGCCTTGACGTGCAGCCAATCAAATCCTTTGGAATGGTGAGTTCATGAGAAGTAGTCTGAGAAGATGCATCCAAACCTGCACTGAAACCAGTGTTGCCATGCGTCATAGGAAATTGAGACTGTTGCATTGCCAACTGGTGCAGCTTGGTCAAATCTGGCTGTGGAATGGCATACTGTCCTTGAATGGTATAGGCCTCTGGACGTGGTCCCTCCAGGTCAAGGTTGAGGCACATGGATGGGATAGTGTGGGTAAAGCTCGCACTGTCGCTGCCTGTGCTGTACCTGCCCTGACCACCTGCAAAGATGAATGGAGAACTTGACTGCTTGGGCCAGTACGGATTGGTCACGCCCTTGGAGGGGGGGAGGCAAGTTCAACATGACCACGCAGATGATGGATTGCGCAATGGCAGCAATAGTGCTGGCCAATGGCTCCTCTCTGGGGGCCTTGGTGGTGCATGGTGGGGATGGGGCATCTGTGGCCAGGGTGTTCTTGCAGGTGGCTTGACAGGGCATCTAAGGGCCATTCGTGGGGGACGGAGGCAGCGAGCTCTGGCCCTCTCTGGCTGCGCATTGGGCTGGGGTTTTTGTCCTGGATGCTGGAGGGAGCGCTTGGATGAGTGTGGGATGGCGGTAATCGCTCTGGCGCTGAACTGGGTTCAGGACTGCAGAGATGGCTGCTGGCCAATTGCTGTCCAGGGTCAGGATGGTCACGGGGTCAGCGGTGATCCCGGAGGGGAGGCAGCTGCTGGCGGGGCGGAGTCCTCCAGGAGGATGAACCTTGGGATGGGCGCCCATGAGCGGTGGACGTCACGATCAGGCACTATGAGAACGCTGTGGTCCTTGGTGATCAATAAGCAGTTGGAGCAGGACGACAACACTGCAGCAGCTGCGGACTAGAGCGATGCTCAGGATACTCACAGGTTAACTTGACTTTTCCTTTTTGGTTTTCTGGTCTTCATGTTCCTCTTTCCCACTGAGATCTTTTTGTAAGTGTGGTAACATTTCCTGAAATCTCATTCTGATGAGTACTTAGGTAAAGAAACTAACAAGTGCTGTTCCATTTTTACTTTTTCTTTACACATTACACCTCATCTAGGCCTTGGTTGATGACTACTTTGGGTGTGGAGGGGGGCCTAAAGGTGCAGGGACACACTCCTTGCCTTTCTTTCTGAGTGCCCCCTCTGTTGCATCTCTATCCTACCTCTTCTCTGTCCTTCCTTTGTTACTGTCCCTTCTGTTTCCATTCACCTTTTTTCAACCATGGCCTTAGGATGGCAAGTTATGGTCTAAATTGGAATTGACAAGCTTGGAGATCCCAACTGCTACAAAGAGAGTATGTCCCTGTGAGTATGTTGCCAGGATGCCCCAGGACCCTGTTGTGATCAAAATTTGGTGTTCCAGAGGCGGCCTGGCTTCTGTGGAAACCCAGTTGACCAGAAATGTCCTTTTCTTTGAGTCGGACAGGTGCTGGTTTATCTCACTTTTTCACTTTTGTCCCTCTCTTAGAGACCAAGGAGAGGGTTCCACACTGAGTCTTTTGGATCTTTGACATCCACTGAGTTCTTTGGATGTTTTGGGGGAAAGGACAAGTGTTAGGTGTTTTGTGAACATTCCAAGTTCATTTATAAACAGCAGGCAGCTTTCTGTTCTATATCAGTTTTGTTCTTTTTCTCTTTGGGTTCACTTCACCTCCTTATTGAGTTTGGGTGTAGGGGTCTCCCTCTTCACGAAAAAGAATTCAAAATTAGATGTGAGAGTGAGTATTTAGGATGAGTAAATAAATCACAGCACATTATACATGTGTGACTTCAAGATTTAGATCCTCCCCCACCCCCCAGTGTGTTCTTTAAGCAGTTTGCCAGAAATACCTACTTAGAAATGCTTCCTTATGGTAAGAACTGTGCAAGTGAGGAACAGTGACACTTAAGCCTCATTAGATTGACAATACCTATAGCTCTGGTCTCATGATTTTGATAAAACCTTTCAGACTGAATTTGAAGAAAGCCCCCGATGGGCCCAGGTAGAAAAGTTTCTGCCCTCAAGTTGGCAGGATATAGAACTTGGGCTGAGTTGAAGAAACCCTATTCAGTGAATGTAGGGTAACACCAGCCCCATCCACCTCCTAAAAATCGAACAACCTCTCAATTATCATCCCCTTCACTTCCCACCTCTAAAAGCCTTTGACCTAGGAATGTGGGTGTTTACAACTGCTCTTTGTCCCAGGGGGTTAGTACTACCATTGAACAAAGATGATTTCCAGAAGGGATTCTGGAAGGATTGTGATGCCTATCCATCGTAATTTATTCAGCATTCACTCTGAAAATTTAGCAGGGTCTCACTTTATGCTAGACAGACTCCCTGTAGAACCTTTCCATTTAATGAGTGGCAGAATACAATAACCAATTTTTAATGAAGGGAATGAAAAGGCATTTTGCAAGAAGTGATATTTTTGTGTGAGTTTGAAAGTAAAGGCTAACTATAATAAGCAAAGAAGTGGGGGGGGGGGGCTTCCTGCACAGAATTGCTGGTTATCTTTAATGTCTACCAGGATCTCACTGCTTTGACAGTGCAGCCATGTGCTCAGAGCCACTGAGGAATCTGAACGAGAGCTGTGTAGGTGGCCAGAATGTGCAGGTGTCTCAACTTAAGCCAGAACCACTTGATTTGAGACAACAAGTCACATACAACAGCTCTGCTTTGAAGCTTTGATAGTTATTTAGTTTGCTGTTTCTTTTTAATTTCAATTCACTTCCATCATGGTGATGAGCCACACACATAACGACAATTCATGTGTGTAAAGAAACCAGGGGATTGATAAATGTTGGGAACACATTCTGGTCTTTTCTGTGGAAAGTGGTGTGTGTTTTACTAATTGTCTTTATTATCACATGATAAGGAAATAGAGCAGATATTCGGCAATAATGCCTCCCTTGATAAGAATTTTATTTTTCTTCAAGAAAGATTCAGGGTGTGTTGCTGAGAAAGTTTCAAATTTCAGAGTCTTCCTTTTTATTTTATTTTTTTGTGGTGTTACATATTGAACCAGGGCTTCAGGCATGCTAGGCAAATACTCTACCACTGAACTACAGTCTAGCCCCATAGTCTTCCTTTGAAAGGAAGAGGTAGGAGCTAATTAACATGTTTATAGAAGTATTAGGGAAGGGTAAGTTCAGTTTCAACTTCAGGGTGTATGCAGACAGAACCTCCCATAATTTTACTTATAATATATTTCTCTAATATTCATTGAGTACCACCATGATGTCACATTTGTGCTTAGCATGTTAGAATGAATGGCTGGCTTCCACAGAACATTCAGGGGACTCTAGGATTGGTTGAGCCCTGAGTCACATATGTACTTTACTGGAGGGAAATGGGAAGGAGAGTTATGGAGCTTATGGGGATGACCTTGAGATAGACCAGAGTAGATCGAAAGGTAGACTAAAAAAACAAAAACAAGTTTTTATTATGGGAAATTTCAAACAGGCATGAAAGTAGGCCAAACAGTATTTGAACTCTGTGTATACAACCTCAGTTCCAAAAATTATCAACTACTGAACAGTCTTTTACCTCTACTACCATTATAAATAATAATCCTTAAAAGAAATTATACACAACACATCAACATGGCTATGTTCCTAAAACATCCTTTACTTATAAAAATAGGCAGCTGCCCTTTATAAGCCTGAATTCAAGGATGGATAGTGTTAGGTTGTATGTTTAGGTGTGTGGTTCCTGTTCATTTTAGAGCTGACTTAAATAAGGGTTAAGGTTCATCCCTCACAAGATGGATATCTGTTATTTCAGCACCATTTATTGAAAGACCACAGAATTGCTTTGGCATCTCTGTCAGAAAGGGCACCTACAATGTGCCAGCCACTGACACTCTCATGGTGAACAAGACACTGGAAGGTAAATAACCCATCATCTGTTCCTATTGTATCCTGAAGCTCCATCTCCTAACCTGTGTTAGAGCAAAGGGCTAAACCAGGGTCCATGGTCTGGGGAGCGTAACTCTGCTGGGAAGCCAGCTGCGGGGGACAGGAGCTAGTGAGTGGGTGTGAGGTTTCTTCCCTGGAAGGCTTGTCCAGCAAAGGCAGTGGGAGATGGGGTACAGGAGAGGGCACTGAAGGAGGGAAGCCCCCACACCTGCACCTTGCAACAGGGAAGCTCTGTGCTCTCCAGCAGGGAGCAGAGGAGCTGGCTCCAATGCCCCCCTGGGGAAGGCTACTCTGAGCCTCAGGTGGTGATTCTGGAGTTGAGGGTGAGGAGCAGGGATGGAGGGTACAGGGTGTGAGCCCCGCAGGTGAACAACCCTGGTGGGTTTCCTTCATCTTGCCTGAGTATTTCTGTTGTACATGACTCCCCCTGACCTCCTGTGGACAGAGCTGTGGCCTTCTGCTTGGCAGTGAGGAAGGGAGCTGTAGAGATGTGGACCCATCTGGTAACAGGAGTGGTGGTGGAAGGCTCACTCTGTCATGGGGTGATGTGAATGACCAGATTCTGCAAAAGGCAGCATCCTAAGTGTGGACCATTGTCAGATCACCAGGGTGACTTTGGGTTTGGGCCAATTTGTCTTCTCCCACCTTGACATTGCCTCAGTACTAACTGCCTGGTTTCTCCTTAGGCACCTGAAGACCCCCCTGAAGACTCTCTCAATAACCAACTGCCCACTGTCAGATCCTGACCATAATTATCTTTCCCAATGTCCAAACACCAGACAGCTCAGACACTTGGAACTGAGGGGCATCAAACTGACCAATTTCAGTCCAGAGCCCCTCAAATTCTGCTGCACAATGTTGCAGCCACCCTGAAGAGCCTGGACTTGGAAGCTTGCGGGATCACTGACTCCCAGCTCCAGGCCATCCTGCATGCCCTGAGCCGCTACTCCCAGCTCAGGATTTTGAGCTTCCATGGGAACCACCTCTCTATGTCAGCCCTGAGGGACCTGCTGCCTGAAGGGTGGATGGGGAAAGAAAGTGCAGCAGGGGGCTACATTGGAGGGAAGCCCCCTGAGGATAGGACCTTCAGGACATGTGTCTTTATAGAGAAATACATAGGGACCTGGATTTCTAGAATGGCATTCAAGCTTCATGGACACAGGAAGATGCTACTTTCTTTCATGGCTGGTCCATAAATAGTCAGAAATGAACAGAATCTCAATGTTAGTCTTCTGACGTCCTCTGTGATGGATTTACCTGGCTTTCTAATGAAACCTTGGGATTATCCAGGTGCTGATGGAGAAAGATGGCATTGGGTACTTGGTGAACAATGAGGTCCAGCTCCAGGAAGTCAAGGGATCAAACTGAAATCTGGTCATGATGTGTGGCTACTCAGTGGCTGAACACATGCAGGTTAACACAGCTGGATTGGAACATTCTATGTAGGCATTGAACATGAGCCTTTGCAAGAAAACCTCTTCTCATTGGACCACATGCCACCCAGACATTGAATGCTAGCCCTTCCTCATGGGCTCCACATAGACCCAGAAACCTCAGGTCCTGGTCTCTGGGTGTGCAGGGCAAGGGCATCTGTGCATAAGACAGCCTCATTGTCTCACTCCCAGTGCCTGCAGGAGGTGTCCATGCTGCACATTGATCAGAGCCTCTGGGCCTCACCAAACCTTGCCTGTCATCCACCTAGGTAGTCTGTCCTCAATTCAACTAGTGGTGCCCATTGAAGGTATCCAAATTCCTTTCAGCAAAATAGTAGAATCATATAGGTAGATAACATTTGCAAATATTTCAAAATAAAACTGAGTAAATTACAAGCTCTGGGGGGGGGGGACTGGGTTGCACATAACTGACAGACCTTCCCCAACTTTTTCCATCTCTCTCTACCAAGGGACACATGTGGCCTCTTTTGAATCAGCATATGGTCAGAAGATGAGTAAGGATGAAGTGGCTGTGGGCAAATGGGTGGCCCTGCCTGGTCCTAGACCAAGATGCCCTAAGGGACAGCTCCCTGCTGGGGAATCAGCTAAGGACTGGGCTGATGGGGTTGTGCAGTGACCTTAGCCTTAGCTTCCCATGCAAGGATGAGAACGAGGTCCACCCAGTCTTCATTTGAGTTATCCTACAGCTGCCTGTGGATGTGTTTTGATTTGGGCCTGAAGGCTTCTCCACACATATTGAACTGGAACCCACTTTGATGTGTAAGCAGACTGCAGCTGACTCTTGGAACTGGGAGCAGAATCTGGGCCATGCACAGCCGGCTCATGTGTCCCACACGCAGCAAACTATTTGCCTCACCCCCTCTTCATGGAAGTTCCTTTTCTGTGGCTCTAAGTCTAACTAGCACATGTGGCAGGCGGAAGGTTCTGAGCAGCATTTGTTCTGCACTGCTGCTGGATTCTAGGTTCAAATAAAGCCAAAGATCTGCAAAATGAGATGTGTCATCATTTGTTCTTTTAAGAGTTATCATGACTAAAAAAAAAAAAAAAAAAGACTTAAAGATATTCTGGTGCCTCCAGACCCCTTGAACACTGGAGGGGTTGTGAGGGCTCTTGGTCTTCCCAGAGCATTGGGGATAAAGCACTCACATCTCTTTGAGCTGCTCATTTTTGACTCTAGGTTCATTTGTGCTGTGAGACAGCACACAAATGTAGGATGTAATGACAAACAGGACCTGGTGTGTAAGAGTGGCTGGATAGGCAGAGAGAAATGGGTTCCACTTTTTGTGTGATAGTCCAGCCAAAGTGACTTCATATTGTTTTGTGATTCCATTTTGTAAAACAACCATGTAAAGTAGAAGGGTCATGACCAGGGCAAGATGTTCTTTTCCTTTTGCTATAGAAACCTTTAAGAACATGGAACTACTTAATGGGGCATTGTTTCTGTAACTAGGGGAATGGGGCTCTGTTTCTGTAACTGGGGTGACTGGGCTAATTGTGATTGGCTGAGCGTCCCTCCACCTGGCTGCACTCTCCCGCTTCTGTAACTTGGCTTGCTTGCATTGGCTGGACCCCCAAACCCCCCTTTTGTGGTTTTCAGGCTTATAAGGAGCACTCTTGCAATTGTTTGGGGCTGATCAGGGGAACAGCTTTATGTCGTGGTCAGTTGCCACCTGAGTGCTTCAATAAAGGCTTGATTCAATTATACATGAGTGGTCTAGAAGTCAATCTATGAAACCCCAGGATGATGCTTTAACTATAACACTTGGAGCAGCTACTGAAAGATGCAGAGTCCTTTGTGCATCTGGATCAAAACAGTGTAGAACCCCTTCTGGAACACTGGCCAATTTCACCAGTACAGTCTAGGAACCCAGAACCCATGATTTTCTAGAGAAATGAGTGAATTTCATCAAAACTAACTCAGGGAGCTAGGGAATCACTCAGTGGTAGAGCACTTGCCTAGCATGTGGAAGGGCCTGGGTTCCATCCAAGGCATCACAGAAATAAGTAAATAAATAATTCTAAAAATGATGTGACCATATTGGGAAGGTTTAATTGGAATAGAGCTGTCTATCTGTTAGAAATATTTGAAAAGAAAGAACCAGAACCCACATGAAACAATGGAATGCATTCTTTAATTGGTCTTGCCAGGTATGTAAAATTGATGTCCTGAAAGATTTGTTTCCAAAAACAACTGCAAAAGCCGGATTGGTGATGCTCAGCTATAGTTCCAGCAATTCAGGAGGCTGAGACAGGAGGATGGTGAGTTCAAAGGCAGCCTCATCAATTTAGTGAGGCTGTAAGCAAGGTTATAAGTCCCTGTCTCAAAATCCTCCCTGAGGGTGTGGCTCAGTGGCAAAGCACCCTTGGCTGCAATGCCTGGTCCCCAAGACAATAACAAGTACAAAAATCTGGTTGGAGTGGCACATGTCTGAAATTCACCTACTTGAAAAGTTTAATTAATTCATATATTCTTCCAATTTTATTAATTGGGGGCATACTCCATGCTTATTTTTTCCAATCCCTTGACATGCAATATTGGGCCATTTATTTGAGATTTTTTCCTAATGTAGATATTTCTTGCTGGAAACTCCCCACTTAGAATTACTTTTGCTGTATCCACAGGTTTGAATATCTTGTGTGGCCCTGTTCATTGGTCCGCAGGCATTTTACACTTTCATTTTGATTTCTTCAATGACCCATTGGTTGTTGGGGAACACGCTGAAGAATTCCCATGCTTTGTAACTGCCTGGGGGTTCCTCCTGATATGGACATAACCTATGTACATGCTCCTGTGTGCTTTAAATCAACTTAATATTCATTAGTCACTGCATACAATGGGAATAATACATTGTGTTTTACACTATGCTGTTTAGAAAATAATGACAAGAAATAGTCTGTACACATTCAGCATAGATACACTCATTTTCAACGATGTTCAATCCAAGGCTGATTAAGTCCAAGGATGCAGACCCTACAGCCTCAGAGCCCAGATGAGAGACGCAGTAGCATGGAAATATGAGCAGAGGCAGAAGCGAACAGAGGCATCAGTTACATAATACAACCAATGAACCAGGAGGATAATCCTTGAGAATTAGAAGCACCACAGCGCTGACATCTGCTTGGTGTCAGCACAGAGGGACCTACACCTCTGGGGCCACTAAGGGCATTTCTGAGAAATAAGTTAGTAAGAATGAAGCTGGTAAAGTTCATTTGATGCCTAGGTTTCAGTAATTCAGGGAATTGTGTCTCTATTATTTTTTTCAATGGATCAGTCCAATGTTTTATCTTACCTCAAAGCAATAAGCTTCAGAAATCAGGTGACTGAATAATAGGAAAGGCCTAATTGCCTAACATGCTCTATAATTAAACTATTCTTTTCCTTAAGGTTGTATTTATTGAATAAAAAGAAAGAAAGGGGAAAAAAGGCTGTAAATCTGACTCAGCGGTTCACTGTCTCTGGGTTCATCACCTGGTACAAAAAAAAAGAAAGAAAGAAAGAATGAAAGAAAGAAAGAAAGAAAGAAAGAAAGAAAGAAAGAAAGAAAGAAAGAAAGAAAGAAAGAAAAAGTGATTTCTGGTACTTTGTTCTTTTACTGAACACAATTTGTGGGGGGTTAAAAATGTGGATTGTAGTGGACATGGTGGCACACATCCGAAGTCCACCAACTCAGGAGCTGAGGCAGGAGGATTGCAAGTTCAAGGACAGCCTGGGCAAGTTAGTGAGACACTGTCTGAAAGTAAAACAGGAAAAGGGCTGGGAATGTGGCTCAGTGGTCCAACATCCCTGCATTCAACCCCCAGTTTCTCTAAAATATGGGGTTTGGGGATGTGGTTCAGTGCATAACAGGGGTTCCCTTGATGCTTTGACTATATCCCTTGTGGCTTTGAAACTTACACATTATGTTTCTTTTCCCAAAATCTTCTCCCTAACCTTCTCCTCCCTGATCTTCTTTTCCCTGATCTCCTTCCTGG